>NC_091014.1:5808577-6433577 GCF_041296385.1 Aphelocoma coerulescens | reverse complement strand
ACATAGAAAGGTGGTACAGACATTGATCCCTCCAAGCCCAAAAATGCTACAAACTTCCAACACTTTGCATTTCAGCTCTGTGCCTGCTGCTTGCTCAGTACACACATATTGCAATGTGTGATCAGGAAGCCCATGATACCCATTCGATCATGGGAAGCAAGAGCTGGAATTTCTGGGGATGGCACTCATTTTCTCTGGCATTGGATGAATCATAACTCTTCAATATCTAGAAGAGCTATGATCCTATCTATCCATATCAGAGATGTAACATACACCTTCTATTTAGAAGCTCTGTACATGATTCATTACCATGACACAGATAGATAAGAGAATCTATGGCTTTATTATCCAGGAATTGTACTATGGTATGATATTTTACTAGAGGAAATGCAAACATTGTTCTGCTAAACCTTCTCTGTGCCATTCTGCAATGTTGTTATTAACATTCACACACAACAATAAAAACTTATGGGCATTCACAAGCAGTTGTTATATCATTTATAATACAATGATAAAGCTGAACACTATAATTGTAATTTGTCAAAATAGAAAAAAGGGAAATAGAAACAAATAGAAACCAAAATCAATTTTTTTAACCATGAGGTACCAGAAAAAGAAGTAGTTTGCCATTAAAATGATGCAAGTGGTGTGCATAGAAATCCTGAAATCAAAAAGCCAAACACTGAAGCCAAGACCGTTGATCTGCATCTCCTCAGCCTATGTTAGAGTGAATGATTAAAAGCTTCTGTTTGAGGTGACTTACTACAAAACAAAGTACATGAAAAAATACTTTAGTGCTTCCCACTGTGACCGCCCTCATATTGGTGGGTCAGGAAAAGAAGGAAGCCAGATTGTCCAAAGCTTCTCATTTCGATTGCAAACTAAAAATGACTTCCACAACTTCCTTCTAGCTTTTGGCCACTTGTCAATACTTTACATTTATCATTTTTGCAAGAAATGATGAATGATTTCTAGGCTGAAATCATCCACTGAAAACAGTAAGTAACAAGCTATGAAATTTAGTTAACTCTCTTTCACCGCTCTTTCTCCAGGGCTGGCCCTGAGCAGGAAAAAAAGCAGGTTGCCAAAGAATCAGCTTTTCTGGAGCCTGTGTACTACATGCAATTCAAGCATCAGTCCAGAAAGGGAAATGCCTCAGTTCAGAAAGCACCGTAAGGGAATACATTTCCTGGCCTCATCTTCTATTTCAGCAGCTTGGGAGCCAGAAAAACCATCATACTGGATGTCCTCCTTATGCACACAAACAGAATGGACAACTCTTATGTATATATAAACAAAAGAAGGGTCTATAAATCATGTTTTCTAAATATCATTTTGTAATCTGCTTCCACTTAGAATACACAGTACAGTCCAAAAGTGAAAAGATATACCTCATTTTTCAAAAATGAAAGGCAGCGATAACTTATTTGTATTTAATCTGTTGCTTAGATTTTTAAAACATTGTGAGAATTATATCCAAATAAATATTTATCACTGTAGTACACCTTCCTCTTGTTGGTTAGCCTGTAAACCCAAACCATACCTTAGAAAGATCTTAACTACGAACAAGCATCTCAGCAGTTCACTACACATGGAAGCAAGTCAAGCAAAAACCAAATCAAGCATCTCCCATCTGAACAAAAATCTGGTGCAATTCACTTCAAACACGCTTCTCTCTTGGCTTCTGAAACACCACTTTGCTGCTCTCTTCTTGGTCCCCAGTTGCCTCTTTGCCAAATGTTACACGTATTTATAAGAGGTTAAAATAGAAACAAAACACTACCAACAACCAACCAAGCAACCCAACACCGCATAAGGGGGAGGACAAACAGTGGAGCCAGACGCAGCAGCTTGCTTTTACTGTCTCTTTGCTCTTGGGAAAATGCAATAGTGGCTTCTGAATATTAATTGAATAAGGAGCCGTGTAAATTCCAGCTGTTGCCCTTGCACTGGGGTCTGGAAGACGGGTGTTTTCTCAGCCCCCCGTTTCATTCCCGGACTCCCAGAAATGCTGCACATATGTAGCCCTGGAAGTTGCACAATTTAATTCCGTAATCCGTCTGCGACACTCCAGCTTCTCTGACTCCAGTGGCACATCAACATTGAGGAAACTATAACTGGGATAAGAACCATATTTAGGGAGGCTCTCCCCTACAAGCTGTGGGTACATAAGGCAATAAAGGGACCAGGTTGTTACAGAAGAATGTATGATGCAACCCCCATTTTTGGGGGAATGTGTTTAACCAAGCTGAAAGGCCATCAGGGAAGTTTGCTGGACAAGCATTGGCTCCCTTGATTTTCATGGGTTTGCTACCGAGTTACTCAAACATAGGGTGCTCCAACACAAGTCATCACTGCAGATGATGTCCATCATACAGGATCACCTGGAAGGACAGGGCATCACAACTGGGGACCATGTACATCCAGACTCAGGATCTGGATGAGGCGTCAAACCTGAGGGAGCACGAATCTCTTAGAAGTGCTCACCACCCTGCTTTATGGAAAGAAGGAAAGGGGGAAAAAAAAGACAAAAGGGGTTCTTTTAGGTGTCCCATGGTGAGTCTTTGCATCACTGACCAGGTTGAACTTTAAAGGACATGTGGAAGTACCAGTAAGTGAAATCAGGAAAGTCTTTAAAAAGATTTTTTAAATGGTCGGGGTCTTTATCATGTCACATTTTCTGGGCACTAGTACAATTTAATTTGATTTTAAACTGTACTGCTTGATGAAATGTCCTGTTCTTTAGTTCAGTGAAGTCAAGACACAATAAATGGATTTTTAATGGACGAAAGTTCAATTTCTCTGGCAGCAGAGACACATGAGGAAAAGGGACACAATGTACAAATGATGCACTCTGTGCTGACTTCCGACCCTGACCATTTCATGACAGGTATAAAAATGAAATACTGGGGGTGAGAGGAGAGGGAAGAAAAAGGAGAAAGCTTTAAAAGGCAGCAATGCTAACAGCCAAACAGCATATAAATTGTTTAGGAACAGAGGCTGATTTTCGGTTACAAAAATAGTGCAGCCGAAACAAAGCTAAGAATGTTATTTTTCTTTTTCTTTTCTTAATCTTCATTTTATATGTTAGCTACTATTTCTGTTCAGTGTTTGGCTTTCTATTTCAGAGTGTGTGATTTAGTAAAGTCAAGAAAGGTGTTCGGAAGGGGGAGAAATGTAATGATATTATTAATCTCTGTATTATGTGGTAGAATCCTTGGTAGAATATATGCAGATAATTCTCTTCCTTGTTTTTATTCAGCAGGAAATTAGTTCACCATTAGAAACATGGTTCAAGGCCATGTTTCCTCAGTCCTGTTGGAGAAATGAATCAGGACACAAAAATAGCTCTGATGGTGCTCGTATTTATCAGGACTTGACTGAGCTGCAGTAATTAAATAATGAATCTTTGGAAATATGATGCTCTATATCTAAAGCTCTGAAAGACCATTACAAATTATTTGAAAGCTCCAAAAATACTTCAAAAATCAATTAAATGTTATTAAAACTAAATACAAATTAAAGACCAAAGGACCAATTCCTGCCTATTTACCTCAGCTAGTTCAACTCCAACTTCAAAACCTCCACTCACTTGCCAGATACAGATTGTGGCTTTTAACATACAATGTCAACAGATTGCAACTGCTTACTCCTGCTCAGTGGCTCTGGGATAGAAAATGCTATTTTCAGTGTTTTCCCAGAGAGGAGGAAACCATCAGCGTTTAAAGGTATCCCCACAAATGTTTATGTTTGAAGCACTGTCACTAAATCTGCCATCAGAGGACTTCCCACAACCTCACTTACTCATCATGAAGCAATATTTATCTTCCAGCTTCTCCTGGGAGGAGATACTCTCCTGTTCCTGTTGTTGAACACCACTTGTCTCGATAATTAATGAATTTCCTATCACCCACTGCTCCTGCCTGCTGCTCTGCCAGATGCCCCTAGCCCTGCTGCTCCGCTCCTCCTGATTCCAGCGGTTGTGGGGCTTTGGCGTTGGGTTTTTCCATCTCTGCATGCAGCCAGTGCCATTTCTCTCCCTCAAACACTGCTAATTTATTTCAGCAGACAAGACATTGGGCTCACCCACTCCTGGGAAAGCTGACCTGGGGCTGGCATTGGCATTTCATTGGCCACATAAGAGGCAGTGGTGTCTCTTGCCCTCTTCCATGAATGCTGATGGCTTTTAAGGCACCTTCTCATCAAAACTTGGTGATGAGGGAGAAAATTTGGTGCTCTGAGAGTGTTGAGCATGTCAGATCTGGAATGAACTGGGACTTTCAACAGTGAACATCAATAGCACAAAACCAATTTTGGGGAGTTTCTTTTCATTGCCTTAGAACCCCCTGATTACTCAAGATCTTGTGGTCTCACATGCCCCCAAAGAATACCCCGAGGTTCCTATTTGTTTAAGGACCTGTTTTCTCTATTTGATTAAAACATTTTTGAGCTTTTCAGCAGAATAGTCATATTTAGCCTTAAACCTTCATTTCCCTAACAACTCCTTCCTCCTTCAAATACATACTGTGCTCAATTACAGTAAACCCACAAACATGAAGTTCCCTTTTCAGATGCATTCATTTGCATCTTGCATTAAATGGTTTATAATAGAGCCACATCATTCAAATGTTAACTGAAAATTATCATTCTTAATTCTCTCCCACCTTTATAAATTTTTCAGCTCACCTGTCTTCGATTATGAAATGTAGTCTGGGTACCTTTATTTTATTTATAACCAACAACGTGCAGAAAAGCTATGCATAAGCTCTGTCAATATTTTTATGAGGTTTGGTGTCTCCCCTTAGAGAACTCAGTGAAGTTTTTTCGTGTTCGCAGCTAACTTCTTCACAGAAACAGTAGTGTCTTTTCCCCTGCAGTCAGAGCCAACAGCAACCTTTAAATTGCTGAGGGAAAGACATTTTGAGGTTTGAGAAACACTGTGCAGAAGGCACAAATCGCTGCCATCCTTAGAATATCTTTGTATATCCTAACCACAGGGAGTTCAATCCTGAATTACCGCAAAAATATTGTGCCAGGGGCTCCCTGTGGACCTCTAGTCCAAAAATAAGTATTGATGTAATGTGCACCTAAGAGTTCACAAAATGCAGGAGCTAGAAGTGTCTGGAGCAGTGGTGATTCTTAGAGATGCTCTGGCAGTGTTGCAATATCTCTGTTTCCAGGTAGAACGAGAGAACTGCACAAAATGAAATAAAATTAATCATTAGGCTAAGTTATGCAGCAAGTTCTAAGCCTGTTGTAGACAATATTGTGCAGACATTATTGCGGTGTTTTATGTTAGTACGAAGTGTGGACAGAGTCAATGAATCCACACTCGTCAGCAAATGCTAAAGTAATGCAGAGACAGAGCACTCTGGTGTGCTGCTACACCAATGAGAGAGGAATTGCCCATTTTTGCTGCAGTGCAGCACTACTGCAATCCTGATATCCTTAAATTCTAGACAGATGAAACCCACGGACATCAGAGGAGACCACAGTTTTACAGAAGACCGCCAGTCTTTGCTGTCACCCTTGATGAGAGAATCAGCTGGGAGAAACATCAAGTAGCTCCCCAAGATCCAAACTATCACACATTTTTGGTTTAGAAATAGCTTATAGTGGAGACTTGCTCCATTATTAGTCTCCTGTGCCATTTCAGTTTAAAGATGATGGGTCTCCAGAACACTTAATCTAGAAAAGGAAAGTGTAACACAGTGTACTAAATATTTCACCCCCTTTAAAAAATAAACAGATTAAAGAAAACCTTCACATCATTACTTTGGACCTAAATGAAAACCAATTCCTTAAGAGCTCCAAACATCCTTTGTAATGGTATGTTTTGCTTTACATCTTAAACTTTCCAACTCTGAGATGAAGGTGGGAATTGCACATCCAGGAAAAAGTAAAAGGGATAATATACACACATTCCACAAATGGATTCAGTTATTCCCTTTTCTTTCAAATGGGCAAGTGTTACTCTTAACATTAGCAAAGCCAGCAATTTCTACAGAAATGCAGCCAATCAGTACATTCCCCACTCCAAGAAAAAAAAAGGAAATATTGATGAATTTAAAGTGCATTTTTCTCCTAGTTAAAGGCTGCACGTGCTCAGACCTTTAACATCTGCGTTTCCCAAAAGGACTCATTTTCTCTGGACCATCAGATTTTGGTCATATGTTGTGCCATCTAAAACATTCAGAGCACAGCACTGCGTGTATTCCACGACTGGGTTCTCCAGGCAATCAGGTGTAGTTCTGACTCATATTCTCCCAATTTTAAATGAGTCTGCTTAACCAAACAGTACTGATGTAGTTAACTGCTGGAAACTTAAGCTCAGATCCCAGTCCCACTAGTCTTTAGATCAAATAAGAAACAGGTTAAACTGGCATCCTCGCCATGGACCAGACAGTGATAAAAATTAGTCTTAGGATTTCTGTCCAGATACATTCTAAACCCTGCCAGACATAGCTGTCTATTGAAATACATATCTAAGAAAGTAAATTAAACAGAGTATTCTGCTTCCAAGCTGATGTGCAATGCCTATCCTAAATCACATCTCTATCTTAATTCTGCCCACTTGTCTTACTCCTGACTCTCACACTTAATCCCTCAAAGTAGCTGAGTTGGTCTCCTCCCTGCCCAAATACCACGTCTCAGAACACATGCTGACATGCATAAAAAATACTAAACTTTTTAGCTCAGAAGATGATGTATGGAGCTTCTCAGAGGCAGTAAGAACTGGCTTTGGGGCTGCTACTAGGAAGATGATGGAACCTTGACAAAGCCATACAAACCAAACCCATTAAATCTGGGATGCTATGAATCCCAGACTCCCTCTCTTCCTTCTGCAATGCAAGGTAGGACTGAGTAGTTTAAAGTCAGCACCTAACACATGGTACACCCACATGAAAAACCCTTTAAACCTTCAAAAATCCAAGTGTCTGTAGGCAAGAGCCTCTTGGAATTACAGTAATGAAGACTGTGACTGGGGTCATATTCTCCCAGCATAACTTCTGCCAAGAATTTACTGATATTAGAACGTTGTTGGAAAGAAATTTATGGAGGAATTGCTTTTTGGATTAATCTTGAATTAATAAATAATAGGTACCTTTGTGAGATAGCTGTTTAGAGCTGCATACAGCTGGATGAAAACTAGCACTATGGTCCAATTTATTTACCATTAGTTCCTTTCTCTCTCTCTCTCTCTCTCTTTAAAGTCTAACACACAATTTCAGAATACTGTGAAAGCCTCCTTAATTTGCTTCTGTATTGTGTAAAACAGATGTCCTGCCTTTGCAAACTGATTAGTAAGTGGTTTATATTATTCCAGTGGTTGTCATCGTTATTGCAGAAATGTTGAGTGAGGCTGCTGTCTGCTGCTTTTAAAAACATCTAGAATGACAGACTGCCTCTTTCAGAAGGGATACAGGTGTGCAAAACACACTTTTCTGGCGAAAACAGACCAAATAAAATTCTACAAATCAGCCCATCATATTTCAGTTAGAGGGGTATCTTCAGGATCACAGTAGATAGAGTATAAAACCAGCATATATAAAACTCTGAACCATGACTCAAGACCTGGGTCTTATTCCAGGTCCTTGTACACTACTAGAAATTTGGTCTTTGACAAATCCTTTTCCTGGCAAAAAATCTCAGATGTGTTGTCCTAGTAGCACCTAAAACATTTGAGGCACCCTTCTGTAGAGCCAACTCTTCTTCCATCAGCTGTGAAAAGCCACTGATGGATGAACATTTACGATCGCTACAAGTGTCTACAAGGTCCAGCTGGGTCCAGCTGGGGTGGGTCTTGTCAGGAGTTGCTCAGGCAGCTTAACAATCAAATTAATTGTTTTTGTTGGAGAGGGTGGAACAAAGTCTGGGTCTCTTATGTGTGGACTGAAGTTGATTGAGCTCTCTGAATACTACTGCACTAGAAATTGATGCTAATTATAGCTTTAAAAGGTTAGATATGTTAAATATGCTTCTAGATGTCCTGACAGTTTGAAAAGCAAAAAGAAAGGTGGGCATTTAGTCATTCTGAAGACATACTTCACTGCTGGCTCATCCCATAGGAACCAACGAGTTCTTCCTTTTCCATGTCCAAACTTAGAGTGCAACGAACGTGGCGACAAATACTTATATCCTGCAAGAACCTCAAATTACTACTTCAGTTGTTGCAAAATACATCCATGAGGTTTTTGCTTCTGCATGATGTGACAAAAAATTCTAACTTGCTCACTTTGGGTCCCAAGTTATGCAAACCTCAAAACAAGGGCATTTCATTTGGGGTTTTTTGGTTTAACTTCACACAAATGGTTCTTAAAGCAGGAAGAACTGACCTCGGCCCTTTTGTCAGCATTCAAATTTCCTGACTGCATTGTTAAACAGAGAGTGCCTGTGTCAGCACACATTCACAGGGTAATTTTGGTTGGAAGGGACATCTTGAGGTCACCTGGTCAAGTCAGCCTCACAGCAGGACCAACTAGATCAGGTTGCTCAGGGCTGTCCAGATACTTCAGTATCTCCAAGGACAGTCAGTCCCTCTGGGTTCCTGTTACAGTGTTTGACCACACCATGGTGAAAATATTTTCTTGTATCAAAATTTGCCTCTCCATGCTAACACCTTGTGCTTGTTGCCTCCAGTCCTATGTACTCTGTGCACCTCTGGGAAAAAAAAGTTTTGCTCTGTTGCATTTGTAACCTGTCAGTAAGTAGTTCAGAACACTTTTAGGACTTCCCTTTCCCCTTCTCTGCCAGGATAAGGCAGCTCTTTGAGGTACTCCTTCTACATCATGTATTCCAGATCCCTAATTATCTTGGTGTCCCTCCACCAAACTCCCCCCAGCAGGCCTTGTACAGTGTCTTGTCCTGGGGAGCTCAAAACTGGACACAGTGTATAGATGTGGACTCACAGGTATCAAATGGAGAAACAATCCCTTTTCCTAACGTGTTGGCTACCCTTTTAAGACACCCTAATATTGTTCTTCTGTGCTGCAAGGGTGCAAAACTGACTCCTATGCAACTTTCTGTCCAGTCAGACCCTCCCACAGGGCTTTTCCTGCAAGGATAATGATATTTAAGTCCTGTGGAAAGATAGACATGCACAAAAGGTTGGACTGCTTGCAATCATTGTTAGAATCAAAATAAACCCGTAAGCACAATACCTAAATGTCTGTATGATGAGATCAAGGGCAGAAGATCATAGAATCATTTAGTTTGGAAGGGACCTTTGAAGACCATCTTGTTCCAACACCCCTGCCATGGACAGGGACACTTTCCACTAGCCCAGGTTGCTCAGAGCCCCATCCAACCTGGACTTGGACGCTTCCAGAGAATGGGTTGTCAACAACTTGTTTGGGCAACAAGACGCCAAACCAAAACGAAGTGTCTCAAGTACACAGCACTAGATAATTATATATTATAAAATCTGGACAATTTTTTTTCACCAAATACCTCACACACAAAAGATACAATTCAATTATCTTGTCTTAGCCTCTAATTTGACTCAGAAATACACAGACTCTATTATTTCAAAGTCACTTTAGGACAATAACATTAAGACAAATTATTCATCTCAAGACAAAGCAGAAGACACTCTACATCCCTTATGCAGACGTGAATCAAAGGCCCAGATTCTGATACACTCTCCATCTCTGCAGATTTTCAAAGTACAAGCACAGAGCCAAACTTGGATTTTAAAATGAGTCACTCATAACCAGCAGTTCACAGAATTTTCATCTTGAAGCCTTTCAGAAGTATCTTTAAAAAAAAGAAAAAGCATTTTCTAAAATACTTTGACAGAATTTTTATCTTGGGACTCCAAGAAAGCATTAGGAGGTAAAATCTCAATTTTTCTACCACTACAAATGTTCTCCCAATTTTAAAGACAAACAAGCTTTCCAGTTACATACAAACACAAGAATAACTCTAGCTGCTAAATCAAATTTCTGATACAGAAGAAAATAATCTTCAAAATGTATCGGAGCAAGCCAAATGAATGCAGTCCTGCCTGCAGAGAACTAGAAAAATTCAAGAGCATTGTTGTTTACCTCAGATTACCAATTTTCTTTAGAAAACCAATTTCTCAGTGAGACTGCAAACTTGTCCATCTACTGGGATAGACTCAATAGGGGCAAATATAAATTTTCAATCATTCCTTAATCAATTGAATTTTTGGTGTTTTTTTGGTTTTTTTTTGTACTTTGATGCATGTTACAAAATTATACCCATGAATTATTTTTGCTCTTCCCTTCTGTTGTTAGCAGCTAACCTGAGCTAAATCACAGGACTGACACCAAAATCTACCTCCTAATATTTTCCTAATCTAACCTGTTCCAAGATCAGCCTCTCTGCAGATGCATGTACACATGTGTGTGTATGTGGTATAAAATACACTCAAACAACCACTTCCACAAAGAGCATACACCTTCTTGGCTGCCAAAATTCTGACCCTTTTTATTTCAGACTAGGAGAAAGAAGCTTTTCTCTAGACATTCTTCTACTTGTAAACAACATACCTTTAATAAAAAAAGCCCTGAAATTTAAAGGCTACTATAAAAAATGTCAACATTTTAACTACCCTTTTGTTTCAAACAGCACATGTAGCCAGCCTAGCCATTTCCGTGCAGCCATTAAAGCCGAATGCCTTTTGAGGCAGAATTCTATGAATGCGCTCTGGCTTATAAAAAATGTATTAGATGATAGCTCTGAAAAAGGCTCTGAGGCGTAACATGGTCTATCATGTTGTGCATGCATGAGTTAGCTTTTACAAGATCAGAACCAGAAGCGAAGATGAATGCTATTCATTGTAAGCCCAAAGCTTTGGAAGTTCAGTATCGCAGCGCTCGGGGGTGAGTACTAGAGCTATTCAAAAAAAAGGACATTCTTTAAATGTTTGGCACATTTGCCCATCCTTGGTTCTTGATGGCATGGAGCTGGGCTGCAGCAGAACAGGCAGAAGGCCACTGCCTGCTGACCACTTCTCCCCGCTCCCCACAGCCCCACTGAGCTGAATTTGATACGAGAAGGTCAGCAGTGTTCTTGTTAGTAGGTTTTAAAAAGTCAAATATCACTTGACAGAAGAAAAGCAATGACTTCACACCGGGTGTAAAGAGGAACAATTCTGGCAAGGACTCATCCACTTACTGTCAAAGAAAATTACATACAATTTACTATTTTGACATTCTGGAGTGTGTTCGACACATTATTAGGATTTGGAGGTCTTAAAGAGAAGCAAGTCAAATGAGCATTAAACTAAATGGATTTTCTTTGATGAAATAATGATAAATAATAATACAGATAACTTTGGTTGTTTGCAAAATAGCTTGTTCATAGTCAGCTGCCCACATTATTTTGAAAATATCCTGAAGATCAGGACAAACCTTTTTTCAGCTGCTGGATGCTTTAAGAAGCTAACAATGAGTTATTATTCTTATTATTCAAACTATTACATGTATTAGGTGACAACATACCTGGACAAAATTGCACAGAATCCTGAGAAAATGTACCTTTCAAAAATTATCTTTGCATTTTGCTGCTGACTCCAAGTAACACCGGACTTCAGCTGACGAAAGCCTCAACGTGGCAATGTCCCCACAAATATACCCTCCTTAGACGTCTCCTCTGTGTTTTCCCTTGTGAGCCAATCGCTCTTCTTTGCCACCAAGCTGATGTGTCAGCTGTGACTTTCTGAGTAGCTCTGAGTAATGGGATCAGCTAATGTGCGGCACATGGAGAAATTCCATATCATTCTCCTCTCTAAAAATACCACCGGCTGCCGCTAGAGCTACTCAGCAGTGATGAATAGCTGAAGGGACAAGCAGGTCTCTAAATTTGCTTCATATCTGACAGGCCTTCATCAGATATGGGTAATGGATCCTACTTACTCCAAACTACTGTATACTGCAAGGCACTTTCCCACCGCGTGAATACATACACTCAGTATGGGCTTCCTAATGATCGCGATTTTTTTCTTCCCCATTAAGTCAAGATGATTACACATTAAAAAGCTGTTAGTAAATTTTGAAACGTTACTAATTCAGGCAAAAAAGGCATGTTTGGTCTTCAAATGCACCTCCACGCCTCTATCAGAGAAGGTCTCAATTGACTTCTAGGGATTTGCCTCGAGTGTTGAAAGTGTGCGCATCTTATAAATGCACACAGCTAATTATCTTCAATGACTTTAGCAGATTCACTCACTTAATACACGGGTATGTCTTTCCTGGGTATACAGCATTACAGAATTTTATTTCCTGAAGGTCATTTGATGACTTTATGTGATTTTTTTTGGTGTTTGTGTGTGTGCATTTTTAATAAGGTCCCATTTCTGAATCAAGAAAAAGAGCATTCAGTGAGACAAAGCGTATTTACTGCATATCTAGGGATCTCCAGATTGGCAATTATATCATAATTGTTTTTAAATTCTAAAAAAGGGGGTGGAGTGGGGAGGTAAGAGATAATTAAGTCACATGAACAGGACCCAAATTGCATTTGCTCTCATTTTTATTGTGAACAATATCAGTTTAATTGAATCATCTGTAATTCTTCTTACTTATTTTTTTTTTTTTTTTCAGCCTGCAGGAATGTACACGAGACATTATGAGAGGCTGGCTGGCAAATGTCTTGAGAGCAGAGATTGCAAGTATCCATAGGATTTGCCAGAAATCAGCAGACAATCTGTGTGTGTGAGTGCACAAACGTGCCAGGAAGGCTGGAGAGGAGGGATGGCCTCTGGCAAATTGATGTCTGTCAGCTAGCAAACCTTGATTTCACTATTATGTTACGGTTCACCACACAAAAGCTTTCAGCGAGCATCAGCTGTGCTACACACACACACACACACACACACACACACATGCATACTCTCATACACATATTTTTATATATATATACACACTAGCTGCCTTCAGTCAAGCTGGCCTGTCATATTCAATGCATCACTGAAACAATGGAATGGGCAGAGTCTCTCCTAACTTGATTAGCAAAGCATTTTTTCGGTAATAATTGATTGAGTAACATTCATTTCTGTGTTTTTAATAAAGAGAAAATCTTCATGATTTAAATGGCTTTGGTTAATGGAAGGGACCCCTGCTGATCTGAAATCTGAAATGGTGCTTGCAGTTAATGCTAGAACTACAGAAAAAGCTAAGGAAAGAATAATAGCACCTAATCCGTAATCTTTCTAGAGCACAATGAAGGATTCCAGCATTGAACCAAAACACCATCCTTAAAAAACTGCATTGCTGAATAAGAGTGGAGCAACTGATGTCATCCACCTGGAGTTGTGTAAAGCATTTGACACTGTCCCACACAACCTCGTCTCTAAACTGGATTAGATGGATGGGCCCCTCAGAAGATAAGAAACGGGCTGGATGGCGGCACTCAGAGCTGCAGTCAATACCCCGACGTGAATGGGGACCAGCGACGAGTGGCATTTCTCAGGTATCGGAATTGTAACAACCATCTTGTTTGGTGACAGGGACAGTGGATTGAGTGCAGCCTCAGCAAGTTTGCTGCGGACACAGAACTGTGCGGTTGACGTGCTGGAGGGAAGGGAGAACATCCAGATGGACCTGGACAGGTTGGCCCATCTAAACCTCATGGAGTTCAACAAAGCTGAGTACAAGGTCCTGCATGTGAGTCAGGGAAATCCCAATCCCAAGCACAGGCTGGGCAGAGAATGGATCAAAAGCAGTCCTGGAGAGAAGATGTGGGGGTGTTGGTGCACAAGAAGCTCAACACAACCCATCAATGTCCACTCACAGCCTTGAAAGCCAGACGTGCCATGGGCTGTACTGTAAGGACAGGGACCTGCTTGAGCAAGTCAAGAGGAGGCCATGAAGATGCTCAGAGGGCTGGAGCACCTCTGCTATGGAGAAAGGCTGAGAGAGTTTGGATTCTTCAGATTGGAGAAGAGAAGGCTCTGGGGAGACCTTAGACTGCCTTCCAGCACTTAAAGGGAGGCCACAATAAAGCTAGAGAGAGGCTTTTGACAAAGCCTTCCAGTGACAGAACAAGGGGTAATGGCTTTAAACTGAATGAAGTAGGTTTGGATTGGACATCAGGAAAAAATTCTTTATTCTGAGGGTGATGAGGCACTGGAATATATTGCCCAGACAACCTGTGGGTTCCCCATCCCCAGGGGTGTTCAAGGCCAGGTTGGACGGGGCTTGGATCATTCTGGTATAGTGGAAGGTGTCTCTTTATGGTTGAAACGAGAGCATCTTTAAGGTGTCTTTTAACCCAAATCATTCTATGACACCCTTACAGATAGCCATGCATAATTCTCTCTTTACAAACTGAGTAACCTGGCCAAGGTAATAACGTAGGTCTGAGGCAAAGGACTGAAATTAATCTGGGTCTGCTGAGTCTCTTAATAGCCCCGTAACCACCAAACACTCTGTCCCTCTCTCTTTTCATTACAACTCACTTAAAGTGCAAATATTCGACATTGGGCTGTGGCATTCTTGGTTCCCCAGATAGTAAGCAGCAACCCAGTGAAATCTTTAAAATAAAAAGAGCATTTCCTTCCTTTCCCTTGAAGAGCATTAAAGATTATGGGAGTATTTTTACTTCCCTAAAACACTTTTATGAAAATTTTGCTGGTCATTGGATAGTTTTGTTTCTTATTCAGTTATAAAATATGAGGCCAGATTTTGCTCTCCTTTACACCAAAATGAATTTAATATAATGCAAAGCAGAAGAGGAAATTGCTACCAGCTCTGCCAGCGTCACTGCTCAGGTAGATTAACATTGCTTCTGGCAGTCCTAGAAAACTGTGCAGAGCCAAAGTCCACACCATAAATAGCTTCTGTGACAAAGGCATTTTGTAAGTGACACCTTTAATGATCTGGCTATTTATAGGTTTCAAACCAGGACAAATGATGGACTCCTTGGCAGCTGTTTATCCTTACCCTTGCTTAGCGTATGGGGAGGGAGGAGGAGAAGGTCTAAGCATATTTTTTCACTTTTAGCCTCTGCTATCAGCTACTGAGCAAGGACTACCTGCAGAGTGGACTGATGGTGAGCAGGATGACGTGCAAAGCCTAGGAGCCTGCTGGGAGCACTGACATGCGTACCAACAGGCTGCACTGGCAAAACAAGAGATCCTGGAATGGGTTTTCAGTGGTGTTAAGCACACCCAGCCCAAGCTAGAGCCAACATGGTCAGCTCCCAATTAGCTACCTGGAAGATGCAGTCAGGTATCAGAACTGTTCAACATAAACAATCCTGACAAAATCAATGGAGTCTGCTGGATGTCGAATGGCCTGCAACACTAGGTTGCTCATTTAGGTGTCTAAATGCAAACCAACAGATGACAGGCTCTTTTGAAGCTGAGTCTTTTGAGTCTCATTCCCCAAACCCTTAAAGAAATGATTTGACATCTCTTTAGTTGCAACAAGGGAGCTCGAGATGCAAGGAGTAAACTCATGAATGCTTCTGTGCTCTGAACACCTTGAGGGCTGATTTGTACAGATACTCCAGCCTATCAAACCCCAACATAAAACTGCTGCCAGAAAATATTCCTTGGCTTTCTACACTAGCAACTATCCAGTTGTTTCATTAGACTGGTCACAGGCTAGAAAAACCTCAAAGGCCATTGCTATAAACACTCCTGAACAAACCTGTAGGATGGACAAAAGTGGTTCTTGTAGAAGAAATACTGGAGTGAGTAGTAGTTAGAGAACAGCTGCAGAACAGGACATTAAGTCAGCTCTACTGCAGTCGGAATGAACAAAGGCTTTTTGCTACACTCTAATACGCACACATAATATGACTTGCTGTATTAGAGTCTTTAGAAATCACGATCCTTCTTATATGAGGCAGTGTTGCTCGGTAAGCAACGTGGACAAGAGCCCAAAAATCAAACAAGCACGCTTCTAGATACTCCAGTAATTTGCCATTTTACTTAGCTTAATGAATTTTACAGTGCCTAGGAGAATAGAGATGATGGGTTACGAACTCAATGATATATCCTCAGATGCCACTTAGAAAGGCAGACATAGAGCACTCTGCGCTGTTCTATGTTTACGGACATGCATAAATGTGGTGTATATATATACACAAACACATATGTGTTACAAATGTAGATATGTGCATATATACTTACGTAAGAAGCCAGGTTCTAAATTCTGAAATAAAACGTCATTAGGCATGGTTACAGTACAAGCTTGATCTCCCTAAGATACTGCAAACAACCCTCAAATCACTCCCAACTCTGAATAGCATTGCTCTTTTCAGTGTAATATTTAATGCAGTTTAAGCAGAGCTGGTAAGATGAGGGTGCTACAGTGAAGAGTAATAGTGGACAGGATACACAGAATATCAAAACAAAGTGAAATCAGAAAAGAAGTCAGCCTGTAACAAGCTATGTTAATATTTGCTTCTGCCTTTTTTTCTGTAGGCAGATGAAGATGCTGATACAGATCATTAATGCTCTTAAATTGTCATCATGTTAAGGTCAGTAGTAGTGTATTAGGTTGTTGGATCATGTCATCGTAAAATGCTCCTGAAGTGTGCTGTACCTTTTTTCTTTTCTAATGTCTGGTTTCATTCACCCCTGACTACCTTTGTTCTATTCCAAATTATGACAGAGATGGATTGAAGGAAAATGAAACAAAGTCCAGGGCACACCTGCTGCACCAAATCCTTGAAAAGTGTTGAAGAGAACATTTGCAGAGGGCCCTTAACTGCAAAAACCAACAAATATACCAAAGCCCCATATATTCCCCCTTATTCCCCTTTTTTCTCTCTGAAAACAGAAATTGCTTCTTGAGAAAACCTTTTTAATCTGTGGTAATGGGGTTCCAATGATTTATGGGCTTTGCAGACTGCTGCAAACCCCCCAAATCTCACCCAAGAAGAAAGAGAAAGGAGCCAAGTCCAAAGGTGATCATTGGCTACAGAGAACCTGGGCATTGCACTGGGTGGGGCTGGAACAGAAGCCCCTGAAATGTTCAGGGAACCAAGGAGGCCAATTCCCAGCACATGAGAGTGGCAATGTCTGAAACAGGCTACATGTGTGCTCTGAGGCTGCTCCTGTGCTCCTGTAAACAGGGAGACATGGCTCCCTTGGGAAAGGGCATGCTCAGGAGAGATGCTTCTAGCCATGGTAAGAAGCAGTCACAACAAGGGACCAGAGGGACAGCAGAGGACCACTGGTAAGAGCAGGCTGCAGACATGATAGAAGGACACTGAGAACCCAGAGGGTTTCTTGTCAGTTTTCCAGGAACCCAGAAACCTGTTGCCTGAAAGAACTCAGCCCTCAAAACTCATAGTGAGAAATGGAAAAGATGTTTTTTGAACATAAAATTCAGATTTTTTGGAAGGCTTGCTTTAAACAGACAACCATCAGATCCTGATTGACTTGGGCTCACAGCAGAGCAGCATTAGCTCAGTACTGAACTCACTATGTGTTGCTGGCTGCCATCAGCAGATGTATTTCACAGGTGTTTAGATTTGCTCACCCACATCTAAGCAATTTCATGATTTAAAAATCAAAGCCGATTGACTGAAACAAAAAGTTTGAAAAAGTCTCATTTTTCAAGCTTATTGCAGAAAAATACTTTGTCTGCTAGGAAGCGACTAACAATATGCAGAAATGATTTCCCCATTTCAGGAAAAAGGTGAAATCTCAAAGTGCTAAGAACTGCTTCTGATGGTCCAGACGGCATCCCTTCTAACCCCATATTCACTTTCAACTGTAAAAGCCTTAATGAGTAAAGCATCATAATTTCCAATTTTAACCTTCTTACTCTCTTCCCTGAGGTAAGAATGCAAAAATAACATCAGCTGGCTTCATCCAATGTCTAGAATTTCTGCTTCTCTATATAATGCTTCTCCATATAATGCTGTATCATGACAATATTAATTCACCATATTTGAACTAAAAGGTGGTCACAGTACCCTCAGGAACCCTAGGAAAATCCACAGTAAGATGAAGCACCACTACAATCCAATCTGAGAAGGATCTGTCCAGTAATATTGTACATCTGTATCTCAGCTGTGGTTCCTCACTCTGCTTAATTAAAATGCTCATTACCTATTCTTTTAGAACTTTCAGCATCTCTAGACTGGCTCTGTACAGTATAACCTTGGGTTTGAGAGAAGATGAAGGACTGTCATAACTTCAAATATCCCAGCAGAGAAGCATCCAGTTGTAACCCAAACCACAGGCAGTCTTTGCATCCAGTGCAGTGGACAGACAACTTCAGCATAAAATGCACCACCAGTGATGGCCCTATCTGGTATTCAGCACACAATTTTATGGGGTGTATAAAACAAAATCTGAAGCAAAGAGGTAAATACAATATTGAATTTATATTTTCAACTAAAAGGTTCTTTCTAATTTGATACAGAGAAACAAGTGACACTGGCTGTCTGGCAGCTCCCAGTGGTTTAACCACAGCTTCATTACTAGGATTGGGACGCAGCATTGTTGGATTAAGCTATTTCCAGTATTATTCACTTCTGCTACAGAACTTTGCATGCAAATACACTGTCTTGACTGTTATGTTCTTAAACTACTGTTGTGATAAGCTCTAATTCTTAAAACTTGATGCAATTTTCCAGTTTGCTCCTGACACTGCTCCCATGTCTCCAGCCTCTAAGTTCATTACTCATTCTTGTGATGTTTCTTTTGCTGCCTAGGATTATCCCAGAGTTATTTGGCTATAAGAAAGCAAATGAACTTGAATAAGAGGTCAAAGGCTAAGACTGACATAAGCTGTCTTGGGTAAATGACATAACTTTACCTAACTAACTCTTTCTCCACAAAAATGCAGTCACAGCATAGGCAGAGCCACCTCTTCCCCTCCAGTGTAGCTTAGAACAGGCACACCAGACCCTCTCAGCAGTCAGGGAATCCATTGCTTGGGCTCTACTTTCTTTCCTTGACTTTACTTCTCTTGAGGTTCAACGTTTGCCAGGCTACAATAAAAACCATCCTGGGTCTGCTCCCTACGATAACTATAAAGAATCCTGCAGGTATGACCAAACATAAGAAAAATGAATCAGAAGTTACAAATCTGTGGATGATGCTCTGAGAAAGGCTGAAAAATGGTTTGGTTTGGGTTGTGCTTCTCTTTGCTAGATAAACCCTCTTCTCTCTTTGAAGCAGCCAGCAAGTAACTCATAACACGCAAAAGTGTCTGACTGCGGCGGAGGAAGAACTCGACCCTTGGTCCAGCCAAGGTGGCTCAGCTTTGCTTGAGCCACATTGGAAACAAGCACAGAATTCTCTCAGCCTTTCTGACTCAAGCTCAAACTGTTAATTTTAAAAGACCAGAACCAAAGATCTTGTTCGCAGATGATTTTCAGCTGGAGCCAGCAGAAAATGGTAAAGGAAAATAAAATGTCAAAACTTTTGATTCATGTCTCTCAGTAAATGTGTTTTGCTGTAATATCACTATTTTATTCAAAAATCCTGAATTTAACTCTTCCAGCTTCCCCAAACTGACACAAGAAATAATGATTTTCCTCCTAAAGATTTGTTCTTTAATCACTTTAGTTGCTATCTTTTGCACACTCAGGAACGGTGTTCCCAGCACTGACATCAAAGAACAATGTAATTGTTGTTTACAGAATATTGTTTCTCAGCAGAGAAATCTCTGGATTTAAAGAATCTGTGTGGATTACAGCATTTTATATGTCTTCTGACTGATTGGCAAAAGTTTATAATGGCTTGTAGCATTGTGAAAAAACAAATCAAATGGAAGAGAGCGGGTGCTCAAATTAACTCCTTAGACACCTTGCTTTTAGAAATCATTCAAAAAACACTGAACACAACATTATCTGAACTTAAATACAGCCTCAGTATACTTTGTTGGCAGTGACAGCCAAGATCAATATTGGAGACCAAATGCCAACAATAAAAGGGTATGTCAGTCAGTATTTCACTGACTAACTGCCCTTATCTGAAGCTCTCATGCTTCACTGGGTGAAAATACAGCCATTGATCTTAGTGTCACAACTCAAATTCTTAATATATCAACTAGTTTACCCCCCTCTCCCCTCTGCTTCTCAGCTGAAATTCTGGACCACTACTTATTTTTATGATCAATATTTCTATCACTCTCACATGAACTAAACTTCTATTATATTAACCTTTAAGCACAATTTTTAACATATCTGTTTGGCATAATGTCATGTGTTTTAACTCAACATCTCTTTTACAATTGCCAGAGATAGAGACGAAGTTCAGGTTTCTTAAAGCATTTGTGGCAAAACTACTCTGATTAGTAGATAAATCTACCCCGTGCAATGCCCGAGGAGCTCTCTGTGGCTGTGGAGGTGTGCTTTCAAGGATTCAGCTTCCCTTTCCAGGAATTCACAGCTCAGCTGTAAGAATTTTTCTCTGAAAAGTTTTTCTTAGCAATTGATCTGACTGCTTTACCTTAAAGCATTTAAATGCTGGAAATTAGCATGACAAAAATCCAGCCATGCAAACAGTCCTATGTCTGAAAGAGACTGACTGTTCTGCTATAAACAATCCCGAGTTCTAGGAAAGATGTTAAAGTATGCAGTGCATATGGATCAGGTCTCTGGCTTGCTTGGTGGTCTCTGAATTTCACTTTTCCTGTTTGCAAATTGCAAATATGAAGTACAGCCTACTTTGGTTAATTACTTTGGATTTACGAATCAATGAAACCATATTCCAGAAGTAGTAAATGTAATTCTCTGATCTACATTAAATGCTCTGTGAGATTACTCATTAATAAAGTAACTGAAGTTAAATGCTCCAAGATCTTTAAATAAAAAAGCATTAGATGGACAATAAAAAATATATAGACATTGTAAGATATATTACTGTCTTAGGGAATAAGTTTTAAACTAAAAAAATGAGGGAAATTGTTAAAAACCACAATAAAACTCTCTCCTTGTCTGTTACCGTAACATAACACTCCTCACTAGCTCATTTACTCAACTTAGTGAAAATTACAGCAAACTATTACTCCTGTCTATCTTGGAACTATTACAAACAGGGTAATTCCTTGATTATTTGATTATCAGAGGCAGAATCCTTGAGCTATGTGTGGGTTTTACTGCTCCACAGACCTTTTCAATCTTACTTTAAGAACTACCAGAAACTAAAATCAGTGAGAGACACTAAGCAATGCAGTCAAAGACTATTTTATTTTTTTTTAATTATTATTATTTAAAGGTTCAGTGTATTATGTTAGGACTACAATTTTAATGCAGAAGTTGATGTCTCCCAAAGGAAATCATTCTACCCCAAAATGTTTCATCAATTATTGCATTGTTCCATCATTATCCAAATTGTCAAGGCAATTTCATTATAAATCCCACATAAAGTAGCACTAAGGGGTAATGGCAAAATGGCTTTGGTCCCTGTAGGACCATCTCAAGAAAAATAATTTCAGGCAGAGTGGAAACAGCGCTTTGTTCTTGTGCTGTGGGAGGGAAGTTTTTCTTTCTTGGCTATGCCTCCACAACACAAAAAATCCACACAAACAGGGACTGCTTTAGCAAGAAGCAGGGAAAACTGCATGCTACACACAAGTTAGTTCATTTAGGGATCCCACAGCAATGGTTTAATGATAACGGTGCTGATTGGAGATGGATATGTAAAGAGGCTTAATTTCTCAGCTGCAGAGAGCTCTTCAAGGAAAGAATGTGGTGGGAGGATAGGAGGGGAGAAGAGTGTGTGCCCACGGGCCAGCGTGCACAGACGGGTAGGATGGAGACGCCCGTGTGCACACAAAAAACCTCTCAGTTAGAGTCAAAATTTTCCTTTATCTGTCCAAAGCTGTGTATTTAGCATTAGCACACAGACTTCAGAAAGTAAGATATCTGGGTGGCTTTCTCCAATGGAAGATAAAAAGGTATAATGAGAGGATTTCCTTCATAGCGGGGAGAAGTAATGAAAATACTTACGTTTTTTAATTAATTCTGAAAAATTAAAATATTAATTGCACAGCATTCTTGTACATAGGTCAGGAGGAAAAAACACATTGACCTTGTTTATGGTTAGAAACATCTTTTGGGTGAAGGAGTTGCAGAAAAGGTGCACAGTCAAAAGGAAATATAAATAAATGAAAGGGTAAGGAGAACTCTACAGACCATGAAATACCCACTCATGCACCAGATAAAATAACCCATCTCTCGACTGCAAACAGTTCAGAAGAAACTCAAAACATAAATATACAAATAAAGTGATCCTGTTTTAACTGAGGAACACAAAAAGAGGCAGTAAAGTGGTTGCTGGTTGGGGGAATTTTTGTTCTATTTCTGGCTCTTGTAGAAGGAAATTTACTTCGCTTCTCTGTGCCACAACAGAAGAATAGGAAAAATGACTACAGGACTGCCCAAGGGAATTTTTGAGGCTTACTTAACATTTAATGAAGGGTTTGAGGTTTTTGTGTGAACACCATCACAACATCAACTAATATTAATTAAAGGCCAATTTTTATATGGCTGAAATATGACCTTCATCCAGCTATACTTACTATAGTTTATTGCAAAGATATCTGCTGCCAACTTTACAAGTCACTCAAGTTCACTCCTTTAAAATATTTTTTTACTAAAATTCACTAATTAAATTTGCCAGATTTTTAGGCCTTTATTACTAGTTATAAATAAAAATTCCTTTTATTTCAATGTTCCATGCTGCAGAAAGCCTCATGACATTTTAAGTGACTGGATCAATGAACACTAGATTCTTAAATGATTTCTGCAGTTCTGAAATTTCTGTGCCTTACCAATTCAGCCTCTCTGTCCTTCTGCAGTACTCATATCCCATGATATGAGTAGGAGACACAGGATTTAAACCTCATATTAGGGGCAGCACTATATTCTGGATATAAAATACATCATCAGTGGCCACATCAGTATATCAGGCCATCTCATCAGCAAATACTAAAATAAATAGTAAAAATTAAACATGTAAATGGAGTAGTGATAAAAATTAGTCAGCTTGCTTTTCTTCCCTTTCTAGATAAAAAATTCCTAATATGGAGAAAAACAAAAAAATGTTGTATCTGAGAAGAAAACTCTTACATTTGCTTTTCTATCCTGCTGTTCATCTTTAACTGCCAGTACAGGAAACATCAGTGCCTTGGTCATACTGTCCCTTAGCCTGCTGTCTCTGCCAAAGGCAGTGCCACCCCAACCAAGAGAATTACACAAAAGCTCCTGTGGTGTTAAGTCCAGTGTGGCTGGACCTTCAAGAGGACTGATAGAAACTTTTCTGCCTTCCACCTTACAAGACAGGCATTTCATTTTGGCATACAGATGTAGATTTAAATGGGAAAAAAAGAAAAAGAAGAAGAAAAAAAGGAAACAAAAAGACCAAACCCTTTCTTTGCCCCAGTTAAGTACAAGTCCTACGTGCCACTGTGCACACAGACCAACGTCCTCGCAGCCTCCCTTTGCTTTCAAGTTACTCTTCCTGTTTACAGAGAGAGCACAAGTATGAAACCAAACCTCAGAGTAGGATGTTAGAACCACACTCAACATTTTGCAAATCAACTTCAGGTCAGCTCTTGTTTTTTTGAGTCATTAGGGTTTTCCCTTACTGTGCTCAAGGCCTTGGAGCTTGTTATCATTGACTGCCATAAAGAAAAATACTTAAAAATAAAATATACACATTATAGCTACGGGTTCCATAATCAGGGAGCAGATTCCTTGTTGGTGGTAAAGGTTCATCATGGACCTGGTACCACATTCTCAGTTGGGCCACTCCAAAACACCACGACTTCTATGCATTTCCAAATCTCTCCAAAATGTCCACTGCTCTGGAGCACCTGAAAGCATCAACCTGTTGGAGATTTTTCAGCATTTACAGCAGCTAAAGAGCACCCTGATGAATACAGTTTAAATATGGGATCACTGAGGGAGAGAGAGGAGAAAATAATTTATATTGAACCAACTGGCACTGTTCATCAAGATGCTTCACGTGATCCCTTAAAAGCACTTTTTAAATTTTAATTTGAATCCAATTTTAAATGAAAAAAGTAATACATGCAGCAATTAGATACCAGTAGTGTGTGACAGGTCACTAATCAAGAGCAGATTGCAGTGAACCAGGGAGAGAAAGGAAAGACAGATTACAAAATACCAAAAAAACGAATGTGACTGTCATTGATGGGATTAACTCTCTCAGATCAGAAGCTGAAGCAAAAGGCAAAGTTGATATTTATTGTCAACTCCCCATCCGTACTTGTCACATGAAATGGTTGTTTTGCCAATCTTTTTTTTCTGGAAAAAATATTTTGAATAACTAAGAAACAATACTTCAAAGGGATAAAATCAATTCTGACATGGTGAGACAGGCCTCTGTCACAGGTGATAAGAAAAAGGACATTAAAAAATGTAGATATTTATATCACATGACACAAAGCACTTTTCTACAGACATGTCCAATTTGAGTTACTTTATTGCACAGTTAAGGTGATGGCATATGTTATCATTTTTCCCCAAGAGCAGAAAGAGATACTTACATTTCAGCATGTGAAATATGCTATCACCAAGCAGGTTGGAAGGAACTGTATTCAATTTCTACAACCACATTTTCATGAGCTGGCATTTCAAGCACCCTAAGCAAAGGGTGAGCACACTGAAATTGAAGGATTTCAATTCTCTGGTTACAGGTTTTCATATTTGTTTTAAAGAAGTGCATAATGCTTCTGATAACTTTTGGTCAAGTGGGGCATTGAATTTATTAAATTTCCTTTTTTTTAAATAAAGTGAGTTTAAAACCTACTCTCATGCTTATATCTAGGAATACCAGAATGCTGGAATGTGGAGAATATACTCTATTTCTAAATGCAAAGCATTGAGAGCAAAACAGAAATCCCTTTAATTAGTTCTTAACTTGCTTTTTGAGTAACACATATGCACGGGTTTCAATTGTATTTTCTCTTATTGTTAGTACTTGTGAACACTTGTGGTTCATTGACTGAGCCTCATTACCCCTGGAGATTGTTTGTTCATCTGTTTGTCAGAATTTAATTACTGGAGCACAACCACTGGTATAAGGATGTTCACGGAAGAGCCCCTAATATTTTTCTCTTCTCCATCTAATGTAGTCTATTTTCTCTCTAAAAAATTGCTCTTAATCAGCTTGTCACTGTGCAGAACAACACATTTCTTATGAGAAGGAGGGGGTCTATCAGAGGCACAAATGCTGTTCTGCAGCCATCTCTGAAAATCTACTTTCTCAATCAGATGGATGAAAAACTCACCAACTCCTGACTTTTTTATTCAGAAAGTCAATGGCTCTGCTGTACTCTCTGATCACAAACTCTGCTTTCTAGCTGCATTGCTGAAGCAGAACTCCCCTGAAAAATGTAAGGGCAACACTACAGGTGACAAAAAGGAATCACAGCTGATTTCTTGGAGGCAGCACTGTACTGCCCACTTGTGCTTCACCAATAGTCTCCTCCCACAGCCCCCAAAACAGACTCCTTACAAATTTAGTTTGCAAGACACTTTTTGTGCAATTCTCTCATATCTCTACAGTCACAAAGATGGCCCTACTGTATCTCTGAATGATACACGTGCATCTGTATATTCAAACAAACAAGAAACCAAAGCTCACAGCTTCACCCTTTTTCACCTCAGAAGAAAACCACAGGTTCACATTTCACTGGGCTGCCACCCAGCTTGAGTACCTGTAAATATGTACCACAAAAATGAGGGCAAAATAAGTAAGAACCTGCATAATATATTTCACTAATGGAATGGCTTTAAGGCCTGAATTTCCAAAATCTAGACAAAGTATGAAGTTTTGCCAAATCCCTTGAAAAACTATTTTCAAATAGTTTCAAAGCCTTTATTCATAAGCATTCAATAAAAATATTGTATTAACTTTTTCCTCTTGGACATCCTCAACTAATGAAACACACTAAATCTTAAAAGACATCAACCTGTAGAAAATGAATGGTATTTCAGTAAGACATAACTATTCTTTCACCACAGTTCTGACTGTCTTCTAGGTAGGAAGATCCATTTTTACCCTTTGCTATCACACATTCAAGCTTAACAAAAAAAAGTCAGAGACAGTATTAACACACGTCAACAAGTCAAAGTGAACCATTTTATATCCACAGAGAGTATAGTTTAATTCTTCATTTTCTTTAGCACTTATTGTGGAAACATACCTCTCAAACAGAATCCGAACCGGTGTCTTGCCCCTATTTTACAATCACCATAAATGAGAATGGTCTCCTAGTATTGCTGTTTTAATGGCACTACTTAGCAGCATTCAAGGGTGTAGAGTAGGACTCAAGAGGCTGAGAATCCTATTTGAATGCATAATAAAGAAGCATCTGAAGTTTTACTAGGTTTATTAAATTGTTTATGGCTATTTTGATAGTAGCTGTTAAATTAATCATCCTAAAATAAAATAAAAAGGAGAGAGAAAAGAATAGGTAACACTGGCTATTACCACAATTTTAATATGAGTCTAATAACAATGCTACACTTTATTTTAAAAGCCCTGATTCTTGGAGTCTTATTTATATGAGTATCTTGGCTTTCATTTTCATATAAAACAGCCACTGAATAAAGCTCAGAGTGACATGAATTGTTAAGGTTCAGATATCAATAGGCAACTAAAAAGGATGCAACTATTTAAAAAATTTCTCAGTTTTTAAGCCTCTGAAAATCTTGCGATGTCTGATTCATGAATTTCAGAGTGGCTACACTGACATCTCCACTTCAAAGCTTTCTTTTTTCACCATATATCTAGACTGCAAAAATTAATTTCCTGAATCTTCTGAGTCATTTAATTTAACAATTTAAGAAGATAAACAATGCAGGCGGCCCTTCCACTGCCCGCTGCGGCGAGTCAAATTGTGCAGATAAACAAAATGATTACCAGGGCATGCAGGAGGGAGAGAGTCAAAGAGTTGCCTTTACTGGTTGGTTAAAAACACAATCAAATTATTGCCAAGTAGCATTCTGCACTGTCTGGTCTCAGGGCAATTTGGAAATACAAGGAAATACCTGGTGCACAGGACACACACACACCTGTATGGGCATGGGAGGAGATGGAGAAGGAAGGGGATAGCTCAGGTTTACCTCAGGCTTATTTTCCATCCCAGAGCCAGAAAAGCCATGGTCCTGCAAAGGTTCATTGCAACAGCACAGATACACCTATCCACTCCTTAAAGGTTTGGGTTTTTTGTTTTTTTTTTTTTTTTCAGGCTCATTTGTTTTCTTAATAATTCAACCCACATATTTGTGTTTCTTCCAAAACAAAATGATATAAACTGGAAACATTTTTAAAAATTCTCCTCCACAGCTAATTACTGATGCTGAGGATTAACATTCTGTGGCACTTCAGCTTTAGTTACTTTCCCTAATTAATGTCATATTTGCAAAGATCTATAAAAACACTGTTTAGGTAAATGATGTGCATTCATTAACTATTTAGAGCCTGTGTATATTTTTTTTAAAGTATTTGGAATGCCTCTTGAAATTTCTACTAACCTTTAAAACCTCAAGGGATCTGTAAGGGCTTTAAGTAAATGCCAAAATTTCATTAGCTGATCAGACAAAAGGTGCTTCTGTCAGGCATGTTAACAGCCCTTCAAAAATGCAAAAAATGCACACATGTATTTATTTCTAAATATTTACATGTGAAAAATTTGATCCTCGCGTGCAAAATAAAAACTGCTGTGACAGTGTCTTAAGAGTCACCACACAGTAACAACATCTAAGCTGTTATTAATAGGAGCATTTGGGTAAGGGTGGTTTCCTTGCTTTGGGTGGGCAGACAAACCATCTCTGGTATTCTTTTCCTGCACCACAGAGCACAGCCACAAGGTGAAGGCATCTTTTCTGTGTATCTTTGTGTAAACTGTGAAACATGGAGCAGCTTTTTTGGTGACAGAGGATTTTCTGAAAGCTGAGACATACAGATATTGCCACTGCAACAGAGTAAGATGTTTTTTTGAAGGCTACCTGCCTATTTACAACCCTTGTGTGGGCTTGGCTGTTACAGTTTGAGCACTTGTCAGTAAGCCAGCTGAACCACAGGAAACCCTCAGTACTTGTCCTGGCCTGTTCAGCTTAAAATAATTGTTGACATTTCAGTAAATGCTTTTCTTGAGAGGGTTAGCAACCAGCATCACTATGGTCCCGTCAAGGCTAAGGCATCCTTGGGATTTTTATAGCAAACATATCTTTTTGACCCTGGTTTTTTTTTTCAAAATGCATTTTTACCATTGTGACAAAAGACAGTGCTGAAAAGGGAGAAACTGCACTAGGCATGAGGAAGGAGATAACAAATCCCATCCAGACCAGATGGTGTCAAGCAGGCTGGTTTTTAAGGCTGTGATGATGCCTTTGGGTCGTGGAGCCAGACAATGACCACAGGTCCTCATGCACATGTCAGCATTGCAATCCTGTGTGATGGTTGTGGGGCGTGTGCTCAACACTGCACAAGTGAAATACCAAACTGTACAACAAACTTCTTCTGTTTTTTAGGTTTTCTGGAGGAAAAGCTGTGTGCAGTCCTGACTTCTGCCTGGAACAGGGCACATACACAGAGGGAGGAAAGTCACTCTAGACAGGTCCCTCTGTCCTCTCTAACTTCTGCCTCCTTGCAATGGTTAACAAAACCTGTTACTGTTTGGCAAAGAAGAAGCTGTTTTAAAGACAAATTTTAGGACCAAGTTCTCCATGGAGATAGACTGTAACTGAGAGTAAACCCACTTGCCAGTGCTACCACCAAAGACAAGAAGACCACCATGAGATTAAAGAACATCATAGTCCATCTCCTACAGATTAGAAATACGTTTTGTGATAACTTGTAAAATAAGCATCATAGCAGGACAGCTGTGGAAACAGGAGTTGTCCCCCCTGCTGTCTTCCCCTCCAACTCAGTGCAACTCCTTTGGTTCATCTGAGGCCCCACTACCACAGCTGGTTTCTGTGGGGAAACTCAGCCAGTACAAACCAGTTACAAACCAGTCCACATCCCTAACACCTTATTCTGACTGTACACCACGCTTTGTCCCACGTGTGCATGCTGCTGTATGTTGTATATGTTGCAAAGCAGGTCCTCTGGAGATTGCAAAAAGCAATGGCAACAAAATCAGTTCTGATGAGAAAAATTAATCACATGCATATTTGTAGGACTGAGTCTCACACAGTACAAGCTGTAGCTAGAAATGAAAGAAAGTTAGTGAAAAATATTAATTTATATAAGCGTGAGTAATTAAAAACAAACACACTCTTAATTTTCAACCTTTGGAATATGTGGAAAATATTCTGTAAAGAATGGGAAAATTTAGCACATCATTTACCATCTTAAATGCTTTCCTCAATAGAAACAAAGGACACTGAAAGGTATTTTAAAAGACAGCAGAGCTTGTGTCTGACCCAAGAAAGTAGGTAGACCTCAACTGCCTGTTAATCAAAGAGAACTAAATGAGAAAAGAGATAACTGTAGCAATAAGGGATAGATAAAATGAAGAGCCTGAAAGATTAAAAGCAGATCGAATTCAGTTATTACTTTTGCAGAAATATCAAAGCTTAATTATGCTGTTTTCACACAAAGTTATTTGACTTACTGTGGAATTTAAATGAATGCAATTAATAAATACAAAGTATTCAGTTAAAACTGAAGCATGGGGAACCTTTCTACAACTGCGGCTAAATTGTTGCAGTGCTTTTCCACCCTCCTATATAATTTGTATCTTGAATATATTAGCTTTGAGTTAGGCATAAAGAATTTCATTATTATCAGTCACATTATAAAAGCAGGCTCTGTATAAACATGTTGGTTTGCTCTGGCAGATGCATGTAAGATAGGCTGCAAAAATTCAAGTGCAGGATATAGAACAGCACAGAGCAATCTCCATAAAACATTCCCCTCTTGATCACCCTTTAATCACAGTGTCTACTTGGTTTCCTTCTCAATTTCTTTCCTTCTTCCATCTCTTCTACTAAAACCCCCAGAGCAACACATGGCTGTGATGGTTTTAGTGGCACATTACTTGGCTGGGACCCATTTCTAAGTACTCAACACTCCAAGGGACAGCCTCATCATGCCCAGGAGCTGATTTTCACCTTCTTCAGCAAACTGACACCACATCACCACAGCATCATACCACCTTCACAGCACTATAAATAATGAACTGCACAGAAATCATCACTCTGTTCTTCTGTTGTACTCTCTCCTTCCACTGGAAAAAGCAAACATCACACCTGACTGCAAAGCAAGACAGCTGCAAACCAAAACCAGCCTTTAAAAATATCTAAAAATTAAATTTTATTAGTCACTTGAAACACATATGATCCAAAGGCATCTTCCAGTACTATAATTGCTGTCTTATTTAAAATCATTGAGAGGTCAATCTGACAACTGCAAATCTACTTTTGTTTTTCAAAATGACTCACAGAGAGGGGGGGGGAAAGGTTGAGGAAGAGAAAAAAGTTAAACCAACTCTACCTAAACTCCTTGCAAATCTCTAAATACATTTTCCTCTGCTCTACTTTAAAAAATCTCATTCTACTTTCTACACTACAATAATACTTTCTTCTTGCCATTAATATTGTGTTCAGTGAAATGCTAATATTTTTCAGTTCACTGTCAGAGAGAACTAAATCTACAGCAAGCTAATCTGCCATAAAGTCATGTTTTATACACATGACTACAAATTGAGTTTTACACTCCATGGAAAGCAATCTTCCATCTTTAAGGGTATCATGAGACAGAGAATTAGATCTATTCTTCTGGCATTACTAAATCATAAGATGAAATATAATTTGACGTGCAAATGATATTGTAAACCCAAGGCAATGAAGCACTGAGAATGTTTTTAGTACTAAACTTACTTGTTTGCTCAGTATTAAGAGTCTTTTTGAGAAAATTAGCATCCATTTATAATGGAAATAGCATTACATAAACTTTTTTTTCCGTAACACAGGTCCTAGTCTAGAGACTGAGAGCTTGTATAAATTTATTTCTAAATTGGGCATCTGAGTTTAAACATGTGTTTCTCATCTTTTAAGCTCCTGAGATGTGAGCACTGGGAGTCTGTCACAACTACAACTTCTATTTCAGACACTCAAGGTAACGTGTTTTGAATCTGGATGTATTTAGAGCTGCTTTCACTTGTCAAGTTTCCAAACAACTTAAAAATAACCATCTAATGTATTTTTCGGTTTACACTGGCAACAGGGTTTTGGTCACTTAATCCCACTGAAGAAGGCACAGGAACACTGACAAAGTGCTTATGGAGATGATTTTTCAGGTAAAAGGAGATACCACTGGAAGGGCTGTTAAGTGCTGCCTCCCTACAATAGTAGATGTTATCTTGAAAGATGGAAATGATCCCTCCAGCAGCAACCTTGCCACTAACTTAGTTGTATTTATAATCCCATTTTAGCAAGATCTGGAGGGGGACCAGTTTCTCCTTGTAACCCTTTGGGTACTCGAACTCAAAATGCCTTAATACAGTGCTGTCATCTTCATCATGAGTTAAAGAGATGCAAAGATGTCCCAATATTCATATTCTGGCCTTGCTTAACTCTATTCTTTGCCAGTTTAAACCCAGTAATCCTAGTTTAAACCAGACAGGTCAGTGTCCCCTTTTGTACCACCATATCTGCATAAAAATGAAAGAAAGGAAAAGGCTTTCTAATGCTTTTTCATAAAAAAAGACAATAGTATCAGACTGTGACTGTTAAAACAACACAAATGTTGTCCTTCAGGAACTATGTTATCCATGGTTACTGGTTACTTGTGGTGTTCATTCCTTTTCAAGCCAGACGAGGGAAAATTACATCAAGTCCACCTTCTATTCTACTGTGGTGACGTCCTTACATGTTGGTGTTCTCTTCCATACCTCCAGAAGAAGCAAGTGGTCAACAAGTGTCAATTCTTACCTGAAAAAGTGGCTTTTTGCATTAACTTCTAAAGAAACAATCCCCGTATTTTGATGATCTCCTTCAACAAAAGACAAAGACACTCCCACTTTTGGAGGTGATTGCAAGCAGCACAACCTGAACTGCAAAGCTCCAGCTGGCCTCCAGCACTGACTCCTGGCTCTTTGGGGAAATCAGCCAGGCAGGGCAGTGGAAGGAGAACTATTATAAGTGACTCCATATCACTCTGCATCCATTGCTATGCTAATTTGTATACAGAATAGGAAATTATGGCCAATGTCAAACACTGCATTTAGTTTGCTGCACATATTGACATTGATGGAATTGTATCACATGGCATCCACATCACCAAACACATTCCTTTTCCTGGAGAAATGAATGAGAAAATATTCCTAATTGAGACACACGAGCACCTTATGGCATATTAAACACTTGGTACAAACAGCTCTTTGATGTTTATATAAAGTGTTTTTTCAAGAATAAACAAGATCATTCTTTCACTAAGAGTAACACTTTGAACTTAAAATAATTCCTTTCATCAGAAGACTGTGGAACATTTTATAAAGATGGTGGAGCATTATAAGTATAGTTTTATACAGGCAGAAACCGAGGCCAAGAGAGATTAAGGGAGTTATTTGAATTTTTCTCAGACAGTTAAGAATACAACCCATTTATCCTGATTCAAAACTGTATTTCAAACAAGACTGTGCTGATATAAAAGAAAAAATTTAAGCCAAAATGCACCTCTCTTTGACATTGTCTTAGAAAGTTCTTTGTAGAAGTCTGAAGAAAGGTCTAAACACAAAAGTCAAGCATACAGCATCCTTTGTCCACTTGAACTTAGATGATTGTGAACATTTTTTTTCCTCCACTTTCTAAAACTTCTTAGAGGCAACACCCATTCTTCACCTCTTTGCCAGAAGGTATTTTGCCTGTGGATATGATTAACATGTATGTATTTAGGAACAGAGACACAACACGCAGTGTAGGCTATTAAAAGACTGTGATACTTTATAGATGGGTATTATGCATTCACATGCAAAACAATTACAGAAAGAGAATTGCTCAAATAACAAGCACGGCAGATCTTGAAAAAAGAAATAGATCCAAATTTCAAGTTTTTCTTTTTTCAGCTCTGAAAGATGATGCATGTGTTCTCTTCTAATAAATTTTAAGGAAAGGAATCCCGAATGCTTGGTACAAAGGGTGGAGGAGGGACAGTGAACAAGAAGAAGAAACACACCCTAAAGCTGTTCAGTTGTTACTTTGTTAAATCCTTTCCACTCACACAAAACTGCTATTTTGGTGCCCCAGGTCACAGAAAAAAATCCTGGGGTTTTGAGAACATTTGGACACATGGAGGGAGGAAAGGAGGGCGAAGAAAGGTGGCCAAATGGGTATGTGGGCAAAGATGAGGGCAATCAAATCTTACGCTTTATACTGTATAAGAGGAAGGCTCAGCTGTGAACAGAGCTTTACAATTCTGAAAATTCAACCAGCAGAACCCACTCTTAAGCATCAGGTTAAGGTCACTACAATTACAAAGATATAAAAAGTACTGGCCCACTTCTGGCAAAAAAAAAAAATCTTATTTTCCTCCTCCCTCCACTTGCTTCTCCTGTACTTTATCCTTTATCCTCTAAAACTGATTGCATTTAAACCATAATATTTTGTATATTTTTAAAAAAACTTAATATGTCTCCCATATTTTCTGTTGTTTGAACAATCAATTTTAAGGTAATCATGGTATTTGTGAGCTGAAGCACAGCCTGCAACTCTGAATATTAGAGCACCTCTGCTATTCTTACTGAAAGGATCATATACAGTCTTACTGTAAATATGATGATTTTCACAGATTCTTATGCTGGCATATTTAAGTTGTAGTTGAGAAAAGTTGATAAACAGGTGAAGACCATGTCAAATCAGAACTAGGGTTTTCTTTGATAACTCTGGTTTCAAAGGATGGCTTTGGGAAGATACAAGAAAAAGAAGGCATCAGTAGCATAAATTATAAATATTAAATTGTTTGGAATTCAGGGTATTTCTTAGCTGCTCCTATTTTTCCCCTGTCTACATTCCTTAAGGAGCATGCATGAAGGCTGCAGCTGCAGACTGCTTTATGTCTCAGGCCAAAACTCTCAAGAAGAAAATCCCATCTACTTCAGGCTATAAATAAATGAATTTCTCGATTCAAATAGAGACATCATAAAGTAAAGGGAAACCCCCCCACAAACCAACAAACCCAAACCCCATCTCTTCACAACAGTTACTGCCCAACTTGTTTCAGTCCAGTTCATTGTTATTCACACCCATCCTTTTCTATAAATATTTGTCTTGCATTTGTCAAGACTTATATTTAAAAAATGAAATTCTATTTGGGGTTTTACAGTACGGGAGGCTATTACATATACATTATCCTTATGTGCATGATTGGGGAGAATAGATGATTTGTGAAGTTATCTATTATGGGGAATAATCAAGATTAATGAGCCCTATGGCACTTGCTGAATGCCTCCAGAGATTTATTACTCAGGTCGTTCGTTTTTCTTGTTATGTTGGTGCTGTCAAGAGTCCTATAACAAATGCAAACACAGACGTGTATTAATTGCAAATGTGAAACAAGGCTACTGTGATGTTGCTAAATACTCACAGCTCTGCTGTTTGTACAGCATCTTTACTGGCTGTAGGATTTCTTATCTGCCAGGTTTCTGATTAACTTTCTATTATGGTGTAAAATGCATTATTTTTAAATGCCTAAAAAGATAGTGGGAGGGAATTAAAGAGGAAAGGGAATTCTGTTTCCATCTTGCTCTTAATAATGCAAGCTTTGGGCAAAACTGAGTGACAGGACCTGGGCTTTTCCTGAAAGGCTCTGCAGACAAACCTGGAAGACCTGATTTAGGTACCTTTCAAGACAAGACTTTTCAAACTCAAGTTATTGTGGCAGAAAATAACTTTCTTAAGGGGCATGTGAGCTCTGTCTGAAGATGCCTTTATAACATGCATCTGTCAGGATGTTAATGCTGCTTTCATCTGCTGACATTCCTGTTTTTCTGAGGAGGTGTCAGCTGCCAGAAAACTCCATAGTATCAACAGGAGGATCACTGTGACCCCTGAGCCTATTAAGATATTTAGTAAAAGCTCAGTGTGTTCTGGGAAATTGAAGTAGATGCACTTCTCTGAATATAAAAACGCTCAAGAACTGCTCCTCATTTATTTTAAACAGTCTTTTTCCTGTACTGTATCTCCTCATCAATGCCATGGAGCTGCACAGCCATCAGGAGTTGCCACGCTTAACAGACCCCATCCATCCTGAATGGACAAAATTACAATATTAAAAAAAAAAAAAAAAAAAAAAAAAAAAAGCCACTGCTGGGGAAAATACAATAAATGGCAATAAATGGGAAGGATAAACATTACCTTAAATATTCCCAGCACTGCATTTAAGTTCAAGCAATGCAACACAGACTTAAATGAATGACAAAGTAGTTCATGAATGCTGAGGAAATAACAGCATGTGTATCCTGGTGTCACAACATCCGCAGCTTTACTCCCAGCGGAAGCAGTCGCTCTGCCAGTTTTCTTCTTCATTAACACTGATGTGGACAGACACCTTATCCCTTCCAGCCTCCTCCCACAGGATTTGCACAAGGGCCAGTTCCCAACTGCAGAAATTCACAGGTCTCTCCTGTGCTCTCTGGTGTGAGTTCAAACCAGAAGGTGCAGAATTTTCATGTTTATGCATTCATATACAAAAACACGTTTCTACCTCCCAGGCAGATGTTTTTCTTATTCACCCTGCTGGCATCAACACAGAATGTGTGGGATGATGCTAATAACTCAGCACTATTAATGTACAGGAGGGTATAATAATGTAGCAGCAAACAGTGATATCATGAAAATATATCTAGTTCTCTCTCAAAATAGCCCAATATATGAGGACCTAAAAAGACCCGCCAAATTCTTCCTGGTGGAAAAGAAATTAAAAAAAATCTATTTAAAACAAACATGTAGATGCAACTTCAGGTTTGGAAGTCACCATGTTACAGTTTGAAAACATCTGGGAAAGGCTACAAGAAAAAATAAAATCTTTCAACACTCACTATTGTTTTATTTTCACTTACATGTTTTCTCTGGGTTTTGTGGAATCAGGCTACTAGGCTAGGTCAACATTCATTTTGGCATTGTAAAGCTGTTCACATACTTTTACACAGCTAGTGCTGTAATTTAAGTAGCTGTTAAAAAAAGATTTAATCCTCTTTATTAGTCATATCTTAAGTTAAAATGCATCATAGTCTAGCTACTAAGCATTGCTCCAGGAAGAGAAGCCCTCTGTCTGTCCCTTGGAAAATAATTTGCCATAAAATCTCAAATCCTTCTCTTTCTGTGCTCCCTACTCCTTACTTTCACAACCCTCCAGATTCAGAAGACAAACGTTTTTGGTGAAGAGGTTGTTATGCTTTTGTGAAACCTGCAGGGGTGCTTTGGATGCAGCACAAGAGGCATTAGCAGTAGAAACAAACACCTAAAAATGAGAAATGTAGCAAGTCCTTTAAAAGGACTGGAATATTCTTTTCATTAAATATCTACAAGGACTAGTTTTAATTTGGATCAGAAGCAAAATATAGCAAGGGTTTGTTTAATTTAGGTCTGAAGTTGGTACCTAAGTAATTTGCCATGCTAGGGGAACAGGGTCATGTAAGATTTAGAAATGCAAATTAGAGAGTCAGCGCTGATTTGTAATCTGCTTTCATTTCTCTTTTAAGATTATGAAAAAAATGCAAAAGCCTAGTGATATACAACAAGGAAATAACAGCATAGTCCCAAATGATTTTTTTAAAAAATTAGCTCAGATAGATGTGCATTTATTGTCAGATTAAAAGAAAACAAGAAACAAAACCAAAATGCAAACAACAAACAAACCCCATGTTATTAAACAGCTCAAGAACACCAATGCAGTTCTTTGCCTTTGGGTGCTACTCTGCCTTACAATGAAACAAATTTTTGTGTACTTGCTCCCCAGACTGATAGGTACTGTCTGAACAGCAATTTCCCCATCTCCTTAAGTGTTAACCATTTGCAGCAGTAATTTGTATAACTTCAGGCAGTAAGTTAACATGAGGCAGCTCTTGCAGAGAAAATTCAGGTATATGGAAAAATGGAGACAACCATTCCTACTTTCATGTACACAGTGTTAGCAATCCAGGGGAAAACCTGTTCTATCTGTTTAGAAATCCTGGAGCAGAACTGCATCTATTAGCAGGCTGCCAGTGGACTGTGGACGCCCAAAGGACTAAGACAGTGGCAGGCAGATTTTGTCATGAGCCAGGCAAGGTATCATGCAGTGCAGATTGGATTCCTGAGTCAAAGACGAGAAGAAGGGACAGAATCATTCCTAAAATTCACACTCATTGCCAACTGGCAGAAACGAGATCGTTTCTCTTTAAAGCATCTTCTTTCAAAGACTTCTCAAAGTGTGAACAACTCCAGATCAACCTTCCCTGATAAATTGTTATGGGAATATCTACCAATTTAAGATCTTGTCCCTATCTTCTCCATATCCTCCCGTAAGTACGTGGAGGTTCCTCTGAAGCCTTCTCCTCTCCAGGCTGAACAAGACCAGGTCACTTGCATGGCACAACAGGAAGACAAGAAGCAACATATACAAGTTAAAAGGAGAGTATCTTACTGGATAGAAGGAAAGATATTTTCCCCATGAGGACAGTCACCCATTGGAACAGGCTGCCCAGAAACACTGTGCAGTCTCCATCTTGGGAGGTTTTCAAGACACAGCCGTATCAGAGGCTGGAAACATGGTCTGATTTCACAGCTGACCAAGCTCTGAGCAGGAGGTTGGACTGGAGATCTCCTGAGTGACCTTCAAACCTCAGCTACCACGTGATCCAACTACTAGCAACAGCAGGAGCAATACCTTATGAAAATGAGAAGTGACAACAGGAAGCCATCAGATCATGAGGGGATGAAACCGAAATATCAGAGAGTATGAAACAAGGGAATTCTTCTTCCAGGGGCAACACAACCTTATCTCATGCACCTCAGCAGCAGCTGGGTCTTATGTGACAGGATAGAAAGTATCAAAGTTTTTTGATTTTAATAAATTATACACTACTAGCAAAGAGCAATTGTCTTGAAGAGGCTAAAGGTCATCAGATCATCTTAGATTTAATTCAAAAAAACCTGTCCCACTTTACTACAAATGGTGATTTGCAGCAATTAGGAATTGAGATTTCTTTTTGTCTGAAAATGCCATATTAGATGCAGGAATGAGTGACGGATATTTTGTAGTGCCTGATAACCTAGGCACCCTAAGAAGATACAAAATTTCCCTGTACCTAGAAACAGAGGAGAAGCCTCAATGTAGGTTACATCAAATTGCAAACTCAGCTCACACTTTAAATATGGTAAAGTTATTCTGGAAGAGCTGATATTACATATGCATGACAAAACCATAAAAGAGAAAACTAAAACAAGCTAACATACATTTGAAGGGAAAAGTTCTTCCACAGTAGCACCCTCCACTCTTTAAGATATGCAATTAAATATGCAGTTATAAAAGTAAGAGTCATCCCAAACATCACATCACAGTAGTTGAAGCTACAGAAATATTGTAGCAGCCCCCAAGGAAGTGCAGTTAGAGTAATTTCACATTCACAGTAGCATCTGCGAGCACCAATGAGGTCAAATTTTTGCAGACCCTTTAGTTCTGCTTCCATAGGAGAAGTTACTGCAGACAGAGAAAGGAAAGCCCCACGAGTGAATGCTAAATGTGTACTTTGGAACCTCTTCCCATTCAAATGACTTGCAAGACAGAAAGTAAATTATAAGCAGCCTGAGATAATAGCTTCTAACTTGTAGCTGTCGGCCAGTTTGATTCCAAGGTTCAAGTACACATTTTAAACACCTTAAAACCCAGATAAGCTGGTCAGACACCACCAGAGTATCTTCACTCTGATGTGCTTAAAAGTCCAAGGGCCATCGCTAAATAGCTCAAACTTACGAATCATCTCCAATCTACATAAGTCAGAGTAAAAAAAGTAATTTTTTTTTATATCCTCAAACTATTCCCAAAATCTAATCACCGTGTTACTCTCAATCATTTTAACTATGTCAATACTTTCACTACAATTCAAACCCTATGATGGGGCCACACAGCTGGCAAGACTGACCATGGAAAACATGAACCACGTGGCACTGGAAGTGCAGAAGGCTCATACATGCCAGAAGGGAGCTTGCTGTGATTCCAGAGATAGACAAATCGATGACAAGAAGACATGGCTTATTCAGCCAGGCTTCATTTCATAAAAATGTTTGGAAATTCAGAAATTTTATAACATTTGTTATAATGTTTGTAACAACATCTCTGCAGGCTGGCTGACTGCTGTCTCTGACTCCTTAACAATGCATAATAAAGCCGTATTTAGTATATGTGTATTTTTCAGTTGAGAAGTTGATGCAATTAGCAAAAGTGAGCAACTAAAGATAAAGAATAGCAAGCCAGCAGATGCAGAGGGACTGTGCACACAGCCCTGACTGCTTGCAAGTATTCAAATCATAAACACAGGTCCCTCCACCTTTGCTGTGCACATTAAAATGGATATTTACAAGACTGACTGGAAATATTCAACTCCTTTCCTGAGATACCTAACGACACCACCTAAAAGCACTACTGCACAAAGAAATAAGGCTTATAAGCCATCTAATGCTAATTTATTTTTCAGTGCTATCCTTTTCATTCTGTGTATGTCCACATCTGTGCTATACTTTCAGGCTGTGTATTGCAGTTTTCAGAGCAAACATCACCCTGATCAGAATATACCACCTTATCTTTTAACTTTGCCTTCTTTCTCCAGGCATCCTGAGCACAGAAGCAGCAAGGATCATGATTCCACTGCAAGACATAACCTGTGTTTCACAGATGGGAAAATTAAGGCGCTAATGCTCAGATGGGTTTCACCGCGCTACAGAAGCCTCAGTAAATGCCACATTAGAAAACCAGACACTTTCCCTTCTTTCTACAGTCAATAACAAGAAACAAGGGGACCAGACATCCCTGCCAAAGATTTTTAGGTAAATGGACTTCTCTTTCAGGTTCTGTGAGGTGTGGAGAGTATTAACCCCATTTTACATACCTTCTGCACAGAAATGCCTCTAGGGAGAGTGGTAGCATCAACCAGACACTTCTTTAACCGACCTAAAAATGTGACTTAGCCCCTGCAGGACTTTCCCCACTGCTGTGCAGTAGGACAAAAAAACTATTAAATCTGTAAACACACCCCATCAGAGAAGAAGTGCTAGGTCACCAGCAGATAAAGGAATAAAAGCAGGATTCAACTCCCAGGCTTCAGTTTCAAATGCCAGATCATGTATTTTTTAAATCCTCTTTAGCTTCTATATTCATCTTCATGCCAAATGGTACAGTCTGACTGACATTGACCTTTCATGTATAGGAAGCTACAGAGAGAAATGATGTGGTCATTAAATTCCTAGTTTCTAAAATTTTGGGTGGAATTAAGATCCAATACTAAGTCAGTTAAATAAGATTGTCAAAAAGAATGAAAAACTGACTAATATATATTAAATATCTGTCCTTTTCTTCCATTTTTTTCCCCCCAAGTTTTCCCATCTATTCTTGGCCATTAGAAAAAGGTGGTAAACATAATTCACGATTTTCTCAGCCAAATCTATGTTCTCTGTCACATTGTGAAGAAAGGACATTTTTTTCTTTCTTTCAGGTAGTTTGATGGAATAAAGAAGAAAAAGTCTTAGAAAATGTCTGCCTAGAACTGACAGAGGTAAAAAAACTGTGGGCAATCCAAAGAGAAAGAATATAGTGAAAGTGCTGCAGAGCCTTTAAATGGGAGCAAGAGCTTTGAGCCTGGTGCACACAGGTCAGTCAGCACTTTCAGAACTTAAGAGAAGTATTTTGAGAGAGATGAAATAACTGTACAATGATGCTGTGGCAGGCACTATCTGTTTCATTAGAAAAAGAGATGAAAAATGTTTTGATCGAAGTTGTTTCATCTTTCTATACTTGCTATAGCAAGTATAGAAACACAGAACAGAAGGGGATGTAGTCCCAGCTTGCAGCACTACAAAACTGACTGGAAGCATCAGTAAATTTGGATGATTTGGGGTGCTTTTCTGTTATTTTGTTTTTCTGCCTTTAAGTATCAAATACTACCTACGGCCACAGTCTGTGTTCATCTTGAATACAATTCTGCTAAATCTCATGGCATATATAACATTGGGATCTTACATGGTCTTAAAGGTACCACAAGCCATGCAAAACCCCCCCACAAACAACAACAAAATAATTCTCAGAGGACCCTTGGGGCTTTTACCACTGTCCATAAGTAAATTGAGGCACAGACACACAAAAAGTCCTCCCTAAAGGATTGTGGACTCTGCAGGTGGAGCTGCAGCTACAACTCACCAGGCACTTCTCTCCTGTTCATTATCCTGGAGGCTTCACCTTACAGGTTGGTTCCCAAAAAGTAATCCTTCAAACCACAGATTTTCATAGCTTTTATTAATTTTTAGGGCTGGATTCTTTACAAACAACAACTGAGGCAAAAGATAGATTGGCAGCCTACCATACTGAGCATTCACTGAAGCAATGGTTAGAGTGTCTGGGTGTGGGGCCACTGGGAGATGCAGACCTGGGATGCAGTATCCACCCCAATCTAGAGCAGAATAGACCCAAAGTGATGGAGATGCTGGGTCTGGTTTCAGTGCTGCACAAGGAAGGGTTATCATATAATAGAATCACAGAATGGTTTGGGCTGGAAGGAACCTTAAAAATCATCTTGTTCCAAACCCCCTGCCATGGGCAGGGACAGCTTCCACGAGACCAGGTTGCTCCACGCCTGGTCTAACCTGGCATTGAACACTTCCAGGATGGAGCATCCACAAGGTCACTGGGTAACCTGTTCCTTTGTCTCACTGCTCTTACAGAAAAAAATTCTTCCTAATATCTAACCTAAACCTGTCCTCTTTGAGCTTAAAACCATTTCCTTTTTTCTTATCACTGCATGTCCCTGTCAAAAGTCCCTCCCCAGCTCTCTTCAGGCCCCCTTTAGGAAGTAGAAGGTTTAATAAGGTTTCCCCAGAGCCTTCTCTTCTCTAGGATGAAAAAGCCCCAACTCTCTCAGCCTTTCCTCATTGAGAGATGTTCCACTCCTCTAATCATCTTGGTAGTCCTCCTCTGGAATCACTCCAAGAGGTGTAGCATGGTACTTCCCCTCATCCCATCCTTTAAATACATGTAGTTCTATTTATTTACTACCCCAAACCCCATGACTTAATTCCTTTTGTCTGTGCTGCCCAATACAACAAGATCTTGATCCCTTGTTGGAGCCCAAGAGCTGTCGTAAAACAACAGCTTTAATCTGTTTTATCCAGTCCTAGTGAATGAAGTTTTAGCAGGTATTTTTTGCCTGCTCTGCCAACTAGATACTTCATAAAGTGAAACAGAATCTCTGATTCCTTCAGGGCACCTGCTTTCAATTACAGGAAACATACGGCACCTTCAGATTTTTCAGCTTTCAACATCTGTGCTTCGCAGGTACGATTTGTTGCATTCAAATTACTGCTAAAGCTGCAGAATGATGTCGAGCTTTCAGGGACATGCTTGGGAAACACTAGAGATGGACAGAAAGTAATGGTTATTTGCAATTGCTTTTTAATGACTGATTAATGCCTGTTCTGAACCAAATCCTTTTAAACTGTTTAGAAATCTCACCTTGTTCCTCTTGGAAAGTCCATTCAGCCTCAGCTTGATTAGAAACATCACCTCTACCCTGTAGCAGACAAACATACTGGCACTGCTATCCAGCCAAATGCACCAGTCTCACACCTCACTCTGAAAGATAACGCTATAAATAATACCCCTAAAAGGGAAAACAGCCTGTTCTATCAGTCAGGCACAGCTGGTCACCACGCTGGGATGAGACAGTGACAGCTACAGGTTTAATTCAGCACTAGGTTAAATATGTCAGTCAGGGACACACACATGCACACAGATTTATACTCTCCCACCTTTTCCAAACAGCACTGGTGTGTACAAACCAAACCAGCTCATCTGAGCAACCCCTCAGGACTTCTCCAGGCTGGTGCGGTATGACTTAAACCTGAGTGTCTGTTCCTAGACACATCCAGGTGCACTGATGGCAAGAATCTCATATTAACCAACACCATGATGCTCCCTGCTCCTGCTGCCAGCCCAGCCTGCTGGCTCCTTATTTCACTTATTATCACATCATGGCCAGTGCTTGCCAAATCACACAAGCTAAAATAGAACTTCATTACTGCTTCTACTGGGTCTAGCTCAGGAAAAACTTGCTGGTTCTATGGAACACCAGCCAGCAGCCCCAAGGTCTAACCAGGAGACAGGAGGAGGTAAGGAGAAGCAGCAGAGTGAATGCTGAACACTACTGTTATGAGGAAAAAACAGGGGGAAGCATTTTCTAATCTAGACCTGAAGGAATGGATTTTCATGGATGGATGGATGACAGATCTGTGGCAGAGCAGGACTCATGGGAATACAGTGTGGAATATACCCTCCAGGACCAAATCCAGTTGCTTTACTATATACTAAAGGCTACTGGAGTATTTAGGTATTTATACTCTTTATGTTGGTATTCTTTTATGAATTAGAACTACATTATATGATTTCATGTTTATTTACAAGGATAATCTTTCTCCTTAAGGTGAATTTAGATCCAGTGGAATTTCACTGAGCATAAAAACACAGGAGATTACTATGGAGGTATCTGTGCTGAAGGAGTGCCCCTCCTTCACCTGTTCACTGTGTAAGCAGCTCATAGGGCTGTGTATGTGAGAGAAACTAGGAACAGAGAAGAAATCAATTATGCTTAGAGAAACCATGTCTTAAGAGGATGCTTTTAGACTTGAAAAAACTTAGAAAAGGAAACTAGAAAACAACATGGGTTTAGCTAATGTAAGGCAAATCTCCCAAATTAATGCACACCAAATTTCCAGTCCGTAAGTCTTTCCTCTTAGACCGGTTAATTTTGTGTAGGTTTGTACACAATAATAAGCAGAACACTGTGGCACCTACTAGTTTGTTTTACACCTTTTAACTTGGATTCAGCTCTGGACTCCTGTTTCCTCCAGTTCTATTTCAGGAGACTGAAGCAGTAGGGTGGGATCCAGGCTCCTCTTTGCATTCCAGGCAGGCTACACCTCCTACATTTGGTTCAGGACTTTTTCCTAATTTAATTATGTTTGCACTTGGATGTAAGTTAAGTCACAGCTCAGCCATTAACTGTGCTCTGCTATGGCACCCACCCTCTATATTTGACTTCACTAACTGCCTAATGTTTTGCAGTGAGTTTCTGATAAGTATGTGTTTGCAGATTTTCATGACAGACTAATAACACCAAAGGAGGCTCCAGGAACGTTTTAAGTAAATATTTTGTGTATATTTTCTCAACAGTGTCTGCCTACCAGCACCTTCAGAGCTACATAATCTTATCTAGAACACATTTGCATTCTGTTTGCACTAACCAATGTGGTCCATTGCTACTAAGCAAACTATTACTTGATTAAAACATTATGCAGAATGTAGTTCCACGACAGACAGTCATGTGGTTCTGAAGAGGCAGCAGTTTCTATTTCTGTCTTGCAAAATTCTGCTTGCCATCATTAGGTATTTCTTCATTAATCATAATGAATAATGAGTAGACGAAGGCCTTTACCTGGGCCAGGAACTTCTTAAGGTATTTTGAGAAGCTATTTGTTCTCCTGCCTTTGTCTTCTCCCTTCTCTATTGTTATTCCCTATTTAGGCCTAGGATAGATGCCTGGAATGTAGGTCCAGCTGCAAATGATTTGAATTTGCAACAGCTTCAGAGCAGGCATCTTCTCTTACTGTGTCCAGAGATGACAGAACATCAATTCAGGGAAGATGCTCGAGCTTGGTGGAGAGCAGATGTTAGGCATCTTTACTTTTTCTAGTAATTTATTATATTGTCATCTTTTCGGCTGCTATCAGCAGATGGTTTAACAGTTTGGAGTGGTAGCCAAACTGAAAAGAATTGAGTAGTGCCACTGAGCACATCAGATAGACGAGACCTGATCAGGGCATTATCTTCTCATCCAAAATATGAAAATAGAATTCCACACAGCCATTTGGACATGTCTAATTTGGTGTATAACAATGGTACAATCTAAACTATAGCAGTCACCTATATATTCCATATATGAAATAAATTTAAGCTAAGCTAGTTACTAGTAACAGCTGTGAAAGCACAGGCTCTGAAACTCATCTGCTGCAGACAAATCTCTAATCTCTTTGGCTCAGATTTATTAAATTTATGTGTGTGGGATTTCCTGTTTAGTCCGTGAAGAGAAATAATCATTTTAGAGGGCAATTCAGACTTCAGGTGGACTAAAATGGAGGTAGAAATGTCTTTCCATTGACTATAGAGGCATCCTAGGGCAACTGCAGATAAATACTCTCTATCTGTAAAAGAGGATAACAGCTTTGTCACAGCAATATCATGAAGATGAATAGAATACATATGGCTTAGAATAATGATAGCAATTATCTACCTCAGTTAGATAAAATTTCTTGTATTCTGTTCAACTTGCCTGCTAATACTACACCAATACACACCTGCTCTGTAAAGAAAAAGCACTCCCTTTCTATTTCAACAGTTTAACGTGTTTCTACAAACCCAGCACCAGAAAGGACTCCTGTGTCACCCAGCCAACAAGGGTAAACCCAAATAGTGATCTCATTCATGTCCTGTAGCCCAGTGATGCCAGTAATAGGACACAGACTTTGTGCTGAGCTTGCACACCCCCAGCCCCAGGCATGTCAGGTTTGCCTACACTTGTATTGCCCAACCTGGAGCTTCATTTCAGCTGCTTTAGCTGTGGCAGCAATTTCCTTAATGGTCAGGTGGCTATTGCCCAGTATATTTTGCTTTTGCTTGTTGTCGTATAATGATGTGGTTTATGTAGTAACTTGAAGTTACTCTGCACAGGATGAAATATTTATGATCCCAACAGGTAACAACAAAGTGCAGAGGAACACAGACCTGGTATCCTAACGGAGAACTTGGAACAAGCAACACAAGGTACAGTGCAGAGGAGTGGAGGCACAAGCAGGTATCAGACAGGGCACAGACTGATATTCAAGACCCCAGGGCTACAAAAATTCACCTAGAGCTGCCTAACAAAACGAAAATCTGTGGTTTTAGGGTAAGACAGAAAAAGCATCCAACATATATAAGACAACACATACATACTGAATGTTGCAATCCAAGGGAGAAAGAGTAAGGTATAAAAGAATGTTAGGAAACATAAAAAAACCCATTAAAACGGCCAGAAGTAGAACTCAGAATGGGTATTAGGAAACCACCAACATCATGCTCATCATGGCAAAGAGGAAAAAGAAACCCCCACTATCAGGGTACCTCTCCCAGTGAAGCCCTTGGTATCTGCCTACTTGCCCTATCCACTTCCCAGCTCCAAAAATTAAAGCTCATTGAGTAGGGGTGAGCAAAACACTTTGGATAGGAGTAGACACTCAGAAATGTGTCTATATTCATTTCAAATGTATTATTGAAGCTTTCCTCCCCCATAACAGTGTTCTTTCTTTTCTCTTAATAAGTAGATCTGGATTAATAATAATAATAATAATAATCTTTGATAAGACCATTAAGATTTCAATTACACTAACAACAAGTTTTGGCCTCTTACACAGGGAGCACATTTCACTTGACTGTAAGAAGATCTTGAGTCCAAAAATGTTCAATATTAAAGCTAGCCTCTTGCCTTCATTCCTCTTCCAAGACAGCCAGACTAGAAATTCACAGTTCTGACCAAGAAACGAAAAAAGCAAAAAACCTACTAATTTTTTAACATGAATGTGACCAGTTTCTATCCATTACTGTCTTGTGCTCCACTGTAATTATTTACTCTTTCCATATGTACTTGCACAGTGATCACACTCCTGGTTAGGCACTGCAGAGCCTAATCAAGACAAAATCTTTCTAGCCTCAACTTGTAGGAGAGTCATGGCCTCTTACATATATATTTTTTTTTTTCCCCACAGAGGAAAACCCAGCACAGAAACAGAGCTTATTCAGGAAGTTTACAGCAAGACCTGATGTGACAGTTAGGAGGAAAAGCACAGCCACGACAATTTTATGCTGATTTCAAACATTTGGGTTTGCTGGAGTAGTTGTTGAGTAGTAACAAAACAAATTGAAAATACTATAACAATCATGATAATATGTTAATAGTTTTAATTGAAGTAATTTCTGCAGACAATAAGAATTATACCCTAATGTGTTAATTAATATGATTAGGAAATGTTGTGAAAATGAGTATGTAAAATGATATCACACAGTATCTGGAAAGGCCTGTACAGGGGCTGGCTCCTCTGAGCTCTCCTCGAGGTGAGATTTATGGACATTAACACACAAGGCTTCAGCAAGGTAAACAGCTGTTTCGATTTTAGTTATAATGAACATTAACTCCACATCCCCATTTCTGCTTAATTAAACCTCTGCCTCTGCAACCGATCAAGAGCAAACAGCAAAGGTAACAGGCACTAATTGGGCCCTGTGCAATTTCAGCCTCAGCTTCGAGCCCAAGTGGTCTGTCTGAACCAAAAAACTCGTGCAAAATATAAAAGTTTCTCTGCTGCTCCTCTCTCCAGCATTTCCAGCGATTTATTCACTCAAAGCCAAACAATGTATATGCATCATAAAAAAAACCCAACCAAAACACAAAAAAAACAAACAAAAAAACCCATACAAAAGCACTGCAAAAGGTACAATGTGAAAGAATAAATTAAATGCCTTTTTACTGCTGTGGAGGTTGTCACTTCCTTTTTATTTCTTATACAACGTAAATTAAAAAAAAAAACCCAAACCCCTAAGAAACTCACAAAAAGGCTCTCAGGAAACCTCCTGCTGGACATCTGACAGCCAGCTCCTTGGCATTTTGATTAATCTTCACCCTCCCCAAGAGGTGATCACCACTGCATCAGCACAGTGTTAACCACAGAACCAGCTCATGGAAGAGAGAGAGAAGGAGGCAGCAAGTAACCTGCTCTTTAAATGCACATAAAGCCCCCACAGGATGCAAAGAGAAAGCCTCAGGAACCATGGTGCTGTGCCCCAAATATGTTTTGAAGAGCCCACAACCTCCCTGTACAAAATGTCCCCCTGTCCTCCTCGCAACGTGTGTCAGTCAGCACCGAAGCGGCTCCATCTGAGAGAAACTGGATGTGACAGAGCATAGACTGCTCCTACCACACTTACTGAGGGAAAAAATTAAAATAGAAGAACTTATGCCCCAGAGGACACCAGATAATTTCACATTATTCTGGTAATGAATCTTTAAGACAAGATAGAATAAGAAAATGGTTGAAATACCTCAGCCCCTCAGATGTGGAAGTGACAGCTGCAGCTTTTCTTGAAGTGCCTCACTTCACGAGCATGCTCCTCAAGGTTTCTTTTCGACCTACAACCTTTATCTGAGCTTCCTTTGTGGCTTAGCAATACAAAAACTGTCGTTTAATCGTTACGCTGAAACCATTCGCTCCCTGGTTAACTTTTTTTTTTCCACAGCTGAAAGCTGCGAGTTCACAAATGTAGTAGGCAAAAGCTAGGGAAAATACCCTGTGGTTCTCTACAAACACACAATAACCTTTAATACAAAATACATTTTAACTTGCGGTGCAGTAATAGGCAATTGGGATTTACATGCACAACGAGGTTCATCTTCAAAAAGCACCATTTTGTAGCTCTCTGAAGGAAGTGGTAAATACTGTGCATGCTCTCGCCCCTACACGGGAGGCTGGCTACCTACGCCCTGAACTGAACGCAGACCTTAAGCATAAATCCCTTAATTGCTCATTTTATTTGATACCCAAGTACCTCATGCTAATAAAGTTAAGCATTAAAGAATTACAATGTGACAAATTATACGCCCATCTCATAAAAAAAAATCTCTGAAACAGAGCCGGGTCTGAAAGGCTCTCGACAACGTACAGCATATGGCTAATTTTAGATGATTCCTCAATCACTGGAGAGTTTGCAGTGTACACAGCCAAGCCAGCTCAATCAACTGGCTTCTATCTCCATGACTCCAGGTCACATTATCTCATGAATGAACTGTTATGTAGGTCAGTCAAGAGTCATCTAATTGAATGCACGTTTCAGCCTTGGCATTTGTGCTCTAGATATCAAAGCTGTAGACAATTGGGTAAGTCAAAAGAAAATATGAAGGAAGGGGCTGTTATAATTAGGCTTTGTTTCAGACAACAGGCATGGGAACAGATGCTAGCAGAAACTTGCATTTAGCCATTTTCGTTTTAACTGGATAATGCAGGTGGAAAGTGCAGGAGCAACAGGCTCAGTGGTGAGGAGCTTTGCTGGGTCACAGGTTGGAATTCAGTCACAAATCAAGCGCTGTCCTGCAGACGTCCCTCAGCTTGGCTGGGAGGTGCACTGGTCTCAGCTGAGGCATGTGCCAAATACGTGTCTGCTTACTTGCAGTAACTGAAACCGCTGAGTCTCTTCACAGAGGCCCCTGAGTGGTCAACAGGAAGGAATATTTTTGGTTGTTCCCAAATCAAGGTGGATTCTAGACAACAACAGAACTGAAAGTTTCCATTCTCCATCACTAATCTGAGTCATGCTTGCACTTACACATTTTAAAGAGCAAGGTCTTCAGGGAAACTTCCCAGAATGGCTCATGAACTGTTTATTTAGCTTTGCAAGCAGAAAGCTGATGTAAAATACACTAGAGTAATAATCCTGGTAATATTTGGGTAAAATGAAGACTATCAGACTGAAGATGCATGATGAAACTAAAGTGAGAGTTCTTGCTTTATAGAAATGCTTTGACAGACATTTCTTTTCACTTCCCCTTCAATCCAAGCTATTCTAATTTAGACACAAAAACAAAATTGCAACTGATTAAAATTGGGTTGGCGGTAGTTCCCGTATGAGGAAGTACACAGCTCACAAACAGATAAAAGCCAAGCTGTCTAAATGCAGCCCTGCCTGTACTTTATAACAGTGACCCAGCAGCTATTTACTACTTATTTGTGTATTTTCAATTTTCAGAAACAGCTCACAAAGGATTTTCTCCTCCTTTGTGCTCCCCCAACTTTAAAAATAATTTCTGGTGTACAAAGGGTTAAAACTACTGAAGTGAAAGCAAAATGCCCAAGGCCAAGTTTTCCTGCAGCCTGTGTACTTGGTTGCATTTTCATCTCCTGTGTCCTGACAGCTGTTATCTTCAAGTGTGCTTCGACATGCCCACTGCTGTTCCAGCAGTTTTTTTGTTCAACTCAGAGCTTGCTTTTAAGAGCTTTAAAACCTTGATGCATGCAGGTTGTAGAAGGGGAATGCAAGAAATAACACCTGTTATATGGGAGGTATCTTTTCCTGTGCCCCACCTGCTTCAAAATGTTTTTTTTTTTTAAAGATTCCGAAGTATTTTAAAAAAAATAAAGTAACCCCCCATATAGCCCTTTGTAACCTGTTCTCCGTCTCCAAAAAAGCCTTTGCTCCAATGTTCTCATGTCCCAGCAACAACTGCTTTGCACTCACACAGGGTGACTCCTAGGAGGGCGTAAAAGTAGCTACAAACATCTGTTAATTAAGTTTCAGTTTGCACAAGAGATGGGTAACACACGAATTTTACAAATGGATATGTTGAAGCACACAGCACTGGATAAAGCTGGCCAACTTCAGTATGAGACAGAAGGAGATTGAGTTTCCTTGTTCTGGCTACTATTCTTGCAAATAAAATAAAAATAAAATAAAGGCTATATAAGTGCACCTGAGATGTTGCTTTCTGCTTTGCAAAAGACAAAGTCAGAATAATTTTTCAGAAAATAAACACAGCTATCCATACAAACAAACCCCCCCAGAAACTATTTATTGATGAATAAAATTGCATCAGGTCCAATTTGCAAGACAGAGTATTAATGTATTTTTAATAGCTGAACCAAGGGAAGGTCATTATACAAAGTTTTAATTCTAGTACATTAGTGTTGCATTTATACATTAGCAGTTAATGTGATAATGTCAAACTCTCCACTAGTTGTGACATCATAAAAAATACAGGCTGGTTTACATTATTTTGGTTAAAAAAATAATGAGAGCTATTATTAAGCTTTCCTTCTCCAGCCATTGGGAGATTGTTTATCTTGCTGTATCAATTTTACATGCAAGATGAAAACTATAATGGGAGGGCAACAGATGTGGAAAATGTAAATCTTTGGTAAACTGCACAATCAACAAAGGCAGAGAGGATTTTGCTGTTGTTTTTCAGTTGTTGTTTTGTTGGGTTTTTTTTTGCAAATGAAATAATTTTAATGCTCCTTGACCTGTAAATGCCATTTTTAATGGAATGAAGGAAATAAATTAATAGCAGTGAAAAATCCAAAAATGAATGTGAAAGTCAGCTTGAGGAAACAGCCTCTTCAGCAGAGATGTTTTTTGGATTCTTGAAAAGTCACATGCAAAGTTCTGACACTCAGCACTGTGGCAGTAGGCTGATACTGCTCAATGCTAATTTTGGATAGTTCAGGATCAAAATTCAATGTGTTGAGTCCAGTATGCAGACATTGTGTATATCCACCAAAGGCAAAGTATCCTCCTAGGATTAGCACTTACAGAACAGACTATTTCCCTGAAGATCACACCTAGATCTTCCTACACATAGCTTCTAAATCAAGATGGTTGTTTATTATACTATAAAAGTTTTAGCTTCCCCCCTTCAGCCTGTCTTCCTCATTCACTTTCTATAGATTATCATTTAGCAACATGATAATTTCCTGAAGGTAATTACCTGGCTGCAATTCAAGACATTCATAAAAATTGCAGTTTCCTTTGGCAAGTGGCTGGGCTTGTGAGGGGTGGAGGCACGAACACAGGGCAGAAGAACCTGTGCAGGCTCTTGCTCTTCTTTTGGTTCACTTCTTGCTTCCTAAAAGTGCTGTTGCCCCACACAGAGGTTTGGCAGAGGCCCTGCGTTTCTCAGGAGTTACCTGCTGCCTCTGGGACTGATTTTTTTTGCCCCCAGAGCTAAGGCAGATGATCTGTAGTGCAGATGATGCAGGGCTCTGCACAGCTCAGCTGTTGGGAAGCCCTATGGTGTGGTTGGGGCTCATCACCTCTGCAGGCACATGGTGGCAATTTTGCTAAACCACATCCTAATGAAAAAAGAGAAGCTAGGTCACAGTCTTTGCTTTCACTAGTAAGCAGCTGGGGGTTTTGTTCCTTTCCTGACATTTTGTCTTCCCTGTAACTCTGTCACCTCTTCTCAGTGGTTGGCCTGATTCACCATTGCAGCTATCCCAACTGAAGGCAGGTTTAGCTTTGCTGTAGTCAGACTGAGAATAGTAGAGAATTTTGATCACTGTGTTCAGGGCAGCATGAAGCTGATTAGAGCAGAAATCCTCAAACATTCCTGAGAACAGTCACTGGTGACAAAGATGCCACCAAAAATGGGACCAAAGCAATGTTGGATCACACCTGGGTTTCTTCATCTTCAGATGGCTGCATCTGTGGCCCTGACTACCACTGATCACTGCCTTTATTATTTTATTATATTATGAAATGGCTTTTCCCCAACCCCCCTAAAAGCTATTCATGGAAACCATGTAAGTTTTCATTACAGTTTACATTATCTTTCTTATGATTTTCCTGCCCCATTTCTTTTACTCACACTGTTAAAAAACTGCCATACCTTCAGTACAGTAACTGTTTATAGTTGCTTTATCTTTCAAATACTTTCTATTTTCTCACAGTTTGGTTTTTTGTTTGTTTTGGAAGCAGGTGCTTATAGGCTTACAGATACAGTGAAGTTGCATCAATGTTTTGAGGACTGTTTGAATCTCTAGTCACTTTAACTGCATAGGTGAATGGAATATTTCAAAGAATTCTTCCTTTTTAACAGACATCCAGTGTTATCATCCCTTCTTGTAGGCACTGAACTCATGTCGCTATCACTCTGGAAGAGATTACACTAATTCTCTTGTCTGAAAGAGTATGTAGGCTTATGCAAAATAAAATAAAATTTATCAGTAAAGAAGCAGCTAACATATTCATGGTGACCACTAAACTATTAACTAAGCATGCAAATGGACAGCATATAATGAAAGACCTTATTTTGGAACAATTTATGCAACTATGAATATGTAAGTTGTGTTCTCATGTTTGACCTCTGCTTACTGAAATGTTGACAAGGACACATATTCTGACTGCAAGTCATGGTTTTGATGCATACAAAAATACTCAGTACAAATCAAAATCAAAACTGGAAGGACACAACCAATTAGATTGCAGGGGATCCTTGGGTTTCCCTTTTAAAAATGGGCAAAGTAAGTTTTCAGTCTATGTGGCTTCAAAGAAAAAAAAAATTAAAACATGAAAGAAAGTTCCGAAGACAACAAAATATATATGGTTAGATTTTTAAATTCTTTTGTGTCACAGAAATCTTGCATTTCTCCATCAATTTTAAGACTTCTAAAGGCATGATACTATTTTTAATCACCTGAACTTTGTAGTACCTTCCCATTTTGCAGCTTGTTTTAGGTTTCTCTAAGCTCTTTGATTGTTTTAATTTGCAGGGACACATGAATAAAAGTTTTCTTTGCTAAACACAATAAGCATGATCCAACCCAAAGATCAGTGCTAAGAGCTGTTTTATGTCAAAGTCTGACAAGGAAGGTGCCCTGGTGGGACTTATTATGGAAGAATTGTGCATATTTTAGTTTATATAGCTTTTAAATACACAGCTTCATGGAAATGCAAAATTGCCCCCTGCATCCCTCCAGAAGGCAGCCTGAGGTGACTGCAGCTGGGCTCCCAAGGCACTTGCAGGCAGGTGAAGAAAACATGTAGACAACAGTGTATGCTACAGAATGGTGCATCTCACAGCTCCTACCTCCAGTACTCCAGTACTGAGACAAGCAAGGTGATTAATATCATGAAAAGAAATCAGAGAGCAAGAGGCTAAAAGGGAATAGAATAAAATAAAAAAAAATTAAAAAACCCCAAGCTACATTTATCTGTCTAAGTCCCATCCAAACCCAAGCTGCACAAACTTAGTCCTGGCTCCTTTTACCCTGAAAGTTTTACATCAGAGCTATTTGTTGCACTGGGGAAAATGCAGCTGGAAAAGAGATAAGAAAGGCATGAAAATGGAAGGCCTATGACAACCAAGCTTGGCTTTGTATAAGGATCACGTTACACTGGATAAATCAAGTGTAATGGTATGCGATTGGAGCAGGTAAAGACAGGAGCACTAAGGAGTACAGCTGTGGTTTAATGCTTTCCTTGGCACGCTGGCAGCAGGGTTTCCTTATCAGCCCAGGCTCGCTGACTATCACAAACCTGAGCTAACCGGGAAAAATTTCCATTAACGAATATTTATAGGGCAAAAGGTTAACTAATACAGAAAAGTGGGGCTTAACTCACTGCAGAACACAGGCAGGAAAAGAAATCTGGAAAAGTGGAAAAGGCTGAATTTTGGTACAGAGCAAATGCTATAAAAGTTTACAGAAAAAAATAAATCACTTGGACTCAAAATTGAAACTGAAAGCAGGAGGTTGCATGATGACTTCAAGAAAACACTGAACATTTCTAGTGAAAATTGAGATTATTGAATATCCAACAATGGCCAGCAGAACTAGGTATTTTAAAAGGCCCTGAGATGAGTCTGAGCACTGGTTACTTGCTGTATGAAAACTGAAAAAAAATATGTATCTTTTAAAGATTATATATTTAAGCTCCGCATTATTTTGGGAAGGACGGAGATAATAATGGTGATTGTAGAGAATTATATTGGTAATTCCTCCCCATAACTAACAACTTAGATACAGGACACAATGATCAACTATCATAAAAGGAAAAGATTCACAAAACTTTACAAAACTAGGATACTTGGGATTGGAAACCTTTTGGAAATCAGTAAATTGATAAAAAAAAATTCTTACTTTAAGCTTTTAAAAGCACAACTTGAATACAGTGCATTGAAGGCTATAAGATTTTCCAATTTTTAGCCCAAGGCTTTTGACAAGTTAATAAAGAAAGGGGAAATACCACATTTCTTTTTTTCATTAAGGTGCTTATGCACTTGAAATAAATACACAGCACATATCAAACTTCCTTTTCACTCGAGTATCTCAATGGTTACTTTTTTTTATAAAGCCTATGATCTTGCAGTGAAATTAGTAAGCAGAAACTCATTACTGCATTTACCAAAAGAAAAGTTCTAACTGATGAGGCCCAGATGGGAAGCTTGACATTCATACTGTAGTTTAAATCTAAATGCTAAAAGCAGGAAATCAACTGAAAACTCAGTTTGGTTGCGTTTTTAACACCTTCTTGCTAAGCCTAATAGTTTTGCACTGTGCAACACAAATTACTGGGCAATAACTGCTCCACCACTGCCTGAATTCTGACAGATGGATTGAAGTTCCAACAGCAGTATTTAAAATTCTGAATTTTCAAATAGTTTACATATTGCTACATTGTCTCAAAGCTACTGTGGTAAACTGAGAATTAGGTTCGTGTGTGAGTGAAAAAATCATAGAATTGTAATTGGAGATAGCTGTATTCATAGGAAAGAGGTAGGATTTATGTGAAAATACAATACTTTTGGAAAGTTGGAGAAGGATAAGCTGTTTACACGTTATTAGATTCCTGAGGCTTTGACACAAAAATTGTCATTTTGCAGGGGTTCTGCAAGGCCTTCCCACCACACCAGTGCAGTAACAACCTCCTGTCCTTTTCACCCAGCTCTGCAGACCTTAAAGCTCAAAACGAGCACAGGTACCAAGGAAGGCACATGCTCATGGTAGCAACCACCTGTGCCATGGTGCATTCTGTCTTCATGCTGGAACAGAGCTTCACACGTGAAGGTGAAGTACACAGCAGCACGAGACTCTTGTGAGTCACCACCACAGCAGCACTCTCCTTTTTTTGACCCCAAAACATTTAGATTATGGGAAAAAGAAGTTCCCAGTGTATTGCACCCAACAAAACTGCTCTGTAAGCTGATCCAACATACTTTGAACAAGGTTTTATGCAGGAAAATGCCCATGAGCTGAAACCTAAATCTTCCTGGAGGCATGCACCAGGTCTTCCCTTCATCTGCCAAAAAGCCAGAAAGGTTTTGAAAGAAGGGATAATGCAGGTGTTTTCTAGTTCTTTATATTTTCCTGTTCCTTCAGCAAGATTTTGAAAAAGACTGAGGCTTTTGCTAGCTGCAAGAGCAAGAAAGTCTCTGGACAGGTCTTTAGGAAAGAGAAGGCATTCCATTCACCAAAGTCTCAGCAAGAGCAAGACTGTCTCTCTCAGCCACGCTGCTGCCCCTCCCTGGACTTTCTCCTGTATAATTCTCACACACAGAAGAGTAGAAAACTTTAATCTCTCCCATTGCACAGCACCATCAGCCCTGAAAGACCCCCAAAAACATCAAGGAAAAAAAAGAACCTGAAAGTGCAGAAATATAAAATGAATTAATTATTTCAAAACTTGAGTATTTAAAGCATCACTCACTTTTTCCCCCTCCAGTTAATGAAGGAACAGGCAAGGTGAGCTGCCCCTGCCAGAAGATGGAAACCCAGCAATTCCCCTGGACTGTCCCTTCACCTGCAGGGTCAGAGACAGCAGAGACAACCCTGAGCTCAGGGCCTGATCCAGCAGCTAATATTGCCTCATCTTAACAAAAACACCCAACAACCGACAGACATGAACTTTTTTCTGACATGCATCCCTCCCACAAACACCAACCTCAGGCCTACTATGACTCCAGTTATCTGCCCCGAGCAGTGAGTTTTTGTAAAAGTCCACTCTAATGCATCACGAAGCAACAATTTTTAGCACAAGAGCAAAACTCTTCACCCAATCTGGTCCTTCTTAAGATTATTTCCTCCTACAACCAAACCAACTCATACACCCTCATGTGGCTACAACCTCCTGACACAACTTGAATGCTACTGCAAAAAGTTTGGCTGCCTCCACAGATCACCTACGACACTTGTGGTGGTTGATAAATAAGAATGTGCTGCACATGGCCCAACAACAAACCCAGGGACCCTGAGGAAGAACAGCAGGTGCAGTGTGAAAAACAGAATAAATAAAGTAGCAAGTTTTATATTGAGGTTAAAATTTAAAATGTCTATTTCAGAGAGGCTGCATTAGGTTTATGCTGCAAAGCAAGTGCCTGATGTTAGTACACTGGCTTTTCAAGAACTATATGTAAAAATAAATTATGTGATTCAGTTTAACTGAAAAAGAAACAAGCACAGAGCCACAAAGAGACACAATCGACCAGCAAATTAAATATTCCTTGGTGAGGTAAACACAGAATATAAAACACAGCCACCACCCCAAACAAGCCCAAGGAACTCTTATCTCAGTGAACCCAGACAGCAGCATCCGTCCTCGTCAGGAGCTATCAGGAAATCTGGCTCACCCTGGTCCCTACCTGGCGGCAGCAGAGCAGACACATGCAAGGCATGGCAGACAAGAGTTCAAGAAATCATACTCAATACTACTCACATCCAGCCTTCCAAAACCTCCCACTGCTTCCCCATAGGAAACCAGAAGTATGACACTCACTCCTCAATTTTTTTTTCCCCCAATAACGAAGTTTAGCACTTCTGAGAAAAACCCAGAATAATGTTGCTGCAGAAAGTGCAAGTAAATAACAAGCAGTATCTTCCAGCCCGCAGGGTAGTAAGTTACACCCAGAATCCTATTTAGCACTTTACATAATTCACAGTTTCTCTGGTTACATACTTTGTCAAATATGACATCCAGCTGGGAAAGTTGGTCCACCTCATTGTCATATGGCAGTTGCTTGCTTTATATCATCCAAATATCAATTAAAAAGCAAAAACAGAATTGTAAGGCTGCTATCTTCGTACTTTCATGTCACACTTGCATACATGCACACAAATACTCGCTGTCATTCAAAGAGGAAAAATAACCCTGCCTGAAATGTAAACCAACTTTACAGTGTTAGGCAGCAAGTGTAATTTCCAAAAACCTTGAAAAAGAGAACAATGAACAGATATGCTTAAACCCTGTGTCAGCTATTTTAATGGTGTGGTTTTTTAGATAACAGAAATTAAATCATAATATGCTGTCAAACAACAGATCTAGATCTCAGAAGTCAACATGTTGGCATTTAAAAAATACAGCATATGGATATAAAGCCTTGGTGGATACATATGCGCTTAGCAAATATTAGAAAAATCAATCAGAATCAAAATGCAAACTTGCTGAAATGACTAGATGCGTTGTGTTATTATTTTCTAATTCTAATTGCTTGATTTCATTCATCAGCATTTATATATGCACCAGTACACTACTGAGGCAGTTAAAATTAAATAAATCCCATTCTTTTCCTCAGAAAAGTAATGGACTTTAACAGTTGTTTTATTGCAATGAGAGATATTAATATGTAATTCTGCTCCTAACTCCAGGTTATAATCTAAGTGGATCCATTGATCACTTGCAAAAGGCAACAAAAAGAAAGTTTTGTTTGATGCTGAGGGCAAATGAAATCCTGACCAGACTGTCCATTAGTGTCAGTGGAAATCCATCCAGTATCCAAGTACTACACAAATATTTTGCCAATGGCTAAGTCAGAATCGTGGCATACAAAAAGTAAAAATATACCAGGAAAGGCCACGTAATGAATGTACAACAAACCCATGTTGCTCTACACGAATGCAGCAAATTCACTACAAAGGATTTCACAAAACAAAACAAGCATAAAAAAATCCAGATGAAAAGATATGTATCAGAGGAGTTACCTGAGGTTTCTATACTATTTTTCATGCCTAGGTCTCACAGCAGGTTACAAGTGTAAGTGGAATCATCTGTAACCTACAGATGGACAGAATAAGGTTAACTAGGGCAGCAGAGAAAGTCAGCGATGTATTCCACTGTAAAAAACTGCCTCTAACATGTGCTGTATTAACAAACAGCCTTTGGAAAAAGTAAATTTGACACCCATGGGGGAAAGAAAAAGTTTAATTAATTAGTGGGGTGTACCACTATCCATTTAACGCATGCAGATCCCCATGGTTTAAATTTGGAGTTACATACGTGTATTGTATACACACAGAGTGAGGCAGTTTAGAGGGAAAAAAATGGAAATTAGATGATGAAAAAAAAATGTGCTCCTCAACTCATGCTCTAAAATGACTACAAAAGAGTAACAGCTATGAAGTATTTAAGAGTCAACATTAATATCATTAGACTTCAAAGGATATCACCTTGTCAGTGCCAGCTTCTTGCATTGATCATCTGCAGAATGAGCAGCTTCACATCAGTTTGTTTGCAGAAGCTTCTTCCCAACCACATCAGCCAGAAATGAAACACTGGAATCCTCTAAAAGCCATAAAATGCCCTTGCAGAGATCAGCTCTGCACCTTCTCAAGTCCACCCCTGTATTTCTCAGGAACCTTGTAAATAATTTAATATTTCCATGGGGAGAATAGGAACGCTCTTTAAGAACAAGAAGATATTAAACACTAACAAGGAGGTAAGAGGCTTTTGAACATGAAAATCATATATTTGTAAAGCCTTCTTCCAGTTTTCACATACTCTTTTCTCCATCTGTAACTGCAGTTGGTGGAACAACAGTAAACATTTAAACTGCATTGCATTATTGTGCATAATAAGAGCTTGACATTTTTATTTTCTCCAAGGAGAAGCACTGCCTATATGCTCTCTAGTGGATGAACAGGGTTTTTACAAGGTCCCTCCTTCCCCCTCCTTTAAATGTGATCAAATATGAATTGAAAGGCTTTTATTCTGCCAGAATCCCAGTCCAAGGTTTTGTGTTTCTCTAGCAACAATGACACACTAACAACTGAAGCAGGGCAGAGAGCAGCTTCTCCTCCATCTCTCTACTGCATCAGGTGCCATTTGTGTCAGGGGAGTGGGAACACCACACAACTTTTGACCTGCACATTGTCAAGGACCAAGGGTAAATGTATTAGTATGAAATTCTTTTAAGACATGTTTTGAAGTGTATGTTTGCCATGGGTATCCATACAGAGGCAATTCCAGAATAGCACAAGTAACTACATTCATCCAGAAATCAAATATCAAGTTACTATGGTATGAATTCACCCAGGAGGACTTCTTTCCATGCTCCCTGCCTTGCATCCCTTCTGCGCCACACTTCTCCAGGGCTCAGAAGTCCCAGCTGGAAGGAAGGAGGCTGTTAGCAAATTGTTTCCTAGAAAGAGTTTGTTTTCCACACTGAAAGCCTGCTGGGGAGGGATGCAAGGAGAAGGGAGTCAACTGTGACCTAAATAAAGGCCACCACGGTTTCACAAAAAACTGCTCCCTCACACAACGTAGCCAGCAGTTGGGAAGCTCATATGACGGTTCAAGACTAAGCACTGCTGCAAAAATAGGTATCTTTGCTTTAACCATCTCTGGGTAAACTGAAGGCTTTAGGCTCCAGGAGCAATGGCCTTTCCTCAACAGTCTGTTAAAACAAGCTACCCTAAAGATAATTAGAGTTTTTCCCATTTTAGCAGAGGAATTCTGCAAGAAATCCTCTCCCCTCCCAGACAGCAGGTGCACAGCCTGCAAGAGCCCATTTTCCTTTAGATTGGCTGTATGCATCACTTCTTAAAAATTTATAAATCACTTAGCTTTCCAAGAGCCAAATTCCCAACAGAGTAACTGGAATTACAGCCACGCTAGCAGTAAAGGAGGAGAGAGTTTGTTAGAGTTGGCATAATACAGTGAACTATACTATAAATTACTTTAGGAAATGGCTGCTAATGCCCTTTCTGTGCAGGCTTGGGGGATACAACTCTCTCCGCAGTCCACTTCTGTGGAAATTAAGGAATTTTAGTCATCTGAATGGAGGATATAGGCTTCTGCTCATCTGAAAGCATTTTTTCCCACCTAGAGGGCATAATCACCAATTACATCTAGAGAACATAAATTTAATTATTTTTATTAGCTAATATGGTTTCTATCAGCAAGGAAAGAAAATGCACTCTCAGAACTAGCATCAGAAATTAGCATGTTCACAACAAACAGCCAATCCTTGCTAGAGGAGGGCACTTCTTGGGACAGGTCCTTAGAGCTCACTGATGGAGAGGTCCTGAAGGAGGCTTTGATGAGCAGTGAAAAAACCAAAACTGCAACAACAAAGAAAACCCTGAAACCCTTCTTCGTTCCTTCTCATCTCACCTCTTCTTTTCTTCTTGACTCTGATTTCTGAATTTTAAATGTCTTCAAAAATATATTTTTATATATTGTGCATTCTGCACACTGAAAGCCATGTATCTCCTCCTTTTTGGCTTTTGAAGTCTGGCATTTTTGTAGACTGCCTTACTCCAGGACTTCAATTTTGTTTTGCTTTGAAAATATTCATTAAAACAGCACATTTTTAAAATGCCTCTCTCTCTTGGTTTCTACCCACATCCCTAGGTCTTTCCACAAGTCATCTTGCCCCATCTCAGATGCCTGAGGCTATGTAAATCACACTGTTGGCTCCTCTAATCAGTGGACAGAAACTGGTCCTTCAAGGCCATTTTTCCATCTGCTGTACACCAGTGGCTCAGGAAGAGATGAACATCCAGCCCTGGGGTGCCCTTTCTCCTCGACCAAGGGGCACAGAAGAACCCAAGATTACAGACTCAGATTTCTGAGTTGGCTGCTTGAGCCAGGGCCAGTAATTCCTATTTTAAGCCCTAAGTGTCTATGAGCCACTGCAATACAGGGATCCATATGCAGGAAACCACCTCTGTAGCATAACCAAGCACAGCATTGGGTGAATACCTACAGAGCTGTGGGGAGATGGTGCTGCAGCTGGGCAAGATGGAGTTCTGCTAATTGCCACCACAGTATCACCCAGAACAGCAAAGAGACATCAGTGCTGGTATTCTGCACTAGGCACGGCTCTGCTGGGGCCAGGCATGTGGGTGGTTCACTCTGCAGCCCCTGCCATTGTGTCTTTTGTCAGCATGACCCATGGCAGCCAGGATTAAAGCCTCTGAAAGCAGCACAGACACAACCCTGGCTCTATTAAGTGCCAGGAACCACTTGTTTTGCATTGCATTCTCTAGAAAATACAACCATCCATCAGGTTTGTCTTTTCCTTGCAAGCATCTCTAGGGGAGAGGTAGAAACATGAGTGCTGCAGTGTGACCTTCCTCCAGCTTCAACTTTTTCCCCTCTCTTTACTTCTCCCTAGCTCTGCTCCGGAGAGGTGCTGCCCAACCCAAGAGCTGCAACCAAAGCTGTGCTGCAGCACCTGTGTGCAGGGTGAATCAGCACCTTTCCCCCCAAGAAGAGGCTGCTGGGAGAGCTGGGGCACTTACATAAGGCTGCAGTAGCTCAGGAAAGTTGATGTCAGAGAGATGAGGCAAGAGCAGCACTGGCAAAGCTCATCAGGAGACGTAGATGCCTCTCGCAGTGGCCTTGCCAGGTAACCCTTTCTGGTGAAGTGCACAGGCCATGCTGTCCTCATCTCTTTACAGCAAAGCCCAAATGACTTCCAGCCCTGTGTGAGGCAGTGGAGTTGGAGCTCCCTTTCCACTCCTGGCCATGTGCAGGAAACAGCCGCTAATTGTTGAACAGCTCTGGGGTGATAAGGGGGGCTGACAACCCCTCCAAGGCATGTCCTGGCTCCTCCACACACCACTGAAACTGAGATGAAGGGAATCAGGCTGCACCTTGCTATAGGAGCTGTGTTACTCCTTAAGCATCCCTGAAGGCATCATTATATCCACCGTCATTAGGGCTCTCTCTGCTCTATGGGAAGGGAAAGGTGACTAACGACTGCCATAGGAGAACATCCAACTAAGTGCTGCACCTTACCCACTGCACTCCAAGCTAAAGCTGGATCATTTGAAAACACCCAAACTGTCAACCCTCTATCACATATTATTTTAATTGACTGCCATTTCGGAAACATCTTCCAACATGGGAGTTTGCATCCTACTTCCAGTCTGCAAAGTCATCACAAATCCTCCTGAGCGTTTTCCATTTTTCATATTCCTTCTCGGTTTTTAGGTTTTGCATTTATATGTATTTCCAAAACCTCTCTCAAAGCTCCCCTCAAAGGGGGCTGGAATTTGCTACTCAGAAGCATGGCATGCATATTTGTATAGAAATGCTGACCCCATTCACAAGGGACTGCTTGTGATCACTAAGACAAGAGACAGGAGGATTTTCCATGTGACTTCTTCTTTTTTGGCTTGTATTGGTTTTGAGTGGTTTTGTATTTTGTTGGGATTTTTTTAATCATATCGTAGTAATCACAAACCCTGGGAGGAGATTTACTATCTGCATTACTGTCTCTGAGGCTGCCCTTTTTTACACCTTTAAACACATCCAGAAAACCTGTTCTTCACTCCCTGACAGGATCTTTCTGCTTCACCACTCCCAACATGTTCCTTTTTTATCACTCCCTCCCCCTTCCTGCTCATTTATTTTAGTACTGCTTCCCCAGGACTCTGCAATTCCTCAAACTGTTCCTTTTGGAGGGCAGCACCTCCTTGACTACACTAAAATCCCTCTTGAAAACACATCTGCTGAACTGCTTGTAAGAAATTAGTCCTGAAAATTGTGTCTCTCTTTACATGCATCTGTGTGCCAGTTTTGCAAGCCCAGATTCACCTACCCAGGTGCACCCTAGACTTCAGCTGGGAACAACGGATTGAGAGTGGGGGGAGAAACACCTCTGGTGGAGCATTCTGAACACCTAAGGTTTAATGTAATAGAACTATTAATAATACATAAGAAAAGAATTATCCAGAGCTTCTTAGAAAAATCTACAGCTCAAGTCCCATTTGAATCAAAGAAAGATTTTTTTTTTTCCTGTTCACTGGGACATGAATTAATACCAAGTACATAACCTACATTTCCAGTTGAACGTGCAGCGTAGCATACAGCCCTCGCTTTATATTTTAGTTCCATCTTCCAAGTATAATCGTCTTAAACTTGCACTGAAATGCACTTGTCATTTGCTGCCCATTGTGACAACCGTCAAGGCTTTTTTTTTTTTTTTAAATCCTGTTCCCTGTTCTGTTGTTCTGAGTCATTAACCCCATCTCCAATTTTAGTATTTACAGCCCTAAATTGGATGGATGGCTTGTTTTCAGCACAGGAGCCCAGATCGCAATTGCTGGTGTCTCTCGTTCTCATCATTTTCAGCATGATGTGCACAGGGTTGAATTCTCCAAGTGGTGGGAGGCAAAGTGCTTAATGTACAAACTGGACCACATCCTCAGCCCTGGACTCAGCGGGGCCCTACATCATTAATATCAGGCACTTAGTTAAACGCTTTGCTGAATCAGCGCCAACAGCCCAGAGCCTAAAAGCCCTGAGCACCTTCTTTAAGAGCAGATCTTCTCCCCACTCCACTCCAGTGCAACTGAAAAGTTTCCAGCACACATGAACTTATCTTTGCTCTCTCAAATGGTGTCTAATTCAAGCTTCTAATCTTGCAGCTTTTTATCTTATTCATTGCTCCCTGAATGTGGAATTCACTATCTGTTTTCAAAAGGGAAGTAAGTACAACCACTGTTTCCTAGACAACAGAAGAGCAAAATTAACTCTTCCCCCACCCCTCCCAAAAGAGAGACAGAAATGTTAAGTTTTGCTATTAACCACACGAAAGAGGAGCTACCTCTGAAATAACTGAGGTTATAAAGCAGTGCATGGGGGGAAAAGAGAGTGCTGTGATGCTATGTCACAAAAACATACCTTGCCTTTCACTCCACAGATTTTCCCAAGCAAAACACAATTAGCCTCAGCTACAAAATCTACAGACTCATTTTGACATATGGTAATTAGAGCAGAGAAAAGAAATTCCAAAAATTTTCCTCATCTAGCATGGGTAAAAATTCCTGTTTTTCAGCAGGGTGCACAAATAGAAAATTACAGTTGACTGCCTTTGCATGACATTTCTATAGACACCAGCAGTGATCTCTTTTCTGACTTCACCTGTGACACCCACCAAGGGAATGGCCTGAAGTTCTGTCAGGGGAGGTTTAAGTTCGACATCAGGAGAAGGTTTTTCACCCAGAGGGTGTTTGGGCACTGGAGCAGCTCCCCAGGGCAGTGGTCACAGCACTGAGCCCGACAGAGTTCAAGAAGTGTTTGGACAATGCTCTCAGGCACCAGGTGTGACTCTTGGGGTGTCCTAGGCAGGGAGAGGAGTTGGACTCAATGTTCCTTAAGGGCCCCTTCCAACTCAGCATATTCTGTGATTCTGAGGTGTAAACCACAGAATTGCAAAGAAACAAAGTGCAAATTAAGCTGAATCTACCCTGTTGGTAACTCTGATGGGTATTCATCCAGCAGGATTACTAGTCTGGCTAAACTTCTCTGCCTTTATAACCTGGAATCCAGTAATGCCTCATGCTGGGGAACCTGTACCTGCTTTTATATTACTACCTCATGAAACTGCTGGTCTGCACTGCTCTGAGGTGACAGTAAAGGGGAATAAGCATTTTTAGACACCAATAAAACAAAACTATTTCAACTTGTTTTATATTATAGTGCTTTGCAGTTAGTTTTATGGAGCCTTGAGAATCCTGAAGTCCTTTCATTCAGGTTGTGTTCTGTAGCCATTTGCTTGGGTTGTGCCTTACAGCCCAGACCTGAGTGATCCTTGAGACAAGCCACAATCAAATAAAGGCAATTTGGGGGAATGTTTATAAAAGACATGAAGAAGAGATTAATTTTCTGTGTCAGGGAAAACTCTGGAGGCACCATACAAGTCCTCTGCAGGTATGTATTGTGCAATAGCACAGTCTGCAAGCGTGGTTCATGTAGCTCGTGGATGTTTTAGAGGAAAACATCTACAAGATAAAGAGCATATGCAGAATGACTGGAACAGGAAACATAAGAATGCTCTATAGAGTTGTCTGGTTGAGAACTTGGTTATATCAGCATCTCTTGAGTTTCCCAGGAGTCAGTACCACATGGTGTCTGGTGTGAAGGGAGATAACATCTCTTCCTCTAATACAGACATATTTGGGGTTTTTTGCTCCCTTCCTCCAGCCCCAGTGTACAGCACAGAAAGCCATCATGCTTCCCAGCCTCTTTCCCTTTACCAAAAAGGTTCTTGCTTGGGTAGAGCTGCATTGGTAAAGGAGGAGAAAAAAATAAACAACAAAGGAAAAAGAAAAAAAACAAGTGTATGTTGTGAAGGAGGGAAGAAACAGGTTTCTTAATAGTTACTTACTCATGTGGTGCTTAAACACATGCTTGGACACAGCACATTCACTCATATAAACTGTATTATAGCACTTGTACCTGTGTATGTTCAGGCATATTTTCCTCCTTTCCAGGCCATGCAGATCTGCAAGCTGCCCTGAATGTCAGAGACATCCATGGAGGGCTGCAGATAAGAATTTTAGACTTAAAAGTACAACTCACAAAATGCATTATTTGGCTGTCAAACCAGGACTTGCTAAATTAATGAAGCATTTTAATTCCCAGATCAACAGAAGCAAAGTTAATTTTGTGAAAGTGTGCTAGATTCCAAACCTATTACTACTAAGACTAACTTAAACCTCATCTACATTCTTCAGGGAACAGGAGAGGAGAATAAACAGAGGTGAAATTAAGCACAAATGTGAACTGGTATTTTTTTTGACTGCAGTAATTTTGAAGAAAGAAACTTAGAGGCCTGTTAGCACTAATTCCTAATAGACTGGTCCATTTTCCTGCAGCCTACCAGATGCCATTTTCTTTATGGACATTTCTCTTTTTTTCCCTTTCACCCTACAACAATGAACAAATGCATTTGGTTTTGCAGAGGTTAAGCCTATATTTGCCAAATTATTATTTGTCTTGTATGAGCTGTTCAGACCTTTCATGGATCAGGGTCCCCAGAATTAGGTTTTGTACAAACACAGTACAAGGAAATGGTCTTTTTTCTACAGATCTTGCACAGTCTCAGGTCTCAAATGAGTCTGAAATGAGAAACAAATCTACTGAGTAGAAGAAAGAAATGCAGAACTGGATGTATAGCTTTCCTTTAAAGGAGCAATACTTTATAGGTAGAAAAGGTATGAAGAATTTGGTGTTCTAAGACAGATGGTCGTGAGAAAGGGGGGCAGTGATGAGATGAGATGAGACATATGATCTCAACAGGCCAGGAAAAATTTAATTTTGAAGATTTGCCTTGCACTGTCCTTGTGAGTCCTGAGCTCACTGGCTTGGAGATGGAGGGATGGAAAGGCCCTACTCTTTCCAGCACTGCACAGGAAATCATCAGACAATTTGGCAGGCAGGAGACTTGGTTGACATGAAGACAATGAGGTTCAAGTTTCTCACTCAAATCAGGCCAGTCCAGACAGTGACACACTTGGTAACTTGCAAGCTCACCTAGATCCATCTCTTTTTCACCTGCTTCCACCCCTGAGCAAAGCACTGTTCCTTGACAGAAAGCTGGTGGACTTCTACAAAACCAACTGGGTAACACAGACTTGACATTTTGCAGTGAGAATATTTTCACCAGAAGTTCCCAAACCACATAAACTCTAAGTCTCCATCCTTGCTTCCAGCATTTGATAAAGAGCTTCTGAGACAAGCCTGCATTTGGGATGCTCCCTTTGCTGTTCCTGAGCCTTCTGCTTTGTAGGTGGCTCTAGGGCTCAGCCTGGACAAATGGATCAAATGGGACCAGCCAATTAACACTACATTTTTCACCTAGCTTGACTCCTTACACAAAAATCTGGTCTCATTTCTGTGCAACACACGGGTGTCCCACCAGGCCCTTCAAAGGGAAAAGCCTGAGTAAATATTTGACAAAGCCAAGATTTATAAGCCCCACTCAGGCATTTTGATCAATGGATGTCTCTAGATAAGAAAAAGTGGGACCTGAAGAGACAAATGTCCTTCATGTGGCAACCATGGGAGAATCATTATTCTTTTTACACTGCATTAATCCTACAAAAGAAGGTACTCACAAAGATACTTTTAGGCATAGAAATCAAGATCTGGATTCCCTCTACAGACACCAGACAAAAAGCTTCTCAGATAGAATGCAGAGCACCAACATTTTGCTCCAATAAGACATTTCAGAACTGGAGCCTCTCATTCTCCAGTGATTATGGAGGATGCCAAGAAAGATAATCCTCCCTGCAAATACCTCCAAAAGCTCCAGGCTGGGTTGAAAGGACAGTTTTATATTAATATGAGAGCACAGATTCAACTTTGCTGTGCTTCAATATCAAATTTTCTTTACCAAGACATTGACATACTTCATAAAACCATTCAGAGCTCCTCAGAGAAAAAGCACTAAGTTAAAACTAAACCATCACTACTCCCATAGAAAATGAATATGAGACTTAACAATGTATTTCTGTGCTTGCAAAAATGGGTAGGAAGACTAAAATAATTGTCCTGATTTTCAGTGTCTAACTTTAGACACCCAAATTTGAAAATATAGGTCATGTGACAGTCTATACTATTTAAATCTCATCCTCTGGATTACTGCAACATGAAGCCACCTTTTACTGTTCCTGTAGTTGTGATTTCAAAATGAAACCTGTTCATGGTAAGAAGTAGATTTTCCCTGCATTAAAATGTTCTGCAAACTCATCATCATATTCATCAGCAGTAAGAACGACAGCAACTTCAAACTTGGTGCATTTTATTTTGGAGAATTAACCATTAAGAAAGGCCTCTGTGTGCCTGGAAATGCAGAACCTTTGCCAAGTTTATCAATAGACAGAGGCAAAATTGCTGTCAACCTGACCTGGACAATTGCAAAGGGTTCATTATTCATGCTCATTCAATTTCTGGCCGTTTTGCTGAGACAAGGATGATACTCGGTGCCAGCTGAGATGGTGGTTTGGTGATGGACACTTTCCCACTATAAACTGGACCACATCCACTGGCTTATTTCATGCACTGAACAGCTGTTGCAAGAAAAAAAATATCCTGATCCAAGCCAGTGTCCCAGAGGTAAGGGATCCTGTAAAATAAAATGGCATGCAGATGTAATGTTCATAAAATTACGTTTCAATTTAAATGGTGGCTTGGGAATAGAGAAATACAAAGACTCCTTTTAACCATTTGCTTTCTAGCTTTGAAAATAGCCAAGCTCATACAACCTTGACCCCAAAAGCCCAAAAACCTGTGCTCTCACGTGGTTTGCTACATGAAGTTTCAAAGGAGAGACAGACTTTCCTAAGTGTGTAGCTAAGATGCAGAGGTAAGCAGGAAAAGCTGCTAAAAACACCCCTTATAAGTAGGTTTGAATGGTACTCTTAAAATTGCATTTATGGTGAACCATAATATTTTAAGGGTGTGCCACTACAATGTGACCATAATCCCAACTCTTTTGTATTGATTGCATAATAAAGATATATGACAGCTTCTTGCAAACATTTGCACTCATTATTTCCCACTATTATTCAGGTCAAGTGTCTTTATCACTAAAGCTGTAGAATAAACCTTATTTATTTTGGTTCATCTGTTTGCTCCCTAGAGAGAAAGCGGCACACACAATTAGAAATTTAGGAAAACCTATTTTGCTTGCATTTTCTATGCATATTTAAAGAACTTTCCAAGAATACAACAGCCGGAAAATGGGAGAAATCACATTTCCATTGAATCATTCATGTAGTTCTACGCCTTGAACATAAACAATTTCTTCTTTAGTCATTCTTATTTATATAATAGACCACCTGTCATACTGCAGCAGCATCACAGTAGTTTCCAGAAGTCCAGTAATGTCAGAAGCACAGGAATACAAGAATCCTCAGCTTGCCTATTTACCTTGATTTTAGAAAGCTGAGTACATATGACAGAAGCGGAAAACACCCGAAGTGAGTATTGTCATGCTGGAAAATGCCTACCCTGTTGTGTACATCCTTCTTACCACTCTGGTTTTCATACACTTGCCTGGTCACTCATGTACAGCTGCTGAGGTACAATCTGCTCTAAAGTTACACCTAAGGTTTTGCCTTTTTCTATGAATTTTTAGGGATAAAGAACTCTTGAGCAGCTGAACTGCAGATGGACTTTCTTTGAAAACATCTTAGTGATGTCCTTGCAGATATCCTGGAACTCAGAAGCCATCAAGTGCCTTCTGAAAATGGGGTTGGGCCTCCCACGTGGTTTCTGAGCTCCAGAAACACAACCTTTATCTAAGTGCAGTCACATATGGTTGTAACTGTTTGTACCACTTTGCAAGGAAAAACGACGCAAGAATGCTTTAATTACCCATGCAGCATATTGCATGCTTATATTAATGATGCCTTTACATCTGCAGCACAGAAATAGGAGGCACAAAGAGGTTTAGAAATGCTGTAGGTTTTCGTATCACAGCATCAGCCACAATGTGGTTTCTGAACGGACCAGTCTCCAGCTCCTCAAAAATCCCACTCTGTGGAGTTTCATATAGTGGCATCCAAAACTCAACTGAAAGGTTCTTATTCCTTCTGAATCCAAAGACCTGTATAGGACATAATTTTGAAATAGGGAAAAAACCCTGAACTCAAAAGACATTCCCTCCCCCAGCATCTGCTAGTTTGTTTATCTGCCTCTGCTTGAGCTGCTTGGCAAAATACGAGGCATATAATCCTGTCAAAAAGCAAACCAAAGTCCAAGTCCATTGAGATGGCAAAGGACCAAGAGGCTGGGAACCAGCCCTCTCCTGGCTTCTGCCAGTGCCATCCAATGAGTCTGGATGCATCTCCTGTCATTCAGGTGTGCTTTATATATAATTTTTCACATTCCAACAATTTTTTTTTTTGCTTGTTGTTTAGACTGTATGCTTGCTAAAACAGGGATTTGTGGGTCTTTGTAGTATGATTAGATAGGGTGAAGAGGAAAAGCAGCCCATAGGCATCCTGTGGCCATCAACGTGCAAAAAAACCAATAGTTTTCAATAATCCAGTTCACCTTCACCAAGTAAAGATAAACATCAGAAAATTAAGAGAAAAAGAAAACTGCTGCTCTTGGTTGCTCTAAAGCAGTCACTGAAGACAAAATCAAACATATAAGGTCCTGGCTTTGCTAAGATAGGGTTAATTTTCCTCCCAGTAGCTGGTACAGTGCTGTGTTTTGACTTTAGGATGAGAATATTGTTGATAACTCACTGCTGTTTTCACTTGTGGCTAAGCAGGGTTTACACCAACTCACAAAGACTTTTCGGTTTCTCACACCTCCCCACCTGCCATGAGGCTGGGGGGGCACAGAGAGCTGGGAGGGGACACAGCAGGGACGGCCAAGTGGCCAAAGGGATCTTGCACCCTGGATGGTGTCATGCTTGGTGTATAAACTGGGGACAAAGCTGGTTGGGGGCTGCAGTTCAGGAACTGGCTGGGCATCGGTCAGGTGGTGGTGAGCAATTGCACTGTGCATCACTTGTTTGCTATATTCTTTCATTATTGTAATTTCTTTTGTCCTGTTAAATTATCTTAACCTATGAATTTTACTTCCACGTCCTCATTCTCTCCCCCATTCCACTGGGGGCAGAGAGGGAATGAACAAGTGGGTTAAACCACACTCTCTAAGTTGTTCTCTCTTAGATTTGCAAAGTGTATGGATCTTCTTAAACTTGGGGAGAGAGAAGAGAAGCCAACACACCCCAGAAGTAAAAGATGCGCAGGAGCTGTTGCAATGCACATAATATTGGCTGGATTATCTTTAGGTCTCATATACAGTCAACACAAAAGGAATACATCTTCCACAAAGGCAAACATTCTCTTCCAGGGTTGTACTTGTTTAACATCCACTGCTGAATATTAGTTGTTCCCCACATATTGCAATGACACAGTGCAGTTAAGCAAACACTACTACTGCACAAGAGGGTCAGTTTTAATACAAGCAAATGAATTAAACTAGACATAAGCAGGTTATGAAATAATGAGATAGTTGCCAAGAATCAAAGGAGAGATTGAATTTAACCATTATTAAAATGACAAAACTTGGGATCACCAACTGTAAACAATTTTCACCACCTAATTAAACAGCCCATTAGTGTTTTCAAAAGAGATGGCTGGCGGTGGCCACTCAGAAAAACTGTTGACTTTGCAATGGTTTGTGCTCTGAGTTAATGGAGTTGATTTCAAAGAAGCACTTCCCCTATGCAATTCATTACAATCGCATCAAATCCTCTGTGTAATGCTGTTCACTCTGGAATCCAACCTGAGCCCATAGCGGCCAGCACTGGGGCTGCACCCGACTGCTGGGTAGCATCAACCACCCTGGGCATGCAAAGAGCACAGGAGGAGGTGAGAGCACTGCCCATCACCTCAACAACCCTGCTGAATTAAGATTACTTACTGTGCAAAATAATTTTATATATATATAAATATATATATATATATATATGCATATTTAAGAAGCTGGGCTTAGGGGCAAGGAAGAAACAAGGAGCCACCACTACACATGTGATTTTGATTTCATTCTTACACTGAGTTAAATAATACTAAATGACAAAGCAGAATCTAAAGTGTGTGTTATAAAGTTACACTGCCAATGAAAAATGAAAATCCCTAGAGAAAAGTTAAATTCCCACTGACAGGGCATTTTGCAGTTGTGGAGAATGCTCCTGTCCAAAGTTTCTCAGAAGTCTCTAACCACCCACTGGCATCAATTTAGAATCAAACATAGAATAATTTTGGCGTGAAAGGACCTTAAAGATCATCAAGTCCAACCCTACTGCCACAGGGCAGGGACACTTTCCACTTGCCCAGGCTGCTCAGAGCCCTATCCACCCTGGCCTTGAAAACTTCCAGGGATGGGACATCCATGGCTTCTCTGGGCAGCTTGTTCCAATGCCTCACCACCCTCTCAGTACAGAATTTCTTCCCAATACCTGCATTCCCTCAAAGCCATTCCCCCTTGTAGTCCTGTTCAAAGTCCCTTGTTCAAAGTCCCCCTCCAGCACTCTTGTAGCCCCTTTTGGTACTGGAAGGTGCTAGAAGGCCTCCCAAAAGCTTTCCCTTCTCCAGGGTGAAGCACTTTCTCCACTTGTCTTCTAGTGAAGGGCTTAACCAAGACATCCCGAGTATGTGTGCAGTCCCAGTCGCCGAATGCTTCAGTATAATTTGTGGCAGAAAACTCAAGCAATGCAATTCCCTTCTGTGCCACCACCCATGCCAGGAAAGATGAGTAGAGCAAGATCTGCCTGTGGCTCGAACAAGGTATTGTAAAAGTTCCCTGGCTATCCATAGAGAACAAAAAATTAAAGAGGGTGAAGATTTGTTGAACTGTTCTAAATTATTGCGAGTCATTGTTTAGAACAAGCTTTTTCCTGTCTTTATCTCTCTTAAATAGAACTGTATCTGAAAATATATTTGTTTATGCAAATTGGACATCCTTCTCCTATTTGAATTAGCACCATAAGTACATTCTGTATCAGTGCAGACATACTCAGTGTATTTAATGTCAACACTACTAGCAATGATGGAGATTGGAAATATTGCTCTGCTTGTTGGCCATGGAATAAATTTGCCAAACAGAATCACTGTAGCTCTAGAGTTTAAATTAATGCAAGCAACACTGTTATCAGTCGTCTTTAGCCTGCTGCTCTCAGCTTCTAACAGAAACATTTAGGAATAGGAAGCATTACATCTGGCTACAGCTGCATATTACATGGTCCATTGAGACTTAGATGCTGATGGCTGAACTGAATAACAAACAGCTGGGTATAAATGCAAAGATCAGGGAATCATAAGAAAATGCTTGTATAGTATCTTTGAAGCCTCAAACACAATGATACTGTATTAATGCTATTAGCATCACAGAATGGAATAGCCTGAGGATCAGCATTCAACTCCTTAAGTGTGGGGAAGCACCAACTTTCAGGCAGGTAGTGGCAGACTCCTTTCTGACTACTGTAATATTTATATTCAAACAGTGTACTTTATTAAAAATTTCGTTGTGAGACTAACATCAGTCCTGTCTGCACTGCCTGGCAAAAGTTAGCCTTCCTCAGGAGTTATGGGACATAATTCCTCTCCATCCTTGGGAAAGTCATGAGAATCTTTTAAAATTAGCAAATTTCAGTGCCATTGGAAATTTATGATACAGATATCTGAAATGGGACAAGCTTGATTCAATGCAGGCACAAGCCAATTTATTGAAAATTAAGTTTCACTCCCCCATATGTCTAAAAATTGCTAAGAAGGAAAACCAAGTAGAAGAGTTTTGGTGTGGCCACAGCGATGGGTCTTCCCAACTGTCCTTCAGGTGCTCCCAGAAGCACAAGCTGCCATGCAATCCTTGCAACTCAGCAGCTTCCACTGGAAGAGGATTTTATTTTTGAGATAAAGAACAAATGAGTGTCATTCTATTAAATTTACTATACAGACTGCACGTTGTCAGGAGTGACACGAGACGCGACTGCCTGGCCTACAGAGCAACAGTACAGAAAGCATAAAAAGACCTCTCGAAGGCAACTGAAGAACAAAGACAAAAGAAACTGAGTGTTGCAGAAGAGAAGACCTAAAAATTGTCACTAATTGGCAAAAGGGAAGAAAAAATAGCTTGTAGGCTCTTTTATAAATAGACTGCTTGTTCAGTAAGTGAATGTGAGTAGTCTGGACTTGTAAAACCTAGAAACCTGTTTTCCTGCCTAATGGGACATCCTACAGCCCAAAGGGCACTTTGCTAAGTCTTGTCCATCTCTACCAGAATTAGGAGGGAGGGGAATGCCTGGGGAAGGGGATAAGTACACAAGAGGAGCGAATATAGGTGTATAACAAGAAAAAATGAAGAGCATCTCTCCTTGTAGCTTCTCTCATAGAACACGTCTCCCTGTACTGAAGGTCTTTAGTGGATGTTCCCATCTCAGGACAACTGCCACTCACATTTCTGAAGTAGTTTAAATGTCAAAGAGATCTCCCCAAAGACTTCCTGAAAGCCCAAGGAGACATAGTTTTGATTCCTCAGACAAGACTGAACAGGCTTGAAACTGCTTTTTGGATTCCAATGGAGGAACAAATATTCAGGAGGATGCTGGAGATGATTTGTTGAGCAAATGTAATGCTGGGTGGTGTTGCAAACAGAGAAAGAAAATACCTTTCTAGTCCGCCAGAGTTAAGATGGCAGACTTACGATGAAGAAGAAAGAAAGAAAAAATGATTCTTTAAAGGGAAATGGATAGTTATACAAACAAATCATAGTTCTTGAGCCTCAGGAGATGACAGAAAAGGTGTGAGGTGACATGGCATAGAACACCACACATAAGAAGCAGGCAGAAACACAGAACTTTACATCTTGACAGAAATCCATCATAAAATTAAAAGCAAAGTGGGTTATTTTCACTAATTGGAATACCAGCACCCTTTGATCTGTCTGGGTCTTGGTATTATTATGTAAGAAGAAATTCCCACCACGATGCCAAAGTGGGTTTAACTTCAGCAAAGAAAGTTGCTTCAGCTTCTCTACTGGAAACAGCCTCTGCCAATGTTGAAGACAGCTCTGAGAATTCAGAGCATTAAAGAGGCTAATGTACTTGAGCTTTGTTCTAATTACTTTTCTTAATAAGTTTTGCTGGACCACTAAGAATAGATGCTGTCCTGGGAACTCCAGCACTCAATCACCACCGTGTTCTGTGCATAACTTGCAGCAATCAGGGAGCAGAACGTGGAGGCAGAATTACCAACTTGGGCAGCAACTGCATAAAGTATGTGGCTCTAGCTGCCCTTATTGTCACCTGACTGCAATATGATGTTGCCCAGAGCCCTTTCCACAAAAAGTTAGATGGTCATAAACAGATATCTAATAAGACTCATACTATTTCACCCAAATTATTTTTAAAATTGATTTTAACAATAACCTAGGAAGAGCAACCAAATTATAACTTACTTTAGAATAATAAAAAACAACCAGTTTGAAAGGAAAGCAGTGAATATACACTAATTTTAGTCCAGACTATTTCTGCTTCTAACAATAAATTCCTACATTCCTGCATTTATTCTCATGGATTTAGAGGCATTCGAGAGCATCCCTTATTTATCTATTTATTAGCACTGATGTGATCATTCAACACCTCTGTGCACACTCCTCAAAGCAGTAAATAATAGAACCAATAACTGCATGTGCCTTTCTATCAAAAGGCATTTATCTCCCTAGTATCAGAGAGAAACTCCACTTTCAGAGAACATTCAAATGCCCCACTTGTTGGAGGGAAAACCCCACTCAGAACTGAAGTTCATAAGAGGGAAATGAATGCATGGGTGTTATGAACACAGGTGATTGATGCACTATGATTTCATTAATTTCTACTCTAAAAACCATACTACAGGAGATCAGGATTAGCTGTCTCCACCTGGAAACTTTTGTATAAGTTTCCAGGGCTTGTTTTACACAAAAAGTCAAGGATGTGTGTTCTCCTTTCTACTTCCAGTTCTTCAGCTACTGGAATGAAGATGGTAACGCTGATGTAGGGAAGAGGTCCTTTAGTGAGATGTGCAGTTTGAGCACCAGCACTAAAACTCCTTGGTGTCCAGGAGAACATCATGAAAACAGAATTTTCAGTACTGTTGTTTTCCTCCTGAAAAACATGGCTGCTCCACAGCATGGTGTGGTAGGATGTTTCAACACCCATGTTATGATCTGTCTAATAAATCTTTTAATGTTGTCACCAATTGTGAATAAAATCTCAAATCCATGAAAATATTGTAAATAAGCAAACAGAGTAATTACTCCAACTTTATTTATACTGATCTGAATTACAAATTTTAGTTTGACTAGTTTCAGTGGCAAACCAGTAGAAATAACAGCACTAGCTTGATTATCAAAAGGCCTTAATTTTCAGTGAGAAATGCTTTACTGCAGACTAACAGTGCTGGTTTCCTGTATCTGAAAGCTATGGTACTGGGCCTTATGGTTTGATTTTTATAAGCCTTATAATGAGGGTGGAGAGGATATACATTCCATTCTTCAGCTGCATTTTTGTTCCACAAAGACTGCAATTTTCAGTCTCTTGAAAATGTAATTATAGATAATGTTTGCATCAGTGGGAAGAACACAATGAGCACATGGGGCATGAAAACTCCACTCCAATCACATCCTCTTAGGTTACGAAGCTTGTCTTCTGCCAAGAGTGGAGGCATTTCAACAAGCTGATGTTCAGTATGAAAAGGATTGTGGTTTATACTAACCCACACATTCTGCTTTTACTTTTCCCATTATTCTACTCTTTGCATGGGGAACCTAAATAAACCAGAACAAAGATTAATTGGAGCTATTTTGAAAATTTGAGGTCTATAAAAAAATTTGAAATACAGTAGCTGAAAATCTAGAGGTGTACACCTCAGTACACCTTGTTCAAATGATCATGCCTTTTGCAGTTGCAAAAGTGAATTTAGATCAGAACAGATAGAAAGTGAAAAGGTTGCATGAGGGGAGGTCACTTTGAGACAAACTGACCAGCTTCAGCTTAGAAATGAGACTGAAGGCTGCTTCAAAGCTAACATGATCATGAATTTCAGAAAGAGAAATCAAGTATTTGATTTGTTCAGAAGATCCAGAAGAGTAAACTATTTTAGGGTAAAATATGTATCTGATATTAAAGAAATAAATCTGTATCAGAGTGCTGCTTCATGTAAGTTAATCACATCGTAAGCAAAAGTGATTTGTCTTTCTCCATTCAGCATCTACCTCAGTAGTAAGCCAGAATAAGTCTGAGATGCAAGTGACCTTGATGCTACTGTGGTGTTACTTTAAGCATATCCATCCTTTGGAGTGCATTGAGCTCCTTGACTAAGAAAATAAACCCACTTTCTAAACAAGGCTTTACACAGAGGAAGAACCTACGCAGTGTTCCAAAGTCCCAGAGGTGTGAGGGCAGGCGGACCCAGAGCTTGATCCCACAGAATATTCCACCCAGCACAAGGGATAAGAACTGAGGGCATTCAGCCAGCAGAAAACCTCCTCTCTCTAAAGCCCACAAGTTAGATACAAGTGTTTTGATGTCATTAAACTTACCATCGTAACAGATCAAGATGACTTTTTAAAAAGAATTAAGAAAAATAAAAATAGGAGGATAAATTAACACCTTTAAAGCCCTGAAGGCAAATCAGGATAACCCCAAAACACATTGTTATCAGCCATAACTTTCTCTCCCTTTCCATAACTTTCTCTCCATTTCGTAGAGCACTGTGATTCTTAGTGCTAGGAGCCAGTGCTTGCACTAATTGTGAGTCCTAGCATGCAGCTACCAAAATACTTGTCTTCCAGCAACCCCGGGGAGAAGCACACAGTTGTGTTTCATAAGCAAAGAGGAGAATCAGACTTAAGCTCTTGTCACACTGAATATGTCCAATCAACATAAATTCTTTGTCTTTATTTGTTCACGGTGCGTTTGGATCACAGATACAGAGCGCTTTGAAATCAAAGGGAGTCTGCCCATTGACTCAACAAGCTTTGGATTCAGTCCTTAATTTATTTATAACAACCAGTCTTTCTGGAACCTGAGTATTTGAGCTGATTCTAAACCACTTGTTTTCATTGAGTTTTACCACCAATTTCGTTGTATAAAAAGTCAAGTGCTTAGAGAAAAAGTTGTAATCTACTGAGGTCTTTGTGTCTTCCTGCTGCATGTATTTATATACACCTTGGTGCTGTATATATTTACTGTAAAGGGGAATGCTGTTAATAATAGAAGTCTCACCTAAACACCTCAATGTTGAAGAAATTTCTCACAAACAAAGTTTGTCAAAGCTATAATTTAGGAGGATTGCTTAAAATTTGATTAAATTTAAGTCCTACTGAGCCTAACCAGGTCTTTCAGTGCTCAACATTCCTGGCTGAAACTCCCCAGCTTGTCACACAGAATTAACAGATGCCCTTGAGAAAGGCATGTTACGTTGATCCACAGTGATTTGCATTGGGTAAGTAGGGCAAATTGTGGTTGTGGGAAAAAAGAAAACAACATGATAGTATCGTATCTAGTTCACAACTGTAGTACAAGACTGTTTAAAAAACAGAGCTGAGACAACCTACTAAAACATCCACTACAAAAATGCAAGAAAAAAACTACTATACTTTGTCAAGCAACAGATCCCCAGAAGACCTAGAAAATCACAGTCAGGGCTGATAATTCCAGTCTGCTGGGTCAGTGAACACAGACCAAAAAGGTTGGTCATGCTTTCTGGGACTTTCAAAATTTGAACCACTGTCTGGATAGTAGGAATATAAAATCATTAAGCACTTCAGATCTAAGTTCTAGGTGGTTCTCCAGGTTCAATAGGTTTCTCTTACTTATCAAAGAAGGAAGAAAACAAAGTAAATGTTTTGCAGATATTTGTAGGAACTTCTTCCACCAGAGAAGCAGGGAAGGGATCACAGTGGTGTTTTTGTGGCTATTGAAAGGATGATGATAAAGGAGAGCAGAGCAGGGTGGTTCTTAACTTGCAAGGTAGGAAAGGGCAGGGAAAGCTTCTTGCTTGCAACATGGATGGTCAGAGCATGCTGAAGGCTCCCAGCATTTTAAATAAACATAAGCAGGGAAAATTGCATATTTCAGGGACAGAGAAAAACATGGCATGAAGTGGTAAGTGACTGGAAAAAAGAGTCTTAGCTATACTGATGGATTTTTAAAGTGCTACATCCTAAGCTTCTCCACTGATAAAAAAAATTCAGCTAGATCTATGAGGGTTTTCATTATTTACAGCATATTATAGAATTGAATAAAAAGACTTTGTTTGCTGTTCTTGGCAATGTGATTATTTGCTGTTAAATATTTACACCTTTTTTTTTTTGCCCAAAGAGTTTTGGGAAAGGAGAGGGAAGCTGATTTATTTCTAAGTTTCCTTGAAGCCTTCCAGGTTCACATCCAGAAACTATCAGCAGCAATTTTGCATTTTCTGGGATTTGGGGCTTTGTTAAGCTTAGAAATAAAACCTTTATTCCTGTTAACACAAATGATGCTCCACTTTTTAAATACAACATTAATTTTAAATGATTATTTTCTCTGCTAAGTAATCCTGAATGTGCTTCTTATATGAAAGCCTTGCCTAAATACATACCTTTTTCTGCTCCACAATATTCATTTTACCCAGAGGCCTGGCATCTCTCAACTCCAAATTCACTCTGTATATGTGGCTTCAAACCAAACAGGAAAATCAGAGGCCCGACTGGCTGAAGTCAGCAGCAGTCCTCTCCACTGCCTTTCCCACTTGAGAAGAAATGGAGAGCCTAGGGGTGCTCAGAGACTTTCAAATACTCTGAAGGCCAGCAAAGTAAAGAAGTCTAAGCATCCCCTGATGTGGAGGTGAGGACAGAGAGAGCAAAGAGGCACAGAATCAGCCAAATAGTCTCTAGCTCCTGCAGAGATTCCAGGTAGCAATATGGGCATCTTAGCAAGCTGAAAATTGTTCCTTTCTGAATTCCAGCGTGTGTCTCTTGCTAGGATTGGCCTGCTGTTCATCAACACAGACACACAGGCAGCAACGAGGCTGCTGCAGGACCTTTTCCCAAATCCGATAAACTGTGCATGCGGGGGAAGAAGTGACCTGAAAGAGCCTGGAATAATACTTGGAAAACACAGAGATCAGACAATGTTCTTGAAGACTCTTTGGGCCACACTGAGCCTTGTAAGCAATATTTCTTGCTGGAATACAGGTTTCGCTCCTCTGCGAGTGTTGGTTTCAAAGGAAGGCTTTGCACAGGACATTGAAGAGTTGCTGCTGTCTTACATTCCAGTTAGAACTCTATGTCAACACCTACATGGCTACATTGAAACAGTCACTGCAGAAAGAAAAAAGTCTCAGAAATACCCAGAATCTGACCCTAAATCATTTTGTTCTACAATACATACTAAAGTATATATAAAGCTTCATCCTATTCCAGTGAAATACCCCAGGAACAGCACAGACATGAGAATGGCAAAAAGAAGATACTGAAACTTTGAGATTTTTTTATTCTACGCAGCCTTGTCTTGAAGATAAATATATGTGGTCTACCAAGCGAGATACTAGGCTGCATTTAGGGGACAATGAAATCAGGCAAACCCAATTGTTTTAAAAAACTGTAATATAGTGCTAGTCTTTCTTCGACTATATCTGAGCATAGTTATGAAGCTGCTGCATTTACTCTCTGCTCCACAGACAACAAACCAACTTAAAAGGGGAAGTTGTACTCTATCTTCTGCAGCCAAACAATAGAGATATCTGTGAAAGCTGAGAGCCCTCAGGCGTTGAGATGAATCCTTCTCTCTGGCAAAGGGGAAAAGATTTGAGAAGAACAGTAGAACCCCCCTGCCCCAACCTGAGATGTGTGAACATGCCTCAAAAGAATACCTGCCAAACTAAAACTGACTTACCTTCCACTTCATCATCGAGACAGAAACCCTGCTAGCAAGGTAGAACAGTATCTGAAAAGTCATTTGCCTCGTGTTTCCATGTTGAAGTTCACTCTGAGTCGAGCAATGAGAAAAAGGCTGCAAAAACCACATCCACGACTGCAATTCATCGTTCAGAGCTGGACAGCCTGGCACGGGATGCAAAGCCCAGAATTATGCATTCCTCATTCAAGCCAAGCTCCTGGAAACCCATCGGAAGTTTGGCTTGAACACGGACTGCAGGCTATAGTTGGTAATAAAACATCAGATAATAGTGCTTTACGTGTCCAGAGAGGTTCTCTTTTTCTAAGAATTGCTTCACTTGTCATTGATTTTTCCACATCCTGAAAAATTAAATGCTAATTTTATTCCTTCCTCTTCCCCCTGGTGCCCTCCCACTCAATACTGATCTCTAGGAGGAGCTGGCAACACTGAACCTGCTGGAAAAAGCCAGTGCTCACCTGGCAATCCTAAAAATTCAGTGCTTCGAGGAAGAAGTTGAATGACGTGGGTCAGTTTAGGACAAGGGGAATGAGTTCTGCATTTTTTTCCTGGAGAGATCATCTAGATTATCTGTGGTTATTCCTTAATTTGGCATTTCTGATTTTGTCATCAAGTCTCAGAATATCTCCCCAGTCAAGATATTTACTGGAATCAATTTTAAAGACTAAATGCTTACCTAAAGTAATAGTCACTGGGATTTCCTGAACTCTTTTTTTCTCTCTCTCTCTTTTTTTTTTCTTGTTTGTTTGGTTTTTGTTCTGGACAGCAGCAGTTAAAAGTAGTTTGGAGGGCCATTAGAATATGAGAAACTGGTTTCTAAAGAATAAGATCTTGGAAAAAGAAATTCAACTGAATTAAGAAAAAACCTGAAAGTTCATTCACTGACTAATGAAATTATCAGCTTTTCTATATGTTAATAGAGAGACATTGCAGATAAAATAAAAGATTATTTTTATTCCTGTGGAAGACACAACAAGGAGATCAACTTTTCTAAAATTCATGGTGAAATCAAGACAAACCACAGCCATCTGACTTGCAATTTCTAGAGCATCTTGTACGAAAACCAGGTATAGAACAGGGTTTTCTTTAAGTGATAGCCACTGGGCATGGATTGTGTTTGACAACATTTCAAACTCCTAACGCTTGTTCTACTTTCCATCTGTGGTGAAATATAAAAAAAAATATTAAAGCATTTATTGATAAAGGGCAGAACCAGATGTCTCTCTCACTAGCAATGAATTGCAGGCAAAGGCTGACAGAGCCAAGCAATTGAATGAGCCAGGAAAAAAAAAATAATAAAGAGAAGAAGGGAATAGATCACTTGATTTTGTAGATTTTCAAATGCAGTTATCCTCTCCCAGAAGCTAATAATTTTCAACTACTGGGTCTGTTTCAGGCAAATGAAGTGCACTTATCTCCCACTGGGCCAGGCACCATCACTGGACCAAGTGCCCCTGGAGTCAACAACACAAGTGGTGCATCAAGCAAGCTGTAGATGTTTGGGGTTTTTTGCATCTCTGAGCAATTTAGTGGTGCAAAGCTTTTGAGGAGCAAGAAATGGGAAGAGTGCTTACATATTAAGCAAGAAGACATTGTCCTGCCTTTGGATAAAGACAACGATAGATTTTCATTATTTTTCAGGGTTATGAAATAAAAACTATCTCTTGTAAGCTGTGACTTGCAATCAGACTGAAACTGCTTCAAAGCATACAGGAGGTAGGAAAGCACAGCATAACCTGGGATTGAAAGGGTTGTAGCCCTCCTGTCATGGAGATACGCAGCTAGACACACCAGCTGAAAGGTGTTTGTATCTGGATATCCCTCTCAAAATCTCCACTGTTGTCTAGGAGTGAGTACATTTAAGTGGAAAGACACTGAAAAAGCTGTAAATTAATGTTGCAATGAATTGCTACCTTTGACTGCTGGGTCAGTGTTAGGCTTTTCTGGCAGGACTACATTTTCTTTGTCATGTTAACCCACAGGGAAAAAAGAAAACAACAACAACAACAACAACAACAACAATAATAATAATAATAATAAGAAGAAGAAGAAGAAGAAGAAGAAGTAAAAATCAGTAAAATCAGTAGATAACTAACATCATTTTCCTGAAAAAGCAATAGCTACATCTCTGGAATAACCATGGTTGTAAACTCTAAAACCCCAGGGTAAGATCCACACAACAACTGAAGAAATGAACAGGGATGTGAGAAACATAAACTAAAATACTCAGGTTGCTGTTATTGTTTCCCTGGCAAACCTGAAGTGGCTCAGTATGCATAGGCTGAGGGGAAATCAAGGCCGTAAATCCCTGCATGCTCCTTTGCAGGGGATGAGTCCATCCTTGATGCAGTGGGGAGCAAGGTGAGCTGGACACAGCTGGGCACGGTGTCTCCTTCCAGGGTAACCTGGACACAGCTCTCTGCTTCCAGACTAAGCTGAGCAGAAGTGGGCAGGAGCACATCCCTTCGAGCCTAACTAAAGGCTGGAGCACTCACAGGCATGGACTAAGTCTCTCCACAGTACTAAGCCCTAAGTCCTGCCCTCAGCTATGACAATATGATGTCCCTGATAGTAAGTGATGGGTAAACTCACAAAATATGACTCAGGAGGCCAGTGCAGGGTCTTTCCCACAGCTCTTACACCAATGTTTGTTTTGGAGCATCACTTTTGAACTTGGCTTTAAGTATTGCCACCATTTGGCAGGCGAGGGAGAAGCTGTCCCAGGGCAGAGAACACACTCAAGATACACAGCCTTCTTCAGCTGAGTCGTAAGAGGCAAGAGAACGCAGCTGTTCTCATCCATATAAACTATTTTTTTATATTTGTGTAAATTAAAAGGAAAAAAAAAATCACCAAACAGGCACTATTGGTACAGTAGGCAATTCCTTCGTGAATTGGCTCATTTAGGCATTCATTTAAATACAGTAATTAAGATTTAACACAAAACAGAAGCTGCTTTCAGATGTCATTTTGAAGGCCAGATGATCTCCTCTTTATTAATATTATAATTTTAAACTATTGTCAGCTGAATTTTCAAGAATCAAGCTGTGAGCAAAGAGAATACACTACTGAAGTGTGTCCTATTTACGTAACCCAGACTCAATGAGAATGCGAGATTGATTATAAATCTGTGATACAGAGGATGGAGAAACTGCAGAACTAAATCCCAAGGTGCTTTATCTGGACGTTAGGAGGGAATTTATACCTTCAGCATCTGCCATTCACCTTTTCTATTTAACACTGTATGGAAGAACATAACAGCGTTTAAGGCAACGTATTTCTGAAAACCTTTATGAAAAAGCCAGCAGCTTACTGCAAATGAAAAATGAAATCCTGAAGGGAACACAAGCACTTCTCCTCCTTTCCACAGCCATGGAGAATGCAGGAACATGTTGGAAAGCAATTAAAGTATGATGATTCTAAAGGGGAATAATTATTTCACAATTACTTGAGAACATTACATTTATTGCTCCAATTAGTTTTTATTTTCCAAATAGGCATTCTTGTTCCTGCATTTTTCTTGTACCTATGAAGGTTTTTCTTGTTCTCCCACTTCTTTGCTCAGCCTTGCTTTCTACATGTATTCCCTATTTTCTGACTTTAGCCTCTGGTTAACCTTGCCCTGCCACCAGTTTGTTTTAATCAAAGGAAATCATGTTAGGAGATGCAATATACTTTGCAACTATATGAACATACAAGAAATAATCCACTATAGGAAACACAGTGTGTGGAAATGGAGAAAAAGAAAACCAAAACATCACCTCTCCACTTTAGAAGGAAAGTTTTTTTTATACACTTAAACCCTAAAACAATGATTTCTCTGTAGAGTGTTGTCTTGCCAAAGTGTACTTTTTGTATTCCAGGTGCTTTTAAAAATGAAAAGATTTTGTACACCTTTCCCCTGTATCGGTTTGGCCAAATATTTTTATATTAATCCATGAATTAATCATGAAATTTGAATAGTCCAAATGCTTGTAAGATATCAAACATCCTAAAATGCCAATGAAATATTTAGAGTTATCAAAGTTGTTAGAGCAATCATAACTGATGATTAATTTGGATGATGAATACGTGTGGGGGAGGCTTAAAACTTGTGAGATCGTATCATAGGAAGTGAAAGATATATTTAAATATTGATGTGCTGAGAGTTATCGTAGGTTAACTTCTGAATGAGGTTCTAGAAAAGATGATGGGGAGAAGGACACCATGAAATTGTAATTACTTAATAGACATCCAAAGATTTATTTTCCTTTCCGAAGCTTTCTGAAGCTCCTTGGCAACAGTCAAAAATTTTCCTCTTTTTTTTTGCTTTCCTTTTCCTCAGTAGTGGCCCAAGGAATCTGTCATGCAAGTAACTTAATTAAAAGTCATAATACTTAAAATAAAGCTATTACTGAATCAAAGTTAGAACAAAATACTAGTATAAGGATGAGACTATGGTCTTAAAAATACCCAACTATCTATTTTCAGTTAGCAAACCATGGTTTGATATTCTAGATACAAAAAAGACCAGATAGTGGAAAAATTATTTTTGACAGGATGTTGAGTTTCCCTGCAATGAAGTTTAAAGACATAAATTTGTTATCTTCAGTTTTTTGCTAAAACAAGTCCTATATTGCAGGTTTAGTGCAGAAAAGGAAGTTCTGGATTTTAAAGTGCAAGCATGCCCTGTGAATGATGGCATTTCTTATTTACTAAAGAACACGTACAAACAAAAAGTATCAAAAATTGATCTTCACTGGCTTTTTAATCAGAATATTGCACGTATATCTGATTTTTCTCATCTTGGATTAGAAGAGAAAGAAATTCAAAGGCTAAATATTTTTTTACATTATTGCCTTGTAACCCATGCAGTTGCATGAGCACTGTTGAAGCACAATGTATTTTACTGGCATTATGTCCAGCTACCAAAAATTAAAGTAAAATTTGAGTTTGTTTCATTATTAACCAACACTTATACTCATTTACATTAAAGATAATACCAGACACTGAAATGTGGAACATGGAATGGAAAAACCTTCGTTGCTACTGCGGAAATCAACATGGGGGGGTTACAACGATGAGTATTTAATCCTCAAAGCAACCACTTCACAATCATACAGTTGGCATGTACATGTAAGCCAGTGAAATCAGCAAATTACACTGAACTCAGATTTTATAACCTCACTTAGTAACCATTAACCCTCTCCTACCCTCTCCAAATACACACACACATTACATCTATATGTTTCACCTACATACATCTGTGTATTTTCCTCAGAACTGCCTCTTCCCCGCAGTGCACAACAGCAGTCAAACAATTCCTGGTACTTCCCAAAGCACTAACCAAGCAGGGCTCTTTGCAGGCATTTACCATGGTTAGAGCATCCAGCTTGCCATCTGCCCTCAAGAACAGAAGTTCATGCACCTTTATGCTTCATATTCTAGAGTATCTATTTTCCAATGCCATGTCACTAATTAATTTTTTCTAGTAAATTGCCATTCAGTAACTAACCAGGTACACTGATGCCATGCATACCTTTTAATTATATAGTCATGCTCAATGTATCTGATGTTCTATTTTATTTCCGTTTAGCAGTACAGTAACAGCAGGAAAATTTGAAAGGAAGCAACATTTAAGAGCCATTAACATTCTCACAGAGGTAAAAGCGTTTTAACTTTGCAATTATCAAGCTCGTAGTTAACTTCCACACTAGGTATGCACTGAAAGTTATTCCTGGAAAAATTCCCTTTTTCTCTCTTGTTGAAAGAATGGATGATTCTGAAAATAAATCTCTTTCCAAAGAATTTTTAAATGTGCAAAGAAGAAGTGCAAGTGATATTGTATGCTACCAATTTCCCAAAACATCTGATATGCCACCGGCATATTGAAAAAAAAAAAAAAAAAAAAAAATCTAATTTTGCCAATTTGTGCTGTGAAAGAGAAGTGTTATACATATATTTTGCTAATTGCCTCACCCTAAAATAGGAAATTCCTTTCTGCTAAAGACTGAACTGAGCTACATGGAATGGCTGGAGCAGATGGCGAGGTTAAAAGTTTTGTGCAGCATGGTAACTCAGAGCGTGCTCTCGGATGCTCCGCACCAGCCCGCTAACGCTGCTGGCGGCTCGCCGCTCGCCTGGGGGGGCAGCTAAAGGGGAAGGTGCTCGTGTGCCCCTGACCCCTGATGCGTAATCAAACTGCATCCTCGTCAGCACTGATTAGTTCAGAGAGCTAGGGACTTGCAAATAAATGTATGTCACCACTTGGCTAAGAAGGACAAGATAAAGATGGTTTCAAACAGCGAATGACAGAGTTTTAGAAAGACAGTGTAGCAAAGCTCCCACATACAGCATTTAGTTTCAAGACTATTTTTGCTAGGAATAGAAGCTCCCTGAGTTATTGGCAATTTAGCCTCAATATTAATTTGCATGCATGACACATGATCCCTTCATACCATCTCCACAATTACTGAGATCAGCAGCAAAGCAAGGTCTGGTTAATACGAGGAAGCACATAACATCACAACCACTGCTGATACAGGAGGTAAAGTTTTTTCCTTCAAGAGATTACTTAGTCACCCCTCCCCTGAAAAATGCATGAGCAACCAGCACTAACCCTACAAGGATGTGTGCGTTGAACAACTCCATTATCAAACTTCTGTATTTTGAGATCCATTTAGGAGCTGACATTTCTCTAGACTAATTTTTGTATCTTTGGACACACATTAGGATCTGCATCTAATGAACACTGACTGTGTTTCAAGCTGTGTTAAAATATATTACAGATGCTTCGCAGAGAAGTGGAATATGAAGAGAGTGATGCAGAAGAAAGAGTTTGACGTGGTACTCCCCCACCTCGAGGGGCAAGTTGGAGATAAAGTTATATAAGCTTAAGTGACAACAGGGCATCATCAGCGATAGTTAATAGTGCCTTTGAGCTTGGAGATGTTTGTTAGCAGGATCTTTTCTGACTGCCTGGAAGGACAGCAGGTAGAAAGTCTAATCAAAGCTGAGATGATGAAGACAAGACAATGCTCGGTTGTGGCAGGTCCCTACAGACGGCTGCAGAGCAAGAGATACCAAGATTCAGCTGCTACTTTGTACCCTAATGGTCAACCCTCTGCAATTTTTCTGCAAAACGGGAGAAACTGACAACACTTTTACCAAAACTGACTAATGCCAATAAAACCCGGGATTTTACAATGGGAAGAGCAAAACACAGCACAGAACTCTTTCGAATTTAAGATCACAAATTTAAGACAAGAGGCAGCATTTACACGCTTCACTGTCCTTCAAGGACTGTAAAAATAGTGTAAGTCATCTGCACCAAGTAGCTTCCCCCCTGACTCCTGCTCCTCTCCCACACACTCGCCAAATCTCAGCTGTCTGAACAACTGGCCACGACTGAATGTCTCCATGCAGAACACTGCTGGTGCAAGGGAAAGCATTCCACCTTAGAGAAAGTTTGGTTGCCAGTAAAAAAGGCAATAAAAGTCTGAATAGTCTCAGATGGGGGCACAGTATGCAACTTGATTTGTGCGAATTGCAGGTGACACTCTCTGCTGCACACACGGGTTTATTTACACTTGTAACTTAAGCGCTGCCTCAACCAGAACAGCTTCAGTACAGAGTCAATGCCAAAGCCTCTCGCTTCATTCTAATGTAACTTAAACCACGTTTGTTATCCTGATGAAAGAAGAAAAAGCAACAAAATAAAAGATATTTTGGATACTGTAAAAAAAAATGCAGCACAGTCCTCACACTTCGTATCTTTCAGCAAATGTCTATTTCATAATTTCTAGCTTTTACTTTTTCATACAAGGCTTAGATTACCTGAAAATACCTGTCAATTGTCAATGCCCAAGAGGATGATAACAGAAACTTTCAGATCGAGATTAACAGAGCAGAGCCGGGCTAGGGGAATACTTCTCCTTCTGAAATTCCAGCATTCAGCGCCTTCCAATACATCTCATCCCCACTTCAACTGCACGTAAAACAACCATCCTCACCCTAATTAACACTCGCTGTACCAGGCAGCTGTCGGGGACGGTATGAAAAAAAAAAAAAAAAAGCCAAATCCTTGCGTTCTGCCTGGTACTCCCAGTGGATGCTTAGTATTTCATCTGAATTTGAAAACTGATGAAGCTTTTGCAGGGGCATTTTTATTCTTCCGGGAAGGGGTGAGGAGACACGGATGGGTCCGGGCTGGGTGCAGGGGACAGGTGCCTATGGAGGGCTTCGCTGGGCACGCAGGGGAGAGCGCTCAGCTACGCGCGACCGATGCGCGTTTCTCCACGTTGCATCATCATCAGCGGCAGCCGATAACCCCCCGCTCTCGCCCCGCGCCCGCCGGCACCGACCTGCGGGACACCGCGGGAGGGGGCACGACACGGGGACCACCAAGTGACCTGGGAAGGGGGGGCTGGGGGTACGAGTCCCCATTCCCCTCCCGCGCAAGGGCGGGCGGTGCGGGAGGGACCCGGCCGGAGCTCCGCGCCCCGCGGCGGGGGCTCGGTGCCGGGCGGTACCCGGAGCCGGGGCGGGGGGGGGGGACCCGGCGGCAGCCTCGCCGCCACTTACATTCTGTCAGAGACCAGCAAGCGGCCGTCGACCATCATCTCCGGAAGGAAATCCAGCTTGAACGAAGAAGTCATGCTGGGCTCCGGGGGCGCCGCGGCGGTCGGCGGGAGGATGCGGCGGGGCGCGGCGGATCCCACAACTGCGCCGGGCGGCGGAGCGGCAGGCACAGGTGCGGAGGCCTCCCCGCGGCAGCCGCCAGCCCCGGCAGTTGTCACATTTCTCTCCCCCTCTCGGTTTTTTCCGCCAATCCCCTCCGAAATCGACTGCTGAGGCAACTGTCGGTGGAGCGCCAGGTGCTGAGCGGGGAGGCGGAGCCATCTCCCCGCTGCGGCTCCCCGTTAACCCCTGCGCCCCCGCCGCCCCGGGAGAGGCCTATTGCCGCCGCCGGGCCGGGGGCTGCCCGCCCGGGGCTCTGCGGCTCCGCCCGGCCCGGCTCCGGGGGCGGCGGGACCCGCCCGGCGCCTCCGCAGCGCTGCCCGGCCCCGCGCCCCCGCGGCCGTGCGGGCTGAGCCGAGCCCCGCCGGGCAGCGGCCCCGCGCCGCGGACAGCCCTGGGCGGGCACTGCCGGCCGCACACGCCAGCGGTTCGCACGGGCACGGCGCTTCCCAGTGCGGCCGGAGCCAAACTGGGAGCACTGGGAAGGTTTGGTCAGGTTTGGTCAGGTTCTGGGTGCACGTTGTCTCCACTCAAACTCCTGCCATTCAGACCTTGGCAGTCTTTTAAATGCTCAGAGGGATGTTACTGGCTGGCGAGAGGCTGGTAGTAACTCTGTCCTCACTGATCAGAAAGAAGGATTTAAATAACTAATGACGGCAAATCCTTGCTCATGGCTGTAACCTCCCAAAAACCCATTCCCAACCTCGCTGCTCTAAGAGTTGGCCGCACTCAGAAGTGTCACCACCAAGACGCACACAAAATTCCACACATACAAATAGCTGGAGCACCCCCCCCCCCCGACACCACCGCCCCCTGAAAATCTGTATAAATTTTCCTTTCCATCTTCAAGACCTACTTGCTTCAATACAAAGCCGCTCCAGGCAAAAGAATATTAACATATTTACGAAGATTACTGGATGATCTGAGCAGTCTAGACAGACAGAACGTTCTTCTCCATTGTGTGTGCTTCTCCATCTGAATCTCTCTCTAGGTTTTATAATTTGATTTGTTATGGATAATCAACACTTGCAAAAAGTAAAAAAAATGCAAATTAAAACCTACTATGCTTAAACTTTTCAAAGAGCATGCTAATATAAAAATTAAATTGACCCATAAAAAATGTGTTATCAGTCAGGCCACGTTTTATTTAAATTTTGACCAATGTTGATTTCATAGGAAAAAAAATACAGAATGGGCAAATGTTTAGAGTCCAGTTTATTGCACTAAGAGATTTTTCAATTTTAAACAGTTAAAAGAAAGAAAAAACCCTCAGGCTGCTAAAATTTTTGCCTACTTTGCAAGTCTAAAGAAAGAAAAGGTTCAATTGGCCCTCAGCATAATCCCCGTAGGACAGCTGCAATCCTGAACAGATATCTATAGTGTTATTAATCTGCTCTGCTCTATATGTTCGCATACTGTCCTCATCACCATGGCACCTAAACATCCACGTAGAAAGGCACAAGGCAAAGCTATGGCTCCTCTTTTCTAAATTCATGGTAATTCCTTTATGCCACCCATCCATCACAGTGTAGGACTGACTATACAGTGGATAAAAAAATTGAGAGCAAAGTCCAAATGAAAGGAAAAACCAGCACAACTTTCTCCAGCTGGATGTAGCCACCTGGTTTTTGATCTGAGGCCTCCATGGTGGTTAATCCGGCCCAGAGCAGAGTTGGATTAACTTTCAATTTCAAAATCTTGCCACTGCAGAAGGGACAGGTTTCAGCTCAGGAGAAATACAGGCAGCTCAGTGAGGATGAAGATATTCTTTTAACTAAGAAGTCTCCACCCCCACTTCTCCCTGTGCGGCTGGATCTGCACCTCTTCATCATGAGTTTTTTTGGTACATGCTAAATCTAAGGGACTTCAGTCTTACCAGCCTGTCGCTTCTAAGGACCACAGTCCCACTGCTGCTAACTGAAAAGTAAATCCACGCTTCACACAGGATGCAAAGAGGGAGGAGGAGAGGATCACAAATAATTTTGCTTAAAATCTGCATACGGAATAGAGAGATCCTTATAAATTTGCCCCATTTTGCAAGGTGTAAGTGCTTAAAAATGCTTCATTAAAACGTATGTTCTTTTGAAATATTTATTTTCCTTTTAATTACATGTGAATTAGCTGGAAGAAGCTGTAGGGAAGCCCTCTTACTGACTTAAGCCTTCTCAGCAGTTTGTTAAATTCTAGCCTCAAATCCCTTGAGGGAATAGTGGATTCAAAGCAGCTTTTAATCATACTATAAGGAGGGTGAAGTAGTATGTAAGTAGGTCATAGAGAAAGCATTACAAGTGCATAGGTTATTGCTTTATTTAACAACTACAGTGTAACACACTTTTCAAAGCACATTTGCTTTTGCCATTTAAAAGTTAGAAGCAGGAACAGGGTCAAATGCAAAAAGAAACCCTCTCCATGAAAGATACCGAGATACGGAGAGCTTAGAGGGAAAAAGTTCATTCGAATAATTTGGTTCTCAAACATAAATTATGTAGTGTCTACGTATGAATTAACTCTCGATGGCAGAGGGTAAGTGGTAAGAAACAAAAAACCCTGAATGTTTCACACACTGTTACAGGCTCAGCTCTGTTATTTGTTACATTAATGCCAGCTTCTTGACCAGCACATGTGTGCAAATAGCAACTTTTATTAAAAATTAAGGGAAAAATGGAATCTCTGATGTGTTGCTACAGTACGGAGGGAAATGGGGAGCGAGAGTGGCAAGTGAAGCTGCATTAATTTTCACAGCATAAATCAGACAATGGCTCTAAACACTGGCCTAGAGGAGCTGCATTATTGCTACCCGCCAATATTAAGCTTTTTCAACTGGTGGAGCATATGGCAGTTTGAGGGAGGAACCAAGAATTTGGAATCATCAATTCTTGGGCTTTAATCCTATTCCAGCTACAAATGCTGCCTCCTATCCCTCCTCCCCTCATTTGAGAAGCCCAGACCCTGTTTGGCTTGTTTACCCTTTATCCCTCAGTTTCTCCATCCGAGTGGGGCAGATGAAGCAGCTCCACCTCACCTTTGCAGATTAGTCACTGTTCAAGCGGCTTTTCAAACACAAAGCTACACGCAATTTCTCCAAACAACTCAACCTTTGAAAATCACACATCTCTTCAGAGAAAAAAGAAAACAAACCAAAAAATCCCCACAAAAATTTCATCTGCAGAAGGCCAGGACTGAGCAGTGACTTGTTGTGTGTATGAGCTCACTCTGACATCACTGCCTGTGGCTTCATACAGCAAGTGACAAAGAGAGCAGACACCCCCTTCCCTTCCAGATCCTTCCAGAGCCAGATCCAGTGTGGAGTTCACATCACGTCCCCTCTCCACAACCCCTCCTCACCCATTAATTGCCATTCTTCTAATCAACTTGCCCCCTAGTTTTGGGCCAAGGAAATGCTCCTGTTGGAAGCACTTCAAGGGAAAGTTTCTGAATGACTTCACTCTCTCCCAAGCCTGGAAGGCAGTATGAAGAGAGTTCAAATGCTCTGCTTTATTCCCCCCTAAGCCAATGAACATGCTCGGGATTCAGCTTATCTCTGGCATCAAAGCAAGTTTCTAACAGAGGCAGCAGAAGCAGAGCTCAGCGATGGCAGTGTAAATTTGGAGTGGGCTCAAATTACTCCAGTGGAATCACTCAGGATCTTCCACTAATGCGAGGGGGAACAGGAATCTGGTCCAGCTAGGGTTAGTGAATGCAAACGAGGTGTTTGCTATCTTTCACAAAGAAATAACCTTCTAGCCAAGCCATGAGCCTGGAAGTAGTGGCGTGACTAAGAGCAGGCAGTACAGCACTTCGGTTTGTGTAATGGGATGCGAGCCTACCTCCCTATAAGGGAGGGAGCCCATCAGCTTAACTCTTAGTAGCAGACTTCTGGAAGGGCAAGAAGGGGAGGGGGCATGAAGAAAAAGCAGAGCAAAGCACAAGTGACAAGTGGCTTCGTCAACATGAGCACAAGTGACACAAACACTTAGGCAGAACTATAGAATGGTGTAAAAATCATTAACAACTAAAGCAAAAAGTGGTGCATTTCTTTGAGTCATAAAAAAAGTAATGGACCCAAATTCTATGCCATCTTACCATCTGTGAAGGTTTTGATTAGCTGGAGTAAAACTGTCTTTGTCAGTTATGTCTAACATTGGAATAAAATTTTGCATTATGAAGCCTTAACCTTTCAGTAGGGATTTTGTAAAATCCAAACACACAACAGTGTTCCACTCATTCTGAGAAATAAAATAACTTGCATATAACTGAAACCCTTTTAAAAAGAAAATTAAAATATTGGGTAAAGCTGATCAATGAATTTTAAGTATTGAAATCTTAGCTGCTTGTGAGGCCCCCTCCGCTTCCGTAGGCTACTGTAGCTCATTGGTAATCTTCAGAAATAAACGTCATTTAAAATTATCCCTGTGAAAAGGTACCTCAAATTAAGCATTTCTAGAGCTTTCACTTGAAGCACATTGATATTATGTAAACTTGGTTGCTATAGTAAAACTTCCCACTCACTTCTCCTTTTTTTTTCCCTTCCTATTTTATACCAGTGATGAAGTGATTTCATCCCACTGTGGGTAAAGGGCCTTTGTTCCATTTTGTGGGTAATAACTCAATCTTTCCGAAAACAATTAGGCAACATATCACGGCACAAAGCAGATGCTACAGGGAATGGAGGGGTTTTTGGAAAGGCCTTTAATTTGGAGGAAAACCCTCCTTTGTGAACAGCACCAAGGCACATGGGATGGTCAGTCATCACCCTCAGGTCCAATCCTGCACAGGTCTAGTGCTGAGCAGAAGCTGCCCAGTACCTTCTGCTCCAGTTGGACTGTTCATGAGCTCAGCACTACATTTAGAGAATAGTGAAGTAAAGCAGTGACAAGAAAAGTTTTGCAAGACCAAGTCTTACTGTCCTGTTATTTATTTGCAGTCCTGTTGAAGAGCATTGCTACTGATCCACAGGTGTTACCTTTGTGTCAGTGCCTTGTGCATATAGACACAAGACCAAGGCTTTTGTCAGCCCCGTCTTATCTTGATTTGGCAACAGACATTGACTTTTTTTCATTTTTCTTCTTTATTTTTTTATGAACTACCTTATCTTCTCACCTGCTGACTATCAACAACCACTACCCGAAAACGAGAGAAACTGTGGTACTGCAAGCACTGGGCAGACCTGATTTCCTGCTAGAGAGCAGACATGTTAGTTATGGTAAAAAAAGAGACCTTTCCAAACAACTCTGGAAGAGGGAACTGAATATTCTTGGATTTGGCTATTGTATTATCTTCATGTGAAAACCCATAAGCTCGTATGATTTAGGATAGGAGAAATCACACATCTCGTGCTCTTGTCTGTGTTGCTCCATCCACACAATATGCAAATGCCCTACCTATGCCTTCAAAGAGCAGAGGAAAAATCCCATTGTAACAAAAATCCTTCCTCCCTGCCAGCTACACCCACAGGAAGAACTAATGGAGACTCAAAAATCTCTCTCATTTTGTATAAATTTGAGTTTTCTGGACATTTTTGCCCATCTGGAGAGGCTGGCTTTTGGGAGAGATGCAGGACTAGGGAAGCGGATGGTGAGGATGGCCTGGATCAGGAGGTGATGCTGGAGGGTATCTCCAACTCCAAAAGCCACGGGCAAAGGTAAGTGTGAAGTTCTAATGTGGCATCAGCAAAGAAAAAATGTGGGTAAGGGACATCAAAAGAGACAAGAAGCCGAAAGGAGACTTATTTTTAAAAACAAAATGTAAAGACATCTGAGGGGTTTATTACAATATCTGCATTAACCTATTGCACTCCATTTCTAGCAGCAGGATCCTTATGAGCTTAACCTTCTTCCTCCCTTCTCATTCACTTCTACCACGTTTTTCTCTCTTTTGTACTGCAACTGATTGGATTTCACCTTTAAACTCAAATTGTGGCATCTTTAAGGTAGGAAATTTCACAGGACTTCTTTTTTAATTTGTTCATGAAGTGCCTAGCTTACATGTCAATCCTCAAAAACAACAATCGCCTTGAAAATATGCAAAGTAGCTATCTTTGTTTCCCAGACAGAAACCATTAAATATCAGACATGAAGGACATAACGAGAAGGCTCCTGCAGTAATTGTAAGGTATTTGGATGTGCAGAAAATTGCACCATGCCTGGTTTTGCTAGTTTGGGGTTTTTCCCCCTTAAATGAACAGTGTAAGAACTGCCACATAAGCCAGATCAAAAGGTCCACCTAGTCCATGACTCTGCCTCTGATAATGGGTGGAAAGAGAAAGAGCATGAGTATGGCAAGTGCACTGTGATCCTTCACACCTTCCAGCAACTGGTGGCTGAGGGACTTCCTGGACTCAAGAATGGAATCTGAACCTAGATGTTTAACAAGCTCAAGTCACTGATTCAGTTTTTCCACAAATGTCTGAAAGGAACATTGATGAAGTCACATGTTTATTTCTCCCAGAGATACCTGTTAAATGTGGTGTTCTTAACAATTTCAGGGATTTGGGGCTCAGTACAACAAGCAGGAACACTGATTTTGTTTTCTGAACCAAAACATTTAACCCAACTTAGTGTTTAACATAAAATGTTTCACTTTGAAAGATCACAATAATTCATCTGCAGCTTCTAAAGAAAAACTCAACCCCTTGATCCAAAAACTTTGTAAGGGGAAAATGCTGGAACCATGAAGTTCCTGGGACAGGCATCTAATTTGGCATTGTTTTGTTAGAAGGGCTCTTTAGGAAAAATTTTTGTCACTTTGGATTGCTTTATTCAGGGGTGGGGGTTAACTGAGTTTAATGTATGTTCATCAGCCGTGCACAGACAAATCTCCATATGATTCATTGGAGCAGCACTGCAGAACACCTGGTGTTGCCAATGCAGTTCTGTTAGTGTTTTGTTATTTTTAAAGGGGGTTATATAACTCTCTCATTAAAATTAAATGTGGGCTGAAATGATGCAGGCAAATTCTCAAGCTTCAGAGTGAGCTTCTTCCTCACAGTTTAGCAGAAGATAGATCTTTTTTAGGCAGGAGGAAAATGAAATCAAGAGGTTGTACTGTTGAATTTAGAGTCTCTAAAATTTTAAGTTTTCTGATAATTCTCTGTTTCTTCTCTAGAGGCCCTCAACACCTCAGATGCTGACCTGCAGCTTCTAGGGAGGGCAGGTGCAGGATTTGAATTTTAAATTCGCTCTGTAGCACAGCTATGCTATCATCCACAGGTATCTACTCGTGCAAGGCTCAATTTCCAGATGATCTGTGTTTGAATACCCTTACTTTTCACTCCTCTATTTGTAATTTCCCCTATCCTCTCTCTGATTTTCCAGAATTTTTTCCCCCTTCCTCAAACTCTCTGCTCTCTCTTCCTTCTGGTGACAGACTGTTGTCTGGCATCCTCAAAGGCTGCTCTTGAGGCTGACCTGCTGATTTGCTGCCATGGGAACTCAGGAGCAAGGACAGCATTTACCCCTCACACACCGAAGGGCACAAGCAACAGTTCCCTGTGCTGCCCTTCTCGCTGGTTAAAGTTTGCCCTCCTCTCTTTCACAAGGGACATTGGAAGGCTGTGCCTTAAATATCAATAGTGTTGCAGCCTCTGCAGTGTCCAGCAGCAGCTGAATTATTCGGAGGAAGGTGGAAAAGTCTAATAGCTGATGTGAGCATGCAAATTGCTTTTCAAAACTAGTGGAGAAAAAGCTTGGGCAGCAAAGCATCAGAGTTGAGAAAAACCCTCTCTCATGTAATGGCAAAAAGTGTTATATTCATATAAGTGCTGTATTTAAAACTTCCTGAGCAATTTTATTGGTAATCTTATTCCTTTGAATCAGAGAGAGTTAACTTAAAAATATGTTGTTTTAACCCAAATAATGGATGCAGGGTAACACATCAGCACACTGAGTATGTTACAGGGAGAGACAAGCAAGTAGTTGTCTCCATCCCCCACCCCCAAACAAAATTTTGGGTGTTTTAAATGAAATAGAAGGATGATTTTTACTTGGCTGCATTTTACAGGGCAGCTTGTGATCCACGCTGTGTCAGCCTTGTCAGTGCACTGGCAGATTTACAGCCCCATGGTCCTTTCCTACAAGCACAGGCTCATAACAGCCTAATCCAGTAATGTGGGTTTAATGCACAATATAATTTCACAAACCACCTAGAAAGTGAGTGCAAATCTGGAAGTCGGTGCTTTCCGGAAATGTCATTTTAGTCATTAGTTTAGAAATGCTGAAGATGGATCTGATTGATATTAGCCCACAGAATGGTCACTGATCCTTACACTATCAGAGAAAATAAAGTTGTGCGTGAGAACAGCTGAAATCCTTTCTTACATCCCGCTTGAGCTGATTACTAGTTATGCTATCTCAGTCTAAAGACTGGAGTGAGAGATGAGAAAATTAGAGTCCAGATCAAGATTTACACAAAATTTGGGAGAATTCCTGCCCACTTCCATCCAATAAAGATAGTTAACCTTCAGTGCATCATTAACTTGCCAAGAACACTACTAAAGCGGCTTTAATTGACACATTTACTTCTGCTGCAGGGTGAAATAACACAGAAGCAAGAAGCAAAACAAAACATTAAAAAAAAAAAAAAAAAAAGATTTTTACCACAGCAAGACTCTTAGAGGGGGAAAAAACAAAAAATCCCGTTTTTATTTCCTCTGTGAGGATGCCAGCAGTCTTGTTTCATAAACTCCAGTGATTCATCACCATCCCAGGCAGCCAATCATTCCGCAGGTCAAGTAGAAATGGGCTGTAGAGCCAGCAACTCCTGCTGCCCCGATAATGCATGTCATTCCAGGCATGGCGACATGCTTTCTCAACAGCTGCCATTTTCAGTTACCTTTTCTATGGCTGACATACAAGTAAATGTGTTGGAAGCAGTAAAACAGTCATAGGAAAGCAGTTGCAAAGATAAATAGCACCTGCACGTGATAATCTCTAATGTCATTAGAAAAGAAAGAGGGATGTGTTTTGAAATAGCATTTCTCTCCTCTGAAAGCATCCCTTGACTTGGGGGGGTTATGTGTGTGTGTGACTGAGATGGGCGGTTCTGTAGGTTTGTTTTTTTTTCTTGAATTAACATCCAGACGTTTGTCTTGGTTATAATCTTAATAGATAGAACTAGGGGAAAAGGAAAAAAAAAACCCCAAAACCTAACAACAACAAAAAAACAAAGCAAAACCCAAACACCCAGCATTAAATATAAAATCTTTTTGCAAGTCACTTGTGAGAAAGATTTTGTACAGCTGGATTTTTTTTTTAATTCAGTAATGCTCACTTTAAGAAACACAACTGCTCTAATTGAGGGAAGAGAAAAAGATTTTCTTCAGTCATTTCTTTTCAGTCTTTATTCCTTATCATCTCACTTAAATTTCCTGAACTACTTCTTCAGTAACTGTCCTCTGAATCATATGTAGTTGAATACTGTTTTGCAGATGGAAACCGAGTGGGAGTTTTGAGGGCACAGGATTATAGAAATACACACCCTCAATGAAAAATGTTTAAATTTAAGTGCACACGTGTATGCGTGCACACAGATATATGTGTGTATTAGAAACAGAGCACGTGTAATTTATGTACATGTACCATGTAAAGTGCCTGTGCCTGGACAAAAATGGAGAAAAAACCCCCCAACTGATCCAAATAACAGTGCTGGAACCAGATTTCAAATGCATAAGATTATCCATATTAATTTATGGTAATCTACAAATGAATGCAGCAGAGACAGTACAGGTTATCCAAAATTGTACTTGCATTTATTGAGAGACTACCACAAAATATCTTCATGACAGATTTAGTTGCATCTTCTAATACCCTCTGAATTAATATCATGCAAAATACAAAGTACAAGCTATGTTTCCCCTTTGAAATGACTGGCTCTTGAAATGCCAAAGGAAAGCCAAACGTTTCTCTCCACACAAAGTCCTCTTAGACATCTTGCTTTCAGATTTCATCAACTTAGGTGTTTTCAGGGCTGTAAGCAGTGAACTTTCCATCAGCAGCATCTTCAGCTAATTAACCCTCCTGATTACAATAATTAGTATTGATTCACTCCTGAATGACTTCTTAAGTATTCAAGCACAATCTACATTTGCAGTAAAACTTCTAGATATGAATATTAATTGAACACTCGCTTTGTTTTTCAGCCCCAAAGGTATAGTTTGCAATCTTATATAGAATAGAATCATAGAATGGTTTGGGTTGAAAGGGACCTTTAAAGGTCATCTAGTTCCAACCCCCATGCCATGAACAGAGACAGCTTGAAGTAGATCAGGTTGCTCAGAGCCGTGTCCAGCTTGACTGAATGTTCCCGGGGATGGGGCAGCCACCACCTCTCTGTGCAACCTGTTCCAGTGATTCACCAGCCTCATTGTGAAAAATTTCCTCCTTATATTTAGTCTGAATCAACCCTGTTCTAGTTTAAAGCTCCAATCCCGTGTCCCATTGCCACAGGCCCTGCTAAAACTTTCCTATAAGCCCCCTTCAGGTACTGAGAGGCTGCTCTAACATCTCCCTGGATCCTTCACTTCTCCAGGCTGGACAACCCCAAGTCTTTCAGCCTGTCTCTTTAGGGGATGTGTTCCAGACTGACCATTTTTGTGGACCATTTTTCCTCTGGATCCAATCCAACAGTTCCATGTTGAAGACTTGTTGAGGACTCCACATGTGGAAAAAGTACCACAGGTGGAATCTCATGAGGGCGTGGTTGACCTCCCTTGACCTGCTGGCCACCCTTCTCCTGATGCAGCCCAGAATACAATTGGCTTCCTGGGCTGTGAGTGCACATTGCCACCTCACATCCAGCTTTTCACCCCCAAGTCTTTATCTGCAGGGCGGGTCTCAATCCCTTCATACTTAAATTTGATAACAGAAACACGTCAGTCTCATTCTGTTTTAACAAAGAAAATATTAGCATGTTGATGATTGTGGTTCATGAATATTAAAGTAAGTAAATAAATAAAGAAATACACACAAAGACTCCAGGCTAATAAATGAATATAATTCAATTCCATTTCCCTATGGAAGCATGGAAAGCCAGGTCCCAGGCTAAGACTTATCTTGCTGTTTCTCTAACAGGTAGGACTGAGGGTGTTCGTTTTGACATCACACCTGGTCATTGCAAGAACAAATAACAACTCATGTAGAGCCTGAATTACCTCTCTTAGCTCTGTTGTGGAAACAGATGTTGCCAAGTTTGACAACTGCGAGGCACCACATTGCTTTGTGAATGGGTGAGATTCAAAACAGGCAGCACTGAGGACACCTCCGATGTTCAGGCATAAGATCTCTAAACCTACACAGTCTTTCAAAAGCCAATACTTTTGTTAAACAAGCTAAGAAATTACTTGTGTTACTGCTTTGCTTCACCTTTGATGTTAATAATAATTTTTATGGCTCAAAAAGCAATATTTCAGTAAATATGCATAGAGGGTTTTTTTTTTTTTTAGCAAGATTCACACAAACTAATTCAGAAATCAGTCTTTGATGTGAATGCAATGTCAGAAAATACCCTTAGAAAAGAACAAAGTAATTTTCAATCCAAGACAAAAAAATCATAGTATATGTATTTTACGCAACATTTTATCTGAAAACATAGAAACTACGGCAAGTTTGGTAGGAACTCACCTGTGAGCAGAGTGCTTAAGGAACAATTTTAGTATTGAATAGTCCTTAAAAGTGGTGGTTGGTTTTGCTGCCCAGGTGTCTGTTGGTGGCTGCTACAGATGTGGCATTCATGCTTCTCTGGGCCATCACTAAAGGGGCATTTCCCCGTAACTGAGAGTGAGGGATTCACTTTATTGTCACTCACAAAGGGCAGTAGCTGCTAGAAAGCTCAGGCTGCTGCAACATGACATGATAAAAAAATAACTTTGTAAAAATATGCCACTGTTTCCCCCCTCCAGTTCTGGTGGAGCAGAGCAGTTATGAATGAGTTAATGTTTGTCTCAAAAGAAGTTCTCCCAAGGAAGTGAATTATGTCATGGTCCCATTATATTAAACACCATCCTTGCTTTCTTCATGTTTATGTACAACACACAGCATGCAAGTACTACCTGATAATCCATAACCTCTTGGCTTCTCAAGTATTTTATGTGATATTACCTTTTTGTTCACATAAACTCTTTGCTATTGATTTACACCATCTCAAGACTCAAGGGAAGAAGATACAATGACAAAAAAAAAAAAGCAAAACAGCATAGAAGTATTTCGTCTCCCCACAAAACATTTTTGTGCTGAAATACATGCTTTAGAGGGCTCTGACAGCTACCGATATATCCTTAATGTCTTTTTGGTTTAAGTAAGGGGTCCAAGAGACCCCTCAACCCATATAAATCATGCTCTAGAGTCCAGTTTTTAAAAAAACACAAAATCTCTACTATTAATTGATCAAAGCAAAAACCAGAAGCCACTGATAAATATATCTTTTCTCTCACAAAATCATTAAACTTATTACTAAAAGCAGTACATTTGCTTAACATGTAAAGTATTTGAAGACTTTAAACAGTTTAAGAAACTCCACAGAGTGATGACAATTCATTTTATTTAAGACACAAGCTGCTGTCCAAGTAGTAACTCAAAATTTTTCAAAAGCTTTGTAACAATTTCTTCTCTCAATGTATAAGGTTCACGAGCATTTTGCCAAATTCAAACCCAAAACTCTTAACTGTTTTAGTGCTAAACTATGGTTCTCTAAACAGAAAGATAATTTAAGAAATGTCATATGAATAATTTGTTTGATTTGGGGGTAGGAATCATTCAGGTAAATTATTCTGTGTGACCTTAAAAATTCTAACATATGCTAATAGCTGGATTATAAAAATGGAAAGTAGCATGGGCTTTGAGATCTGATTTATCATTTTTATTGCATTTTCATTACCTAAACAGAATTCGAAACAGTATCTTCAAAACAGCACTTAAAGTTGATACGATCGGGCATAAAATCAAGCAAGGGCACATTTGGCAAGTATGTATTTGCCAGATTGACAGCAGTATTGTAAGCTTTCAGAATCAATAAGTTTTCTCACCACAGTTAAAGGAGAGATTAGTAATAAATCTGCAACTTAATGCAATAGCCATAATTGTAAGATGCAAACCTCCCCCTCCCTGCACTATTAGCAGCAGATATCAACTGAAACAACCACCACAAAACAGGCAACACACTTTATATTCTACTGTACACACAAAAACATTAAGGGAAATGAAAAAGGGGCTGAGAAAAGGAAAGGAAAATCCCCCGAAACAACCCAAACCACCCCATCGCCAGACACACATTAAGCTAGTTTGACAACACCATTGTTCAGCTGTCCCATTGTCAGACCAAAAGATGTATTCAATGCTACAATGTCTGCTAGCAAATAAACAAAAGACTACATTTTTCAAAGCGGGGTGCCAATTCCAGCGTAATTCTGTGTGTGTGTGTGTGCGTGTGCGTGTCTGCGTGTTGTGTGCCTCTGAAAAGAGTAGTCGATGCTGGCCCCCCGCTAAACCTGGGAGCATTATTAGCAAATAGATGTGTAATCCCACATTATAGGAGTATTTAGGTATTTTTAAAACATCTTCAAGCGGTAGAGACGAGGTAAAGCATTAGTAACTATTTACATAGGCTAAGTGAAAATTAAAGTGGTATTTAGGGCACTAGCTCTAATATGGAGTCTCCCTGAGCTTTTTCCATGCTTATTCCATGCCCAGTGCATAATAATGAAGCAGGCAGAAATATTGCAAAGGAGGTGATAAAAGAAATACCAGCTCTCTTTTAAGGGGAGAAACAACAACAAAAAGAGAAAAGATAAATATATTTATTTTTCCCCTCCTTGCCCTCTCCGTACATTTGTCATTATACATGAAATGTGCGACCTGAACTAGTGAAAAATGCTACTTGCACCCAGCAATGCCTGTCTTTTCCTTTAAATAGGGAAACTACTTAATACACAGCACGGTTATAGTTGCAGCGGGCCCAGGCAACTCGAATGCACGCGTTAAAACAAAGGAGACAACATACCTTAAAAGCAGCTCCTCATTTCTCATAGTAACAGCGGATTTGGGACAGCGCATGCTTTCTGCACCGATATTCTCAACAAAAGCCAGTTCAGAAGTGCGCTCAAACATCAATGCCACAGTAGCTACTCACTAATGGCTACTCTTTCTCTCTTTCTCTCTCTAGTCAGACGCTGAGTGGTGGAGCAAAGGGGCCCCTGCAGATTCACTAAGCAGAAATAATCCTCTCTGACAAGTTATGTTGTCTGGGCATATTTTACATTAATGCACTGTGCTGCCTATAGGGGTCTTGTTTGCGTTCACTCTAGCCTAGCTGGTGTTAGCTCTCTTAATTACCATCCAAAAAAAAAAAAAAAAATTAGCAACATTCCCCCCTCCCCCATGAAAACAAAAATAATAATGTGTATGTATGTGTGTATATATATGTATATGCACATACATATCTCTATGTATAAAACTGAAAGAAAAGGGGGGGAAATCTATGGGCAAATGAGGAAAAGCTTTCCCCCTCTAGAAAGATGCATGCTTGGTATGGATCTTTTGTTTGCCCTGCGAACTCAGTGAATACAGTGGCAAAGAGATGCTGTGGCTCGTGAGGCTTGTGCACTTTAAGGGAATTGGGTTAGAGGCTCTTTCTGGGGCTCTGGAGTCGCAGCTGGAGCTTTTGCTGTCTCCCTCCTTCCTTTCCCTGTTCAAGGCTGAGTGGCTTTATGGGACCTGCCAGCTCACATCAGAGGGACTGGGGAGTATTAATGCAGGCACCTGGGGATCCTCCTCAAGTTTTCAGTTTTCCTTGGCAATTTTAACCCCCCCAGAAAACAAGTCAAAAATCCCTCCAATTTTAACCCCTCCGAAACACAACTCGGTTACCAAGTAACTGAGTTTGCTTTAACCCAGACCCTTATGCTTGGCTTTGGCACAGTTCTCGCAGACGGGGAAGGATGTTGCATTATTCAATGATTTACTCACTTCCTATGTATGAAAGGAGCTATAGTGTGACACAGATTTCAGGGAAACAGCCTCTTTGGCCCTATTTGGGAGATCTGCCATGTGATTTGTAGGAGCAGGTTGTGGTCTTCCCAGTTGCCAAGGTAGTCAAAGAGAGGCTTCTTTTCACATCTTGGTTTCAGCTTCTGCTGGGTAAATCTTTAAACTGTGCAGCTACTTTTGAGGAAGGAGAATGGTTTGCTTATTTTTTAAATTATTTTAATTTTTTTTTAAATGTACATCAGATACTTGAGGAGGCACTTATTTAGTAGACTGAAAAAGTCAACAAGTCCTTGATGCTCTTTTCAGTCAAAAGCTTTTCTGCACCACTGTGGCAGTAAAATGCATCTTAAAAATGACTGTAATTTCCTCTCAGGTCAGGTTAACTTAAGGAGATGCAAAACTCAATAAACACGAATTGTCCAAAATTGACAACTTGTCAAAAAGTCCAGTCAGGCTAAAAATTGATCTGGACTTCAAAATTTGAATTCAACTTTCACGGACTTTTGGCTATGTCTGTGGCTGGTCTGATGCTCTTTTTCTGCGCTATATACTACTGCCTTAAAATAGACTGCTACCATATCCTGATGCAGTGCTACTGCTGTTAATTCCTTAACAGAAGTTGGTATTTAGGGACTTGATCTTTAAACTTGAGTCTGGGAATGAAGGCAAAGAGAGAGCAATCACCAGTATAAATACACTGGTAGCAAGATCTTGCCTTTCTGATGGCAGCTGTAAACTTCTATTAAGGTCATAAATTGTTTGCAGCAGAAACAATCCTTTTGTTCTACACTTCTCATTGAGCACTGTGAAACCTTGGGATTAGTTTCAGTCACTCTGATATAATATTTGTCAAATGACTAAAAGACAAATTAAAAAACAAACCAGGACATAATCTACTTTTAGTGGTGTAGAGAGAGAAACGGCAGCTTGGGAAACATGGGTATCATGAAGGACTGCAAGTCAAGGGAAGACAGGTTTCAATTTGCTTCCCTTTTCATCTGCAAAACATGACCGGGATTCTAGTTGCTCTTGCAATAAAAAATAATAAATCATTTTAATGATTAGCAAGTCAAACCAATTCCATGTTAAAATGTCATGCTCCAAGGTCAGCTGGGACAACATAGCTTGTACTTCATGCTAAAAATATCTGAACAGTCATGGAAGGCGGCCAGGAAAATACTCAACCAACATGACAAATCCCATACCTCCTGCCCCAAATACTAAATCCATTACTACCATTTCAAGCATGGCCACCAGCACTCCAGATTTCAGCTCCTTTACTGTTCACCTCCAAATGACTTCTGCCCAGCAAAACTCACCGTGGTGCCCGGGCTGCTCCAGAGCAGTCTCAGGCTGGTGAGGCTGATGTACGAGCAGCAGCAGCAAATACCAGGGTATGCTACAGAGTACACAGCTGAACGGGAAGTGTCAAACAGTCTGATGAACTGCTACAGTTTTCAAAAAATATGGCAAGGATCAGCATCTTAAGACACTACCAGCTGAGGGAACAAAGCTTTCTTTTCAGGCTGGAGCAGAATGGCTCACACAGAGCCCTTTGGTAGGGAATCAATGGGCTTCTGTTGGGCGGCTCCGCGCAGTTGCAAGTTCTTGATCATTTCTGCACTTAGAAAGAAGGAGAAGCGGCAGCAGTAGGAGATAAAGTGAAGTATTATGGAAGGACTCATCTACAGCCAAAAGAATAAATAAAAAAAAAAAAGAAAAGAAAAATCTACAAAGCAGTAACACAGACAGACAAAAAGAACCTATGCTTTCTATCACATGTAATGAAACGTCTGACACAACAACATCTGCAGAGGGATCACAGCTGCTGAGGATGAGAGGGAATATGAGTATTATTTTTCAATTGTAAGATGTACTAAGCAGGAGTGCCTTTAAAATAATATGGCTGAAGGGAAGATTAAACCAGATGCACAGGGCTATCTGGCTTCATTCAGGATGAAAGTCCAGCTGTGGAGTTTAAATCCAACATTTAATATGAAAATTGATTGTAGATTCATAACTGATATGCATATATTGCAGAATGCTCTGCACAAATTACATACAGTGGAAATTTAATAATTTCATTGCCCTGTATTTAATGGAAACCCAAGCCTTCCACGTATGGCCAATGAGTTTGCTAAACTAATTATGTGATGCTGCAAATCCTTGAAAGGCCACAGGAATAACAATCATTTACACAGGAAAATGATCAAAACTTCAGAGGCAAGCCAGTAACAACAACTGATTATACCAATTAAAAATATGCCTTCTGCTCTCTACTTCTAGTTCAAATTATTCCTTGACCATTCCATTTGCTTACAGTATTTAAAAAATATTGAGAAGCCCAAAACATAGTGATGTTTTGCTACACTAAAAAAGTGTTTCTACCAGCCAAGCGACGGACTACATTTTGGGACAAAGAAATGGTGGACAAGTGTCCAGGACAATGGACCAAAAATCGTGAGTGCAATTGTGAGAGGAATAGAAAACCTTGATTCATGTGCCCATTTTACCAAGTGTCCCCATGTCAGATCTCATGCAAACCAATTAACCTCTTGCTCACATCTCCATCTTTAAAATGAAAAAATCCAATAAACTCCAGAGCAGTGTGACCATAATACAGAACACTGCAAGATGCATAAATCAGTGCATTATTGTGGGTTGCACAAACATTTAAAATACGTCTTCTCCTCACAAGAGGTACTTGCAGTCTAAGTTGGTTATCTGCTGTTCTGTGCAGTTACTTAGGCTCAAATCACATTTGTTTTGTATAGGTGTGAAAAGCTACACTTTAATCTGATAGCATTTTACTGTTTTAGGTGGTTAAATCCCACCTTTGAAGCTGAGCAATTAGTCTAAGCTAGTCATCTAGGGTTTCTCTATTGTCACTGAGGGGAGATTAGTTATACTAAAGAGCATTACCACATCTCTCCATTGACTGCAAAGGGATTAGATCCCTAACTTTTAAATGCATATATTAGGCAAGACGAATCCCACCTAAGTGCCTAAAGCAAAGGTGAGAATTCCCATGTTCCTGTTTCAGCTTCACCAGCGTATATCTATCCCTGTGCTCCACAGCACTGCCATTGCCCTGGGCACCCTGTGGCTGCTGTGAAAGTGCAGCTCAGACACCTTGAGCCTGCCTGGCACTTCCAGGTAGCTGCAACCTGCCTGCAGGATGTCTGTAGCAATCAAGTTATACGTGGGCAAGACTGCCAGGTCTGAAACAGACTGGTCCAGAGGAGGGGCATGAAGATACTCAGAGGGCTGGAGCACTTCTCCTATGAGGGCAGGCTGAGAGATCTGGAGTTATTTCCTCCTGGAGAAGAGAAGGTTGAAGGAAGATCTTACAGAACCTTCCAGTGCCTGAGGGGGCCCACAAGAAATCTGGAGAGGGACTTTGAACAAGGGCATGTGTGATGGGACAAGAGGGAATAGCTTTACACTGAGAGAGGGCAGGTTTAGATTAGCTATTAGGATGATATTCTTTCCTGTGAGGGTGGTGAGACACTGGAACAGGTTCTGCAGAGAAGCTGTGGCTGTCCCATCCCTTGAATTGTTCAGCTTGGATGAGGAAGAACCTGGTCTAGTGGAAGGTGTCCTTGCACATGGCAGAGTAGGATAATGATTTTTAAGGTGCTTTCCAACCCACACCATTCTGTGATTCTGTGACCTATAATATGTTACACCTATGCAAAATTTGAAGTAGAAAGGAAATTGGCCTCAGCTTCAGAAGTGGAGTCTTTCCAGCACGCTTTCAGAAAGCAGACAGTTCATTTAGGTATCTTCTCCTAAAATCTAGAAAAATGAGTAACTCATTGCCTGCAGCTTTTGTGTTATTGGAAACACAAACCCAGGTATTGTTAGGATAATTTTACTCTAGACCACTTAATTGGTGAATGTGAATAGCAAGGAATTGGCTGTAACTCAAAAGGCTCTATCTCATCAGGCTTTACCTCTGCTCTAATTGAAATTTTTGTTCATTTTTACCTAGAACAAATTATCAAACTTTTGTCTCTGCTTCCTCTGTTGATTTTGGTTTTTGATTATACAGCCTGTAACATAGTTGCAGATGGGAGATCAATTGTTGTCCTCAGCTCCAGCAATCTGACATCCAGGATACTATTTTTATCAGGAGAGCAGAAACACTGTGACATTTACTATTTGTATTATGCACATACATACAGGTGGAGATGTTTCTTTGCTGTTCCAGGCTGTGAAAACACAAGTCACAGAGACTCAGTTCCTCACATCTAAGTATCTAAATACAATTTCATGGTGAAATCATATTGATCAGCTTTAGAGCCATTCATGCAGATGTGGACAGGTACTACCTCTGTATGCCTTGTGTGTTTTAAACATACTCACAGGATCTTTGTGCTCAGGAGAAGGAAGATTAGTTTCAAACTCTTGCAGTAGAGATACAACAAATCACTTTTTTTTTTTTTTTTTTTTTTTTTTTTTTTTTTTGGTCAACAAAACCAGTCTAAAAATTTGCCCCATCTCCTTTTGTCTGTTTTGGTAGATATTTTAGATTATATGCCTAGATTTTCTGTCTGTGTCATAGGGGCGGCAATTACTTACAGACTGTTGGTCTGCATGATGCAAAAGGTCTTTTCTAACCTTTTTCACTTGGGAGTATCCAAAGAGTATCATGAAAATTAAATAGCAGAAAAAATAGGCAGAAAACACAGGAGTACAAAATGTTGCATAAATGCTGAAGATTAATACTTGGACAGCAGGGGAATAAAAAGTTTTGCATTTAAAGTATATAGCAGGACCGGTACCCACTGCTTCTCTGTGATAGAAAAAGTGTGTGCTGCCTCCCTCGAGCATTCAGCAGCACTGACTCTGCATCTCAGCATCTGGGAGACAGAAGGAACAATCCCTTCCTTTTTACCTAAAAGATGTGCTCCAGTGCTACTCCCACCCTTAACAAGGAAGGGGGCAAAACTCAAGGCTTGTGCAGTTCAGAAATTCTAACAGAGAAATACACTTCAGTGTATTTTTAAAAGACAATAAATCACTTGAAACAACTTACAACTGGCCAGGCTGTGGTTGCAGACATGGCTACTCTACAAAGGAAATAAAATATTTGGAAAGATCTACATGTCGTAAGAACATCTGGCCTGCAACTAAAGGGGAGGAGGAGATAGCTGATCAAAAGAGTGAAGAGTAGCAGAAGAGGCAACAGAGCACCAGATCTGAGAGAAAGAGAGAGAAAAGGCAGAGAGAGAACAAACACAGCTGGTTACAGAACCATTTATTTTCTACTTTAATTTAAAATCTATTTAAAGCATAAGCAGAACCTGCTCTGTCTAAACAGGAATATCTTTATTTTGCACTTGTAGTAATGCCAAGATCATGACTTTAATGATGTGGGATATCAAGGACCTTGTGTTCTTGGGAGCATAATGCAAAGAAAGTGAACTTGCACAATATATACAAATGTATGAGCTGTTTGTGTTAACATATATCAATGAACATGAAAAATGTTAATAATTACAGATGAGAATTTAATGGCTACTCATCCTCTTAAGCAAAAATTAGAAATAGAACCACATTTAACAGTTCTATTGAACCTATTTTAAAATGATCTTATGGTGCTCTACACAGAAGGTTCATTTCACACATCCATGAAATGCATCCAACAAGGAGGGATGAAAGTGGATATTTAAAAACAAGCTCTCACCAGAGAGAGTGATGCTGACCAGAAACTCACATGCAACTGAAAAAGAGAAAGGAGTTTAATTTCTGGGATCCAGAATCTAGATGAGTGGATGCATCTACCAAGAGAACATTAGGCAATGAATGGGATGTAATAAGTGGACCTTACTCCTACCCTATCCAAGATGAAATATAGGCTTATGGGAAAAACTCCTCAACCCCCAAGTTTCCTGAAAAGGCAGGTAATATGGCATTGTCCTATATGGAAGGGAAACAAACTGAAAGTTGAATGATTCAAATCAGATTAAGTGATCTTTGGTTATAAATACTGGTTGAGAACTCTTGATTCATTATCTGATAATAGATTTTCTATTTAAAAATGCTCTGAAGGGAAGGAAATGTATCAGTTCTATAGAGTTGCCATAAAAATAAAACTAATAGCTACAAAATAATTTTTACTATTTTAAAAATGAATTAGCACAGACACTTGTTTCCTCAGCTGTTATCCTCACTAATTAGTTTTATGTCAAGGTTGAAAAATAAAATCACCACACTTTTTTAATACTTTAAACTCTCTACCTAACATCTTTTGTTCAAAGGATACTCTTCCTTCCTTTCTTTCTTTTTTGTCTTTAAAAATCTATTAGCATTGATTAAAATGGAAGAGCTGGGATATAAATCTTCAGTTAGATTTACAACACATTTTTCTTTGACCTTTCTCATGTCATCTGACACTTGACAGTTTTGTGCATGATGTTAAAAAATGACTAGTGATTTTTCGTGGTTCTAAATGCCCAAACTCACAGAGTTTTGTAGGGCCTGTAATTCAGTGTTAAGATCTTGGTTTGTGGGAAGTAAGAAATAAATCAGATCCTGTGAAAACACCTAGGAGATGGATGCATTTCAAAACCTTTGGTGAAAATTCTCCACAAACTGAGAATCTAGGCTAAGGAATTCCTTAAAATGTCAGAGCACAAATTTTTGAAGAAAGAGGTATCTTTATTAAAAAAAAAAAAGTGTCTTTAGCAAAGATCTTTACAAGGGGATTGAGTGCACCCTCAGTGCAGGTGACACTAAGTCAGATGGGAGTGTTGATCTGCTGGAGAGCAGAAAGGCAGAGCCTGGACAGGCTGGATCAGTGAGCTGAGGCCAGTTGTTTGAGATTTGACAAGGCAAAGTGTGGAATTATGCCCTTGGGTCACAACAACCCCACACAGTGCTACAGACTTGGGGAACAGTGTCTGGAAAGCTGCCCAGTGGAAAAGGACCTGGGTTTGCTGGTTGACAGTGGCTGAACATGAGCTGGAATGTGCCCAGGTGTCCAAGAAGACCAAGGGCATCCTGGAATGTGCCAGCAATAATGTAGCCAGCAGGACATGGGCAGATTGTCCCCCTGTACTGGGCACTGGTGAGGCCACACTTTGAATCCTGGGTTCAGTTTTGGGCCCCACACTACAAGAAGGACATTGAGGGAGTGGAGCATGTCCAGAGAAGGGAACAGAGCTGGGGAAGGGTCTGGACCACAAATCCTATGAGGAGCAGCTGAGGGAGCCGGTGGTATTTACTACAGAGAAAAAGAGGTTCAGAGGTGACTTTCTCACTCTACAACTCCCTGACAGGAGGGTGAAGCCAGGTGGGGACAGGCTCTGCTCCCAAGTAACAAGCAATAGGACAAGACAAAACAGTTTGTACCTGGGAGGTTTAGATTGCATATTAGGAAAATCTTCTTCATGGGAAGGGTTATCAAGCATTAGAACTGGCTCCCCAGGGAAGTGGTAGAGTCACCATCCCTGGAGAGATTTAAAGGACATATTGATATGGGATTTGGGGACATGGTTTGGTAGTGGGCTTGGCAGTGCTGGCTTAATGCTTGGATTCAATGAAATTTTCCAACCTATGTAATTCTATGATTCTAAAGTCAAATTTGCTTTATTAGTCTGTCATGCAACTAAAAATTAAACATACATTTTTTTAATAGCGAGCTAACTAGGGAGTATTGCTTAAGAATATCTTGCCAATGTGGAGTGTCTAGATACCAAAACCTCGCTGAAGCAATGGGAGCAACACAAGGAGTCAGGAAAGTCCACTCACAGACACCTTTTTGCCACAGCAGGTAGGCTGTGCACAGTAGCTCGAATCTTTCAGTGGATGATGTAAATGTACCCTCAGCCACAGAGGGAGAAAAGCTCAAGCAAAACTAAGCTGTCTCATAAAGATACAATCCCAGTTTGTGATCAAACTGGATCTTAATTCTGAGTCCCAAAGTGATGTGCTTTGCATTCCAAAACTCCTTGCATAGCCAGTTCCTTCAGACATGCTTTGGCCATTTAAGATTGGGAACTTAACAAAAAAGCCCAAAAGTATAATCAGTCTCCTTTGACTTCCAATTCAATTCCAGTTAAACCCACCATGGATCTCCCTCTGAGGAGGCAAGAAGCATAGGTGAACTAGGGTCAACCTCAGCATCTCAGCTGAGCATAAATAACTGGATGTGAGGCCTCTGTGTCTACTTTGTCCAAAAATTCTTTTGCCAGAATAATATTTATGCAATGGCTGCCGATATGGCAGTGGCCTCCTGTCTTAAAATGGGCTGTGCAATGCTGCCCTTGGTTCTTTCTAACCCTGCTGCAGAAAAGAGGTGTGTGAACTACAGATGGACGAGTTGCAGCTCCAAAGAGCCTTGAGATTGCCCTCTGTGAAATGATAGGAAATGCAAGAGACATATTCTCAGACACCTTCCACACCACACAAGTGATAAATGCTTTTCATTCAAAGAAAAAGGCCTAAGATCAGCCATGAACATTTTATGTACCACCTCAGCATAGCCAAACACCACCAGACTTCTTACCATCTCGTTTCCCATAACCAGATGCTCAGACAACATTTGTCAAAAACAATTTCTGTGTCATCAGCAGTGGGTTTCTCACAACACTTACCATGTTGCTCACCTGACAGGCTCGTGGAGCCCCAGGAGAATTTCTGAAATGAAATGGCGGTGGAGGGAATGGCTGGAGGTCTGAAGAGGCACACAATAAAATGAGTAATTTGCCTGATCTCCTTCCAGTAAGGAAATACTGCAAAGCTGCAGGGAGATCTGTGCTTTTGGGATACCTGGCTGTGTTGTTGAATTATTTGGCACAACCCATGGTCAGTGCATGCAGCCCTGTGGGGCCCTGACCACGCTCAGCCAGACAGGGCCCTTCAGCGCTAGCAGAGTGCTTGGTGCTTCAGCAAAACCTGTGCTCTGATCTTTACAAGTGCCAAGAAGTCTGTTAAAGTGTTTATGTATTGCAACATTAAATGCTTGGTAAATTGCCACATCATTTTGTGCTTTCAATGCTCCCAAATCCACATCATTCATCTTTCTCCTGCAAGGCCAAGCCACGCCAAACTTGCTGAATGCACTTAGCTCCAAATTAACACCCTGTAAAAACAGTTCCTCCCTTCTTCTCAAATGCTGTTATATGTAAAATCTACACCCAAAGTTAATTTCTTGCTGACCTTGTGCTGATTAATGCAAATTAAATTACATGCTAATTGCCCCAAATGGTTTGCATGCAGCCCAGAAATCAGTTCTTTTTGATGGTGGTAAAACATATTTGTGATTTTTTACACAATGGTTACATTAAGTCATTGTTAGTCTTACAGCATCTTAAAAAGTCAGATGGTTTTCTGGCATCTTTTAGAAAGCAAGAAAAAAAATAACCTAGAAAAAAACATTATTAAGTTCTGATCCAGTCTTGTAGAAACCTCACTTGTACCTCATGGGAGGAATTTTATGGCTCGTTCAGAGCTCAGACTCCAAGATGCATTTTACAAAACCTTGAGCCAGTTTTGTTAAACCCGTCATCCCTAATCCCCTTGTGCTTGTCAGCAGAGCACACAGGCACTTGATTTTGGACGTATGATTTGATAAGGGGTAGGGGAAAAAGGGAGGGAAACAGGGACTGCTATTTTAGATAGACCTCACAATATTCTTGCAATTTAAGAGAGAACAAGGAATATTTCAGTGATGCTGGTGATGCTGGGCAGAGAAGCTCTTAGAAAGGGTTTGTGTGTTGTGTTCCAGGGTGTCAAGGTTGTTTTGGTACCAAGTCGAAATCCCAGTCATCAGATCTGATGTTTGATGGTTTTCTGGGGCTCTGGTTGGCATTTGGCAGGGGGATCAAATGCAACAGCTTAGACCCTCAGTAGTCCCAGGAGTGGCTGACATCTACACTACAAATACATTTTGCATTTACATCCAGCAGTGGGGATAAAAAGTAAAATTTGATTGATGTCATGAGGAAGCTAGGGAAAAAAAGAACCCCAGTCATGGTGTTCTCCAAGAGAACAGTGTCTTCTTCACAAGCTCTGATATGAGTTGTCACATTCCACTCCATAATTTATCCCAAAGTAGGTATACAAGGTTATGCCCATTTTATAGAAGAAATGTGAAAATAGATTGCCCACATGCAGAATGAGGCAGGGCTGAAAACTGATTTTGCTGAGAGAAGATGAAAGCACTCACCTGAACACTCAAGTCTAAGGAGGATTTAAGCCCCCTCTGTCCTATCCATGGGCAATGCATGCCCAGACCATAAAAGCACAGACCAGCTACTCCACATGCTCCCAGCCACGAAGAACATCCTTAGCTTGACAACAGAACATGAGACGTGGCAGTAAACAGCCCAACTTCCACAATATCGAGGCTATGAACATTAGATCATAGCAAGGACAAGGGAGGCTAAAGACACACACCATGGTTATTCCTATTCTAGTCATCCAAGGAATGATCAAGTAGGACAAACTGATAAAAGATGACATATATGTGGTAAACCTTAATGGATCTGACATCTAAGAATATTCACTCACTTGGTTTTTTTTTGTAGTCTTTTCCATTATTGTTCCAATTTTGATACAATTTCTCCCTTCCTTCCCTAATACCCGTGTCCCTGTTTGACCTGATTTTGGTAGCAAGTCTCCTCCTTTCTTAGATGTTCTTGACTTTGTCTTCTATTAGAAGCTAAGGCTGCCAAAATCCCTGCCCCCTGCACTAAAGAGAGTACAATTCACTTGATTTAAACTATGAGTTCAAAGAAACTTAATATGCAATACCTGTGCAATTCTCCTCAATTCAGAGATGAAAGTGTGGCCACCACCACCAAGAGCTCTGCTCCACAGCACCAACCCTAAGGGGTCTGTGCTGTTGAGTAATAAAAGTATTCCCTCTCCAAAGTGTCTCCTGAGCAGAGATTGTCTTGTCACACTCTGTTAAATTATGTGTGATGGGTCTGTCTCTAGGATTACTCTGTAGAAGAGACAGCTTGGAGGCTGCCAGATTCATTAAACATCTTCAGTGGGACTTCATGGGGGCCTTTCACTTACCCTGAACAAACAACAAACACACCCTTTGTGCTCAAGAACAAAGGGAGTTTTTGCACTTTTGTTTGATGTCAGTCACAACTGGAGATTAAAGCTTCTGCTCTGTGGATTTCAAAGTTGTCTCCCCCCTCCAAAGCTGCTCCTCTCGCTTTTTGCTAGGCACTTCAAAAAGGTTTACAGCTATAAAAACCCAAACGGAACAATATTAATAACAATCAGCTTCAGAAACGCTACGTATTTTTGGCATTTGAGTGCATTTCACTCATAGATACGACTGAGAAAACAAAGTGCAGGAATAATATATGCAGGAACTCTGTTATTCTTAATCACATTGAATCGGGGACTGGAAAATTGTATTTGTAAAAAGGAATTTCTGTGTTAAGATTGAAGCATGGTAGGCTCTGACCCACTGAAAAAAGATTCATCCCTTCTGAATCAGGATTTGGGGAATAACTGTTTTTGTTTTCCTAGCAAAGGATGTAAATGGGGAAAAGTATTAAGCCCCCACAAAACCCAAGTCATGGCTTCTGTTAAAGCCTCTATGCTCTGATGAGAGTCAGAGATGGATGATCACTAGCATATCCTACAGATGGCTTAATTTTGGATGCCATTTCTGATCTGTGCAGTATGTACCTGTCGCTGAACATCCCTCTTTCACAAAAAGCATCCTAAACTAAGCAGGAAGATGTCTAGGGAAAGCTTACACCTCTTGTCATCTCAGGGACAACCCAACAAACATTCCCATCTAACAGAGGAACTTCAGCAAGAGTCCACCACCCTCATGTGTCACTCCAGGATATCTAAAGGGAAACAAGGAGAGCTGCTATGAAAGGTGAAAAAATAAGAATAGGTATTGTCCAGTCTGGGAAAGAAACAAATCACATCAGGAAACCAAAAGAACTCTTTGGAATGAACACCCAAAATTAATGCTTTGACTGTATAGGAACCTCTTTCTCACCTCTGGTCTTTAATGCTTAATAATTTTTAGAAGTAGCCACAGGAGAGAGTGACTGATGGAAAATTCCTTTCAAAGCAAAGGACTAAGTGTTTCTAAAGTTTATCTGGGCAAGAAGGTGCACATTTTACCTCTCCTGGATCTAAAGCCTCTTTAAGGACTGCATGAGTATTATTTTATGGTTCTTATAATTTTGCCATCATCCATCAGCAAGGAAAAACGCCTCTGCTTCCCACCTAAAACAACAGATTTTATGAAACATGGTTTGTTGTTTTTTTACCCCTCAAGTCATCTTTCTATACTGCCTTTGAACTAGGTGTCTGTTCAGTCTTCTAGATCTTTCTCACATTGACACCACACCCCCTGTATATTTATTTCTTAGAGAAGTTGAGCTATATGACTTGTTACACACTTTTAACCAGATGCCAGAGTACGGCTGATCAGAAAACATATAAAGATGCATGCAGTGATTTAAAATATGCCAAACAAGAGGTTAATAGAAGCACATGTGGATTTGATTTCTCATTTGAAGTCCTTTCTGTTCCAGTCACGTTTAGAAGTGTTGAAACTGTCAAAAATTTTTGATATTTAGAACTTCTTCTGGGGCCTTACACAACTCTTTCAAGAAATACCATAGGAAACTTTATAAAGTTGAATGATTAGGGAATGACTGGGCAAATCCTATGAGGGCATGATTTTTGCTTGCCTGTTCTTGCACTGGTCCATCTGATGGCACCCAAGTATTTTATGTACAGCGTATGGGTTTTCTGATTATGCTGTATAAAAAAAAGGCTACAAAACATATTTAAAGTTCTTCATTTTTGATTATTTAAGATAATAATAAATATAAAATTATTAAATATATTAATTTACTAAATAGGAAGAATTAATTTATTATATATATTAATTTATTTAGTTAAATATAAATTTAACAATTAATCAGAGGCCCACCTTAGTTCAGTTGTTTAGTAGTTCCAGTATGAAATGATCTAATTATCACAAGCAGCAGTAAACATGGTTAAACCCTCGATTTTGTGTCAGCATACTCTCCTTTGGACATAAATTATGCAGAAAGCCTCACCAAAAGTTATGAGCTGATGTGTATTGGTAGCACAGTGCTGTAATGCACAGCAGCCCCATCATTAATATTAGGCTTGCTTTAAATAATGAAACAAAAATAAAAATGTTTCCCAGAGGACACAAACCATAAAGATGTAAAGTCAGAGTGTAGGCAAGAAAACAAGTTGTGTAGTTCAGAGCATCTTCATAAGCATTAAGCAAGCAGCCAGGGGATGTACTCGAGGGGTTTCTATTCCACAGGAGCTTTCCCATTCACTTCTGTGTAGTTTAATACTGGAGTTGATCATATTGAAGTTCAGTTCATTGGTACAATCTAAGGCAATTTTACAGTATGCAGGTCACTCTCATGCTGCAGAATTCTTACTGTACCAGAGTGTCTTAATCTCCTTTCTCCAGTTCATAAAACCAAACTGGGAGGGAGAGAGGGAAAGACTCAGAAATGGGGACAGCTGTTATAGGTATGGGGCTAGGAAATGACCCTGGACCCAAGCTGCCCACTGATGGCAATTCAGGGAAGGGAGATGGCAAGTGGAAGGAAAAAATGGGAACACACACAGAGTGAGGGTCATATCCTGACCAGTCAGGATGAAGCCAGGGAGGGTAGACAGATCTGGTAGGACAGAAATGCTCAGAGACCCCACCATTTAAATGCTTGCTGAGGTGGAAGTACAGGAGTGCCAGTAGAGATATTTTGCAAGAAGTTTTCCAAGATCATGTATGACTTCTCTCATCAGCTTCGTCAGCTCTCATTGTTTCTACCCCACTGCACTGCTAACCATGAGCACAGGATACTCACACAGAATAGATGAGAGCTGGCACCCCAAGTTCTGTGTATCACCAATGCTTGGGTGGCCTTCAAGGTTGGCCAGGTGACTGTCCCCCTGGGCTGAAGTGCCTGTGGCTAGAGGGTGTCCAACTGCTCTCTGTTTTATCAGCTCTCAGGGCTGGAAAGAAAACCTTGCCACGTTTATGTGCTTGGATTGAGGCACACTGCAAGGAAATAGGCAGACAACAGCACAGCATGGAAAATCCAAACCTTGGCCTTAGTGCCAGGCAGGATAAAAGACATCCTATGCTTTTCCAGAGTCTGAAATTCATACACCAGAGCTCACTTCAAGAAGTCAAAGGGTTGTGGCCTCAAGGAAAGGGTTATCTAACATTTCATAATAGTAAAAGAATCTATTCCATATTCTGCCTAGCACAGTTCAACTTTGCTTCATTGCAAAATTCTTTGAAGCCCTTGACCTCTGCTTTCTGAAACAGATGAAGAGTAGGCAAACATACATTCAAAACAGATTATGATATTCAGCTGCTCCTAGAAAATTCTCTATGCAGCAGCAGTTGATCAAATTATTTTCATTATATCATTTGGTCACAAAGAATAGTGACATAATTAGGGAGCTAAATAGCAACAGTTTCCTTCTGGTAAATTTGCTGTAGCTAATTTTGTTAATAAGACTGATAATTGTTTTACGCTTGTTCGATATGTTAAGTTTACCTAATACTAAAACCAATCAGAAACTTTAAATTAATTTTTGTTTCATTTCCAAAGGAATCAATGTCATTATTAATCATGAAAGGAGTGCCGAGTCAGAGGATGATAAATCTCCTTTGGGCTTATTTGACTTTCATATTTATGGTTTGGATAAGGTTATTATGAAGGAATTTTCAAGAAATGATTGAGGAGGAGAGTGAGCTAGGAAATACTATGCTTGGAAGCTGTGCTACTATCAGCTCCAGGAAAATGCATGCAACCAGTCTGATTTCTTTAAGTTCTGCAGACTTAAGCGTGGCGAAAGTGTTCAAAACAAAACAAACTGCTCAGACTGCCAGGCTGCAGAGCTCTAAGATGTGCAATTTTCAAACCAATATGCTCAAGAGTGTATTTACAAGAAAGCAGGAGAGGAGATCTGGGGCATAGAACTGATGGGATTTTGCATGCCTGGCACTGGTAAGTTTGCTTTTAGAGCATTTTGAAAAACATTCACTCACACTACTGTTGCTTTTGTTGCATTTCTAGCTTCACTGCAAAAAAATTACCAGGCAGCAGCTATTTTAGCTACACTTCTACAAGTGACTCTGTGGTAATGCAGTGAAATGTCCTGGATAAATGTGTCCAGTTTTCACAAGGCCAGTGCTGCCCACATCGCTTTTTACATGCTTTGACAGGATAAGGTCAATGCCCACTGGCTCTGTGAGGAGTGGAGGATGTCACTGGCATTGCTGCTGTCACCCTAACGCTCCCCCTCGGCTTTGGGAGTGGCGGTCCTTGGTCCCTGTGCCGAGGAGCTGCACGCTCACCCACTCACCATTAACTCCATTCTTTAAGAGACAGCACAAACAGTGCTCTCAGTTTAAGTGCACTACTGGCTTTTACTATTGTCTTGAAAGGGAAAACACATGGCATGTTGTGCTGGGATGTCGGTAATTGGATTTTTTTCCTAGAATTCATCATGCTTTCTGCTGAAAAAAGGTTTTTAATAAAACCTGAAAGCAAATCATGCTTGAGTTTCGATCTGAATTCTGCCTGTATCTTTCTTTGGTTATTGAAGTAATCTCCCCAGCTTTAAGATCCATGAAGTGTGTAGCAAGTTCTCTTCTCCATCCGTCCTGCTTGAAAACTGTGCACACAGAAACAAAGCAACAAAACCCAGACACCCCCTTGTCTCTTACAACTGCCTGCCATCAAACCAGCTTTCAGCAACCTGGTTGGTGGATGGTGTCCTTGCCCATTGCAGGAGGGTTGGAACTAAATGATCTTTAAGGTCCCTTACAACAACAAACCATTCTGTGATTCCACCTTTCTATGAAGCACCAAATAAATGTTTTCTGAACATATATAATGGAACACATTTCACTGATAAAAGAACAGAATGTAAATTATATTAAAATAGAAAAAAAAAATCATCAGGAGTCTTACAAAACCATCCTTTGTCTTTCCTCGTATCTTTTAAGAGACAAACCTATCAAAGAAAAATGTTATGATAATGTATTACCATGCTGAGTTAATTGTCAGTTGCAAGTTACTTAAGTGTACCTTAATGATATGTTTAAAGACTTATTTTCAACTCTAATAGCTATTAATGGTAGCAAGAGAAAATGAAACCAATTTTCCCTAACTTAAAGTGGAGCTCTATTAAACATAAGTGAACAAAATTCTAAATATAACAAATTCTTTAGCTAATGGGAACCCGCACTGTCCATATTTCAGTCTAGCTACATACTACTTCCCAACATCACTTACATAGAATCATGCAGTATCAAGCACCTCAGTGTCACAGAAGTTGGATTCCTTTCTTCAAAGGCTATGAAATCATTCCCAAAGACCAAAATGGCTGAAGGGAGAATGAAATTCCCAGAGGATTAGTTCAAAAATGAAAACCCAAGGAGACATTAAACCTGGTTTTGAAGGATTCCTTTCTCCACAGACAGAGAACAGAGTTTTACAGGTAGTTGACCTTATGGACACAAAGCCAAATATAGCTTAAAATTCCTAATAGCATTCAGAACATCCAGAGTTTAGAAACTCATCAATGAAATATTTTTGGGTGCCACAAAGTCCATCCCCAAATAATTTCTATTTATTTCAATTGCTCTGCTACACTCTTCTATCTGCTTCCAGACAAATGAGTGGGTTTTGCTTGTCTTGTGTGATTTAAAAGAATATTACAGTCTTGAATCATTTTTTGTCCCATAAGTCGAGCAATATGACCAATTTAAGACAGAAAAATCATCAACCTAGCTGGACCTTCTGTCCTGGAAAAGCCATGGGTGTGAACAACTAATTGCAAGGTGCTTGCACATTTTTCTACAAAAGATGTTCTTTCCTAACTCATAAATCAAAATAATTAAGATGGAACCTTTTCAATGGGAAATGGCACAGATGACAGCATGACATCTTCTGCACTATCCCATGCTGGTCTTTCAAACCTGATAATTTTATTAAAGTATTTAAGTGTCCAATAATTTCATAATAAAACACACAGAGAAAATTGTTAGTAATGTGAAAATCGGCCCTTGCCAGTCATTACAGGTTCAGCAACTTTCCTTTACATGACAAAAAAAAATTTTGTACTTTCATTACTGATTTTCTTCTTGCATTAGCACTTCTGAAACAGGCCTGTGAAACCTAATTCCCCCTATTCCATTTTCATTAAGAAAAAAAATTGCAAGTCATCTTCTGTACCTTGGGAGCAAGGTACTCGTTAGGAAAAGCTGTTTCACTCAATCATCAGGTTTCAATATTCTTAAATTAAGCTACTCCTAAATCTTACGGCTATATACTTCACTTCAGTAAATTCACTCAAAAGAGGGAGATTTTTAATGCCAGAGATGCTGCAGTGTTAAATCTTCTTTGTGACTATTCTGTTGTGCAACATCCCAGAAATGGGGTACAAACCTCCCAAATGACAGCATATGCTTTTTTTTATGGATTTTTAAGGCTCAATTAGTTTTTTTTTTTTTTTTTTTTTCTTCTATGGCATTTAAAATCAACCATCATATATAAACAGATAAGCTCGATAACCAGATGTCTCTACATGTACACATCTGAAAGAACATACATGTAGTTGTTTGTTGCTGCCCTCTAAACAAACAACACAAATAGAAACCCATGGTAGAGTCCCTCTCTTACTTTCCCAAAAAACATCCAAAGAGAAGGTGAACTCCCCTGAAACTGAACAATCCTACCATGTGCATGTGGTAGGAGGTAACACATGCTGGAGGCAATGGTGACTGGATGAAAGAATAAATAATGAATGTGATTCCTAGAAGTAGGGCCATACCCATAGTTTGTTTTTTTTTATTGGGAATAGAACTCTGTTATTTTTTCCATGTAAAAGAGGGCAACATATATATGCTCCCAGTATTCATTAAGATTGATGAAGTAGATAGTAGTCGAGCAAGACTTCCAGCATTACCTGCCAAATTGCCCTCCTCTTTGAAAGGAAGGTCTCACCTGAGCAAGGATTTGAAACTTGGATATTCACATTAAAAAATCTGATGGTTTTTTTAACCAAGCTTTCCAGGTCCATTTGGACTCTTGCTGGTGTGAGGCTACAAAAAAAAAAAAAAGGATCAAAGTTCAAATGTTCTTTCCTATGGAAGCCTTTAGTAAAAGGAGTGTGATTTATACAATTTCAAGACAAAGCAGCGTTCACACTCACTACTGCTATTATCTTTAAACCCTTGCCAAAAAAGCTGCAGATTTTCACTCGTGAAGTGAAAGAACAGAAGAGAGGAAGGAGGAAATGTTATGCTATGTAAACAAATACTCTACCTGAAGGGGAATAAAAAAAGCACCAAAACTGCAGTCAAATATTTACACTTGTGAAGATTCAGGCAAAACATCAAATCAAGCTGTACTGTTAAGAGCCCTGTTCTCTTCCTTTCTTTTTTTTTTTTTTTTCTTTTTTTGTTTCCTTTTGTATGTCCTTTCCTGCTGCTCCTTTTTGCAGTGAGAGCTGCAAAGAAAGATCATCTACAAAGTCACAGAGATGGAGCTGGTGACTGGCTGTGGACTCACACCAAAGTGTTTGGCATCCTAGGTCTTTGTTTTCTTTCTTGTGTGTTTTATAAACTGATTTAATTATTTGGGAAGCCTCATCCTTCCTTTAAAGTAAATAGTTTGTAAGATCTAATTTTTTTCATTGATTTTTGTTTTGTGTGGAAAACTAAGTCCCAAACCTTTGGAGGTATGTCAGGTTGTATTTCAAGTAGACATTTAGTGCAGAAAAGGTCTGGAGTGAAGGTGCCCAAAATACTATAGAGTGTTCTTAAGTTCATTCTGTAAAGTGTCTGTGTGTCTGATAATCACAGTAACACAAACACTCTCCTGCTGGAGTCTGTGTCTACCACCTAACTTCAGAGTAATTGCTCCTCAGCTGGGGGGAAAAAATGAAGCAAACAACACGGTATTATTATTAACACAGAGGCACTAAAATCAATATTTCATAATGATATCAAACAGTTCTTGACAGAGGGTTATACTCCTCTTGACCAAACCAGCAGCAGTATTTCAAAATGGCCAAAAGAATTTGTTTTAAATATGTTTCGGGGAAATAAAATAATAAACAAGTATTTCCAATTGTTTTCCATCACAATCTATTTATTTTCCTTATCATTTCTATTTTTAAAAACATCACCAAATAATTAAAACATTCAAAAGAATATATTTAGAAGACTGTCACATAGAGGATGACATCTTACAGAAAGGACTTCTCTGTATATACAGATAATTGAGAGTTTCCATACCACCACGTCTGTCTGTGTGTTTTACTCTGAAACAAAAACTAATTTCATAATAAGCAACTGGAAACAAGTTTCAGTGGGTCACACTTAAACCCCTTTCATCTCTCACCAAATCAGTCACTTGCTTCAAAAAATACTTAATTGCCAAAACAAAACCATTAGTAATGTCAAACATTGTCTGTCCACACTCTCCTTCTGGTGCATCAGCATTCATCTGCCTGTCTCACAGATTTTCAGATGCTCTGACTGTCCCCTCCTGTTAAAGATCAATGAAAGCTACAATCCCTCAGAAGATCTGAAAAATCTGAAAAATTAGGGCTTCAATTGGGCAGCCCTAATTAGTGGATACTTCTTAAATATTGGGCATTTCAAAAGTTTCACAGGAGCTGTGTGCACAGTTGCCACACTTAAGTATTTTTATTTTTTTTTTACTTTTTATGTTTTAGTATAGGAGAACTAGCAGCTTTATCAGCACTAGAGAAGTTAAGGATGAAATGCCTATCAGTGCTGCTCTGCATAGAAGAGCTGCAGACATAGACTGATCTGGTTTTTTTGCAACATAATAGATGGGATTTTCCATAGAGCCCCAAGAGGCACGAAAGCAAACGAGGAGCAGTGACACCAGCTGCCCTACACAGTGCACACAAGTGCTCACAGCAGACATTTTGCCCCATCCACATTGTCTGGCCTAAAATCTGAATCCTTCCCCTGCACCATCGTCAGATGTACCTATGGCAGAAGCTCCACACCCCAGATTCCTCTTTGCAGAGAAAGGGAGGCCACTATCCCTCTTCTGTCTGCAGCAAGGAAAAGGTTAGTAGATTTTATTTCATGCTGCCTTGAATAAACCCACTCCTAGAAAGGGCACCAGCACAATTTGAAAGTCACATGGGCAAAGTCCTGTGAGCTTCCCTATGAGCCCTGCAAAGTAGAAAACCCTATTTGGCACTGAAATATATATGGGCATTGCTCCCACTCACACACATATCACCTCTGTGTTCCAGACATCATGTGCAGGGAGCTGAATATAGGTGTAAATTCTTTCCTACAGCTGCTTTATATTCCAGAGAGACATAAAAAAGACTTTAATGTAGAAGATAATCACCCTTCTCATTCCCACACTTGTGTGCATATTATGTGAACAAACTCCTGAGAAAAACGTGTTATGGATGCTTTATGTGTTGAGCAGCTTTACTGTTACCCACAAAGCAGCTTTACACCAGTGTCAGTGATTTTTTTTGGTATATTAGTTTTATTATTGTAGCCCCCATTGTCCCTCCTCATGCACAAGGATCACCTTAAAGACCAAAGAGCCTACAATCTTCCTTAATTATATCAGTATAAATAAGATCAGAATTTTGTTCTGTTGCTTCATTTCCCAGTGCACTCTTAGTGTCGGTTTAGGTAACTTTTCAAGCGATTCTTCCACAATGAAATTCAATGGATTTATTTAAGTTCAGTATGTTTTAATATTATACTTTCAAGAAAGGAGCAAGCCTGTTTCCTCTGGTGGGGTTTATTTTGTAGTGAATGGGCACTCTTTAACATCTTTGTTGGCAACACAGACAGTGGATTCAGTGCGGCCTCAGCAAGTTTGCCAACAACACCGAGCTGTGTGGTGGAGTTGACACACTGAAGGGAAGAGATATCCCAGAGGGACCTGGATGGGCTTGAGGGATGGAACTGTGCAAACCTCATGATGTTCAACAAGGCCAAGTGCACCTGGGTCAGGGCAATCCCAAGTACAACAACCACAGGCTGGTCAGAGAATGGATTGAGAGCAGCCCTGAGGAGAAACTGGGGGTGTTGGTGGACAAGAAGCTCAGCATGACCCAGCGAGGTGTGCCCACAGCCCAGAAAGCCAAATGTGTCCTGGGCTGAATAAAGAGAAATATGGCCAGCAGGTCGATGGAGGTGATTCTTCCCCTCTACTCTGGTAGGGTCTAGCCCTGGAAGAAGGACACATCTCACCTTCCCAAAAAGGACAAGTCCAGAGGAAGCCATAAAGATGATCACGATGCTGGAGTACCTCTCCTATGAAGAAAGGCTCAAAGAATTGGCATTCTTGAGTCTGGAGAAGAGAAGGCTCCACGGAGACTTTACAGCACCTTCCAGAACCCAAAGGGAGTCTATAAGAGAGCTGGAGAAGGATTTTTTACAAGGGCATGAAGTGACAGGACATGGGTCAATGGCTTCAAACTAACAGAGGACAGATTTAGATTAGATATTAGGAAGAAATTCTTTACTGTGAGGGTATTGAGGCACTGGCACAGGTTGCCCTGAGAAGCTGTAAATGTGCCATCCTTGGAAGTGTTCAAGGCCAGGTTGGATGGGACTTGAAGCAACCTGGGATAGTGGAAGGTGTCCCTGGCCATGGCAGGGGTTGGGAACTAAATGATCTCAAAGGTTCCTTCCAACCCAAAGTATTCAGTGGTTCTATGAATTACAACAATGTGATAAATGCAAAACTTTCACTTTCTGTGGAAAAAACCCCAAACAAATAACCCAAACAAACATTCCTCCCCTGAAAGCTCAGTTCCTCATCTCAAACCCCAGGATTTATATTCCCCCAACTATTCAAATTTTATCCAGGTATCCCGATACTTCACTACCCATGAAACCTAAGGGAAATTATACAGTGATTGGCTTCACAGTTATTGCAATTTGACATTGTGCTTTTCAACCTCCAGGGTCTCAATTCTTATTTGAATTACACAGATTAGGTATAGTGGCACTAGTGAAATCACTGTCAATTTATAGAGATGTTAAACTGAACAGATTCTGCCTCAAACCCAACTGGTACAGAGACATGACCGTGTCAGTGGAGGCTGAACCTCTATTTGTACACTATTGTTATTTGGTGGACTAAATTGCTTTCAAATTGCAAAAACTCTGTTTTTAATTTTATTAATTTAGATGGATGTAAACATTTAGGCAGTAAAGAGACATTTGAATCATTAAATATTCTCCATTTTCTTATAATCGGATTAAGAAGGAGCATTAGATCTTTTGAAGCTGCTCTGAAGTGAAAAAAGAGTTATATATGTAATGCATCATCAAACCTGATGGTTTATATAATGCAGCTACTCATTTCTTCAAATTATCATGAAGTTAAAAAAAAAAAAAACAGTCAGTCTCCACTTTTTACTACCTGTCTTAACTGCTTAATACTTTCAATAGTCATTCGCTAGATCTTCTCATTCCTACCCGCAGCAGTGAGGAGCAAAGCAGCCTATATTAATCTCATTCAGGCATCTCTTACTGCCACTTATGTAACTGCATTCTAGACAAGCAAAAGGCTTTTGGAGTCTGAAAGTCATCAATATCTCATTTTTATCTGTGCTCCAGACATGAGGAGCATCACTATGTACGGCTAAGAATAAAACCAGCATGAGAAATAACAATCTGGCCTTTGATCTGTTGCAAACTCTTCTCTGCTGCAAGGCCTGATTTTTGCTGTAATTCTAAAAATAGGTCTATGAAGCATGAACCCCAATTAGATAGCTAAAACAAAACCCAACAAAAAACCTAAAAAAAAACCCCCCAAAAAAACAAACCCAAAAAAACCACCAACGGAAAAAACCTTAAAAACAACCCAAAACCAAACCAAACCAAAACCAAACCTAGCCTGCTATAGAACAGCTACTGCAGATTATTGCAGTTATTTCATGAGTAAATCCAGCACCAAGAAAGTGCAATTCTGGCATAATCACAGCAGGATTTGTTTACTACATCCCTCTCTGCATTCTGATGAAAATAACATGGTAAAGTTCATAGAACTATCAAAAAACTTTATACTTTGAAAACTGGAAAGTGAGGGAGCAGTCGCAGGGATTGTCACTGACTTAGTAAAGCCTTCCTTTCCCCTGAAGCGTGTTGACTTCACTCACTGTGTCTCACTCCTCAGGCTTTGATCCTGACAGCATCTCTCTAAGCCAGGCTCCCTAATTTTACCGGGTGTGTGCATACATTCATCTTCAAACTGTTGATAAAGTACATGACTGTTGTCTGGATGTGATCTTAGATCTGCAACTTCTTTGTAGGGCAGGTTCATATTATAATCATGCAAAGCAGCTTAGAAACAGTGTTTTGAAGAAAGAGATCTTAATAATTAATTCTGTCTACATAAGTCCCCTACATCACTTGTAAAATCAGTATATTAATTAGCGCTGTTTGTGGCAGTTTTACAGCAACAACAGCTTTCTCTCCCTGGTGCACTTGTAGGAAAGCCTTGTGTCTCTGCACATCCTTCTTTCCTGTGATTGCACCCCCAGAACACCTAATAATTTTGTTTTAGAAAACCACAGCATTTGAAAAGCATTTCAATGAAGTTTCAGTGCTCAGTAATTGGTAAAGACTCACCAGGGTTTAGTTATATTCCTATGCCTACACCTGCATCTCTACCCAAGACAGTAAGAGTCACCTGAAAGACACTTGTTACAATACAAACTGGTCAGCAGCTAAATCAAAAATAGCTTTTATTAACTGTCATTTCAGAAGGATTCCATTTCATCTGCAAGGACTCTCATGTTTATGAACGTACCACAAAACCCTGAAACAGTTTATGTATATTTATGTCCATAAGTTGCTATAAATAAAAGAATTGGTTCTTAGACATAACACTGCAACGGCTCTTCTCCAGCAGCCTTCAAAAATCCCCATCATTTTAATTGAAGATGCCTTTTTTTTTTTGGTTTGAGTTTCCTTAAAGCTGTATAATGCAAGAGAAAGAAGTTGAAGGAAAAATGTTTGCTCAGTTCAAACAGCATCACATGATGGTACGTTCAGGATGGCATGCCTTTGAAAAGGCACAGTCAAAAGTCTGAAGGCTTCAGTATATTCTTCATCTAATATCTGTTTTGGATGGGACTTACAAGAGACACTCTGCGCTTTGATCAGGGAGTTATATTTAGAAGAACTACATGAGCCAAATTATTTTTCCAACAGATTCATGCCTTGTTTTCTGTCCACTGACTACCCCAGTAGGTCCCTGGATGGTGATAAATGAAGGCAGTTGCTTTAAAAAGCAGGGAAAAAAAGAAAGCATGGCCCATCACTAATCAGATAAAGCAAGAGATTATTTATACTGAGGATGTACTGTTTTCACATAGCTTCAGAGGCCTCAGTTTCTCAAAACACTGCGCTCATCTCTAAAGGCAGTGAGACTTGAACAAATGCTGACATGCTTTGCTGAAACATGGCCTTGAACCAACAGACAAATTAAAAAAGTGCAGAAGACACCAGGCATCCTTTGAATTTTATTCCTACTTAATGGACAGACAGGCAGAGGAATAGATAAGATACGTGACTGGAATGTGTGAGGAGCTGGGAATACGAAACAGAATCTGGTTCCAACGTCTTTTGCAATACTACTGGGATGCACTATTTTTTTTTTTTTTTTTTTAAGATAATATATAAATCTATTATGGTAAGTCATGAGTTTTGTCACATTGCAATGACTAGCAGGTGATTCTCATGGAAATGAAAGAAGTATGTCTTACATTTTTAATCCAATGGTAAATGGCCAAGCTACCATTTTACCCTGTTCTCCACGGCCTGAAAGTTTTGCAGAATGTCAGGACTGCTGGAGTTTTTACAGTCAGTTGTCACATTGCTGACTGTTACAGCATAGAAGGACAAATTCTGACATGACAGGGAGTCATCTCAGATAGGGTCTTCAGAGAGCTCATTGTTGCCTTCTAATAAACAGAATGTTAAAATTTCCTATCTACCTCTACATGAACAGAACCTTGTCTTAAAACAAGGGACCTCTTTCAGCCTATGAATCCTTGGATATATTTTTACTTTGTTGTCCCTCTTTAGTCTCCTAATTCCATGGATTCCTAAAAAGACAGTTTTAAAAGATCTGGGGATTTTTTGTTTTAATGTAATTATTTTTATAACCATATTAAGTAAAATGAACGAGCTCTTAGAAACTTGTCTGAACCACACATTTAACCACAGGTCAGAAATGTAAAAGTGCAAACAACACACGTACACACAAATTGTTCAAAGTCTGAGTTGCAAGAAAAATTGACAGCAATTTCATACCATAGCTGACACTGAAATATGGTAGTGATTAATAAATTTTAAAAAAACCCCTTCAGTAACTCTGAAAATCAAATTATTTTTAAAATTATCTCGAACATTTACTTGAATTTCTTGGCACAGAGAAATCACCTGAACTATTTATTTTAGTGGAGCAACAACACTTTAGAGCAGCCTGAGGATGTGACAGGTACAAGGTCTATTATTACACTTGGATTTAACCAGATAGAACAGCTTTCAAAGTACATTACTGATAAGGGATGGTTTGATACGAACAGCCTAACTTTATTAGAAGCTCAGCTGATTCTGAGGCCCAGAAATAAGGCAGCTGAAAATCCCCCCTGTTATCTTTGATAACTTCAGCGCTATATAAAAACAGGAGACTGATGAGATTCTGATAAATAACAACCAGCATTAGAGGAAGGAAATCAGTTATGTACATTGTCATGAACAGATTTCCCAGTTGTTGAGTATGAGGATATTAACTTTCTAAACATAGGCAGATTTGAAATCCCAAAGCAAGGAAAACTTAAATATTTAGAAGCACTGTAATCCCAATATGATATTAAAAAAGGAACAGAACCCCCTCTCTTTGTCTCAAGCCTTTCCAAGCTTTTATGACAGACCAGCTGAGGAGTTTCTTACCTTGCTGTCTTCACAGCATGTACTTGGAAGCTCAGTTGGATATGGTTATTAAATGGTTCCCACCTTTAACAATCAAAACTCCAAAGATCCATTAAACAGATGAAGTTAAAGACGACAACCTTAAGTGTGAAACATTAAAAAAAAAAAGAAAAAGTTGCACTCTTGACTAAAGCAGGCAGAGTTACTTACAAGGAAGGCTAATCCATTCGACCTGCTAAAGCTATATTTCACATTTGATTAAAAACATGCCACTCTAAGTACACAGAAAAGGCTGGAGCATGACGGAGTCGGGCCACTCCTGCTCTAGCCAATATTTTCTGTGAACTTGCGGGGAACTGGCAGAAACATTAATCTTCTTTCCATCCCCTCTCTCCCCCCGTTAAATCTGCTGCTAGGAAAACACTCTCTTGTGAAGCCCATGGGGAAGATGTCCCCGCTGAGACAGGATAAAAGACTCTTACATGACTCTTACTAGCCTGTATGGGTTCATCAGTGGCTCATATCCAGGAAAACAATCTTATAGTCTGTTGATCTGTGAAAGAGCCCTCCACAGACTGCAAGCAAGGAGCCAGCCCCATCTAGTTCCCACTATAAACACACCTTTGCAAAATAAATATGTGACTGGCTCTTTGTGGCAGTGGTTTACTGGATTCTGTTATCGCTGTGATCACAGAGAGGTAAAAAGATAAAAAGGATTGTTGAAAAATATATCTTCTTTTTTTTAATGCCCTGTACATTCTTAATTCTCTTTTAAATTCCCTGGTGTTGTAGGATGCTAAATGCACTGAAAATTCAAATTGGCATCTAGCATCCAAATCACTGAAAGAAGAAGTGCAGCAGACTAGAAAATGAAAGAAGAAGCCAAAAGGCAAAAAATTCTAAGCGCAGCTGCTGGCATATTTCCCCCTTCTCTCCCCTGTTTTGCAAGTCACACTATTTTCTAATTTGCAAGGAAAGAAATTAACCTGTAACAGAATGTCACAGTCTCTGCCACACAACAGGGGTTTATTGCATTTAAGCTTCAGAAAAAATTAATTGTAACTTGCAAATAAGAAGTGTATTCTCTTAATGATTTAATGGCACCAACTCCTTTTCTTGTATTGTTTCTGTTGAAAAATGGAACCTATTTTACAACAACTAAAGAAAATTTTCCCAACACTTGAAATACATGTTTTTTCTTTTATTAATGGAGTGTATCTGGGCCACTCCATAATTTAATCTCTTCTTGCATTGCCAAAGTTTCACATCCTTTAATCTGGTGTAGTAAGAAATGAATTTATTACTGGATAGTACTGTCTTGAATAGAAAATGACAGACATTGGAGCATTTTGGGGATCACAGAATCACAGAAAATTTTGGATTGTAAGGGACCTTAAAGATCATCTTGTTCCAGTCCCCTGCCATGGGCAGGGACAGCTTCCACTAGACCAGATAGTTCAACACCACATCCTACCTGTCTTTGAACACAGAGTTGAAGGGATGTATCTCAAAATCAAGTTTTACATATATTTGGCCTGCATTGTCAATTTAAAAAAAAAAAAATAGTGAAGATCTCAGCAGGCTGTTGAGATTGCCTAAGAGAGAATACACCTGTTTTGAAATGGAGCTGATAAGACTTTGAAAACATGAATAGCCTATAGACACCTAATTATCCCCAATGCTTTTGGTCAGATGCATCTTTGAAAGGGTAAGATTCTACTATTAGATGTGTGTTCATTTCTTAACAACGATTCTGGGAATTTGTAAGAGTACATACAAACCCCAAAGCAACAAAAAAACCACCAAATCCTGGCACAAGAGGACAAGATTCGATTGAAAGGAACTCATGGTCATCCTGTACTACTTCAGGACAACACTAAGTTTTTGCAGATTCTTAGAGCTGGAATAATCTAGATTAAGGCAGAATAATCCTCAATTTCAGCCCACTATTTAATTATGCAAACATTAACAGTGGGACCAAAGAAAGCAGTGTATGAGGAATCTCAAATATGCAAACCATATCAGAACTGCAAAGATCTCTGTTCTAGGCCTCCACACTACAAGCAGAAAAATAACACATCCCCCATGACCCACCCTGAACAAAACCAGCCTATTTTGTGCGTGTCTGATGTTTCATAGTTATTTGAGGTAAATTTTTCATCTGTCAAAGGGATCAGTGATAGAGAAATGGGGCAAAACTAATTTATGAAACAGATAAGACATCTATTTCTTTTGAATTTGTATGCTTTTGTCTCTATTATCCACTATAAAGGGTAGTCTTGATTCCAGAATGTAACCCCCCAATAAAGTTAAGACCTCCCCTTTCGTCTATAAAAGAATTAAATTGTTTTGATTCAGCTATGAGTTCCTGTGAACAGAAGATAGATTTTTCAGAAGTACTTGAGTTGCTAAATCCTCTGGGAGCCACAAATTTATTGGTAGTGACTAGGATACGAGCCCCTAAATGCTTAAATGTTTTTCTGCTATAAACACAAGTTGTTTTGAAAACTGTACTAAATCCAGTGCTTCCCTTTCCGTCTGTGAAATGTAATTGCTACAGGCTCACTGGAGAGAGGATATTTACTGGGCCACAGTTTAGTAAAGCTTATCTGCACAAACACACAGGTAAATTAAGGTGGTTTGACTTGGGAAAGAAACACCACCTTTCGGTTTTGTCATTACACTTTCAAATAGAAGGTGCAGTAACACTGTGGGATGAAGCCAGTATGGGGCTTATTTTGAAGGTATAGAAAACTAACAAAAAAACCTCAAAGAGGAAATAAGGAGCAAAATGGTGGAGGGGGAAATTATGCATTTTAATTTGGGGCTGTTTCTCTAACGGAATAAATTCAGTCCACCACATCCTATTCTTATAGATTTTAATTTTACAAAGACGAGTAAAGAGTGAAGTTTTCCATCAGGGCATGCTGTCAGACAAATGATAACCCTGTGTATCCCCCGCCCTACTTTAACTGCATTTTCAAAATCCTAGTGTCATCACTTACCCAAACAGAATATATTGCAATACCTGAGATATTGCTGGGTCTTTTTTATAGCTTTAGTTGCTCAATGATCATTTTCCTCCAGCTTGTAAAGATTATCTATGCATTCATATTCCATAATTCTACCTTTCAGAGCTATAAAGAGTTTAATTTTGATTTCTTTGAAGCCAACTTCATGAAAACTGTTTGACCATAAAAACTAATTAGCAAAGACTCTCGGTGTTAATCTTGTGCAATAGACTATAGCTGGAGGATGCAAAAAGACCATTTCTTCCATAATAACTGCAGCATTTAATCATCTTAAGCTACACAGCAATGCAAAGGTAATGACATTTTTATTTTATCTTTTTATGATGGGACTCATCAATACCACTCTCCATTTTCATTTTTTTTCCTAACATCTGCTTGCAATATCCAAACAAAGTCTCTAGAGGATCATGCAATCATTTTCAGATACTAGTACACTGAAAATGAGGATTTTGAGATCCCAAGAAGCATTGATGCCATGTAGTCTAATAGTATAAACATTAGCTCTGCCTTTGAATTACTTGCATTACAGGCAGTTAAAAAAGACCTCCTAAGAATGGTGCAAGACAAAGGAGTTGGCTCTATTCTCAGAGGCAAGAGAACTTCTGTTTTTAACAATGAGGGTGGTCTTTGAGCTGAAAACAAACATGGAATGCCTTGGGTTGGAAGGGACCTAAAAGATCATCTAGCTCCTCCCTTCTGAGGGGGGTTTGTTCCATTTGTGCCAAGTTGATGACCCAACTTTCAAGGAACTTTCAAGAAAGAAAATCTTGAGTGGAGATTCTGATACAACACACATCCTGGGTGACAAACAATTTTCAGCAAATAATAGCAACGTCATTCCTGGCTGACTAATCCTCTAAGAGAAACCAAAGAATAATGCTGTATCAATCACAATCCTTCTGTGGCTCGTATCACCCTTGGAGACTTAAGGAACTAAAATTGTTTAACAGCAGTTACCTGAAACTGCCTTCCTTGTTCATAAAGACCAGAGCAGTTCAAATCTGCAAGCTTTGGTGGCTGCATCAGTACTTCTTAGGGAAAATCCTGAGAAGCTTCACTAGCTATCATGCAAGTCCTACGTTGCTTGCAATCAATTCTTTTTATTGTTTGATATTTGCAAAGTAGCAACAGTGTTCTGCACCAGCAGGTAAAGGCATGAAGAGAAATTCCTTGTCACAAAGAGATTGCCATTTAGATACACAGTGTACTGACAAAGGAGAGAGTAATGGGAAGCAAAGAATGAGTAGAGTAATCGAATGATGCATTTAAGCATACATTTTGTTATCTCTGTGGGATTTTATGTTTGTTTTCTTTTTGACTTATTGAATTCGGTGCTCATACTTTTCAATCATTCATTAGCTAAACAGTTCTCTTGTGGTTTGAGTAGATTACGAAATGAGGACTGGGACAAGCTAAAACTAGGAAAAAGGTGGGTATTTTGTTAAGTAGAGGCAGCTCACATCACTTCTGAAATACCTCTTGCTACTTACCCATCAGCATTTACCAGGGATCTGCCTGATGGAGGCTTTGCTCTCCAGAATTGGTTTGTTCTTAATGCCAGTCAGTGCAGCCTTTACAGACAACACCACATCCTGCAGACACTGCAAGTTGCCCAGCCAAAAGCCAGCCAACCAAATCATTGGGATTTGGAACATAAAATGAACATAGGCAGAGTCTGTCTAATTAACTTGACAGATCATGGAAAATGGGTGATTTTTTTTAGCATCTGTCAGTCTATTAGATATTATTCTGTGAGACAGCATAATGGAAAGGATTTATGGAATTGTTTATTTTTTTCCTTCTCATAAAGAGTCAAGGGGCAAGTTGGTTTCATATGACTTCACACCTCTTCAGAGAAGGTGTCCACTGACTCCGTAAGTCTCAAAGCTTATTTTTCCCCATTGAGTAAGAAACAATCCATACAAGCTATTTTAAATATCCTCCTTGGGAAGATATTGCTTATTTTCTCTAATGAGCATCAAAAAAGCACTGAACAGCCATTCCAGATGAGGACATCTGCAGAACTGATGTCAGTATGCAGGTACAACATAGTGCTCAGATTCATCTAATGTCTCAATCAATACCCCATGGCAGTCACGGGTCAGCAAAAGTTTCAAGTACAAAAAAATGCCAAATCTACATAGATCCCTTCAAGTGGAGGTATCTGTCATGTATTTAATAATTATTCACTAGAAATCTAGAGATGAGGAGGTATTTGAAATATGCAGTGTTAAGAAAAAAGGTAAAATTAAACATACATAAAACATTTAGAAAATTTCAAGTATTTAAGGTGGATAAATTTACAGGTAGACTTTTCATCGTGCTGCCCTAATTTAAAGAAAGTTAGCAGTAAAATGAAGAGGTTAAGTATGCAGAGCTAAGATGACCTGACAGTCTCACAGCTGGGACAAGAAAATATTTACAAGAGTGATTTTATCTCAGTTTTTAGCAACTATGGAAGTAAAACTTCTCCCAGGCAAGGCAAGCAGATTTGGCCCTTTTCTTCAGTATGAAATGCAGAAAAAAAATCTATTTGGAAATCTAACATGGATAGCCTTAATTAGCCAATCAAGTTGTACTTGTAACTATATTATATATTATAATCTCTTGGGACAAAAATCACATTTCTCTGTGTGCTTGTCCCTTACTGGGAAAAAAAACTATGCCAACCCACCAACCTGACTCTTGTTAGTTTTCACCATCCCACTATTAGAATATTGCAATGAAAATGAAATCTTCATTCTAAAAATACAAGCACGGTGTACATTCAGAGTCTCCAAAAGCAGGCTGAAATATTGTTAGTCAATATTATTCCTTCCTGTTGGGGCAAAATTCTGTGTAAGTTTTACGACCTCAGAATGTCAGCTCAGGTTCAGTTCTGACTTTTAAATGCCAGTGATGCCTGATCACCTTTCCACATTGCATTCACAAAGAAAAAAAAGTTTTCAGGACAGTACAGGTGATTTAGATACAGCTTAAAATGGAAGACACTGAAGTCACCTACATTTATATTCAATGCTGATGTAAACCACAGCATGGAATATTTCCAGTTGCTACACACAAATCTGTCTGGACATTTGGTGGACTCTCCTGTCCATACCTTGTTTCAGGGGCCAATTATCCACAGCAAGATGATTGTCATTATATGCCAAGAGGTCCTCAACAAGTGCATTAGACTGCATAAGTGGGAAAGCATCCTCATATTTAGGGTAACAGTGTCCTTTCAACTATTTTTGTAACATTTTATTTCAGATGCACTCAGAAGTAAATCAGTAACCTCAGAACATGCTTATCCAACAGGTTTGGGACTCCTTCTCGAAGGATCAGTTTAATTAAGTGTGGGGGATTTTTTTAATCTCATTTCATAACACTGTTTTTTTTTATGAAGTACAAAAAAATAACTTCCAAAACAAGTGTCTCACATTCTGAAAGCTCTTTTTGGAACATATGGTCTTATCCTTCAGAAATTATGAGTTCTCTTGACACAGGCTGTGACAATCAAGTTGCACATGAAGTACTGCTATATTATAATTACTCAGTTATGCCAGGCTTTTCAACAAAACTTTCCCAGAAGTTCCTGTCAGTCAATTTTTAAAGTGCATTCAGAGATTTGAAGCTTTAATGAGCCTTGATAGAGTTAAGTAAAGGTCCCACCCAGCCTGTGAAGGCAATCTCTGCTCCATGCTGAGCATCTTGGCAACAGTGAGCCCCAGGCGACAAATACCAAGTCTCAGGCAACTTCCAGAGAATTCAGAAAGCTTCAAGCTAGAAACAAAGTAGCCCATGAAAATGGCATCAATGCACTCCCATCTCCTGGGAACAGATGGATCCATGACATAAAGCTTTGTGAACTGAGAATCGAGCCAGGCTGGAAGCGTGGTACCATGTTACAAACTCTGCTTGCATTTCCTCAACACCTTCCTATAAAAAGACTCATTATTGACATTATGTTAATACATTTCATGAGGGTCACCTCGTAGCCTCTTAACTTAATAATGGAGTGAATTTGGCTGGTGTATTAGCTGGGGTCCATGTGAGTAGCATTTTAAATCTAAATCTGAATTTAGTGCATATGGAGTTTGCATCTTTTCCAGATCAATTTTGTACAACCTCAAACCCTGTGTTTTAAAGAGCTGTGCCCAGTCACTTCTCAGTGAGGTGCAAGGTTTCTGATTTTCTCAGCTCTCTCTTTGCCATTCTCTTTCCAAAATCCAATGACTCCTCTCCCAAGGCTGCATAGGAAAAACCAGAAATGCTAAACTCTGACAACTTACTTCAGCACAGCAAACAAAGCTACATTAAGCATATACATCACCCTAATGAAAAGTAAATACAGTTCAGGGCAGGGCATATTCTGAATAAGCCTCTGATCAGAGGTGCTGCCCTGGCCCATGGACTGAAGCTGCAGAAAACAGTCAATCTTCAGCCACCGCCTGGCATCGCTGCAAACTGGATCCACAGATGGGAGCTCTTCATGGGTCAGCAGCCTCCAAACCTCCCACTTCGCAAGATGCAAATAGATCCTCTGAACACACCGAGGAGATTAGCAGAGAAATAATTCCAGCCTGTGGCCAGATATTCATCCTGGGGACCTGCCAGACTTTCTACTTAGCCAATCCATTTTTAAAGACAGTGTCTTATTAGTGCCTTACAGTTCTTGAATTACTTTGTCGAGCCTTTCTAATGAGACAGCAATCTGTCCAAGGGAATTAAGAGAAGTAAATGATAGACCTTTACTTTCTGATTTGATTACACAGGTGTATTCAAAGGTTAGAGGAATGACAGCAGACTGGAACACAGGAAATCTTACTCTGCGCAGTTGTTGGCTACATTATTTGAGGGAAAAGTCTTGCAAATACCAGCATTTTGGCTTTGAAGAGAATGATGATCTTTTCTTCTACCTCCCCTAACAGGGAATAGCTACAGTATATTCACCTTCCTCTTCCAGTGAACCCCAGTACAACCTTCAGTCTTACATTATAGAATGTATATTTTCTATATTCATGTGCAGTCTAAACAAATTCAAACCATCTGCATCAGCTCTTCTTGTCCCATTTGCATTTTACTGACCTCTAATTAAACCAGTTCAGCAAGGTGCAACTCTTACATGCATTTTTCTATTTCTGCTTCCTAATATACAAGCAATATCAAGAAATAACAAATACTCCAAGAAAGGTAATTATCTTCTTATTAACAACTAATAGGTATAGGTATTAACAACTAATGCTCAAAACCCCATGACACATCCTCACTTTGCCATAGTCTTCAATTCATATGCCTTACTCTTGCCAGATGGTTCACCAAATGTTACCACACAGTGGGTCACGTACATCACTACAGTGTATTGTATTATTTCATGAAAATGAAAATTATAATCCCAGTCTCACTGAAACAATGGGAAAGACAAAACTGAAACTTTTCTCCCTTAACTCCACTTGTCGCCAACATGGACTTATCCATGGGAACCCTGATCCATAAGTTCCCTTTGAGTCAGCAGTGAAAACAGACAGGAATGATTCATATCACTCCAATATGGAGCTGTGGGATGAATCCCTTCACCTGAGAAGGTGGAGAGCTCGAGCTTGGCTTGCTTCAAAGCCAAGTAGGCAGAACACAAACACCAGCTATGAATCATGCAAGTGGGGAACCACACGGAAACTCAACATGTTTCCAATGGAACTGAGGCTGTTTGCATTTTCACTTCCAGACCAGAAAGTTTAGAATTTATATTTAAAATTTTTATTGCATGCATTTCCCCTCTTCTTTTTTAGTTGATTTTTTTTTCCTGTGTATACTTCTCATAGAAAAAACCAGTCAGAAACCTCCATTCATAGATAAATTGCAAAGCAAAAAACATCTTCAAAGCAACCATTTTATGTAAAGCACAACAGAAAGGATACACTGGAAATGAGAAGCTTCTAGCAGAAGAGCGTGAACAGGACCTTAATTTTCACTCCTCATGTATAATGTGGGTCCTGACCTTCAAGAAGAGGGTCCTGTTTGCATGAATTGCGCATTTGGGTCATAGCCACGAGGCATCATGGTTAAAACAGCACACCCTGTCCAAGCTGCTGCTGCAGGAGCATCCTCCAACAGCCTCCCCAAGACACAGCATGTGGCTGGGTTCCTTCGGTCTGTGGATGTAGGGATTTGTGAAAAAAGACTGTAAAAATCATTCCTAGCTGGCAATTTTCCTCTAGCATCAGGAGTGCATCCAACATGCAAGAATTAGATGTGCTTTATTTCTGTTTATTATCTTTCAGTGTAGAACTCTGTGCTTCCTGAACCCAAGCTCTTCCCCAGCAAACTCCCATCAGCTGAGCAGTACCATGTGGCTGCCCTTCTCCCCAGCTCCCTAGTCATGGGAGCACAAGTCACAGGTTATAGCATTAATCTGTGCAACCTCTGCCCAAACCTTCAAGATTCACACAAGCTCTGGAAGAAAGAAACCATGCCAAAGCAGAGAAATTTCTCTGCACCACATTCCTTTGATGCCTTCCATCAATCCAGCAACATTTCAATAATGACATACTGTGTGCAGACACAAAAATCCACACTTTAAATAGTAGTCTTGTTACAAATTTGTAAACATAGCTAAAGAGCAATAATACCTCCCTTCGCTGCTTGTTTTTGGAACAGCTGCTGTCACTGTTGCAGACCATCTGCAGACAGGAAGGTAACTTAGCAAATACCTCCCAAATCCTTCTGCTTAATGAGCAGGTAAGGAGTGACAATCAAAAACAGAGCTGCAGCAAGAGATGCTCATGCTTCTGTGTTCCCACACTTCTAGCTCGTATGGCTAATTTAAAGCTTTTGTTGATGAATTTGACCTGGGCTGGTTAAAGCCAATACTGCTCAGCTGCCCTGTTGCTTGTGAAAGCATTTCCATGAGCACCAGAGGGATGCAGTCTAACTCAATCACTCGCTCTTCAGCCTTTAAAATAAGTGTGGTTTTATTTGTAATTATGAAGATCAGTCATTTGCTCCCTCTGATGATTACTCTCAGAAGTTCTAAATTCACTGCTTGGCTTGCTACTGAGCTCTCCTGAGTTCACCCTCCAGATTCTGATGCAGGGCAAGACATCCTGATGGCTCTGCAAGGAATTAGACACAGACAAGCTCAAGGAAAGGAAAAGGGCTGGGATGTGTAGAAAAGTGCTTGTTGTATGGGCAGCAGGAGGCAGCTCCAGGCGTGGGAGGTGAGAGAAGGCAGCACACTGGGAGTGGGAGAAGGCTACAAAGAAAGTCAGCTTTGAGAGAGGAGAGTGAGGAACATAAGGAATATCACAGTGTGTGGGATGAGATGAGAACAGAGATGTAGGTTTTTGGAGAAGTTTAAAACAATTATAGGTTTTTACCATGGGAGGTTCTGTTTGACTAGATCAGAGCACTTGCTTCCTTGTTACGTGCCTTGAATTGAAGCTTTCTTTGAAAGAGCTTGCTAACACTATTCCATACATTCAATTAACATTTTATTTAAATGCTTTAAGATAGTTTCTATATATATATTAAAGGCTTACTGATGAAATCTTGAATATAATTTACATATCTAAGTCGCATTTGCATTCAATAACAAGACAACTTTCCAGTATAGAGCATGCCATCAATAGTCCCCTTTACTAGCATCTTGCTGAATTTCCCTAGCTGCAGCATTCATTTCAAATTCAAAAGGCTACAGATTTAACTGGGGAAGAAAAAAAGGAGACAGTGATATCATCAATGATAGTCATCTTTTCCAAATTTTAGGGGAATGCATTGCAGAGTACCATTTTAACATGTACATAGTTCATCCACCACTTGGACATATCCTCAAGAGTTTCACAAGAGACACAAGCTTATTTTTTATTTTAGTATTTTTTGCCATTAAAAAGAAGAGGAGAAAATGTTCATACATTTCCTACAAATAAAGCACAGTGTCAGTATATTTCCACAGTATATCTGCATACTTCCTTAGGGGATTTTTCATTATAAAATCATATCTCAGCTATCAAGTCTCAGCACCATAAAGCACATATGGGATATGTGATAAAAGCCCTTTTTTCTTTTCTTTCTAGATTTTTTTTTTCAGTCAGGAAACACCGGTAAAAGAGACTGGTGGTTGAAGCAGATTTTTTTAGGAAAGCACATTCTGAGAATTTCTACATGTAATGAAGTCTAAAAAACCTGGTGTGAAAAGTAAATGATGACTGATGCATTGATGCCTGAGAGCAGCAGCCCACTGGTGAGTGTTGCACAGGCAGTGTTGGACAGAGGAAAATCGTGTGCAACTGTCTCTAGTTACTCTGAGATGTTCTCACACTGCAGAATAATATCAAAGATGGGTTTGATGGAGGTTTTGGGATTTCTGTTTTGTTTTGTGTGTCTTTTTCTCATATTAGTGTGATTTTTCTCATCTTAGACTTGATGCTTCACCATAAGATTTATAGAGACCATAAATCCTATAAGCCTCTAGAAGGTCAGAAGAGACCAGCTTTGATAAGTACAGAATATGGGGCAGAGGAGAGAGAATTTGTGGCCTTTCCTTATTTATTGGTAGTCATTGTTTCCTTATTTATTGTTTTTGTAAACTCTGTACACAATTCTTTAAATCTGTGCTTTGTCTTACAGAATGAAGTTAATACAAAGCTAAATTTATGAAAGGAAACATTTTTGTTTTTGGTTAATCCAAAGAAAGCATTTCAGCTGAAAGTCAGAAGAAAACTGGACATTCCTATCTCTTGAAAAGGTAGAATAGTAGGAGTTATAAAAGTCATAAAAGCACAGAAAACAAGGATGGAAACATTGCCTTATTCTCTGAAAAGAGAGCTGGGGCTGAGAATATTTTCTCCAGATATTTCTTTCCAAGACTGCTTTTCTCAACTTTGCCAGCCTGTTTTACACTGCAGATGCTAGATAATTCCAGATGAAGAGACAAACCACTGGCTTTCTCCTGAACAACATCTCTTATGCTGCTGTGAAGATAAACAGCTCCAGCCCCATGTTTTCTATTATCCAGAACTATTAACAAAGCCCCACAGCACTCCACAAGCTAATAAAATATCACCTACTTCAGATAAAAAATTGAAAAACTCCTAGAGAACAGCAACCAAACTCACATGCCAGACTTTCAACATCTGCCTGAGCTTCAAATTCTTTCTGAAATGGGTGAATAACTAAAAATGTCTGCTAGGTCCCTGGCACAGTAAGACGAATTCATGATGGGAATTTTTTTCCCATTTATGTCACATTACCTGATGGAGCTGCTGAAGGAAGTCAATCACTCACAAGACAAAATGGAAGGCAGAAGAAATGAGGTTGAGTCTCTGGCTGCCTTGCTCTTACTATACAGCACTAAAAGGAAGTACAGCTGACAAAGGTTTTCTCAGGCCTTTAAAGAAACTTCTAATTTATTTATTTTTTTTTAAGTCTCCTCAAGTCCTTGCCATTCATCAGACATGCTTTTTTTTTACAGAAAGACTTCAAGCAATCAGTCTAAAACCCCTGCATTAATTCTGAGAGGTTCAGGGACTGGAGAAGTACTGGGGTTGTGGCATGAGTTCATGCGTAGCTCCACCAAATCAATATCCCCTTTAAACCACATTGCTCTTTTTCACCTTGCAAGTTTTGAAAGAGAAGATATAAGTTGCTGCTTTAACTGAATGTTTTTCTCATATGATTTCTTTTCCTATTTCTCCATGTGCTGCATTATCCCAAGGGATTCTGTGGGGTCTTTTTTCCTGCTCCAGCTACAGAACTGTTATTTCCAGAGGCATTCTCCATAATACAGAGGGAAAGCATCAGCACTACATCATTTCTGTAGAGGAAGGATAAAAAGAAATGTCAATTAAAAGTTTCTGCTACTGTACATTCAATTCATAGTGGAATGAACACTGTCTTTGGAAACAGGAGGCAGCTGTCAAACACAGCTCTGGACACAAAAGTGCAGCTCCTCTGAAGAATAGGTCATGGGGGGAAATCAATAAATGAAGTACCTTCATCATTAATCATTTTCTGAATTTTTAAATCAGCCAAAATATTTACAAGCTGTCCGTCAGGTTTCTTTTATTTTCCAGTGCTCAGCTTGCAGCCCATGCTTTGGTTGCAAAAGTTTCTGCTGATACCAGGACTGGCTGCACCATGCCTGGAGCTCCTCTGGGGTCAGAGGGGCAATATCTGTTCTGTTATTAGAGAAATTACTCAGGGCAATTTCACAGTTCAGCAAAACAGACTTATTGCCTGTATGCACTGTGTGTGCATGCCTTAACGAGCACTTAAAGCTTTTCTACTTCTGTTCCTTCATGCAAACATTCATCTTTAGCAGCCTTAGAAATGTTTGTGAGTGTGGCTTCTTTTCCTACTTAACTTTAACGAGGAATTACTACCTTGCATATAATAAGATTTCTAAGGAGTTGGACTTCCCATCTCTGCTATAAATTCAGACACAAAAAAGTAAACTCTATGCTTTAGAGAAAAAACCAAAAAAAAGTAACAGGTGGCTTTTTAGTAACCTGATTACTTTTATTGTCACATTCTGAATATTCAGTGTTAGCAGTAACGAGCTTCTCTTGCAGACTTCTTTCCAAATTCAATTGCTCTATCCCAGTTATCTTTGCAGAAATAAACAGGGGCAGGACCAGGGAAAAACAATGCTATTTCTGCAATATTTTATTTTACTTATTCTCAATGAAAATGAGAAGGTCTTTTTTACAGCTGCACAGCCTGTAATGTCAGATCCAAGCAATCAGCTAAAAAAAACCACCCCACAGTCACTTTGCAGGTTTGAAATAAAAAACAAAAAAAAAAAAAAGAAAAAAGAGAAAGAAATCAATTCATGTTGTCACAGCCTATCTTGAGTCATATTGTCTCCAACCATTGATAGAAAATGAGAACATCTGGGGATTCAATTACTCATGACATGAATAATAATATTTCATTTTTGTTAAATGAAACTTTATGGTTGCAGGAACTTCTGCTTACTGCTCCATGCAATCCTGGAGTGAAAGCTACCATGGACTGCAACAAGCCACAGTTCCTTTGGCATCCATGAGCACATCAGTGCAGGTGCATCAGTCTCCTCCAACAGAAAAGCTTAAAAAAAGAAACTAAATTTTGAACAGCTATTTAAAAGATGGGCTCTTGAGCTCCAAGCATTGAAGGTTTCCTAAATGTCACAGACACCTTTTAAGAACTTGAATTAATAGCCTGGTTCAGAAAAGCACAGTTATCTTTTGAACCAAAGTCAGTGGCACCTGCAGTTGTCCAGCACTTTCAGTTAACAAAATCCCTGCCTCTAAATAGTATTGGAGCCATTTAGGGCCTTCTTTTAAGCTTCCAGTTTATGAGTCTCAGTTCATGTTTCAAGAGGGTGCTACCAAAACTGAGTTGCTATGTGTTTATTCTTCTTTCTTGATCAAGTAGAGCTGTCTGCAGTCTTAGTGGCAACGCTGGGATCAAATCAGAGGATATTCATCTCACAGCAATGAGTAAGCAGCAATACTCATGCTAAAATTGCACTGACTTGTGCAATCACTTTGATATCAGCAGGACTGTTCTCCAAAATTAAGTATATGAGCCATTGTAGCATTTGTATCTAAAAGTTTAGAAGCAAAATATACAGAAAGGGCTGAAATTTCTCTGCTTGTAGGGCTGGCTTTTATTAGTGGCAGGTGAAGCCTAGCCTCTTTCTTTCTCCATGGGCATTCATTAAGGTTAGATTACAGCAAAAAGCCATGATTTGCAGCTGCTTTACATCACAGCTTTGCAGAGCCTTAAACATTCCCTGCACGAAATGATGTGGAAGCTCTAAAAGTTCCAAAGGGTCTGGATGAAAAATATTTTCCATTATAGCCCAGCAATGAGAAGAACCACAGAAGCACTTTGCTGCTGTAGAAGTGCTGTGTAGGGCACAACTTGCAAAATGCACTGGGAGAATGTACACAGAAAGTGGGGTAGGTCCTCTGTGGCTCCAAACTGGCAAAACCTCCCCACCATTAAGAGAATTACCGCTATGAGACACTGCTCCCAACCTGGGAGTTTGGGGCTCAGAGCCTACTGCTGACCACAGAAAAAACCTTAGGGGCTGCCTGCTTCCAATGGCAAGACATAGGCAGAAAAATGGGCATCATCTCACAGAGGCAATTTCAAGTCAGCACCCTCAAAAAATAAAAAAACCAGGCAGCAATTACTGCTTGCAGGTCTCGTGTCTGGCTTTATGCAACATTTCTAGTCCCACTGTGCTCATTGCCTTTTAAAAATGTGTAACATTTATGGACTCCAGTAAAAATGTTTTTAATATAATGTAGATGAAGTATAAAGTGTTAACCTTGAACACCAGGGAATGTGTTAGGGGTTTTTTTTTTAAAACCTCTTTCAATAATTTACTGAGAATTGTCTAAGATTTGCTTTCAGTTTATAGCAAATCTTTTGGAAACATTCAAATAGTCACAATTTTTGTAAATGCTACAATAGCAGTGATTTCATAAATAAAAGCAATACTCAGGAGGCAGAGAATGTTGAAGAGAACATTAAACCAGAGTCTGCTGTCTTAGGAACAGCAGTGTGGGTTTCCTGACATTGCTCCATGCACATCTCTTGCTACTGCTTTTCTGGGACCAATGGCAAGGATGATGCTAAGAATTCTGTATATGAGCAGTTCACTTCTAACTATTTATAATACATATGATATAATACTCTATCTTATATAATATATGACACATGCCTTGTTCATGCTACACCAGAGGTACTAAGATAAAGCTCCTCTGCCATGTTAACAAATCTCCCCTTGACTGAAGTTGCTGGTTTGCTTCTCCAGAAGCTGATATGTGTACGTTTCTCTTCCCCCCCAAAATGTATATTTACATCTGGAGTTATTCCCACAAGTTTCATCCTTTGCACTGACTTTCTAAATAAAATTATTCTGGTGGTTTTAAGGGCTAAATCCACACTTAAGTAAAGGATAGGTACAAAGCACTAACTTGGAGCACAAGTATTTCAGCTGCGCTGGGAAATAAAGTGAGGAGGGGGAAACAGGCTTAATATTTTAAGTTGGTTTCATTTGCTGCTTCTTACATTGGAATGGCATCTCAAAATCCACGTGTAATGGTCCCTTTCTCTACCTTCATTCAAACCCCTTTTCAAAGGCTCATTTTTTGATCAAACCCAAGAAATACCATTCTTGTGTCAGTCAAATGTTCTCCACAGGCCAATGTAAATTTAACTTAAACCAGCAAGATATTGCAGTGCTATTAAGTGGGACAGATAATGAACCTAAATAACTGCTCAATCTTGTTAGTGTGGCCCTCACACACCTTCTGTGTTTCTTCAAGCCCTGCTGCTTAGCATTCATACTGCCTGATTTGAGACTAAAATTAGCTTATAGGAATGCGTGCTTTTTACAAGAGGTCTTCTATTTGTTCCATAAAGTATTTAGTACTCTTTAGGCACTGTATAAATAAAAATAATCGTGATCTTGGAATTCACCTTCAGCAATGGAAATGGAGAGATCTAAGTCCTTTCATTTCTACTGCACATTATCCTCATTGGGCACGTTTAGCAATGCTTTGTAAAACAAGTTAAAAAGATGCTTGGAAGTCTGGTTAAGGTGAATAACAGAAAAAAAAAAAAAAAAGAGAGAAGGGAATATGTCTCTAGTTTTAGAGCTTCACAATAGGGAATAAAAACAAAAGCTCTACCAGACTTTTAAGATAAAAATCTGCTGTCAAATTCATTAACGTTTGTGGGAGATGCCTACACTTGCTGGGTAAAAAGGGTTGTGGGTTCCAAAACCAGGACTCTGAGTAAAATCACTTACACCCAGTTTTAAGATTCAAAGGCTACATATAATTAGGAACCATTTCAGGACTGCTGTGATTTCTGAGGGCTCTGCACTGTGAGAAGAGTTTCTGCATTCTGGGTCAGAGCTGTATCACGTCCAACAATGATTTCTGTCTGACTTTCCCCCCTCCTTCCCAGGATCTATATTTAGGACTTAAGTATGAAATATTGAAAGTTTTTTTGAGGTTAAGCATACCAATGTCCTCAAAACTCCAGCAGGCATCAGCTTACGTCACTTGGCACTTTAACACTTGTAAAAGTCAGGCTGTTCACCTTAAATTAAAGCTATCATCAGGTGTGACATCTAGTCTGTGCTATTCCCCCAGGCTCCATTTTCAGGCAATGGAGGAAGAAAAACAATTCCCAAGGTTATTCACCTTGTCCTGAGGTGAGGCCCCTATTTCTCTCCATTTCTCCCTGGTTCTTTTGACAGAGGACTTCTGTGATAGCTAAATTTAGTCAACGTGAATCCTGCCACTGGTATCTTAGTAATTTTTGAATGCAAGTCATCAGTAAGCACATATGGATAATCACCTCTATGCTCCTTAGGCTCCTCTTAAGATTTTAAAAATGTCTCTTTAGAAAGGGATCAGATTGCACATAAGTGTGTTTTAAGATTATCATTAGCTGTAAAAAACATATTTCAAAATAGCTGTAAAACAACAACAAAAAAAGACCTATTGACAGCTACTACAAGGAATAGCTCCGTGCTGCATTTTAAGGATCTTGACGCTTTACTTCGGAAAAATAAAAATTAGAATAGTGAAGAGACCTTGTGTATTATTTCCTCAAAACCTCCAGATATGCTTACAATAACACCAAACCTGTTACCATCCCAAATAATTACTCTAATTTATATTCCAGTGCCTCAAAGACCAAACACCATCAGGGCATTCCTCTACAGCAGATATAGTGGGTTATAGGCAGTCCTGCTTGCAGTACAGAAAAGCAGCTCAAAGGTTAGATGAAAGAAGTAATGCTTTGAAACGAGGCAAGGAGAAAGGTCAAACATCAGATTTTTTTTTACTTTTTTTTTTTTTTTTGATAAGGGAGTGATTAGTTAAGTTCTCATCTCATTTCGAAATAACTACTTTCTTTAGAAAATAGAAGGCATCCAAATTATGGAAAATCTGCTCTTTAAGACAGTTGACTTGAGAACATTTAAATATCGAGGACTGGAATCTTTTTCTTTTCTTTTTAATGGTGTGGTTTAGGAAAAGATAGAAGATGATATCATTTCCAAAGACTAGCTCTGGATTACTGCATATAGTTTGACATTCAAGATATTTTAATGTTAGCAGCACTGCCTGCCATCCGGGATGAGCAATGTTTTCTTGACCAATTATTTATAAGCCTCTAAAACAAGAGTGAGTTTTGAGAAGGAATTTATTTGAAGGTGGAAAGCGAAAGTTCTCCATTAGAAGAGAGGGTCACAAATGGACTATGCCAAATACCTGCTTTATATAAGGGAGAATAAAGCTTCAGTAAATATTTTGTGGAGGTATGGAAAATTCTGTCATAGTTTGGCAGAGACATGCCTGGTGTAGGCAGGTGGGCGTTCAAGCCTGACATAACTGGCAAAGCAGCACTGGTGACATGAGAGGACATGAAAACATGAGGGTTGAAAGGTATGACCTGTTGTTCTCGAGGGAGAGAAATTGCTTGCCAGAAGATCTCAGCTGGGAGGGAGCCAAAAGAGCAAACATGGAAGGTAACCCCAACTCCCACCGTCTGTGCAAACCCAGTGAAGACAGCAATTGAGATGTGAGGTTGGTCTTTAGACCATGCCCCTATTACTGTCAGGAAAAAAATCTTTTTCATTTCATAGTAATTAAAATGCTCATAGATGTTTTATTAACTCACTCTTCAGAGCCACAGAGATTTTATAATTCATCCAAGCACTTACAAGTAGTTACTTGTGTTAGGCTGTCAAGACAGAAATGATTCAAAACCTTGTGTACTGAGCTTCTTGGAAGACATATCATTCCCTAACACAATGGTATTAGAAAGACTGCTGACAGATAGTGATCAAGAGATTTCATTTTGCTTGTCATATGGTGGGCTGTCAATTCTTCTTTTTGCTTTAGATAAAAGCTTAGTTGCATTAGATTTCAATAATGGTGAAGTTGCAGGTTAACATTTTTCAAAAGCACCAAAGTGACTTCAGTACTTAAATTCTATTTTCAAAATGCTGTAGACACTCGAGAACAGAACTCTCTACAGCAAATGGAACTTAGACATTATTAAAGAAATTTATGGAGTGGTGGAGAATAAAACCCCAGCTCAAGAGGGCCAAAGTTTGCACCCTACTCCAGACCACAGGTTTAAAATATATTAAGTTTGTAGATTACTAAAATTAAAGGACAAGTTAAAGATTTCCATTTTCATTCTGAACACGCTTGTTTTCACATTAATGTATCCACTGCAGATTTCCTCCCACGCTTCTAAAAAAATTTCAAAATGACAATTTTAAGGTGGCCTTCACCTCAAAATACAAGTTTCCCTGAGTTTTGCTCAAGATTTAAGCAGGTGATTCAGTGATATTTCTACAAAATTTTCCATGAAAAATATATATGCAAATAATTAGCTTGATTTTTTTTCATAACAGCTTAGAGAAGGAAGTGACCATTTAAACTTTACACCCCTTGAGTCAAATGAAAAATTGAACCAGTACACTAAAATGGAAAAGTAGCCCAGATTTTCCTTCTGTTAATACTAACCTAGTATTAAGCAAATAAATAATCCATGCGGTTAGTCTATATTTAAAATATTTGTTCTTCTTTAAATATAAAGTAACTTTCACAGAAACAAACAGAAGTGGCTAGAGACTGAAATAATTCCTTTGAAATTGAAGCCGAGTATTTTCTCCTTTAAGCTCCAAACATCATCTCCCTCATGCCCACAGGGCTTCACACTGTGCTCCAGGACTTCAGCGTGTTCATTCACTGCTCCCCTCCACTGCTGAGCTCAGAGGCAGGTCCAGGAAAGGCTTACCAGCTTACAAGCTGAGCTTCCCCAAGATTTTGAAGTTTATCTCCATTCATTAATTGTCATTTTTTAATGGTGAATTTCTCAAGTTAAACTGTATTTCTTCTAATACTTTAAGTTTGCTCTGTCATTGCAGGTACCGACTATGAAGTGTTGAGAGCAAACACAGTTTGAAACAGAACTGCCATAGCAGCTACAGAACATCTAAAAGGAAAAAAAAATAGGCCAGACCTTTATTAAATTTTAAAAGTATGCCTTCGCTACACTCTTGTAAAGATCCAAATAGGGTATTCAAATCTCTAGGGATCACCAGTATAATTTCTTTATCATGTTCCATTTAAAATTTAATTATGTAGTCTACAACAAGAAGTATCTGAGTACTCTAAATAGGTCATGCAATGAACAACTTAATATTATTGTAAAGTTTTCCTTATGAAGATCTCTTCTTTGATGTGCTGTTGCTCACAGAAAGCCTTTCTTCAAAAAAACAATATACATTCATAGTTATAATAATGTCATTTAATATAAAAATTGTAAAGCTTCTTTATCACATTTTAAGTTTGAATTTTCAATTCATTCTCAAGCCTGAGCTTCCCGAAATCATCAGAAATAACTGGTAAATTAGAACTGACACAATATAATTGTACCGAATATTTTTATATCTTTCTACAGGCAAAGTTAATCTATTATCTTTCCTACTAAATTATGTCCACCAACTCACATTTTTCTATTTTTGCCTAACAGTGATACACATACTTCAGTGGCAAGAAGAAGGGTGATTTCTTCTTCCTCTTAAATATAATCATTAGAGAACCATCAGCACTATTTAATGAAAAATGAGTATATTATAATGCCACCATTTACCAAGACAATTTGTTATATTTGCTTTTTTAAAAACAAGCACATATGTAACCTCTTTTGGTTACTACTGAAGATGAGAAAATATTCAAAATTTACTCCTCAATACTTCTGACTAATTACAGGACTTTATGTGAGCAAATCCCTAATTCCCCCTCTTTAATTGAACTATAAAAAAATCAGAAGGACTTTTTGAGGATTTTTTTGTAATGACAGCAACAACGACAATAAAAAATTAATGCCACCAGTGCCTAAACTTTCTTGACAGCCAGACAAAATATTCCAAGTACAGACACATCTGTTCACACTTACGTCCTTTGCAGTGAAAACCCTTTCACCAGATTTGCAAGTGCATGAAAAGGATTTGAGCAATCCTGGCCACAAATATATTCAAGAGTCATTACTGCTCTGGGAAAAGGCATCATGCTTGCCTGGGCAAAGGAGAGCTGGATTTCCAGTGTTACAGGGGACTTGCTCTGCCCCACTGGACAAAATACAGTGATGGGAATCCCAGCAATGATGGGAAAGTGGTTATTAATTTTGTCATTTCAAGGTGCAACACCTAAAATTTTATAAGCTGTAAAGTGGTTTCAGGGTGAAGGTGTCAGAAGATGTGGTGTTGGTGGGGAAATTAGACTATTTTGCTGCTATGAATTAATAATAGCAAAACAATTCACTTGACATTTGAAAGGAGAACAAAAAATATTAGATTAATACATCACAACATAAGATTAAAAACCCCAAGGAGCTGTTTGCTTAGAGGAATGCAGGAACAGGTGAATCCTGGAGAAGGCTGGAGGACAAGCCAACCTGTGCCTAGCTGGAAACATTTGTTTTAAATCATGACAAGATCATTTAGTTTAATATTTATAACACAATTACGATGCCATGTGCACATTGCTGGTATAATCTGATTTTACTTGTGACATCTTGCTGCAGTTGAAATTAAAGCCTTGTGGTAATAATTCAAAAAGCACATTTAGACAATCATTAATGGCAAGTATGAAACGGGATGTTTATTCAAACACTTATGTGTCTCATTTTGACTTTAATTTGAAGTGGAATTCATTTCTGCAGTATAAGGACTCCATGTTTCCAGTATATTAGTCCTACAATACCTCACCAAGTGCAGTGAAACTGGAAATATTTTAGCACTAAAACCAGTAAAAGATACAGCTAAGCATCAATACTGAGATTCCTGACTAAAGAGGTGGCTACTCTGTTGAATCCCAATTCTTTTTTTTTGTGTGTGTGTGTATGAAGAAATGCAATTATTTTTCAAGGAAGATGAAAAAAATCTTTGGTGTCAGGTAGGCCTGATCACTGGTCAGCACTTCAAACACATGGCAAAATTTCACCAGAATATTTGCTTGCACAACCACGGAGACCAAGTGACAGTAAACCATAAAAAAAATGTATCTTTTAAATGAACAAATCATATAAACCACACAAATTTGTAGAAACAGAACAAAGAGGTACATTACAGAGGGCGAAGTGATCATAGATAGTGAAAATATACATTTTTACAGCTTATCAATATTAGAAAGTCAACTAATATACACCACACACCCCCTAAAGAAAGGCAGATATTTTTTCTCTGCCTTAGAATCAGAAGCAACTTGCATGTATTGCCATGCGTAAAGAAAACTGTCCTTCCTGTTGAAATATTCTTTTTAAATTATATATTGTTTGAACTACAATGCTGCTTTAATCAGAGGATAGCAGAACCCCCCCAAAACCATAACCCCACTAAAACCTCCTGCACCTCAGAGTGCAAAACCAGTGGCAGAAGATACAAGTGGACTGAGAGCATCTTTTTTAACTCACCAGGCATCTCTGCTAAGTGACAGATTACCATATCAGATTTTTTTGTTTCCCTTCTCTCCACCCTTTTCTCTGTCTGCATGATTACAGCATTTTATTGCCTCCTCTGACAATATGTAGGCAGGTCTCTCTTCAAAAACCTCTCTCGCAGCCTGGGAGTCTTGTCTAGTTCTATTATTTTATGAAAAGCTTTCTCAGCACAGAAGAATTTGGTCTAAGCTGCTTTCCTGCCTTCCAGATGAAAATGCCTTAAGATCACAGCGTTTCTTTCCTCCTACCTCCAAGTTTCCCTCCTCTCATCCCTCAGGTGAAATGTAAAGCAAAAGCCAAACCACCTGCCATGGGTATAATTGCACAGCTGGAAGGAAGCCACAGCTGGGATTTTTCTCATCAGGTGCACAACTGTGCTGAGCCTCAAAGCAACTTCAACCTGTCGCTTTAAGCTGTGTGGGCTTGGCTGTGCCAGTATTTCGGTGTAATTTGTCTGTCTGTGGCATGCAGGGAGAGTTCTCCTCTCTGCACCCCAGTTTTCAGTATCCCAGCAGTTTTCCTTAGGAAAAGGATCATGTTCTGGCTCCAAAGGTTGTGCTTCTTTCAGCACCTTCTAGACACTGACACACAGATGCAGTTTAGAGGAACTTGCTTACCTTGGTAATGTTCCAGATAACTCTGTGGCAGTCTCTCTGAAAGACACAAAGGGAGGAAAACTTAGTTTGTGTTTTAAACAGCTACAAAATTTTAAAGATGCCTTTATACTGCTTGTATTTTATAGGAGTGCAGACACACATCCACAGCTCCGTACGCAAACGCGTCACTGGCGGATGCGATTCCCCCCGATCGTATACAAAAGAACGTGAAAAAGCAGATGATGGAGTGTGATCTAAGGATCTCATCAGAATCAAGTTCTCTGTGGTACAATTACTCATTTTTTTGGGCATAAAATTATCACAATTTCAAATGCCAGCACTGCATGATCTTACATAGACAAAACGTAGCACTGGGCCAATTTTCCGGTGGAAAATGTTCCCTTTTATTTCAGTGCTGCAGCAAAAGCAAGGCATTAGACAGTTCTACAATCAGGTTGTGCACTGAGAAACTACTATGCTAATGTTGAATCTTCTTATGCTGGTCTGAAACAATAGTTATTTTCTGAATTTGTGACTTTTCATCCAGTTTACTTGTCTAAAAACCTTTTGTGGGTGTGCAATTTATTTGAAGGAAGCTGAGTGCGAGATAGTGGAAGTGGGCTGATGTAGTGGTTTGTCACATTAAAGCACAATTAAATACATTACCATTACCTATGTACACAGTCCTTAAAATACATCTCAGATCTATCACCAGTGTGTGTCCTTGTTTCCCTCCCCAGCACACTTGCCTAGACCTTATCCAAGCATCAGGAAAATAGCTGGATATCTCTGTTTCTCATTTCTCTCCCACACATAGGACCTTAAAAAGCCAGCAACAAGGCATGAGGGGACTCATTGTCTTAGATTTGACTGGATGCCCATCTCATTCTGCAGTTTTCTTGTGCAGTTATGAAATTTATGTCCAATATATAAATTTGCTGCATGAAAGGCAACTGGTGAGTTCATACCCTGTTTGCCTCAGCTGAGATGCAAACTGCAAAATTTCACCTCTGTCGAAGGAACTTATGGTATGGGACAATTCTCAGCCTAATATTTTATTATTATTATTTACAGCTGAGGAAGAGAAAATCCTTTCATTCTCTTTTAGAGTTGGAGGGGAACTTTTTTTGTAAGGGCAGGTGGTAGTAGTTAAGATAGGTCCCAAAATCTTTCTTGCTGTAACAATTTCCAAAGCTATGGGCCTAGTGATCTCTTTGTATGGAACCAAACCTATACATTTTTGTTGCAAGAGTATGAACCTTTCCCCATATTCTGAAGTCACTTTTCTTGATGGGGGCAACTACAGAGTTAATATATTTAAACCACAATAATTCAGAGCTCCTCTTCAGGAGATCTTTCTAGATCCCCCATAGTTTTTGGCACTATATGAACAGCTATGATGGTATAATTGTTTTAATTATAAATGATTATTTTTATATTGGATATCACACAGTGACACCAAGGCTTTTTCCTTAATGGTTACTGGCAATTGTAGCCTCCATTACAGTGTCAGAGGAAATGAAATGGTCCCTCTAAACATGCCTGGCTTTGCATTTTCAGTGTCTATCTCCAAGCTGTGCAGTTTGCTGGGCACAGAAGGTTGCCTTAAACCTCCCAGTGCTTTGCTTCAAAAGGCACAGATCAGAACTGTGTTTGGTGGTTGCAAAGAAGATTAAACAAGAAATAAAAAATGGCTCATACTCTTTTCTGGCATGCAATATTCAGCAACAGTCCAGCAGATATTTAAGCTCCCTCAGAAAAAAACAGTTCCCACCCCAACTAAGGCAGACAGGTAAATATTTAGCAGGTGTCTGTGATGAACAAAGTCCATGATATAAATGACATCAAAGGTGACAGCCAGGAGCAAGAGGAAGTGAATATAAAGAGATAAGAAAATGAAATTAGAGTGGATCAATACAGACTCGGTTTCTATGGGGTTATTTGATACATCTGTACATTTCAGATATTTTATTTTCATTAAACTCCTCACATTGGTATCACACCACCTTATTTTCCAAGCCCTACTCATGATTTATACAGTTCAAAGAATTAATATGATATTTTTTGTAACCTATCAAAGAACTGAATCACTAAATGGTTCCAACAGTCAGGACTTTTCCCCTTTCCACCGTTAATCCCAGACATCATCTCTTTTCATTGAAATGCTTTTTTTTTTTGAAGGAAAGAACCTGGATCTGGGTATCTCTTTGTTTCTTCTTCTAAAGGGGCTCCGTAGCCTTTAGCTACCCATTACTGTTCTAATAACAGAATGGCACAAACCTTATTGGTTTAGGGTATGGCAGCACATTTTATAAAATAGCAGTTGCTCATCCAGCTTAAAGAGACAACCCGGCAAATCATGGGTGGGTATTGCAGGAAGCATCAAGAAGCAGAATTATGTAGGTTTAAAAGGGAATGTTAGACTGGAACCACACTCTCAGCTTCTGAGCAGAGCAGTGAGTGATTGGTGCATCCAAATTTCTAAAGATTTTCATTCTTGTTAAATAACCCTCTCTACAAGAGATTGTGGAAACAATTATTAAATAGTCGATGCAGTGGTAAAAAAATCTGAATGTGATCAGAATGTTAAACAAAGACACTGCAGATCTTTAACATATAAATTTTTAATGTAATTAATTGTGTTGCCAATTTCACATTTAGTCAGATCAAATTCAATTTTTGAGCAAAAATATGTAAGGTAACACTTTTTGAAATACAGATCCAACTCAAATAAAACTCAAACTCACAAGTAAATGAAGTCTGATTACTTCCCAACTGTCTGAAGATTTCATTGCTTCTCACCAGCTCAGTAAACACTTATACCATAAAAACACATTAACCCCCCTTTAGATTGTGAAACCAAAAATATTATTTCCCCAGAAAACAAACACAATTATCCCCCCTATGCCATTGGAAGTAAATGGAACATGGGCTGCTGAAGATGGTTAATGTCCACTGTAAGTGTTCCTATAAATATCAGGAATTGAAACACCACTCTATAAATATATTTCATGACAGTTTAAAAAAGAAAATCTTTTGGAACAAATTGCTCATCAAGAAAACCCTTAAAGTTTATTTAAAGATAATAGATACTCATTCTGTAGTCATTCAAGAAATCGAAACTAGATTTGTATAACCAATTTTCAGACCCCTAGTACTCCCCAATGACACACACAATAAATATAACTCTGAATTTACTGTATGTAGAGGAAAAAAAAATTCTTGGATGAAAACAAGAGGATAATACTCAAAGGGAGAATGAATATAAGATCATGTATTTTTACATCCTGCCTGTGATATGAAAGGATGACCTTGAAAAAGAGTGAGGATGGAAACTTGAATGCTTTGTCAGATCTGCCCTGAATTCCACTGAAATCAGCTCCAATGCAAATGGGATGAGCTAATGCACAGCAGTGCTAAGGCTGGGAGAGGACCAGGCTGAAGACCCTGGAAAAGCTGTTACAAGGAAGGTGACATTATGGAAGAGCAGGGCAGTATTTACAGGGAGGTCATTTACAATTTCCAAGCATTTTGTGTTCAGCTGCAAAGGGCAGATTTGGGACAACGTCATCTGTACATATGGAAGATGTAGGTGCTGTTGAAACCAGGACAATGCTGGGTGGGAGGTCTGCACCCCAAAATATTACACCCTCCCATGGGGTCTTCCAAAGAAGCAAAACACAGGTTTACCAATTGTTTCTGAGACCTGTGAGGAGATTTGACCTCCTGCAGAGGCTCTGCACTATCGAGAGGACCACGTAGCTCTTATCAAAGCCCAGAGAGCCAGTGTGGGTGAACCAAGCACCACACACGCAGTTTGTCATTTCTCTCTACAGGCTGAGAAATCCTTCCTGTAGGATTGGAGTAGGATGTATACCAAAGCAGAAAAGTATAAATATTTTAGTCAAAACCTTACAGAGAAGTGGAAGTGGGAAGATCTGCATAAAGATCAGCAAACAGACTTTACTGCCTAATAGTTCTGTTTAAAAAGAGTTGTTCAGGAAAAGCTCTTCATAATATCTGGAAAGTGTTGTGTTTATATTAAATGTTTTGTTCACTGAGAAATCATATGGTGCTCTGCTCTCAGAGGCTGACTGGCAGCTGTTGTTACCCACCTACATGCAGGATTTGGCACAACACAGCTCTGAAGTTTGACTCTGCAACACTTTGCAGGTTGCCCAGAGAAGCTGTGGCCGCCTCATCCCTGGAAGTATTTAAGGCCAGGTTGGACAGGGCTTGGAGCAACCTGGGGCAGTGGAAGGTGTCCCTGCCCACAGTATGGGGCTTGGAATGAGATGATCTTTAAGGTCCCTTCCAACCCAAACCATTTGATGATTTTTGCTGTGTTTCTGCAGAGATGTAAACTGAGGCACAAGAAACAGGGCAGGTTTTAAAGGGCACCTGAGGTCATTTGATACATACTGGGCTAAATGCACACCAGTAACCTGAGCAAGTACTGAGTTCAAACCATACAAGTCAAGACTACACTGAGAAATCATCTTTTAATTCTGCAGGATCATGACCCTTCATGATTTGGAAGCTTTAGGTCTCCACCGAGAACAATTTTTGTTCTGAAAAGGAAAGCATATGGATTCTAGCTAAGCAATCTGTCAGGGCGCTGCGGAAGATGCAAAAAAAGGCAGCAACACATTCCTGCAATCGTGTTACCGTTCTTCCTTTTTCCATCTCACACTTTGGGGAGAGGATAAAGCCCGCCTACGGCACACAAGGCACATGAGGATAAGGGCGAAGCTGGAGAAGGGATATGTATGGTGTGATAATAAGAATGCAGATCAAATGCAAGCAGAGAAGCCCCAGGATGCAGAACAGGGGATTCTTCCAGTTTGGAAAGAGGTGAGTTCTAACCCTGAGTCCTAATCCTGAGGTCTTGGTTTTAGGCATTAGAGCCAGCGGTCAACACTTCAACAAGGAGGGTTAAAAGATCCTGTCTTCTCCAGGACAGGTGAACATGATGCCTTTGATTCCCTGGGATGTACAGAAGCAGTAACTTCCATTACTTGTGCTCATTTTTCTTAAAGCAAAAAAACCCCCAATAGGTTAAGATGATATTTCTGATTTGGGTAAAACATTCAACCCTTCACTAAACAGAGTCCCACAGCTGACACAAGCATTGATCTTACTGGAGGGGATGTATTTGTAAACAGAAAAAAGTACATGTTGAAGAGAAATCAGTTATTTTGGATGATGACTTGAAAAGTTATAAGTTTTTTTCCAGGAACATCCATTGGGCATAACTGGATAACGCCAAGGGTGCGGATGTGTGTGACAAATTGCAATAATGTTGATAACTAGGAAGTTCTACCTTGAGATATCTCCATAACCACGAGTTTTTCTTTGCCCCAGGGGCAAATCTGACTTGCCAGAACAAACAACTCACCTGATTTTTTGACCACTCTTTCCTGGCTCTGCCTACACACAGGCACTGCACCACTGACTGAGCAACACAAGAAAATCGGGGTAGAGAAGGCTCCAAAATTTGTTGTTGAACAACACCCCTCAACCAGACCACCAATAAAGCTTTTCTAATTGTAGGGTCCACAATTGCAGACACATTCTCTGCTCCTAGACATGCATCAGTAATGTGGCAAGACGGCCACTAATTGTCAGTATAAAGCAGAACTAAAGAAAAGTTTACAAAGGGATAAGAAGGATTCTCCACTCAAAGCAGGGGAGAACAGATGAAGAGGAACTTTAAATTAGCTTTAAAAGGAAGGTCGTATCAGGAGGAATATAATTACTTAGTCGGAGCTTCACCAAGACTTGGGAGTCAATGCCTCTACTCTTTCAGAATGGTGCAGTGGGATTTTTAATGACCACAAATGGTCAGGATATTGATTTCACATTCCAGGTGAAAAATGGAACCTCCAAAGACACATTGTTGTCTCTGCTCTTCCTAAAATCACATTGGGGACTGCGTCTGCCTTGACTTGGAAGAATTAATAGTGTGTATTGAAATACCATTGTGAGACACAAGATATTTCACTGGTCTTAAATTGGATAGTTTCTCAGATTTGTTAGCGTGAAGCAACATAAACTGGCTACATTTGGATAAAATATAGGGTTTAAATTCTGGATTCAGTTTTGCTGTGATTAATTTGATAGATTTCAGAGAAGGTTTTGTTTTTTCCATATACATGCTTTTTACATATCTTTTTGGTAGAATTGTTCCCTATGCCAACTAGAGATGAAAATGGTCAAAACCAATTTCATCTTTTAAAACCCTTAAACTATTGAAAACTACCAAGCTTTCAAACTGATACTTCTGTAAATATTCTTTCACACAGTAAGCAGCAAATAAATACAATGCCATTTTAAAGCTTCACACTGAGCTTAGCTACCTAACAAGGATCACACATTTGCAGCGGAAATTCTGCATAAACAGTCTCTGAATGTGCTATTTAAGTACAAGCTAAATAGTCTTTTTTTAGGAAGTGATGTAACAAGTTCATATGTAAAAATCTATTTCTATGCAATGTGACATTCTGGAAGATTAGCTGACTGAGATAAAGGACATGAGCAAACATGCTTGTTGTTTTCTCCCACGATTATTTTTAAAAGCCTCATTTTTCAGTATTCTAAATTTGCTACTTCTGAATTTTTTATTCCTCCCTAGGTATGAGGAAGGAAATCTCTATGTATTCAGTGATTTACCTGCCACCAAAACTGTTCAAGTCCAGTGTACATCCTGTGTACAAATAATACCCCAAATAAAAGCTGCCTTCATCATTGTGACTAGTTTATATTTTATAAAAAATTAGGTTTTTATTTAACCTTCACCCCAACGTCTTTGAAGACAGCAATATTTTGACTTGCAAGTCAAAGCATAATTCAGGCCAAATTCTCACTCCTTGCAATTTAACTACAACTCCCAGCTCAGATTTTGGCCCCTAGTCTAACTACCTACCAAAGACATCAGATGAAACTTCTCTCTCATACATCTTTTGCTCTGGTATTAAAGAGCAAGATAGAAATTATGGAAGAAACACAGCAGTGTCTATTTTTGTGACTGGTAATGGGGGCATGGATGGGATGCAATTCCAGGGTCATCAGGGAGAAATGCCAGGGCATGGAGAAGAAATGAAGAAAGATCCCATTCTGGTGCTTTGCTCCAAGGTCAGACCCTGCCTTCATAGATGTGGCTGTTGCCATGTTTTCTCAGGCAAGTGTTGCATTTTGAAAGTTAACAGCTTGGAAATGAAGAAAAAAAGCACTATGGGTACAGGATTTGGCTCTCTAGGACACAACAAGCAGCAGGAAGAACATGGGGGAGAATCCACCATGGTACCAACTCCAACACCCTCACCCTGTTAGTACAGGAAGAGAAAGAAGTGATGCACAGGCAACTGCCTCAGGGAGCTCAGTAGGAGGCAAATACCCTCTGTCTCTCTCCAAAATGAGAAGAAAGATCATCCAAAACAGAGGAGATGTTCCTCCCCATATGCTCATTGAACCTGCTGTAATCTCCCAGGGTAGAAAATCTTACACATTTGGTATTTGACTGACCTGTAGTTCATGCTACAGTGCCACTGGTGCAGTGTTACTTTGCCACCACCTCTTCTCCCTGTGCCAAGCAAAGGAGGGAAATCATACCCAAAGTCTCTGCAGCAACTTCAGGTCAAATTTAGTTGAACAAATACAGAACTGCAGGAGCATTCTGGGCCATGTGCTAATTCTCCAGAAGAATTACAGAGTCATAAAACAGTTTGGGCTGGAAGATCATCCCATGGGCAGGGAACCTTCTACTAGACCGGGTTGTTCAAAGCCCCATCCAGCCTGGCCTTGAACACTTCCAGAGATGGGGCAGCCACAGCTTCTCTGGGCAACCTGTGCCAGGGTCTCACCACCCTCACAGGGAAGAATTTCTTCCTAATACCTGATTATAAGTCTACCCTCTTTAGTTTAAATCTGTTACCCCTTCTATCACAACACTCCCCAATAAAGAGTCCCTCCTCTTTCTTTTAGATCCTCTCTGGTACTGGAAGGTGCTATAGGGCTGCATGGAGCCTTCTTTTCTCCAGGCTGAGCAACCCCAAGAAGTCATACATTCAGAAGGTTGCATGAGATATATGCACAAAGACACAGAAATTATTCAAGTTCTATAGATGGTGATAGCCTAGATTATTTCCTTAGTTTCTGACATGTTGTACAGGGCTTCAGTAAGTATATTCTGATATTCAAAACTTTATCTGACTTGTGCAGGGTGAGGGGCCCAGTTATGTGTACCATTTACACAAGTGTCCTTGTGGTGAGCCATTGATTGGGTCAAATGTTGATGTCTTCAGTGATGTAATGCTAAAAAGAAAAAGCCACCCTAACAGCTGTTTTCTATTGAATGCCCACACCTCACTCTTCCTGCCCATATTTCCCTCACAAATCTCACAATGCCAACAGTTCAAAACTCTGGTGTTCCCTGATGCTAGATGCTTTCACTAATATACACAAACTTCAAGCCACTCAAAAAGTTTGGAGGCTTTATTTAAACTTATTTCAGAGAAGTAACTCTTGATTCTTTGCCAAGAAATGCCAAGCTTGGAAATGGCATCTCATCCCAGTCTCAAAATACTTTACTGAAGCTAAACAACTTGGATACTTCAGCTATTATGTATTCAAATAGTTACTCATTTTCTTAGCTGATGCAGACTGGGCTGAGACAGCCATTTGGGGATCTCTGAAGTTTTGTGAAGCTGAAGGACTTCTAGAACAAAGTGAGATGCTAAGTATAAGTACTTTGGGAGAACTAACATAAGTTAGGAAGGGGATGGTCTTGTTTGCCCAGTTCAGTATGCAAAAATACAGGCCTTGGCAACTTCCAGGGAAAAAAACCACTAGTAAAACAAAACAACCTAAAAAACCCCTCAAACCAACAAAAACACCCCCCAAAACAACAACCCCCCCAAGAATTCCACAAATCTCCAGGCTTTGGATGAGTGCAGGCTCTTCCCACTTTCAGTTTTGAGAGCGGTGCACTCTCGCTGTATTTTTCCACTCAGAAGGAGCAAGTTCCAGAAATTCCACAAGGTCAACTCCGGCTGAAGTTCCACACTGTAGGAGGGATGCTGAGCATGGCCACACACTGTACCATGGGCAGATGCAAACTCCTCTGCCTACACTGCCAGCTATGGAAACAGAAACCAGCTCTGAAAAATGCTGCTGCTACCTTAACCCTGACTCTGGAGAAGCATTCAATGGCTTTGGAAAAGCCCCTGCTCTTCTACAGCAGAGTTTTTACCGGATGGATACAGGAACTACTGAAAACAGCTTGTCTACCTGGAACACGAGTATAGCCAACATTTCCTTTACACAACTGTCCATATTGTTTTTTCATCCCCCTGCTGGAATAGTTACTTCCTTTTTCTGGTTGTTAGTCAAGGTAAGTTTACTTCTTAGCTCCTTTCTGTCCTGACATCTCCTCCTCATAATCTAAAATACAACGATACCAGGTTGAAATATGGAACAGGAAAAATGTAGAAAGGACTCTGGACAAGCCTGCCAGCCATCAGTCCCATTAGCTGCAGTTCAAAACAGTCCTCATATTATTTCCATAAATACTGCGGTATCTTCTGGAGTATCGCAGCACAAACTGCAACAGATGTTGGATGCTATTATTTCTTCATTCTTGCTCATTTGTTTTTCATCCATTATTTTTTTGCCCTCTTTTTTTTCCCTCTCACCACCTGTCCTCCCACAAATCACAAATGTTAAAAACAACACAGTCAAGTTCTATTCTTACTGGCCCATTTACCACTGACCAAAATTAATGGGACAGGAGAAGAAAAGAGATTAAGATCTAACTCCCTGTCTTATTCCTGACCTTAAAAGGATGGGTTGAGTTTATTTTTGACAACCCTAACCAGAGAGAATAAATCTGCTGAGCTGTCCACCTCAGGAAATTGAAGTACACAAGTACCATTGCTCTCTAACAAGTTCATAAATGTTACTGAGCAATATATCGATGGTGCTGTGAAATTATGATATAAAGTGTTTTAAAGTGTAAGTTACCAGTGATATAAATCTACAAGCAAGCCCTTTTCTCCCCAGCCACATCCAAACCCAAAGATGTTCAGATAGTACTTTAATGGCAAAAACTATTAGGCTGCAATATGTAGCAGGTTCATCTATTAATCATCAGACCATTTATGTTCTGTAATTCTACCACAGTTAAATAACATGGACTACTAAGTACCTGAATCGGCTATTAGCAACCATTCCTGCTCATTAAAACTCACTTATTTAGACTTTAGCAATGGTAAATGTAACCAGCCCCGGAGGAGTGTCACAGTGCTTGGAAATGGCACATTAAGCTTCATTTACCCAGCTACACTTGAAGGCAGAGGGGGAAGGGAAAAATATGGTGACAGTCCATAACAAAGCTCAGAAGCTTTTTGAAGCTGCATTAAGAAAATGACAAATCTTACAAAGAGAGCCATAAAGCTTCCTCAAGTACAACAGTTCGGCAAGGAGCTATTTATCATAGTTTGTTGAAAAGACTCCTACGTTTGATACTATTGGACTGTGAGAGATGATTATTAAATGTAATTACAGAAATAGCACAGAAATAATAGTTTATTGCAGAGCATAAGCAACACTGTATTAACAAAGAGGAGTGGGGAACATGTTCAGCATTTGCAATGGTATCATTAACTTTTCTGGGAACACATACACAAATGTATACACATTTGATTCCATGTTGGCTTCTACTAACCAGAATTATCCTTCAAGAATTTCTGATCTGGGTCAATGCATCTGTCTATACTTGGAGTGAGAAAACAGGAGCCAAAGTGGATTGCTATTTGGGTGTCAGCTTTTATTCCTTTCCTACTTAACAGAGATTTATTAAAAAACAATCACATCCTGCTGTCAAGAAATACTGCTCACATTTGCTTATTAACAGCCCTGCAATAGATACATTTTTTGCTACAGTGCTGCCATTTGAAGTGAATAATTTATTTAGAACATTCCAGTTATCACAAGATTCTCCACGCAGTAAAACAACAAGTTTTGATTTCTTATTGCTACCTGCAGGAATGAGTTTAATTTCTATTATACCTACACCTCGCCATGTTTGCTTGTGTACCCAGCCATCAATTTTACCTTTTCTTTTTGGTGAGTGATTCCACCCAATTTCTTTTCACTCTTGAATATATCTGCCACTCACTTCTTCTGCACTGTTGTCCCTCTTGGTGAAACTCCTTTTTTTCAAACCGTACGGTTCTTTCAGAGAGCCTTCTCTACTGATTTGGGGTAGGCATCCACACTTTTCCCAAACTACAAAGACAAAAAATCGTAGAAGCGCAGCTTCTTACAACTGAGGCTATAGTTTGTGCCAACAAGCAGGGCAAAAAACCAACCCTATCTCAGCAGTTCAAAAGATCCCTTCTGGTCCACCAGGTTCTAGGCTAAATTAACTCTGCTGCTGGCCCAAGACTGACACATTTTGAAAAACTCTGTTTTGGAAAGAAGGCATTCAGTGACAGATGGGCTTTATTTATTTTTGGGTAAAAGGAACAGCTTAAAACAAGTTGGGAACATGGGAGAGCATCCTGGCACATCAAGACAAAGGCTGAAAACATCTGACGTACTAAAGAGATGCAGAAATTACCATCACAAGACGTTCATTGGTAACGTGGTGCACACTGACCCCTGCTCTTTCAGTAATGACCTGTTTTGGAGCAGGAAATGCAGCCAGTAGTTTTGAAGCTCGGTAGCTTACTTTAGTTCACTCTGTAATGACAGCTTAATGTATTACAGGCAAGGCTGCACTCAAAAACAGGAGCTGCGTGCACTCAGCTGAAAGAAAAAATTGAGGCTGTGAATCAGGTGCAAGAGAAGAAATCAAACTCTACCTTTAGGTATTCCCATTTCTGGATTTTGTTCAAAACAGCATTTTCACCTTGTCTAAAGACTCATGGGTTACATTTTCGAGGGGTTTGAATCTAAAAAAACTTGTGGATAGATTTCTAACTAAGATTTCCAACCATGCTGAAGAATCCTCGGGAGCTTCGTACTGATTATATTGAGATGCTAAAGAAAAAATAATCCCGCTAGCCATCTATCTGCATCAGAAGACAGACAGAGGCATTCGGGAAAACCTCCCCTGGTCACACCACATCACTGGTGTAAAAGAAAACAAGTTTTCCTTTTGAAGGTTTTTGACTTGTTTGTAACAGACAAATCATTGCAGCAGCACTTTCCAACTGACAATTATCTTGCCATAATAGCTGTAAAAATAAAATAAAATAAAATCATCACGGATGGAGTTTGAAGTAGGAGACCTAAATGATATGTAACTATATTCATAAAACTGCACCTCTGCTCAAAGTTGCTCTGCACACTACACATATGCCAGGATCTCTTAATCTGCTGCTGATGTGCTGCATATTGCGGTCATGTGCAATTACAGTTAGCTATAATTAAGAACAATTACTACTTTTATTTCTCCACTTGTTCTTTAAAAAGCACAGTTGAAATAAAACTTCCCACTTCCCCCCCCCCCCTTTTTTTTTTTAAGGTGAATATAATTATACATCCCTATAACATCTCAAATAATTAGTTTCTTCTGGAAAAAATTTCATTTTAACTGTCAGATCTGCCATCCATAGTCAATAGAACACACTGTAAAAAAAATTCTATTATTAACCTTTTTTCACCTTGTAAATCTGCAAAAGAACTTGAAGAAATTGAGGGATTCATTGCTTGAACATCGAAAGACCAAATCCAGCTAACACCCCTTCCCCAGCAATACCTTCTTAATCATGTTGAAAAATTATTATTATTATTGTACTAGCTAACTATAACAATAATAAATTAAAGCTAGATATAAAAGGTATTTGGCATCTCTCTATATTTTATAGGCTACTTTCCAGTCCTATTCTCATAAAAGAATCTCTCTACTGTATCTTTGTTTAGAATCTTCCCGTGATTACTAACCATGCAGACTGCAGGGAAAAGTAATTAAGTTTAATAGAAGCCACCCTCATTTTTGAAGCTGCCCTCAATTTAAGCCATAGAAGGAGAGTAATTAAATTTCATGCGTGCCACAGCTTTTAAATGAAGATATGGCATGTAAAATTCTCTCACTCTGTAACGTGTCTTTTCCGAACACTGCAGAGTAAGTGTTGTGATGCAAAAAGATAACAAACTACAACCACCAAGTCATGTTAAGCTTTCTTTTTCTACTGGCCATCCCTTCCAAAGGGGGAAGGCCTTTTTGTAGATTAAGAACAATGTAATCTAAATCACTGGAATTGGGAAGCCTGCAGTGGCTTGTCCATCCTTTGCCCACCTTATCTGCTTTGATTAATTTTAGGTGAAAGTCTTGCAGCAGGGCCCACCTTTTACATGTTTTTAACAGATGTAACAGGTTTCCAGCTACAGGAGAGACTTCTGGTGCAGACATCATTTACCAAGAAGTTCCTCCCGCAAAGTAGCTGGAGTAGAAGCAGGGACTAATGACATTAATTTCCAGACACAGCCACAGATCTCCCGTGTATGACTTCAGTCTTAAGTCACCAGAGGAAAAAAATAATGAGATTAGAAAAGGCTCCATTATTTTCCCAAACAATAGTCTTACTACTTTTACATAAAAATTCAAATTACAAACCAGGACTAATGAAAATATTTCACCCTTGCAAAGAGGAACTTACTGAATGGGGAGCTCTGACACTCAGAGTCATTTCCCTTCCCCAGCCCTGCAGGCTCTCTCTATATAAACAAATGTTTCCTTGCAGAGAATCACAGAAGTTTTGTCAACTGCTTTAATATAAATAGGGAATTTGAAGGCTTGAATTACTGTGAAAAAGGGAATATAGATGCCTGAAAGCCTTTGTTCAGAAGGTTAGACCGAGATCCTAAATTTATAATTAGTTCACAAAAGGGCTCCCAAACTTCTTCCACGCAGCCTCCTCTCCTGAACACACTACTACTAGGCTTGAACAAAACTTCTCTGCTGAAAATGAGACTAGATCTGAAAAGACAAAACCTGAGACAGATTTTCAAAAGTCTTTGGGTCCAAAGGCTCCCCCAAAAGATGAGGGAGTGGGGAAAAGCAGAAAGAAAGAAAAAGGAGGGGAAGTAAAAGCATAGAGAATAAATAGATCCTCTGTTTCGGTTTTAAAACCCACCACAAATCTGCCATGTACTTTCTCAAGAGAGGGGTCGAATACCTGTCTGTACACAGGTGAGACTCACTCACATTTCCTCTGCAATCATTTCTTTACCAGATTATCAAAAATGAACTCCCATAATAGTAAACAAGAGGCAGCCAGGGTTTCATGTCTGTCTCCCTGACAAAGCCCATGATTCCATATCCATTAATCCACAGACTGTTCAATAAGCAGATCTGCACTTCAAATCTTGAAGCCATTGCTACTATAAATTGCAAGCAATTTGAGGAAAAGAGACTGAATTTGTAGCTATTTTTAGTTTGAAAGAAAGAAGATATTTGTTTATCCATACCATGACTAAAAAAACCTTGGATTTTTTTTGGTTTTAAAGTAACAAAATAGTGACAAAATTGCTGTTTAAATTATAATTTTTACTCAATTATATATTAAAGTGATCTTACCAGATGCTGGAACTAAAGCGATATGATTTTGCTATATTTATATCTAAGCTGCAAAACATTTCAACATTTACAAAGAGAAGAAAGTTCCCTGTTAATGCCAGGAGAAGAATAAACTCAAATGCCATTGCACATGATGGCTCTTAATAGCTGGCACGAGGAGAGGAGAAATGTCTCTATAACAACAGTATCAAGGAAACGCACGTTGCAAATATCACATCACAACAAGAAAATTTTAATAAAGGGTTTGTGGAGAGTGCTAACATGAGGACATAACATCCACATGCTCTCAAATGCTCAGGATGGATGTAAACCAAGTCAAGCAGTGGTCTATTTCCTCCTCTCCCCTAATCTGAAATGCCTCTTCCCATCCAAACCACCTGCTGTTCATGCCTTCTGCTTTTCTCACACATTTCCCGATCAATACTTAGGCCCTTCTGCTGCTGGCTACCAAAAAGACAACTCCCACTCTCCTCTAATATGCCCTCAGGAGCTTCAGCAGAAATGTAGGTTGTGGGCTGGCTGGCCAGAACATTAGGGAGAAAAAAATTAAACCAAACAAAGTCAAATCTTCAGGAGCCTCTCTCCTCAATTCCCACCCACAGTGATTGCTAGGCTTAAAATACAGCACCCATTCCTCATCTCATCCTCTCTTTGAAGGCTCTGGGTATCATGGGGTCCTGCTGCAATTGGCAAGTGCTCCAAATGTTGGTGGGATGCAGCTCAGCCTGTGATGCCAGAGCAGCAAGGCTACCCCAGGGCACCGGCATGCGCTACTCAACTGGTTAAAAATTGAAACAGAGCAAACGGGAAATTTTCTAACAAATGCTTTGAGATTATGGAGCACACGTTACAGCTGTAACCACCCACAGTTCCCTCCTACAGAACAGAAACACTGACAGCAAAAACCATTCACTGCAGAAGCTGAAAAATAACAAAAAATGCAGCAGTAAGGATGAAATTGAAGGCTGTAGGTATTTTCTGCAAGAACTTCTGCAAAGAAAGAGAGGAAGTTTGCAAGACACAACAGAAGAGAAAGCACAGTCTTGGTTTGCAAGTTCATGAGATGTGCCAGGACTGGTGCGCAGACCTGCACTAGTTATGGTGCTCATCACCCATTTCTCACTCAAAAAGGAAATTATATGTTACTGTAAAATGCTGCAATAGTGGGTGGGAACAGAAGGACAGCCTCTTCTTTTTGTTATTAAAAATAACTAAACTAGACAAAACCTCAGATAACCTTAGTTAAAAAATTTTTCAGGTCTCCGAGGACAACAGAGCAAAGAGCAGGGATTCAATGTGCCATTCAGCAGGGAGAAGGGCTGAGCCTTCTGAAATGCTCTTGAAAAAGAAAAAAATAAAAGAAAAAAAAAAGCAAAAGTACATGCTTTCCACCATGGAACTAATTTTTTTGTGTTCACTACTTGCAGCGATCATTCAGCTCTATGGATCAAAAAAATCCTACTTCTACCAATGTGCATGGTCAATCAGCAGGATATTCTGTTTCAAATATGAGATCTAAAGTTGTTTCTTTGATTTTTTTTCAGAAGTGCGACATAATTTTCCCCTTCTCCCAGTGCCAACCATGTTCAGGTAAATGTTACAGCTTCTGCAAGTGCAAATTAAAGACAATTATAACCTGGCTAACCTATTCTGTCGTTAAAATGCCTGGCACAGTTCATTTGCCCGTGGAGTGGAGATTTGCTGCTATGATATTCACTTGCGTAGGGAAATGCTCATCTTTAGATGCTGTGGACATGCTGATTGCTCTGGTCGAAGAAGGCAAAAATGGAAGTGCTTTATTTGCCCCTGTGGGAAGGAGCACTGCAGTGTAAGAATTTATTGTCATGTTAGGCACTAATACCATTTGAGGAAATAGCTTCCATCTGCTCCAAAAATAGCACCACAACGCATGTGTATTTAGGAAAATTAAAGATTTATCTTTCTGGTATCAAGTGCTTGCAGTGACCATACCACCTGGCTGAGGGAAAAAATAGGACCAATGAGTTAAGGGTGTTAATAGACACACCTTAGGGGCTATTTCCAACTGATATTAGGGGCTCCTTATGTATGGGATCCAACTTAAGTCATTGCACCTCCATGGCAGTGGAAACTGGGTGCAACTCACAGAGCTGTAAACAAATCAATGCCAAAGAGAAAAGTACTGAGAAGAAGGAAAAATAATAATCAGCAGAAGTCCTTTAAAAGCAGTCTCAAATGCAGAGAACAGAAACCTCCAGCCCAACCCTCCTGTCCACAGCAGACAGCTCAACAACAGCTTATTTCCAGATGGGGAGTCTGTATTAGTGAGAACTCCCTACAGTTGCTTTATATTATATATAAATTATAGTCGCTTTTTGCCAGAAGCAACTCTTTTTGTTGCATTTACAGACAGCACAGAGCACAGCTACAGCTTTGAGGTGATGCTGTAAGTGTTTCAACAAGGAAAAAAAAACCAAGGAATGTTTCAATAGAAGTAAAAATTTCCTTATTGAAGTTTTATCCTATTTAAAGTCTTTACTTGTTTAGGTTTAAAATTTTATAGTAGGGACAAAAGGACAGGGACATTTTCCCCCAGCTCAATTCTTCAGGAAGGAGGGGAATCAGAGCAGCTCTGCCATGCTGCTGAGAGGTGCAAAGCTTTAGATATTATTAGTTTATGAAGCCATGGGCAAAGCTCCTCATATACAGAGGGTGTAGGAGGTGTGGAGTGCACTGGCCTATTTGAACAACTGGGCCATATCAGATGAATGAGTTGCAACCAGCTGAAATCCTTAATAAAGCCCTGATATCCAAGCATTCACTTATGTTTGTGGACCAGATTGCCATCAGTGAAATTCGAGCCAGAAGACAAATCCCACAAACAAAACCCCCACTCCTTTCTCATTGAAACATGACCTTTTCATTTCACAAAATGTGTGTCAACTTAAATCTTGTCAGCCCGACCCCAATCTGTCCTATTCCCCTATTCTGTGGAGCTCTTTGCAGAAGCCATTCCCACCCCAGGCTATGATCTCGTCAGATCTCACAAGTGAAACGGGGCCAGGTCTTTCCAGGACTGCAGGAGACACCTCTGAGGGAACCCCAGATGCTTCAGGAAGTTCTTGGTGGTGACACTACACGTAATATCGCCTTGAATTCACACCAAATCCGTGCCCCACAGCAACGCTAAGGCCATAAGGCTTCTAAACCCCTTGAATTTTAAATAGGGAGGACTACAAATTAGAATCACTTTTATAAACTCCAGAGACATGCCCCTATATGCATGACAGTGACAGTTACATTATCATGTCAGCTACTGAAGTTCTCACCTCATACTCTGTTACTCTCAACATACATGAGATTTTGCCATCTTTCTTAAAAAAAAAGAAAGAAAAACCCCAAACACATGATAAACACCCCCAGAACCCAGCAAGTTGAGTGTTGTTCTTGCTTTTTCCCTACCAGTGCTGAGGTTTATCTCCATACTTCCACATCTTTTCCTGACAGAAGTCTCCATGGCCCTTCTTTGTTTTACTTCCAGTAATGAAGAAGAAATAAAATTTCTTCTATGTTTAGATGTCTTCTAGTCTGGTTTACTCCTATTACTCGGTTCACAGTCACCTCCTCTTGCTTTTTTACTTGCCTTTTACATCATATTCCTCTTCCCCAGCTTGCTTTATTCTGGAAGTTCTGGTCTGTCTTCATACACTTGCCTCCAGAAATACAGTTTCCTATTTCACCTCCCCTACCATCAATCAATAAAATTCAAACACAAGTATTTTATCCATTTCAAAAAACTTTTTTAGTACAGGCTGTCTCATAAAGCCCAATTTTCCCCCAAACCATGTCAGCAGTGAACCTTGAATATACATAACAACCTAGTGCACAAAGTACCAATATATTGTAATATTCTGCTAAAACAAATTGGCACTTCAATTACTTCTTAGTTCATGTCTACATGCCACAGACTACTCAGATAGAAGTTGTTTTGACATAGACTGAAACCTCCCTCTTATTCAGCAAGTGGCAAGAACACAATGTCCCAGAAAATAAGGCCAAGCATGAAGTTGGTACATAAGGAACAGTCAGTAATTTTATGTGTGACTCTCTGATAAGGACTTAGGACAGGTATTAGCTATACTGTTAATGGTTTTAATCTTTCAGTGCTGTTTATCTGAAAGGTTCCCACATCACTGACTTGGGGTGGAGAAAAAGATTAAACTAGCAAGTATAACAGAGCTTGATCCTTCAGAAAAGAACTTTCAGCAGAAAAAGAAAAAAACACTGGGAAAAGATTGATTTTCAAAGTGAGGAATGGAAATCATAAATTCCTGTACTCTGTTTTAAAGTGTTTTCTACACCAACAAAAGCCCAGATCTGTCTTGTTGAGCTGTATAAAGCAAGCCAGCACATGTGAATTGTAGCATTTTTAGCTATCACTAAATAAGCTCTACTTGTTAGGTTTCTAATCACAGGTTTTCCACTGTTTTCTTTGGTTATTATGTCAGATGCATTCACAGGGATCTCAAAGAACAGTTGGAGCACTGCAGATATAGTACGTGTGCTCTCTGAAATTTCATTATGTATAGATTAACACCTCCAAACAGGCACCATCCCACACAATGGCAGCCAGAAGTAGAGAACAACAACAAAAAAAGCAAAGCCATAGACTTCAGACTGAAATATTTCCTTGTCTTAGGTTTGTTTTTTGAGTTGAGTTTACATACATGAAGAATTAATACTTTCACACGTAGTTTTTTAACAAGCTGTAGATCTTTCTTTTCCCTATTATTTCCCTGAAAAAAACAAAGATTTTTATCCAATGATTAGGAATTGAAGAGATAAACAAAAACAGATCATGCCTTCACCAGCCTCCTGTGTTTTCACCAGGGAAAAATCACTGAGAACTTCACAAAACTTCCACTCTGACGGGTGGCTTCAAGAGCTGAGAAATAACTTGTCCAATCACAGTATTAGCATTCACAGGAAGCTCCAGAAATTGCATATACACACAGAGGGTTATTTAACTGCACGTTCTTTCATTTCCCCTGGATGAAATCACTACCACACTACAAAGAGATGTAATTAATTGGCACAGCAAACACACACAGATACACACAGGCAGCACCAGCCTGTCTGACTCTCTCCCGTGCTCAACCACTTTAAGCGCACAGACCATTTAAGTGGGGGCATTTCCTTGCCCTCCCCATCTCCAAAGTCCATCCAGAAATAATAAGTGACTCTGAATTTAGTTTTCCAACTGAATTTTGTGTTCAAGGTAGCACTGCTCCAGCTTGCACTCATTTTGTATTGCAGAATTGTTGATGTTGGAAAAGAACGTTAAGATTATTAAGTCCAGCCATAAACCCAGCACAGGCAAGCCCACCACTAATCTATGTCCCCAAGTACCAGATGTCTTTTAAATCCCTCCAGGGATGGTGACTCCACCACTGCCCTGGGCAGCCTGTTCCAGTGCTTGACAACCCTTTCAGAGAAGAAATTTTTCCTAACATTGAAGCTAAAACTCCCCTGGTGCAAGTTAAGGCCATTTTCTCTTGTTCTATTGCTTGTTACTTGTGAGAAGAGACCAACTCCCATCTGGCTACACCCTCCTGTCAGGGAGTTGTGGAGAGTGATAACGTCACCCCGAAGCCTCTTTTTCTCCAGGCTGAGCCTGCCCAGCTCCCTCAGCTGCTGCCCATAGAACTTGTGCTCCAGATCCTTCCCCAGCTCCGTTCTCTTCTCTGGACATGCTCCAGCCCCTCAGTGTCTTCCTTGACATGAGGGGCCCAAAACTGAACCCAGGGTTTGAGGTGTGGCCTCACCAGTGCCGAGTACAGGGGGATGATCTTATTATTAAAGACTGAGGCAAAGAAGGCATTAAATACCTCAGTCCTTTCCTCATCCTTCACCACTGTATTTTCCCCGGCATACAATAAATGATGGAGATTCTCCTCAGTCCTTTTGTTGTTGCTGATGTATTTATAGAAACATTTTATTGTCCATTATGGCAGTAGCCAGATAAATTTCTAACTGGGTTTTGGCCACTCAGATTTTCTTCCTGTATAACCTCACAACAACCTTTTAGTCCTCCTGCATTGCTTGTCCCTTATTCCAAAGGTCACAAACTCTCCTTTTGTATCGCTGAGTTCCAGCTAAAGCTCTCTGTTCAGCCAGGCCAGTCTTCCCCACCAGCTCATTTTCTGACATATAGGGAAATCCTGTTCCGGGGCATTTAGGATTTCCTTCTTGAAGAAGACCAGACTTCCTGGTCAAATTTGCCCCTCAGGACTGCCTCCCAAGGGACTCTCTCAACCGATATCCTAAACAGGCCAAAGCTTGCCCTCCAGAACAGTTCTGCTCATGCCCCTCCTTACTCAAAGAATCTAAAAGTATCATTTTGTGATCACTGTGCCCAAGATGGCCTCAGACTATCACACCATCCACAAGTCTTGTGAGTGTTTACAAACAGCAGGTCCAGAGGGGCACCTTTCCTAGCTGGCTTCCTCACCAGCTATGTCAGGAAGTTCTTCCACGCACTCCAGGGACCTCCTAGACTGCTTCCTCTCTGCTGTACTTTATTTCTGGTGTACACTGGGGTAAGTTGCAGTGCCCCATGAGAGCATGGGCTAGTAATTGTGAGACCTTGTAATTGTGAGACCTTGTAATTGTGGGCTAGTAATTTTCCCAGCTGCTTATTAAATGCTTTGTCTCTCTCTTCACCCCGTTTGGGTGGCCTAGAACAGAAACACACTAGGACGCCTGCCTTATTGACCTTTCCCCTGAGTCTTACCCATAAACGCTCATCCTGTTATCGCCAAGATCCAGACAATCAAAACACTCCCTAACCTATCCCATCACCTCTCTTTGCTTGTCCCTTCAGAACACTTTATTGCCATGCATTGCAGTGCTCCAGTTGTGCGTGTCATCCCACCACATTCCTGTGATGGCAATTATGTCATCGTTTTCCGGCTGCGCCTGGTTTCCAGCTCCTCCTGTGTGCTGCCCATGCTGCTGATGTTGGTGTAGATGCTGTTCCTATTGGGCTACTGATCCCACCACCTTTGTGGAGAGAAGCCCAAACTCCTCTGTGACCATTCTCAGGCACTTCCATGGTTTCTAAAACATCAATTGTGTTTTTGCTACCACATAGATTTCCATGCCCTGAGAAGGCAGAACAGAGGACCTCACTAACACACTGTCCCTCAATCATTGGTGTGCTACCCCTGGCTTATTTCCTGTGAGCCTGATTTTATCCCCTTCCCTCTTCAAATCTAGTTTAAACTTCTCTTAGTGAGCCTTGCTAACTCCTGTGCAAAGTTCCTTTCCCCACTGGGAGACAGGTGTAACCACACTGTTTCCAGCAGGCCTTGCCTAATGTAAACAGATCCATGATCAAAACCCCCAAATTCTGCCAGAAATACCAGGCTCAGAGCCAGGTATTGATCTGCTGGCTCTTCCTATTTCTTCCCACATCATTCCCTGGGGTTGGAAGGATAGGGGAGAATGCTACTTGTGCTCCTAGTTCCTTACCCATTTGTTCCAAGGCCCTGAAATCTCTTTCAACCACCCTCAGACTTCTTGTTCAATTTTTTTTTTTATTGTTGCCTACCTGAAAAATCAATACTGAATAGTAATCACATCCTGGCTTGTACCAGACTAGGGAATTGTTCATCCCCCTGTGCTTGGACCCCACAGAGTGCTCAGACAGAGAACTGTGCCATATCTGCTCCTGTGATCCAGCTAAACACAAAGGTGGGAGAAAGACAAGGGATTTGGTGAGTGGCAGAACCAAAGGGGCCTCGTTACCCTTTGATTTATGTGTCGAAGTTGTCCTCCCATACAAATTTTTGAATACCTAATACAGGTTGAAATCCTGACTTTACCTTGTACAGGCCACTTTTTCTCCTTTGCAATGCCCGCTATTTTCATGGAAGTGGCAGAAATTAAATATACCTGAGACCTCTCTGCTTGTCAAATTTGGTTAAACTGTGTTAACTGGTGTAAAAAGCCATAGAGACAAGAGATAGAAAAATAGGGGCTGACAGATAATTCAACTATATAATCCCTGCATCTTCAGTGAATGGGAGGGAGAGAAAAAAAGAAAAGAAAGGAAAAGGGAAAGAAAATAATATGAGAGAAAAAAAGAAAAGAAAGGAAAAGGGAAAGAAAATAATATGAAAGAAAAGAGGGGCACTAAAAAAACCCTGGCTACCACAACATGTCAGGAATAACCACACACCAGGTTTTTCCTGTGGTCAGTCATTTAGATACAAACCCTTCATTGCAACATTAAAGGATGAAGAGTTGTTTGCACTGAAGGAAGGCAATAAAACCACCCCAAATATGAGAAGAAGGGCCAAAACAAACCAAAGCCAGATCTCAAATGCCACAGGAAAACCCAAAACTCTTCCATGACTGACAGCTGACAAGCTTTGGATCAAGCTGACAACCAGTCAGCCTATGATCAATGCTTTGGGCTGACTATGATGAGTATAGCATCAAATAAAAAAAAAATTTAAAGCAGTTACTGTAGCTTAAGTATGAACTCTGCACATGCAATACAGCCCAGCAATTTTACCTGGGGACCCCTGAGCCCTAAAAAATAGTGGCTACCAAAACTCCACACATGTGCTTAATTTTTCTTTGCTTGTGCTACAAGATTTCACCTCTGATACAACAAAGCTCTTAAGCACGTGGTTAACTTTAGGCACTCAGCAACTGCAAATGAAGGGGAAAAAAATAAAAAATGCTTGTGCACTTAAGAGCTCATGATTTGTTAATCTTGCTGCTGCCTCTGGGCCTTTGTGAAGAGAAAAAACATCTGAAAGAAAAAAAACCCCACCAATTTTAATTCTGAGCTTCTCTATGAATATAAAGTTGGTTGCTTTGAATTCTGTCATAAACCATTACATTTAAGTGTATAAAATTGTACACCAGGCAAACAGGCCTCTTTATTCCCTCCACTTGCTGTGGATGTAAGCAGAGGATCCAGCCTGTGCACAGAGCTTCTGTGTGAAACCTCCCACCAGCAGCAAGACTCCAGCATCATTTTTTGATCACAGTAAATCAGCAGGACAGCTAAAAATCTTTGCTGATGGTAAAAAATAAAGGAAAAAAAGGGGAAAAAATCCTAGTATTTGAAATCCAGGCCTGATCACAGAAAGCTGCAAGAATTTACCCCAATTTCGAAAGGATTTGCCAAACAGGAGGCTCATGCCTTGGTTCAGCCTCTCACGCCTTGGCTGGGCCAAGACATGCCATCTGCTTCCCAGCAGCACTTGCTGGAAGTCTGTGGGAGTTCTGCATCCAAAGTGACAACGTGATGTGGCCCATTGTCCTCCACAAAGCGAGCGCCTACACTTTTAATGGATGTCACTTCAGGCAGGCATTTTGGGTGAAACAGAAAAGAAAAAAAAAATTAAAAATACAGCTAAGTGAATTTGGAGCTGAGGATTTGATCTGCATTCATTAGTCATCAGCATTCTCAGAGATAAAAGGTGATCCTGATTAACCTGCAGGAATTTTGAGCTATCCCCACATGCACCTTGCATTACTGTCTCTTATTTCTGCTTCATCTTAGTGGGTGCTACTCTCTCCTCCATTCACTGAGAGAGAAGAAAGGTCCATTCAGGTACATTAGTAAAGACAGAGATTTAAGATGTGCAGCTATATCACCATGCTTCAAACTTAATAAATAATCTACAAATACTTTACCTGGCTGCAAAATTTCCAGACATGGAAAATTTCCAGACAATGTGTTTTATACTTCATTATTTCCAGGTAAGTCTCTCAGAAAGAGAAGGTTAGCCCATACAAGCATATATCATGCTGATACAAATACATATTCTGTTCTCCTATTAGATTGATTTCTAAATCAATTTGAGCAGTGTAAATTATTTTGGTGAAGTATACATCATTGCAAAACACATTATGGGATTTCCTGTGCACCTAAAGTCAGACAAAATGCCCTAAAGGATCTTGCTTACACAGTTTGGAGTTAAACTCTCTCTTTAATTATTTTTTCTTTTTTCTTTTGTTTGTTTGTTTTTAAATTTATGCTTTGCCATATTCATCATTGCTTCCCATCAATGCAGCTGACATGGGTTATTGCATTACATATGCCAGCAGACAGACTCCTACCTCTTATAGACTGCTGCCTACATACTACAAATGTTTATTATTCTCAATGCACCAAGTGCCAGCTGAATCAATAGTTCAAAAGCCTTGTTCAATTCAAATGGACTTTACAAAGTACTGCACTGTAATAAACACACACAGGCAGAATGTTTCCCCAATTGCTTACATGACACAACACTTATCGCATAAAGTAATACAATCACCAGGTTTTTTTGACTATGCAGAGTCCCAGTTAAGTCAAGAATGAAATTATCCCATTAATCACAGATGAATGGGGTGTATTGACAATGACATACAGTAAATAAAGTGATAAAAGAGAAATACTGTGACAAAAATCCTCACAGAGATCACTCCTAAGGTGTTGGGCACTGTAGTGATTTGGACTGGTCTCCATTTCCTACTCAGCAAAATTTCCTCACATTAAGGGTTTTATAGGTTCCGGAGAGTTTAAAGAACCATCAAGACAAAAAATGTCTACTAAATTGCAATGAAAGCAATAAACTTTCTTCTCTTGTGCCTAGATCCCCTCCACATCCCCACTAATTGTCCTGCTTCACAAACCACGTTGTTGGTTTGCGTGAAGTTTTACTGCACCAAGACCAGGAGCAAGAGGTATTCAGCACCAGGATAGGCACTCTCATGGACTGAAGGAACCAGGCAAAAGGGTGAGACTTCCAACACGACCTGCAATTAAGTCAGTCTGGCTTATGTATATAGAGATGATGGAAGATCTTAAACTTTTGCTCTAAATTGTTTTGCATCATTGAGCTCAATCCATGTTCAAGCCCAGCTGAATGTTTAAAGTAAAATGGATCACAAACATCCTTAAAACTCAAGGGTTTTCTCAAACTTATTCAGGCTTTATTAAAATTCCATGCAAAATAAGAATAATAATTACCACAGGGCAATTAATCCTTTCTTTTTCCTGTTCTATTAGCAGATTTCAGTCAAAACAGAGCAATGACTCCAGCTCTTTAAATAGTTGGCAAAAGAGTTATCAGTGTTATCTGCCAGGGATGGCATTGTAAGTACCAGCCTGCCCACTTCCTATCAATCAGATAGTACTGGCAGAGCAATAAAGAAAGAGTGAGATAAGAAGGAAACATCTGTCAAGCAACATCCCAGACAAGCGAGAAAGAAGGAAAGCAGTCTGGAAAAAGAACAGTATAACAACAAAAAATTACCAGCAAGTAATTTTCCCAGTGTTGTACATTCCTTTTTCTCGCACTCTATGAATAGAAATTGGTCAGATAGCCCCAGTAGTGAGTTTGCTATTTGAGGCAACTTCTGGCTGAAAGGATTTTTTAGTGACAGATCATGTCTGAGGAGCCACACTTTGGCTGGTTTGACAGCTTTCAAGGCAGTTTCCCAGCACTCAAGCCACTTGAAGGAGTCATGACACTTCACATTTACAATGTACACGTTAGATAGCAGCAGCCAAGCTGATGTGCACAAAACACAGCAGTCCTTCCCTCCAAGGAAAAAAAACGACCTCAAGACTTCGGTCACTTCTATGGGCACTTGAAGCACTAGAATGATTACACCCTTTATACAAAACTAAAGGCAGAAAAGGTGATGTCTAGAGGCATCTCTAACAGCTGCATGGAAAAAAAAAAATCTTATTTTCTTGAGGCTGTTTTGAGTAGCCACAGGATGAGCAGGCTGTTGAGTGCCTTGTGGTTATCACAAAACATTTTGGGTGGTAGTGGGAGAAGAGCTTGAGTTGTCTAACAGTAGAGATTAAATGTTGAGAGATCAAGAAAAAGAGGCAAACTTCATTCTGATGTATGTGAAAAAGATAAATGTGACAGAGATCTACACAATATTCTTTGAATTCTCAAGCTCATTTTATTCAAGTTTATTTATTTGCATAAGAAGCCTTTTAGGGCTGAACTCACTATAGCACAGGAAAGGTGGGTCTGATAAGTACAGGGAACTGTGTTGCCTTTTTTTCTTTTTTTTATAATAGTTCTTGACATATTTATTTTAAAACTAAATATCCTAAATACTAATAAACTGAATAATTCCTAAATAAAGTAAAAAGAAAAAAATGCAATATGTAATTGTCTGCTAAACTGGGGATAGCATTAAGTTCATGTCCCTTGCACTGTCTTCCTTCTATCACTGGCCCTGCCTTATAATATAATTAATCTATTATGGAAATCATATAATTTAATAAGAAAAAAATTCCACCCCAAATTAAATAAAACACTACCCTCTACATTGCTGAGTTTTCTCCAAATTTGCTTTTGGTTAGGACGTAGAGAGGAATCTCTTATGAGTGTCACTAGCTGCTTACACATATAAATAGACTAAATGGGAATGAACAAGAGAGGGTTTTTTTCTCCCTTTCAGTTTATAAGGAAACAGTTCATAAATACTAGAATACAAGGCATTTTAATTTAAAGATGATAAAAACAAGGCATGAAGTAAACCTAAATTTGAACTGTCAGCTCACCCACACTGCAAGACAGAAACCACAAGAATTTCAGGCTGGGGTTGAATAAGATTTCATGCTTACCCAGGTCAAAGTCATAAAATTTTTAAATGTATGTTTTGGAAAGACAGAATACAGGATTATCAGCTCCTTCACTTTTATTGCAAGTCCCATGGTAGCACTTAGGAGGATGCTTTTTTATTTTTGTTTTGTTTGCTTTACAAATAAGTTTCTAAGATTCCCTTTAACTGAGAGGAAAAAAAACCAACCCTCAAACCAAATTAGCAACTTAACATCCCTGTATACCTTCAAGGATTTGAAAGACCTTCTTCCCAGTTTCTTCTGAGGACCCATGCTGTAATGTTTTGGTGACATGCTCCTAACAGCCTCATTACCTGTGCTGGAATGGGTGGATTGCAGTCCTCATCCAGATAATGCCTGCTTTTCTCAGCACATTTTTGGCTTTGCTATCACTTGGGAAGAAGGAGGTATTTTTCCTGGACACTGGAGGAAGACAGCAGCTGGTTTTCAGAGTGACAGTATTCCAGGGTGCACCCATGGCTGTGACCCTGGATCTGAGTAATGAGAGACCTGGACCCTGGCTAGCTGCAGAATGGGTGCTGCTTGCAGGAGTTCAACAACTTCCAGCATCTATTTACTCCTTGTTTAAGAGTCTGGGATTGCAGTAGACCATGAGTGTCTCTTAAGACACTCATTCCTCAGAGTTTACTGGGTTTGGATTGCTCCAGTGTTTTCTACCTCAGGGATTTTCATGTTTTTAAATGTTTGCCACAAAAGGCCACAGCTGGGAGTTAAAATATCCATTTTGGGTTCCTCCCTGCCTCACTCCAACTCCTTTCCTCTTCCCTCTTGAGGGGGAAGTAAAAGCAACATGGTAGCTAAAAAAGTCCTGCATCCATGGGTCCTTCTTTGGGTGTGTTATGGGAAGTGACAGTGTTTATTTTCCATTAGGAGGAAGTGCATTGTTGTGCATGGAAGGAATTAATTGCTTTCCTTTGATTACCTAAAGGCTGACCACCTGTGGGTACAATCAGCATTGTTTTCCTCTCTTGATGTAAACAAGAAAGTAATTGAAAGCCTGATGTGCACCCAGCAGTAAAAAAACAAGTAGGAAGGAGCAGGTCTGGTGCAGCGCTTTGGCCTGTCTTACTCTTTCCAGTTGCTACAGATAAAAGATTTAGCATGTAAAACGAGAGAAATTTTCTTACAAATTGGGGTGATCTCAGTTACCAAACTGACATTATGTTCTTGAAACAGTCTGAAAAAGCCTGTTGTTCTCAGAGCCACAGAGTCACATTCAACCATAGGTAGGTTGCAAAAAAATACTTCAAAGCTCAACCCAGGATCTTGCTCACTTGGAGCTCAGCCAACATGGGACTTGCAGCTACATGGGACCCTCGCCTGCACCTGATAAAAGGTGAGTTCTCAAGCTTTTCAAAAGTTTTCACAAGTTTTTACAAAGTAAATTACACAAGGGTACTGAAGAATTGTAATTTATACAGAGGTTGCTGTGGAGAATTAGCCCTGGAAACCCTGAATAAACCCTGACACTGAAACATGTTCACAGCAATAAAAACAGCAAGACTGAATGGGTGGTAAGAAACCCAGCTCTGTTTCTTTCCTGGCTCCAGTCACGTATCCTATAGTCCAATCAAGTTAAATGGCAAATTCAAGTGGCTGCTTCACATCATAATCTAAGAGAAAGAAACTAAATTATTTAAAAAATACAGATTTTGCACAAAGAAGTATTTACTGATGAGTGTTATTTACTCAGTCAAGGATCTTATCATCTCCAGATACAGTATCAGTACTGCCATCCCATCTATTGGACAGTACATTTTCAGTGCAATGAGAGAACTGTGAAAAAACCCTCACATGGAGATTTCTTGGGAGAAAGTCAATATGTTTGGATATGCAGATAATGTCCGAGCACAGATTGGGTAACAGCAAAAAACCAAACCACTCTTCTTTTATTGTCTCAGCAGCCAGCCAGATGGATGGGATCTTTCACCGTATTCCATTCTGGATGCTTTCTTTGAGCCTTTCCTGCATCAGCAGGGGAAGTTTCCAAAACATAGGCTACTGGCACATGACTCAAAAGTTTTGCAATACAACAAATTCAATGAGAAAACATAGAAAATAAATTATCATCCAAGTGGACAGTATCTATTTGTTTTCATTACAGCTCAGAGTAGCCAGGCTGCAAGAGTTCTTTCTGCTGGCAAGTCCTAATACCCCACTTCAGTGTGGACATGGTGGGAAGACGCTGTTTAGTCTTGAAAGACACATTCAGCTGTGCGAAGGGGAAGGTGGGGAGACCACCTGGATCACAGGAAACATAAACACAGAATAACCATATTTACAAAGCCCCGTGAGAAATGGGATGTTTTGTTCCACAAAAGGAACTTTTTAGCACAACGTTGTCTACACAGAACTGGTGAAGTTTCAGGCACCAAGTTACCACAAAGTTATGAGACAATTAGAGAGAGCCCGAAGACAAGAGAAATGGTCCAAGTTCCAAATGCTATGACCTACAGGTAGCAAAAAATGGAAGAGCTGGGGTTGCTGTGATGATCTGGAGAGTAGATGGGCAAGGGAAGCTTCAACACCTTCAAAAGCTACAGACCTGCTTCTGTGTCTTTCAAATACAGGAAAGGTTTCTACAAAAAGAGAAGAAAAATATGTTCTCTGTGCCCAGAGTGACGGGAATGCAGAATTCACTTAACATTTAGTAGCAAATGTCTGACTTGCATATTACCAGTGTCATAGGTAGGCATAAAAGTTAGATCCCAGTAAACACTGACTTTCCTTATGGTCTGTGCCCCCTGGAGCTTTATTTCACATGCATGAAGTCAAATCCTACAGTCCAAAGAAAGTCTTCTTTTATAGGATAGCAGCCTAAGAGCATCAGAAGTGTTTAGGTTTGGCAGCTTAGCAGATGTAGGGAGGCATCTACGATGCAGGCAGTGGAAGGGAAGAAGTAATTAATCAGCTGCAGCTCAAAGATTTTCATGTTATATATAGGACAAGATTCACAAGGAGGTGAAAAGTTACATGATGGCAGGGGCATTTTTTTTTACATTGGAAAACTAAGATACATGGAAGATGAATTTCTACAAAGCTGAAAAAAACCCCTCTCTGCAAATCTCATAGAATAAAATACAGAGTTAGAGGAGTAGTTAGAAGAATGCACAGTACCCAAAGATGAAAGTGATCTTAACATGCTGCCACATACACAAGACAAAAAAATCACAGGTCAACAGTAAATACATTTTTAATCTTTCACAATTATTAAACTGGTCTGGATATCAATTTGTAACACAGATTAATATAGATTCTGATCTGAAATTCTTTTCATGGCTGCTGAAGCAGTAACCATGGACAGGACAGCTGAGTTATTGCTCATGCAATGGCAAGTACATACATCATATTTCACCTAGCATGATTGTTCACTGTTCTGTCCAATACTACTCTCCTGCCAACACTGAATTTTTGCCAGTTATTTTTCCTCAGCTGATTTATTCACCCCAAAGCCAGATCTTTTAGCTAAAACAAAATCAAAGTGAAATCATCTGCTTCTCCAATTTCAACAGCTGTACATTCCAGTTTTGCAGAGAAGGAGAAGAGAAAAAAGTATCCTGCTGGATACTTTTTTATCTACTAAAGGCAAGACACCTTACAGCTAAGAAGCACCTTCAACAAGCATGGGTAAGTCCCTTACACTTTTTAGAAAACAATCAAGTTACAGGTCAGTGAATCAATGTTTTCCTCACTGAGGTCAATACTGAGCAGTGTAGGATTTGTATAGGCAATCAGGTAGTTGATTAGATGCAGTGGTGATCACTAATGCTTAAGCTATTTACATTTGAGTGACTGTTCAGGGAATGTTGCAAATGCTGTCTTGTTGGAAGGAATCACAGGGTGAACTTTTTATAAAATGCCCTTCTGACACCTTGTGCTTAGAGCTTCGACTAAAAATATTTAATGTATTTTGTGTTTGAAATACCAAGATGAAACAGACTTTAATTCCTTTCTGGACCAGGAATTCAGAGAGAGGTCATAATAGATGGATGTGATTAGAAAAAGAGATGGGAAAATTTTGAAGCAAAATCTTTATGAATATATTATAAGTTTACCTCACTTATATTCCTATAAAGCAGCAAGATTTTAGGCATCTCAGTTCAACAAGCGAAGCAATTACTTAGGTGCAAGTAGCACCCTCTGAAACACGTCTGTGTTGCAGCTGCATTCAAAAAATGGACAAATTGAGGCACAGGAAATTAAATTATTCTACAGAGATCACAGACACCGTTTGTGACATTTGACATGGAAACCTGACCCTGAGTACCAGCCTAGGAACACAAGCCAAGAACTTAAGAAGGGTTTGGTAAGACTCTCAGCATGCAGGCGCTTACACGCAGGGACCTCTTCACCTTTGGAGGAGAATTACACTTTTAGGTAATGCCTGTGTCCAATTTCTGCTGAAGTCAGTTACACACAAATAAATGACCCCTTTAGTTCCACACAGAGGCTGGAAAGAGTTTAAAAAAAAAAAAAGAAAAGAAAAAAGCGTGTGGATGGAAGGAAGGAGACAAAGGCCATCTTGCAGCACAAGGAAACAGAACAATTAAGTTTTACAAACTCCCTTTTCCCCTGCACCCCCCATGATTAATGACCATGCTTTACTTGCCTTAAGGAGTGGGCCCAAGGCTTGTGTATCAGTTTTTACAATCTGTTTTTAATGTGGAAAGATAATAACTGTGCAAAATGGAGCAGGCTGTATAAAAATTCTCTCTGCAAATGTGATTACACATAAAACCCATAAAAATTGTACAAAGCGATAGATGAACCAAAACTGAACAGCTGTAGTTTTTCATTATTTTGGAACTGAGCAGAAAGAGTGTATGTATGGAGAATGACTTCAATTTTTTTAATCTTCTGGACTTAATTGAATTATACATCTGCTGGGAATTTAAAATTTCAGGAGGAATATCACATTTCTGCTAAATTGAATTCTATATTGCTGAAATGAAGAACTGTCTGTGAAATATTAGCAATAACGTTGATATATTTCAATAAACCCCTAGCAGTATAGTTCAAAATAATGTGGCACAGTTATACAGAGATACACATACATAAAACTTATTACAGCTAAGATCACTGGTAACCTCAAGACATTTTTAGCCCAGAGGACAAATTAAATACAGTGTCATGGCTGTTATGTTTATATTAGGCATTAGAGAAATAAATTAATGATTTAACCACTTCGTGGCTGCTGCAGAAACAATTCTTGCACGGCTCTGCTCTATTTTGTAAAATGTTTTTATTTCTGAAGAAGAGAAAAAAAAACCAATACCAAAATCCAAACCATGGATCCAAGTGTTCCAATTCTAATACAGCTGGAGAGTTCAATATTGTCTAGGGGAAAAACATTGAAAGAAAATGTGCTTGGACAGTTCTCAATCAGTGCAGCACATAGATGAAAGTGAACGGATGGACTTTGCAGACAACACACAATTTTGGACGTGGCATTAAGCACTACCACAAAAGCATTTCTTGAAAGATATATCAAGCTATTTTATAGTGTGAAGAAGTCATCTTAAAACTGTTTAGTTTTATTTAAGAGAGAAATAACATGGAGGGAAATGGAGAAGACTGGTAAAAACCACAATGAAGATTAGCCATGCACCTCAGGCGACAGAAATAACTTCCTGGATTCACTTGAATGCAATACCTGCTGCTGAAGTAGGCCCTGGCCCTTGTAGGTTCTCCATCACAACCAACCCCTTTAGTACTACAAAGGCAAATGGTTTGCACACAACCTTGGTGAATCAGAACAATCTGAGCTGTGGCAGGATTACTTAAAATCCTGCTGCTGACCAGTTCAGCCCTGCAAGAACTTTGGGTTGGGGCATTCCCTCCCTCCTGTGATTTCAAAGAAAACAGTCGAAGGTGTTATAAGCTCCACGGGGAACACCACCAACATGGGAACATCTGTGGCTGGAGCCAAAATGCTGCATTTTGGGGTGATTCAGTGCATGGTCTGATTGAGCAGGTGCAGTTAGACCTGACCTTGTCGGTCGCAGGTGAATAAATTCCACTTCTACCCTGCGTGCTGCTGTCTGCACGCCCCATAAACACTGCAGAGTTAAAACAAAGAAAACCACCCCTCAAACGCTGGATTATCTGCAGTGCGTCAATATGGCTGCTACAAAGAGCCCAAATTGTAACACATCTTATTAAATACCCTGGCCAAAACCCAGTTCTCTTATCACGTAGTGTAGTTTAAATAGAAGGTGTCATTAAAAGAGTTGCGTTTACTTGCTGAAGAAAAAGCAAACGAGTAATGTAAGACATTGCCAGCACTATTGTTAAACATGCCAAGTTTTTTTTTTTGGAAAGGGTCAAGAAAGCTTGCTAAATTCTCCCTGAAGACACACATATACCAAAAAAAAAAAAAAAAAAAAAAAGAAATTGCTATTGCAACAGAACAACTTAATTAATAAACATTGATTGTGCTCATTGACTGCTGCAAATTGTATTAAATATTAACAACAACATTTTGTATATTTTATATTACTCATGAAAGTTTTATACCTTTGCCCTACAGCAGCCGTAGATTTTACATAAGCTTGCAAAGCAAGTGACAAACTCTTAAGTAGTGCTGGGCACTTCTATAAATATTAGCTGCACATTATTATAAATAGATATAATGCCTTAACTTGTATCTGTCTATATTGTGAGGGTGGTGAGTCCCTGGCACAGGTTGCCCAGAGAAGCGTGGATGTCCCATCCCTCGAAGTGTCCAAGACCAGGGAAGATGGAGCTTTCAGCAACCTGGTCTAGTGGAAGGTGCCCCCATGGCAGGGAGGTTGGAACTAGTTGGCCTTTAAGGTCCTTTCCAACCCAAACTCTCCCATGACTGATGATAAGAAGGTTATTTTCAAAACCAACAGACTTCAAGCCTGGAACTGCTGCCTTGGAACTTGACAGCAATGCCTGAAAGTCCCAGGCTGTGCAGTGGTGGAGCCACTGGGCACTGAGACTGCTGCCAGGCACATCATTTCTGTGATACCAGCTCTGGCTTCACTTTGTCTTGTCTGGGGCTATTATGTCTTTATTGATCAGGGTTGTGGAAAACCACGAGTGTTGGCTGCAGATCTGGGGACACACTGGGGACAGTGGCCATGCCGTCACTTTTCAGCAAGGTGCCACACTGTCCTTGGATGGAGGGCAACCACAAATGGGACAGACAAGCTGTTCAAAGACTATGGATGAAGGGGCATCTTCACTGACCTACAAAGAAGGAAATTTCTAAGAAAATAGCATTGCTTTTCACAGTGGCTCACCACCTCTATGCTTTTCATTAAAAATCACTTAAAGCACTCCTGCAAACAGCCCAGCTTAAAGCATCCATCCCTGCAGAGGACAGGAACAGCTGTTAAACAGCACACAGCCATGCAATACAGAAAGATTTTACCACAGCAACAAAAATACTGTATCTAATCCAAACTGTGAGGGAACTGAGATAGGGAAATCATTATCCTTTCTGGAACGCTGCCAGGACACGGCCAGCACGTGTGAGTGTGTTAGACACCCACCATCTTACCAAAATAAAGAGGAATTCTACTGATTATGTGTGACCAGGCCTTAAAGCATTCATATCTTGGAGAATGATAGCTGAATGGAGTGTTCTTTTTTCTATTATCTTAGCCTTTTTTTAATGGCAGCAATTGGAAAAATTGTGCTGCTAACATGTTTTTTCCAAAGGCATAGTGTTAATGGAGAAATAGTGGCATCCAGGTTTTATTAATTAGTCTGGAAAAGCAATTTAGATGATGAGACATCTGCAGATGACAGTACCTCATTTCAGTCTGTTTTCATAAATGGAAGGTTTCTCTTCTCTCTTGCCTCCAATACATCTCACCTTTAAATTATTGTTCTTTTTGTCTGTCTTTTTATTTTTTTTAAATAAAATAGAGACCAAAGAATTAAAAAACACACTAACCTCAGGTGGAAATTATATCAATTAAAGTTTTTTTTGTAACGAGTACAGATCAGAGTCAAAATAATTTTCTTTTTCTTTCACCAATGTAAAAACTTTGAAAATCAGACATGAAAGATTTTGAAAGGCTCAGGTAACCAGGCAAGGGATGTCAATGACTTTGGATTTCAGCTTTAAGCAAAATACAAGTTAGTCTCTCTTTTGAGGCACATTCCTGTTCATGGCATTAATTCTACAAAAAAGCATTTTTAAGGTGACATCCTCAAAAGAGACGGGACAAACCTACACCTTGGTGATGGGGGATTTTTGTACAGTCTAGTTTACTTTTTGATTTTCCCGTGCTTCATTTCACAACCTAAACATTCCATTAGGGAGTATTTCAGCCCTATCATCTAATACTGTCCAAAATTAGGCAGAGACAATTACACATCACTTTTATAATTAATGTATATAATTTCTGAGGAGCATAGAGACAAAAAAATATTATACCACGCTTCCCCCTGAAAAAACCTCAAGCAATAAACCACCAAATAACCCCAGAAAAAGTCAAACACTGTGTCCATTCCTGCTACTATGTGATTCATTATGTCTTTTACCTACTTCCACAAAAATATTAGAAAATATATTACTCCCTACTGCTCAAGAACTGAAGGGGAAGTGTTTCATATAAGCACATGTAGCAGACCAGAGGGCATGCTCCTTCCTGCCAGAGAATTTGACAGGTTCAGTAAACTATTTATGTACCTGTACGCAACACCTCCAGACACAGACAGTGAACTGAGTGGATTCAACCATCTTTCCTACTGGCCTGTAAGTAAATTAAATCTGCATCTTGACCATGTTGCCTGGAAGAGGTTATTAAATTATTTACAGGGCAATAACAGGTAACTGCACTTTACAGCAGTTTGTAGACAGCTACTGTACTGCTTTGAACTAAGAAAATATGGACTGTAGCAGCCAGGATTCATTAAAAAAGAGTAAAAAAATACCATGCAAACCCAGAAGTATTTCTCCCCATGTTTTTCTCCAAGGCTCCTCAAGTCCCTGTGTCATAGCTATCCTTGTCATATAGTCAGCAGAACACGTAGCATCTGAAAACAGGATATTGCTGGAATACCATCTGATCTTGGAATTTGAAGGTTGCCCTGTTTTATCCTTAGAGCCCATTTTCAGGGACTCAGGTTACCTCTGTCTCCCCTTTGCCTAACACTGGCCTCCTTTTTAAGCTTTTGAGTACGTTCTCAGTTTAAGTGTCAAGAAGAATTGGAATATGAGTAGCAAGAAACAGAAATCCTGACCAGGTCAGGAATTTAAGAGTCTAAAACAATTTGTCAGGAATGTCACTTTAAATAGACTTTTAGCCACCTGAACAAATGTCCTTGGATGCTCTTGCTTTCTAAAGTTGCCATCTTCCTTAAAAAACAGTAGAAAAAACACCAAAGTTATTTTCTTGTGTCTTCACTCTACCACACCTGCTTTGCTCCAGACAAGCATTTACCATTGGAAGATACTTTGGGACACTTTTTGCATGAGAAATTTCAAGTGAAGCTGTGCTGTAGCATTGTATAGGCAGGTAGGTGTCCACATGCAAATCCACGTGCTCCACAGCAGCCAGCTGGAATGGGCCACACAGGGATTTACAGAGTTCTTGGAGAATTAACACGCTGGTACAGGATGCAAGAATTATCAGGGCGATGGAAACTGCGAGTGCCCAAAGCCACAGGAGGAGCCGAAAGTCCCTGCTGGCTTTCTGCCCAGGATTCAGGGCAGGGAATGGGTCACAATAAACACAGCTAGCACAGCTCTGGCTGACAAGCAGGGGCTCCTTTTACTTAGTGAGGGTTGCTGTTGAGCAGCAAGTTGCAAACAAATTAGGGTTTCAGATTTGGATTCTGTTAATTAGATGTATCCCTTGCTGTATGTGACCACAACACTGGACACCCCAGCTCAGAGCTTATCCATGCTTGGCTTCCACCAGCTCGCCCAGTGGTGAGCCATTATGGGCTTTGGCTTTCTTACCTTCAGTTTTGCAGCTTTATATTCCTAAAAGTGTCACTGGCAGGCATGAACTGTGGTTCTCATTCTGATCACAGCAGAATCCCAACCCTGCATGTCAAGTCACCTGCCATCTCTGTATAGTGCATTTAATTAAGGAGCATTGTGTGAAAGTAGGAGCTGGGAGAAAAAAAGTTGAATTTGCCCTAATTGCACATCAAAATAAAAAATTATGCTTATTGAGAGAAATCAATGTAAAAGCCCTTTCTCTGAAGAGTGAACATAGGGCTAAACCCTTGGGCTCATTTATTTCAATCAGGAAGAGAAATGATTGTTAAACAAAGTTCCCAAAGTTCAATTTTTTCACTTCCAGATAATAACATTTTCCCACAGCGATGCAGAGGGCTTGTGCTTTTCCATAGTACATTTCCTGGAAAGTTTATTTGCTTTTAAGAGAAAATTTTTGCTGGCAAGAAACTATTAGTTTACTCTTTGAGAAAATATTTCAAGAGTTTCCAGGGTGGGATAGATCCTCTACTCTGGCTGACCACAGAGGAAGCATCATCTTTTTTGCAGCACGTTTACATACCTAAATTCTCCTGTGCTTTGTTTTTTTAGATATATTGGTGACATACTAGGTGTTTGGGTGTTTTTTTTTTCAGGATTTGAAGAAGTATTTGAAGGACTATAAATAGTACATGTTTCCCTCTCCTGTAGAAGATATGTACCATCCCCTTAGATCATATAAACCTTCCCCTCCCATCAGTAAAAAAGCTCCCACCATGACCAATGGATTGCCACTTTGCCCAACAGCAGCTGTTCCAGTTTGAAGCAACATTCCTTGTTTTAATACTCCTTGCTCTTTTCAGAGCAAGCCAGAGAGTTATAAATCCAAATTTTGAAGTTCTGGAAAAGGAAAATGGAAGAAGTTTTATGTGATGTGTTATGCACCCTAATCACAAAGACAGACAAGGCTAAAAGATGTGGTGAAGGCTTCAGTGCAAAGCACACACTTCTGCTCTTTTACCTTTTCCAAAACTTAAAGTATCTAAAGCCCTTGAAGGGTTATATTTGGAAAAATCAGAAAAATCATACAACAGTTAGTGAAATCATTAATTAAAATCAGGTATCATTATACCTTTTCATTGGCATATAAGCACAACTATCTAAGAAACACTCTACAATGATAAAAATTGTGTTTTAGTTAATTAGATATTCCTACTTCTCAGGCAAGGTCCTCTATAGTGAGACACATCTCAATTCTCAATTTAAACTCTTTGGGTATGATATTGGAAATGAGTGCTGAAAACACAGTAATGGATTGAGTGTGGAAGACAAAAGACTATGAACAGCTATGAGAATTGAATTTACTCTCTTTGCAATAAGATTGTTTTATCTGCCTGGATTCACAGGACTTGGTTGAGAGCCGGGTGGGCTTACAGGTGTTAAACTAGCCATTGCCAGGCTATCAAGGCTTCTCCAAACGCAGAGGAAATATTTTTCTACTTCACAGCAGGAGCTGCATGCATGAAAAATCTCAGGCAAATTGGATTTATCTGACTTTACTTTTCTTCTTCAGTGAAGATGTGGAAAGATGATGATTAAGCAAGCAGTTTCCTCCTACATTTTCATTCCAAATTGTTTCCACAGGCTCAAGTCTCAAATGACATGTGCCTTTTTTGGCTTGTCTAATGCTGGAGTAAGTAGATCTGTGCATCCCTCTCCACTCCCTGAAAGACTAAAATTAGTTTTCAGGGCTTGAGATTGCCTGGATGACTTAGATTCCACTTCAGCTTCTCTTTTGCATAGCTAACTGCAGTAATGTTCTTTTCTAGGACAGACTCGCTACTTGAAATTTCTAAGATTCATCACAGGACTGAAAACAAACCTTTACATTGGGTCCAAGACAGAGAAGTTCATAGGAAAGAATAAAACATTTGCCTTCAGATTGTTTGGGACTGACTGCTACAACTCCATTTTAGAGAGAGGACAAAAAAGAAGTAGCCTCTCAAATTGCAACACATTTTAAACTATTTGCCCTTTGGCCTGTTGGTGGATGCTGGATGTTATAAATGCAGCTACACAGGACAGCCCTGATAAACACAGGCTGCAAGCCTGCTGATATCTGTCTCTGCAAGCCACTTAAATAGCTCTGACTTTGCTTTTGCAAAGTATTAGCATTGATGAAAACAGATCTAAAAAGTTAAAAAAAACCCAACTAAAAACACCAAACCAAACAAAACAACAAAAAACCCCCCAATAATCCACTCCCCCCCTCAGTCCCAATCCAACAGGGAATTTAATTTTCCTCTCTTAAATATAAATAGCTTTGAATCCCTCTCTGAAAGGAACACAAGCTGTAGGTAAAAAGTAAGAAAAAAGATTCACCATTAATGAATACTGCATGAATGTACTCTCCTTTTTAAAATCCTCTCCTGCCATGAGCAAGATTTTATACTAAAAACACCCTTATCCTGAAAAACACAAACAACACAATATTATGAACTAGTGGATTTTTACAACTGAACTGTGAGCACTTCAGCTCAGGAAATTAAAACAAATATTATTTAATATTAAGACTCCTGTGCTGCTTAATGACTTAAGCCCAGACCTACACATTAAAGCACCATGTAGAGTCTCCACTCTGTCAGAAATTGTGTACATCACTCACTCATGTGCTTCAGGTATAGGTATTGGACTATCTTGCTTCTTCAAAACTGAGTATCTGCCTCAAATTAGCTCACCAGGAAGGGACAAGACCACCTGTAGAAGGCTAACTGGAGTCCTTCATATACCCACCTCCCATTCCCAGGAAACATGTTCTAGCTACAAAAAATCCCTTCTGAAACACATCTTCTGATACAGAACCTATCACTTCTTAATAGGAAGATGTTAGCAGCTTCAGAACCGACATATATTATCTTATTTTAAAGACATGAAACCCCCTACTTGTGCTAAAATTGCTTCTAAGTGACAAACATGAATAATCTCCAAGGACTTTTGCCTTTTGCTTTTCAATGATTTCCTTATACTCATTGCAATTTATTTTAATTAAATTGCAATACGCACTGAATTTAGGTGCTTTTGTACAGAGGCCAGCACAGTAGCAGACAGGTCTGTCTGGGTTTTCTGAACCTAGAAGTTTACATGAGAATTTATAGAAGGAGACACCCCGTTTATATATCTATCCACTATTTTTCTGAAGAACCCTTGAGCAAAAAAAGAAGAAAATTACAAAGTAAAGATCTAATTTTAAAGAAGGTTTGGCAGAACACGCAACAACCAAATCATCCTCTTTGTTTTAAGCTGTCTTCAGGGAGTGGATTTTTTTTGTGACTGTGAATTACTGTTTTTAATATAAAACTGTAATCATGTTAGTTGTTTGCACAAAGTAATGTAGCTGGCAGGAGACACTGTTCTGTCCAATCCAAGGACAGCATCCCTCATGTCCAAAAGTCTTTTGTTCCTACCTTGCCATTGGAACTGGCATAAACAACCATGGAAAAAAACCCCAAAACATAACACACCTGTTCTGTTCTTATTCTTAAAGCACAAGGAGAACTGTATTCATTCATATTTTGGAGGATAAACTGGATTTTGACTGAATCTACCCTGCCCATGAAGGTAAGAGCACATCAGGAAAGCACTTTTATAACCCCGTGCAATGCTAATGAGTTATGTCTTCATAATACTTCATTGCTATCATCCTGTTTTTCTACTACTGAACAGAGGCCCCCAAGATACTAAATAATTTCTCCAGGGGTCACACAAGATGCCTATTGCCAGCTTGGAATGGGAACCCTGATTCATATGGATTCCAAGTCCTATACCTTGACCTAGTTTGATCTATTGATTAACCATGTAGCTTTGTCTCTTTATCAGTCAATGAGCAATTAAACTCTGGTCCTTGAAATGAAAGGAGCTGAATACAGTTTAAAGGCAATCAAATAATCCAAAGCTATTTGGTTATTGCTTCTGATATTTGTTCTGGAGGAGTAATGAAAGTTGGAAACTCTAAAAGGAAGGTTTGGGACTTCCTCTCACTTTAAACACTGTGTCAAGCCACACATTAACACATGCAGGACTCCCGGGTAGTAATACAGAAAACAGTTGTATGGCATTGCCAGATTTTCACTAAGAAGAAAAAAACAACAACAAAATGATCACAAAGTATTCTGCATGACAAAAATTTGGACAAACTGGCTTGATCTTTTCTTGACGAGGGCATTTGGGAGAGCTCTCTGTCATGAACAGGTTTCTTTTGTTTATCTGTGCTTGTTCTGCATCAAATAAAATACTAAAGCCAAACAACACTATTGGCAGTGATTAATATTAATTTTATTCTGATAGCCTTGCAGTTTCAGTGGCTAAAGAAGGTCTTTCCTGTGTACTTGGTTTCCTCTGTGTTGTTTCATAAAGCTATATAATCTTTCTATAGCATGGACTTTAGACCGAATATTTTAGTTGTTGTGCGGTCTTTTGTTTATTTATTAAACTTAAGAGCCATTGCTGCCAGCAGTCTAAAGAAAGAGAAAACCTCTCAGATTTTGGAAGCCCCAGGTCAGACCTGGAGAAAGGCTAATAGCTTCTACAGAAGAAGAAGAAGCAGACAAGTTCAAAGCCTGTACTTGAACCAGATACTTCCTTTAGATTAAAGAAGTTTGATTTAGTTTTTGTTCAGGCCTCAGCTAGGTACTGCAAAGGGAGCCTTTCTTTCAGTTTTCTTTCAGTTTCACCCAAAGTCAGAAAAAAAAGACCTGTATTCATGTTGGGAGAGAAATCTCCAAAGCAAGAAGACACAGACCCCTGTCCAGAGATGTCTCCTCGTACCTCTGCTTGTCACTCTTCAGACTGCTTTACTTGGCTTTCACTGTGCAAAAATTAGATACATCCTTTCTAATTATTTTTCTCTGGATTGTCACACATGATACAGAACAGAGCAAGGCCCTTGCAGAGAACAGGTTGAGTTCACCTTGGACTTCCATGTCTAACTTAAGGCAATAAAAGGCATCCAAGAAAGAGTTATTGATTTACTCAGATTTTTAAATTCTTTCCCAAGTAGCACAGACTATTCACTGCTTTTGGTTGCCCTCTAACAATAACCAAAGTGACATGTTAGCCACAAGGCTAAGCAAATGTGAAGTGATGTGAATAGCTTTTCAATTGTTCATTGTCTGAATAACGGCTTGATACAGCAGAACTGCAATTACAGTTGGAATTTTGCTCCATGTCCTTTGCCTACATTTTTGTCACCATGCCTCATTTGATCTGAACACTTTGAGCTCTCACGCTCTGGGATTTCTGGATTCCTACCCTTAATCACTTACAACTTCATGGAAGTCAGAAAGAATTGTGTTTGGTGGAGGGAGGGAAACTTCTGAAAGGGGATAGGGAAGTCCAGTAAAATGCGATCTGGTTGTGACCCCTCTTTGTTTTCTACTTCCATATCACTCGCAAAGCTTTGTCCCAACCACTGAAAACCAGCACAGACACATGCCTGCTTCTCAGCCATTCTCAAAGCCATCAAAAATAGCCTGCATAGCTGTGGAGAAGCCCTGTCTTTATTTTAAAGTTGAATTTGAACTACTGGAAGACTGACAGCTCTACAGCTGGAAATTACTGATGGAGTCCACCACTGACACAGGCAGCAGTGAAACGTAGCTAGAAGCTCTGAGTTTTGGAGTAACCAAAAATCCCTCTTCTGAGGCAGGGAAACTATTTTTTGTGAAATATCAACCTGGGACAGGACTGAGATGGGCCCCATCCCTGAAAGTATTCAAGGCCTGACAAACCTGATCTAGTGGGTGGCATTCCTCCCATGGCAGGGGGATTAGAACTAGATGATTTTTAGGGTCACTTCCTACCCAAACAAAATAGGATTCTATGAGACATCATGTTTTTCACAAGGCCATTACATCCAGCCTGAGTTCTCACCAGCTGGCCTCTGGGAAATTTTCTCAGATCCATCAGCTTGTGAAACCTCTGATGGGTAAAGCTCTCCAGCTGGTTTGGCTTCTGCAAAGGAAGATGGTTGAATTAAAACATCTTCTGCTACCAAACATCAAAATACCACTGTAACTATTTTCTATTTTTCAAAACATTACTGTTGGACTGTTAGTGGTTTGAAGCCAAATATTTCATAGTTCCTGCTGACCAAATCATATTTTCATACATCTCTGATAATTTCTTCCATCTGAATTTAGCACTGGTGCTGCTTTCTCACCTGCTGAGAAGGCCAGCACAACATACAGTACTTGTTGCAGTTAAGTTGCCCAGCATTCTGTGAAGTTCTTCTATAACCAAGACTTGCCTTCAGTGGAGCCTCCAAGCATCCTGAAATGCAGCAGTCCCATCAAATTACTTTCAGGATCTGTTCTACCAGGATGATTTCCTGGCAGTGACCAGTAAGGCAGCAATGTCTTGTTGGCTGCAGATTTTGACGCTGACAACTGGAATCAAGTCACCTTCCTTGGTGAAGTGGTTGGGCTCACTTCCAAACCACTCCGAAATACGAGCGGGATGAGCGGCAGTGCACGCCCACACGGGGAAGAGGGAAAGCGAAGAAATCACTGAGCAGTGGCGGTGCAGCACCAGGGTCAGAACACAAGCATTAACCCAAAGTCACAAACACTCCCTCCCTGTCAGAGAGAGGGCTCTCCACGGGCTGCGTGCGGGCAGCCGGCGCCGTGCCACATGCGGGGCCATCGCGACGGCGGGAAGCCCATCCTGTGTGACAGCCACGTCACTTCTGTGCCACATGCCTCTTTACACCTGATCACACTTGTTGACACACGTGCCAAGGCAGAGGATTTGAACAGGTGAGGAAAGGGAAGGGACCGAGAGCTGGTATAAACAAGGCTGCCAAGTTGACATGCTGCATTACAGCAGGGGCTTGAGGAGTCTTTCACTCTGCGTGTCCCGAGGATAAATGAAAAAAGCATATATGCAGTGCAACTGCTGACATGGACTGCACTCACATGCCTGACTGAGGCTGGCACTGGCTGTCAAGGGTAGAGGTCATCTGGCACCAAAATAGAAATGAGGAGCCAAAAGCAGCTAGACCTTAGGAAGCCTATTTGCTTTCATACCGATGGCTAAAGAAAAGTGCCCAAAAATGGATAACAATTCCCTCAAGACATCCTTCTCTGTGTATTACCTGCAGTGGGTGACAGACAACTCTGCTACAGCTGGTAATTGGATCTCAGAAAGTGTCCTGTGTATTTTCCCTGCTATTTACTAATATTCATTGTTTGCAGGAGAGTAGCTTCCTACAGTTCTTCTTCTTTGTTAACAGTGAACACAAAGCAGCAATGCCATTTAGACAGAGGTCATCATTATGGATTCACCAGTTCTGCCCATTTGGGCAAACTTGCAGAAACATGACTGTCTGCAAAGTTTTCCCCAAAATATATCATATTGGCCAAACTTCCAGAAACGTGACTGTCTGCAAAGTTTTCACCTAAATACATAATACTGATGTGCTTTTTGTTGGTTTTTTTTTAAATTTATTCTTCAAGCCCTAGAAGTATGTGTCGCTTTAAAATGGACAAGACAGCTGTGGGGTTGGTATTAACAAATACATTCAACTTGCTTTTCACTGGGTGGTAAATTCCTCAATTTCTTCATGTATCAAATTTCTCCATAAAAATGGAAACAAAAGGAAAAATTCCAAAAATTATCTAAAAATCTGTGGGCCTAGCATACTCAAGTTGTAACAGACAAATATTAGAACCAACAATAAGTCATTTACTCTCTTCTCCCTCTGAGCCTGGCAGAAGACCTTCTTACTGTGCCATCCAAAGGACTGGAAACATTAAACTAAATTAAAGCAACTTTTCTTCCTTTCTCCCCCTGGATAAACATGTTTTCATAAACCGAGCTTTTAAACATTGCTAGTCCTCACCTAATAGTAGTCCTACAGATAGGATTTAATCTGTAGATAGATTTTGCTAACATTAGAAAAAAAAAGCACAAACAAAACAAAACCCAAAGCCACAGCCTTTCAGTTCACAAGCAAAAATCATACTTCCATGCCACAGATTTTGTTATTATATAGAATTTTATCATATATGATACTCTCACTCTCTCTAGTTATATATTATGCTATTAAATAGAATCATCACTCAATGATTAAAGCAGAAATTTTGGGCTAGAAAGCCAACCTGAACCAAAGAAGTGTATTCTGCACAGTAGATCTATGTTATTCACCCTTGTGGGTGAAGGGAGTCTGGGACTGAGCTATAAAAATCCACATATTAAAAAAATAATAGTAGTAGTAAATAAGAATATGTTTGAGATGCCAACATCTACAGGCCTAAAATGAGAACCAGGTCTGATTGTGTTGAGTACTGCATAAAACACACTGCAAGAGAAACTCCATCTTTTGCAATTTTAATGGAAAAGAAGAAAAAAACTGGAAGGGAAACAGCCAGGGGAAAAAAAAAAAAGGTGAAGACAGTCACTACGTGACACATACCAGGCAGAAGCTAAACCATGACTAGATGGAATGAAGGCAGCTGGGATTTTAAATCATCTATATTTATTAGATCATATATTGCTAAGATTACTGTCTCATGGGAAAAAGAGGTGAGAGACGTAATAACGCCAGTGATGATTAAAAAAAAATCCAACTTGACATTCGGAGTCCAGGCTGAACATGCAGTTAAAATAAGAAGCTGGTGTTCCCTTACATACTCAAATTCCTGCAATAGCACACTAAGAAGTTTGAGCCATCTACTCCACAGCTTCAAAAGTCTCAAGTAACTTTATTTTCCAGACACTAATACTGTACCATCACAGAAATTTTAGTGCCCGTGCAAACTACAAGGTGTTCCTGCAGTGCAGCTTGTCTTAAAACACTAAAGCAAGATATGTAATTTGACCATCCTTTAAGAGGCAATTCTTTCCCATCCTGAAGCACAAATAGTCTAATTAAGCCTGTAATTTGGGAGACTGCTCTGTTATTCAGAAATGCATCCCTTCTACAAATCAAAACTGTAAATTTGGAAGGAAAACTACGCTTCCTATGAGGTCCCCTTTCAGCAAAATAAAAACTGTAGACAGAAAGAAAATTCACAATTTTACTAATTTTCTGGTAGTTGTCCTTCCTGTGGTGGAGGTATTAATTAGAGCCAACCCCAGGGATTTAACTTTTAAACAGATATAATTTAAACCTCTCCCTCTTGAAAAAAATCTAAACCTTCCAAGCTTTCCAGACCAATAAAATAGGTGAAGAGATCAAATAAAAAAGGCTTTTTACCTGAGATGTACTTAATGGTGTGATTTTATACAGAAAGAAAATCAGTTTTACTTGCCAGGATCTAATCCAAACATACATGCACAATGTATAGCAGGAAACTTTACTCTTCAGATATATGATAGCAAATGCATGTACTATGATGTAACAATGTGTCCAGAAAGCTCAGAATATTTACTTTAAAATACTCATAATTGGCTATAAAGTTTGTCTTTAAAAGATGCCACCAAAAAGCCACAAAGATAGCAACGCAGCTTGGTATTACTTTAATTTTGATTTAACAGTGTGCAGCTCAGCACAAAATCTCATTCTGATTTCACTTCAATAGTGCAGAACTTGTCATTTAATCTTACTTCAATAAAATATGCCTGACATCAAGATCCATATACATTGCTTTCAATACTGCCTATAAACACATCTCTCTGCTTTGTTTTAAATGGAACCTCGGGGTACAAAGCAATACAACACAGAAATAATTGTGCCATTTTATGGTTGTGAAAGCCATGCAACGTTAAAAGCACAGCTCAACAAATTGGAATGATACAAACATCTTTATTACATACAACTTTAAGAGATACATATATTTTTAAATTCATGTCCTTATGATGAAAGAGCTAATGAAGAGATGAAAGGAAAACAGAGGTTATTTTCAGAGAATTAAAATGCTCAGCACGGCCCAGAGACAGCAATAATATAAAAATGTATGTCTAGGGACTTAGTAAATTCACCTAAACAGGCTGGCATCTGCATGAATGGAAACACAATTGCTTTTAATATCAAGCTGTCAGCCTGTTGTGTTTCATAACGACAAAGGAAATTCAAACAAGACACGAGAATCGCTCCGTAATTGCAGTGGAAGCACAGGCAAATGCTGCCTCCATTTTATTCAGTGCAAAATTGCTGGAGTTTACGTTGCACGGCAGCCTTTTCCATTCTGACAAAGTTCAAATAATAATTAAAAAATTAATAGTAAAACCACCAAAAAACCCCCTCACAACCTGAGATGGACCTTTGAACTGTCGGTAAGAGGCATTTGTTCTACACACTGCCCATGGTCGGAAGCTTAGAGTTACTAATCCTTTTTGCCTGAGCACCTTTTCTTTGAATCATTATGTTCCTAGAGGTAACACCAATGCCCACAGCCCTGGAGGAAAGGGCTTAGCTGGAAAGCTGCAGCTAGAAGAGGGAGGATAACTTTGTGTGTATTGCAGCGGGCTTTTCTCCACAAGACCTGGATTACCATTTTCATTTTTGACAGAGGATTTCCACATCACCTTGGGCAAGGTACCTAATTATACCCATTCATAACACGGTAACAACCATTCCCTTTCTCTTTTGCCTCCCCCAGCCATACTCTCACACAGAGGAGCACATGTTGGATAATGCACATTAGCTGCCAAGGACCACAAATCCCTTTGTCTACTTCCAACCCTAAGCATCAGGTTTTCAGTCATCAACTCACTTGTGTGTGCACTCAGGGTCCATCAGGACAACTGCTGAAATATATGCTAGAGCAACTTTTTCACTTCTTCCTGTCTTTCTGTTGTTTTTTTCAGATTTATTTTTGGTTTTGTTCTTTTTATAATTTTAATTTTTTAAAAAACTAGTCTGGTGGAATTAAGAACAATTAAAAAAAAAAAACCCACCCAAAAAGAACCCCAAAAGACAAAATTACAAAGAACAAACTCTTGTGAAAATTTCTGGTGGAAATTGGCCCCTCACCACAAGACAGGCATTGAGGTGCTGGAGCATGGGCAGAGAAGGGCAACGGAACTGGGAAAGGGTGTGGAGCGCACAGCTGATGAGGAGCAGCTGAGGGTATGGGATTTGTTCATCCTGGAGAAAAGGAGGCTCAGGGGGGACCTTATCACTCTCCACAACTTCCTGAAAGGAGGTTGGAGCCAGGATGGGGTTGAACTCTTCTCTGAGGCCACCTGTGACAAGGAGAAATGGCCTCAAGTTGCACCAGGGGAGGTTCACATTGGATATTAAGAAAAATTTCTTCACTGAAAGTGTGGTTAAGCCCTGGAACAGGATGTCTAGGGAAGTGGGGGATTCACCACTCCTGGAAGCGTTTGAAATAGTGACTGGACGTGGCACTTTGCAGTATGGTTTAAGGGGCATGGTGGTATTCAGTCACAGGTATTTTTGTTCAAACGTGGAGTCCTTTTCCAACCTGAATGATTCTGTGATTCAGCCTCAGTGTCCATTCCCCAGTCTCAGTTCTGGACTCCATTTATTAGGTAGAAAATGACAGTCCTCCTTATATCTCCTGGGGGTGATATGGACATATACTGGCCCAGAGCCATGGAGCACGGTGGGATCTTGCTTTTCTCAATACCCTGCTGTACCCATCACACACCTTTCAAGGGGGATGTTTTCCTCTCAGTGAGAAATGTTTTCCCTCATTCACTTGCTCCAGAGTATGAACATCGTATGTATGTATATAGTCAGTTCCACTATAAAAGATAACTACAACTTTGAAAAAATGAATCAGAAACTGGTTTGATGTAAGATGACATGGAGTCCCTCTCTGCCTTGGACTATACTTTTCTCAGACATAAGCAAACTCTAGACTCTATCATCTTTCCTTTTCACAGCCCACTCAAGTCCAACAGATATAATTATGTGCAAAGTGTCTGTGATTTTTAAGTTTCTGACTATGCCATCATTCTTTGAAGCAAAACTGAGCTGCCTTTGCATCCAGCATCCCCCACAGCTCTCATGAGTCAGTGGAACAACTCTCTCTGCATCCTCACAAATCCTACCCCATTTAGCAATAATTTGTAGCCAGTTACAGAGAAGATCCCTTTTTCCATTATACCACTTAGGAAAAAACTGTTCAAGAGACATTGATCAAATGTAGATGTGATAAAAGAAGTGACACTGTCTCTTTTACCACAATCCTCCATACTGTTTAAATTGAAATAACTCAGATTTTCCATCTTAGATTTTTTTTTTCCAAGAGAAAGCAGCAAGAGAATCATTGTTTTGGCCTCAAGGCATTCATCAAACCCTCTCATTTCTTTCTGGAGTTCAGCAGAGTAGCCGCTTTATCTGCTGTGTGATTGGATAGATTTTTTTCCCCAGGAAGATACTTCATTTTAGTGTATATGGAAGGTATATTGCACATAGAAACCAGGGGAATAGAGTAGCAAGGCACTAAATCTATCTGCTAAAGAACATTTATTCAAAGACAACCACAAGGCTCAATCTAATTGACAATTTCTGCTTGTGGCCCATGATTAAAATACAAAGGCTGCTGCAGGTAGGAACTGGAAAGAACTAGTGCTGCCATTGGGAAGAGCTTGCACAAGAGCTGTCACGACCAGCAGTTATCACCAATTTGCTTTTAGCACCTAGTATTAATCAAGATGTGATGAAAAAAGGCTTCAACTCAACAGCAGGGTGGAATCCAGGGGATGAAGGTGTTAGGGAGAGCAGGAACAGGGGTTTTGTTACAAGAATTCTCTAGAATGTATCTTGGATATCCTAAATATGCTTGTGTAAATTGCTGGGTTTTACAAAATGCTTTAGGAACGCTAAGCCATACATCGCCTCTTACTGCTCTGTATGACCTCACCAATTCAATGAGATTCTGCATGAAGATTTTCTTCCTTTTGTGTCATCTCTGTGAAAAGAAGAAACAGTAGGCAGAGGACTTAAGAGTCTATTTCTGTTTTTGAAGAGTTCTCTGTCAATTAACCCCAACAGATGCTAACTATGCCATGCATTTGCTGTGACTCACCGAGTGAAGCATTTTGTGAACCCAACGGTTGAGACAGCAAATATTTAATACGTCTTAAAGCCAGCAATCAGTGGAAAGGAGATGTGGTTCACTGACCACATTCATCCAAGAAAATTCAAACACTTCACACTTGCACCAGTTTCTTACACTGCTGGAAAAGGTCCTTGTGTTCTCACACGTTCCTCTCTGAATGGTGCATCTCAGTGCAAATGGTGGTGCCCCCTCCCAGTTTAATGATGTACGTGCCTGGACATTAGTCCTGTCAAACTCCTTTGACAGGTAAATACCTGCAGCACAAGCACTAAAAATACAGCCAATCCTTCATGAGTTGAAGGGCTTGCTTAGATATTGATGTCCAACCAAACTTAAAATGAATAACAGTATATATGCTTGCCTTTTTTTTAAAAAAAAAAGTGAAAAACTGAGCCTTCACCAACTGCTAAAATATATTTGCCAGAGTTTCTGGCAGATTTTGAAAATCACACTGAGCTTAATGGGGCCACTGTCTGCTCAGGCAGCTCTCTAAAAATCACTGTAAATCACACAAAACACACACAAATAAGCCATGTAAATGAAACTCTTCTTGTGTTCATGTCTTCATTTGACAGAAAGAAATTGCAGTCAGGCATTTGACCAATAATTACATGAGTACAAATCTCTAATACAGAGACTCTCATAAAGAAAAAAACAACCTGAACTAATGTTGCATTGGAGCCACGACTGCAGTTACAGAGTAGCTTCACTTGACCCAATTTAAAAGGTTTTTGTTGTTAGACAGACATATTTATGTGTTTTTCAAAGTCTAACCTAGTTTAGTGGGCTCAGAGCTGATGCTGGCCTGCTTTTAATGAAAGTTTTACTTTGAAAGTTCGGTGTCTCAGTCACCACTGAAATTTAACTACAGATGATCTGAAGCTGTAACGATTTGTGACTTTCCCTTTTATATTTTAGCTTGCGAGCTCCACATGTATGACTTGAGATTAACTGGTTCTTCTCAGTGCCTAAACTGTCTCTACAAGGTTATTTTCCCCTGCTTGATGGGCTAATACAGCTACTACATAACCAAGCCACCCTACAGGACCATACTTAGGGGTCTGCCATGTGCATCCTGCCCAGATTTGTGATTTAACATAAATTTAAATTAATGTTTGGAGAAGAAGATGGACTAAGGGTGGTGAGGAGATGAGGGCAGGAGAAGAGAGACTTCCAGTCTAACTTCCCAAATGATCAGCGATAAAGGCTATAAGGAGAACCTGCTGGAGGAGAAGGACCTATGCTAGGAGGAGTTTCAAAGCCCTGAAAAATCAGGTGGAAAATGTTTTATTACCTTTATGTAGAAACTTCCTTGCACCCGTCATCCTTTATTCCAGCTTCAAGACACTGACCAGGGTTTTACAGCTACTTTTTCAAGTCTTTCATGTGCAAAGTTAAGCGATTTAAAAAAGTTTATAATTTCCTTTACTTTTAATAAGAGTTCACTTTTTAGGAAGTAGAGATATGCAATTTATTGGGGTTTTTTTTTCCTTAAAATGGGTTAACTGCAAAATGCACACACAAATACTTATCAAAAGACTTAAAGCATGGAAAGTTTATCTCTGTACTCACTAACAGCTGCAACTATCTTCATTCATACACATTTTTGAGAGGAAACCAATTATGTCACTGACTTACTCACCTCTCTGAGGACTCTCTTCCCTCAGTTAACAACCCTTGATAGATTATTTGAGGAAAAGAGAAGGGTTTAGTTTGTACCCAAGAGTACCCAAGAAAGCTGGAAGGTGATTAGAGTGAGGTTTGAGAGTTCAAAGCAAAATATGTTATTTAATAGCATATAAAATCATTTCTGTTCCAAGACCTAATTAGGAATGTGTATAATGAATCCTACCTACTCTTCACAGAGTACCATTTAATTCCAAGTGTTTCGAGCTTATTTGTGCTTTTTAGACATGGGCTGGCATTGAAAAGACAGCCATCTCCTCTGGAAAATACATATGATTACATTGCTGCTTTCAGTCCCACAGCCTACTGTAAATAGCATTTATGGAACTACTGTAATCCCACATCATCTTTGAGCCTGTACATCATGTGCGTGCATGTGTATCCATGACATGTTTAAATCTAGGAGCCAGAATTTATTTGTGCTTTGGCAAGTGCTGCATACCCCCACCTAAGGAGTGTCCTTACATTTATTTATGTATGTGGGCTTGAATACCTGCTCATGTTTCAGCAGACCATTCACAGAGGTGCAAGGAGTTATTTAGACAGGAAGGAAATTCAGTTTTACCTTCCTTTACACCTCACATACTACACTCAGGCTACATTCACAAGATCTTCGCATCCCTGGCATGAGTCAGAGGTTGTGCTGGTCCATCCTGTGCCAGCACTCACTGTTACTCATCTTGGGCATCACCAGCTGAGGTCTCCAGGAATTCCCCAACATTTACCTCTGCTTATCATCCTCAGAAAGTCCTCCAGGACTTGTTTCAATTCTCAGATCTTTCCTCTTTGCCTTCTTCTTTCTAAGCCTTCTTTTTCTCCTCCTCTTCTTCAAGATCATTTCTTTCTAAGAAACACATCTTTTCAGCCTCCCTTCTGGAGGCCACAAATGTCTCATTTTCAGTGGGTCTCTGAGAAACCTGGTCCAGTGGAAGGTGTCCCTGCCTGTGGCAGGGGGTCTGAAACTGGTTGAGTTTTAAGGTCCCTTCCAACCCAAACCATTCTGTGATTCTGTGAAAACAGTTTATGTGCAGAAGGACAAGAAGTGATCAGCTTGCTAATTGATGCATCAGAGCCATCTCTATTAATTGGAAGATTTAGCACATTCCACTTTTTCCTTAAGTCTGGGTGTTCACAAAAATTTACAGCCAGCCTGTAGCAGTTGCTGAGAGGAAGCAACAGACTTTAATGCTTGGCAGTTCAAAAGTTCAAATCTGGACATTCACTCCCCCACATATCCCAATTATCTTGCTCATGTTAGCATTAATGATTTTTTTTTTTTGGCTGCAACTGTTGTTAGACATGTATTAACTCATCTCCTGCAAGTACTTCACTGCAAAGTCACATGGTTTGGAGCAGGATAATGATAAAAATCTGTTTGTATTTGACTATAACACTTGTTTACAGATTACTCGTGTGTTGATAAGATTGTTGTTCTCCGATGTTTTTATTAAGAGGTGTAAGGCAGGCATTAATCTCCTGATTTATGAGCATCAGCACTATGTATTAACTCTCCCTCTGCTAGATAACCTGTTGAGCTGCTGCTACATTTCATAAGAATCCCCACAAGGCAGCAAGCATAACTCATAAGCTAGATACATCCCTCCCCTCCAAAATACAAAACACATTTAATCATGCCCACAAATATTAGCTTTAGCTTTATGTAAGCCTCAAATGAGCAGACAAATCTTACTATCACTATTTGAAGTCTAAAACACTGGCAACACTCCCAAGTAAGTCACTGTGGTTTTGGAGAACACTGTGAAATTCAAGCAAAGCAGTAAAACACAGCCTGCCCCAAACAAGCAAATATGTTCCGCTGCCAAACCAAAGTTCGCAAGAAAGTTAAACACAGGATTAGAAACAATTAAGATTCACAGAGAAGAAATGTCAGGAGAGGTTCATAACCTAATGAAAGTGTACCTCCCCAGATTGAGGGCTGTTTCTGGTATCATATGCCTGTGTGAAACTCAATCATCAACACTCTTTGAAGTCAAAAACAGTTAAAGGTGGCCAATGTCTCGAAGGAGATGCCTTAGCAAAAAAAGTCTTAAAAACGTCCCAAACAATGTTGTAATTTTGGACTGTGCAGATCATAAAAAACCCCCCACTAAACCAGTACTTCGACTAATATCAGGATGCAGGAAAAAGACCAGACTCTCTTAGGAGCTCAAATGCCAAAACTGAGAGCATGACGTATTTTTGAATCACTAGCCATCACTTTTCTTGTCTCAGTGAGTGCCAGTGAGCAAGAGGATCATTCGAAAACTTGGCTACAGACCCTCATTTTCATTTTGTTTCTTTTAAACAAATACTTCAGCCTAACAATCTCCAGGACAAACACAGCTAAACAAAAAAAAATCCCCACCCAGCACCGCCTGATTATTAAGACCTTGGTTTGGCATAGAGCTTTCTTTGACAAATAAAAGCATAAATATGTTGTCTTCCTACATAATCTGGAGACATGCAGCTAAGATTGATTAACACTGGTATGGAGTCTTAAAAATAACAGGTCTTTAAAACAGCAAACCATGAGCATAAGAATACAAAGGAACTAGAGTTAAGCTATTTTAAATGATTTCAAATCTTTGCCTGGAGTACACTGTCAGAAACCTTTGCAGGCTGATTTCTTCTGTGGGTGTTGGGCAGGAGTTTTATTTGGTTTCTATAGTACACATTTGAAAGGATCATGAAAATTTGGCCCAGAAACAGGACTGATACTTCCCATTTGGAATCAGGAAACATTTATATTACAGATAGCCCAGACTGAGGAAAAGACATCACAGCTGAAGCAGAAGTGAAAGTTTGGTCAGAAGCTGATGTGGATTTTAGAAGAGTAGTTTCTCTATCACTGCAAAGTCAGAAATATTTGTGTCATTCCTGTTTCAAAAACTCATGGATTGACAACCACAAAAAAAAAAAAAAAAAAAAAAGAAGGCCTCGACACAAGTTTTAAGGTTGTGCAATAATCTTAGAGGTAAAGAAGGATCCACAATATGATTTTATATAAATTTTAAAGGAACATATTAGCAAATTTCTGCATTTTTGCCTTTTGATTGAAAAAAAGCTTATTGACTTTATGTGCCTTTGTGTGCACATGAGCATCTGTGCCTTTTCCCTGTGTATTTACAGACCACAGATCCCCAATCACTTAATCATTTTTCTTACAGCCACAGAAAGTTTTAATGATGAAAACGGACAGCACAGGATTCATTATCTGTACTCCTAAAGATTTCCCAACACCAGGATAATGGGCAACACCATATTGCCCTGTGACAACAAATATCAAACATATAATGTAGGACCTTAGGCTGTTACTGCTGTTTCCCACCTCCTCCCACCACGGACAACACTGCACAGAAAATTGAATTTCACCATTTATATTGTTGCTCTCTCAAACAAACAAGAATCATAATAATGAATGAAGATTTGAGGGGAAGAAGAAAAATAGTAAACCCCAATTTTTTCTAAACTTTACCAGCCATATTTATGCAAAAAGTTTTGATTCTGTTTGAAGTTAAAAGATGTACTTTTTCCACAGGAGGGAAAGGGGGAAATCAGCTATTTGCAAAGAAGGAAGGGAAAGCTGCAAACAGCGGGAGTTTAAAGGGGCAATTGAGTTAAGAATCATTCCTGCAATTTGATTCAGTTCACCACAAGCTTAAGACCCACTCAAAGGTTCAACTCAGGTTTTGATTTGACCCCTCAAATTTGACATTTACAGATTTAGGTTGACTATTCTGATTTCAAAATAAAATGAACACCATAGTCCCTTTCCACCCTGTTTAGGAATCAGATGTGTAAATATAGTCACATATGAATGTCAGCTTAATCCTTCCCATGTTTTTTGAACTTCTTGTTCAGCTTCTGAGATGCTTGGCAAGGAGATGGTAATCTCAAAAGTACTAAATTGTCTTAAGCCTCCTGAAAATAGGCAGTCAAGTAAAGACAGAAAACCTCTCAGGCACACTGCTTCAACAAGGACACTTTTAACCCTCTATAACATCAACAAGTTATCCCCCAGTTCTCCAAAAAACACCCAAAATCAGAGCCACTCCCCTCCCCCTGAAAAACCCTAAAATAAAACCCATGCTAAAGCAAATGAAATAATCAAAAAGATAAAGAAAATAAAAATAATGGAAAGGGAAAAAAAAAAAAAAAAAAAGCACCACAAAACAACCCTAACACTGCAACCACCAGAAATAGCAAAAAATCCCAAAGCAGAACCCCCCTGCCCCCACCAAGTATAAATCTGCATCTGATTCAGCATGACAGGATCCAACCAAGATACACTCATTATCCCCAGAAAAAGAAAACAGATTTCAAGGACTTCAGCTCTTCCAGAATAAATTTTTCATCCCTAATATGTAAAAATAATGTAGAGAAAAAATAACTTGCAATATTAAATGAATAAACCTTGGTTGAACATACAGGTCCTTCCACACAAAAATGGAACAAATTTAAAACCAAAACTATATATCAAGGCTCTCTGTGCACATAATGCACAATATTTTAAGTCCACTATCCAGCTTCAAAAAATTTGAATTACAACCTACCAAAGATTTTGTGATCTTGAAATCTTCAGGACCCTGTATTTTCTGGTCAGCCTAATATAATCCTTTACCTCAGAGAGAGGTCTGCATTTAACTTTGATCACCATTGCATCAAGCTCCCAGGAATTAAATGAGAATCTTGTTACATTAAAATAAAGTTGTTTATAATCAGCCATGCACAAGCTGTTGGTATGGCTAGCTGCCACACAAATCAAGGTTAAAACAGACCAGGCTTACAGCTGAAATATAACTAATATGACATTATTCCTTCAGACATTTGGTTAGGCTGACAAATTTGTAACTCTGTAATTTACACAATGTCCCCATGACATGTGGCAGTACAGCTATTGTGTATGGAGATTTTTATCATGGGAAGGGGGAGGGAGAGAAGTCCACACTTTCCTTATGCAAATCCTTCCCACAGCAATGTCAGAATACATGCTGACCTGCTAAGGTGTACAATTTACCTATCTGAGAGTACAAAAAGTTCAAATGGTGATGGATAGTTGTTTTAATTCAACGCAAAATTACCCCTTGCAACAAATTGCTCCAAAAAGTGGTTAAGATACTGTATACAATGCTGCTATAAAAAAAGTGCATTCTTTAGTAACATAAGGCTTGAAAGGTTTGCTCTTTCTTTTTTTCACGCATTGCATCAATAAAGTAAATGTTGTTAGAATTCAGTAGTAGGAAGGAAAATTCAATGAGTAGGATTTTAACGCTCTTGTATAACACAGCAATTGTCTCATTGGATCAGACAGGAGTTTGTTTTATGTGACCTTCCATCCCTAAGAGGTACAGAAACCTCCACGGATAGTGATATGTTGCCAAATAAGGAAAGATTCTCCTTGACCTCAGACAGCAGTTGGCCAAAACATGAGGACTTGTATCCTTCCCCATTTTAATCCTGTCTGATTGTAGATGTTATCATCACCCTTAAAAATATATATTTTTCCAAGTCTAAGGATTTGGCCTTCAGAGTATCTACTGGCACAGTCGCCTGTGAGCTAATTGCCATGTGGGTTATTGGTTTTAAATCTTTCACAGGATTTTTGTTTCTCCTTTGTGTCATGAAAAAGTTCAGAAGCCTTAAGTCACCATTTCTGAGAAGTGCCGTCTATTCTGTGCAACTCTTTGCTTCTGTAATTAAACACTCCCCAGAAGAGAGCCCTCCTGGGTCTGAAAGTTTTTGCTAACTCCTGCTGGAACCCCTTGGTTCAAGCACATTTTTTACCATCTTCCTAAAAGAATTCAAAATTGGCAGCTCCTGCCAAGGCGATACAAAGATACCATATATAGGTAACTGCTCTGTTCCAGATCATCACATCTTAAGGGCCTGTCATACATACTGATTATACAGCTTCCTCCCTGCAAAGCTGATTTTATTCCACAGTGCCACACTAAGCTTCCAGCTGCTGGAGAAATAAAACATGCACAACCCTTTGCTGCAGATCTCGTTCTGCTTCCCCATCCCACTTTCACCACGTAGATTTGTGCAAACTTCCTGTGTGGTCTGGCTGCTGGTGTGTATTACAAGAAAAAATGGGGGGAAGACAAGGATAAATGCAGAACTTGTTCTTTCCTCCAGACTGTCATGTTTTGTGATGTTGCAGCCTGGACCCCAGCACTGTTTCATGTTCGAATCCCAAGCTCATGGTATACATGGCTCATCTGCATCAACACAGTTTATTTTCCTCCTGTTGTTACAGACTTCATTTTCATAATAACTGCTTAAATTTAATCCACCACGTGAATTGCCCATAAAGGATGTACAATCAACCTTGTAATAACTTGCAGAGACATTAGTGGGAAAACAAAGCAAAAATTTGTACAGTCAGATTAATACAGGTACACAGTACATTCAAGCTGGGTTTCTGTACATTAAAGGGCATTTTGTTTTAAGGCGCTTTATTTTTCTTGAACAGTGGTTATGATGTTTTGGGGGTTTTTTGATTTTTTTTTTGTTTGCTTGATTGATTTGGTTTTTTGGTTTTTTTTTCCCCCTCTGGAAATTAACCGAGGTCTTTTCCTAAGCACTTTTCTGCTATGATGCATGCCCAGTAAATATCTGTAATTGCAGCAAAAATAATTCTGGCCAAGGTAATTTCTCATGTGCCTGTGAATAGGACAGAGTTATGCCTCCTGGAATGGGACCTGTGGCTTCATCCATGCTCATTCTTCTTTTTACCTGTATTCAACAACACAAATGTGAACAAAATTTTCTTCGCAGCAGATCAGATTTTTTTTTGGGCTATTTTGTCATGGCAAGAATAGTTTCCTATTTCTGTTCCTGGACACTCTGCTGCGCCTGGTTGAACAGTATCTGCAGATACGATGAAGAAGAAAGGATGTAAACTACAATAACTGCATCCCAGACTCAGGTAGAAAAATTCAGATTGTTGTTTACTATAGAAACTACTGCTACAGAAGGTACTTTTAAGTTAGGGGACATCTTGTGAGTAACTTGCTTTTTCTCTTGGGTGTGAAGAACTGAAACTGCTTTTAAATTCTTCTTATGAAAACATTTAAGAGCAAAGATGTGAGAGGAGACCACAAAGTCCACATGAAATAGTGATCTAGCCAGTTTTGAGGCATCTTGCACCAGGACTCTGCAATTACACTTATAATAACTGCATGCATTATGTAAGCTCTCACTAACCACAGATTTTAATGAATCTCATGCTAACCAGAGCAACTTGCTGCCCATAGATGTAGCTGTGACTCTCAGTGAACAGCAGGGAGATCTAAACTCAGTTAGGAAAAGTCCCAGAGCTAGATGTACGAATCATGTTGTTCTGGGTTAAAAATGCAAACAGCTTATGCAGGAATGAGAAAAAAAAAACCAACAAAAACCAGCAACCAAAAAACCCCCAAAACCAAACCCAACACTCCCATCCCCACCACATTTACAAAAATCAGGAAACTTTCAGCTCAAATAGGTAGCAAAGAAAATACTTTACAATACAGCAAACTTGGATTCTCCTATCGCTGCTTCCCAATGATTTAAAGTTCATATGCAACTTATGCAGTTAGTTTATTCAGCTTGTCTGCAGCCTACGATGTCATAGGTCTAAGTTTGTTAATAGATTATGGTAAGTTTATTAGTCTACTTGAAGGCTAACTAAAGAGCAAAGAGTTGGGTAATCTGCTTCTTTTAAACACAGGAAAAAATAACTAGAAAATTAAAACTTAATGTAACCTTTTTCCCAAGAGCTTATTAGAGTCCAGGCTTCTGATAGAGTAAAACTGGGCATCAAAAACACAGGCTGGAATAAATCAATACAGTAAGTACTTTGACCAAGACATTTTTTTCTTCTATTAGATTCAGAAACTTTATGTATAAAAAGAAAGATGTTAGGCCTCCTGCAAAACACATGGGCTCCAACTCCCAGTTACTCTGTCAGTAGATCTTGCTCAATGGAGCTTTGTCAGTTTGAGTCAGCTGGAAATCTAACCCCAAAAGTCACATAAAAGACCCTGCCAATTAATTCCTCTTGGAGTCAATGAAAGTTTACATCAGCATTTAAACGCTTTTCTCCCCATCACCCTGTTGAGACTTTTAATATCTACCTCCCCCTTCCAAGCCTGTAATTCTTCCCAGGCTACATAAATCCTTTATTTTGGCATCTCCAGCCGAAACCTGACCCCAGTCAACAACATTTCGCAACTCTTGGAAGGTCAGTTCTTCCAACAAGGAGGAAGTCCAAGGGCTACAGAGACCTCCACCAGTCTCTGCAGTGCCAGAAGCACTGAAGTTCTTCCCCAAGACCAAACCAGGGCAGAAAGGATGTCCAGCTGATATGCCAAGTTAGCCAACAGTCCCAGCACCTCTAACGACAGGGCACATAAAAATTAAGGTTCAAATACCTAACAGGAATCATGGACCCAGTACTTCTTCAAATAAGTTGTATGGAAATTTTTGCAAATCTCATAGTAAGTAGAAACCACCTCTGATTAATATGCAGTAACCCCTTGCTTGCTTAAAACAAAGATTAATTACAGCCTAAGAGACCAAGTTATCAAATTCATCCCAATGCTTGAAGGTGATTTTAGTTACTATTTGCAAAATTAGGTAGTCTCAGCTTGAGATCTGCCGGTGCCTCCTAGTTCAGGATTAGTGGAACGGGTAGTAGTGCTCAGGTGACACGTGGAGATTAATTAAACTGTGGATTTATAGCCTATTCTTTGTGGGGAAAGGTCATTAAGTCCACATATTTTTCAGAACTGAAATGTCCACTGCTTCAAAGGCTCAAGTCTTTCTATAACATTACTCTTGTCTTTGGGACCCGGAAACCAAGAATCCAATACAAAACTCAGAATCTTAAAACTAAAGGAAAAAATCCTAACCTCTCCCCCCTTTAAAGCTTTCCATAGTATTTTACAAATCCTTGGGTGGAATATGTTTAATCATTCAAAAGTCATACCAAAATTTTCAACTCTAACTAAATCCTGGTTCCATTAATCTACTAATTTATTACGTAAATGTACTCAGCCATTCACATATGTTAAACTGAAAATCAGTCTTCTACTACTGAAGAGTATTGCAAAATTACCTGAACAAGTACATTAATTCTTTAACAGATAAAAATTATCTATACACCATGTTTCTAGGAGATAACTGGCTACAGGCAATTTAACTTGATATCTGAAGAAGAAGGAAAAAAAAATCCAGCACGAATGACATGAAAAATTTTCCAATAATCTGAAATCCATCCATTCCACAAAAGAGAGAGTACAACTGTGATAATCACTGGAACCTCCCAATATTTCTACCTTTAGAAAAATCTTAACTTTTAAAACTCAGTTTTAAAAAACAAATGAACTGCAACAGAAAACTCAGTGTCTGCAAGTCAACAGGTGTTCAGTAACAAAGTGGTCCACTAATACCAGCTTGGGATTGATTCAAGAACAAGTGTCCTACAATGAATAATCACATAATTCTTCTATGTTCAAGGAATGCATGGGCTTATGCAGATGAAGAAAAGAAAAAGAAGAATTTCTTTCACTTGTGATGAAACATGAGGAAACACACACACAAAAAAAAAAATCTGACAAAATGATATAAAAATGCGATTAATATGAGATTAGGTTTGGAGTTTTTTTAATTAAGGAAAATTAGAGTATAATCAGTAGAAGCACGTTCAGCTGCTCATATAAAAAAGGCTGGATGGTAACACTTAGGTTATGACAAGGGGTTTTTTAGTGCCACAGAGCATTTTTCAGGAGTCTTAGAGCACCTGAAGTCTGAACAAGTTTGTTGGGAGACACTGATACCCACCAGACAACACCCAAAGGGAATAGTTAGAGTATTTTCCTAAGAGATAAGAAATTAATCTCTTACACAGGTCAAGCAATGGAAAATCTTAGTAACAAAGACTACAAATCTCTCTGGTTTCACCTTCCTTTTTTCCCTCCTCGGTACAGCATCTTGAGACTATCAGGAGTGCAAGAGAACTTTAATGAATCTCTCTTCAAAAAAATCAAAGCCTAACAACTCCCTGGAAAAAAAGCTGGTGAGCACAAGGAATTTTGTGGCTCTTCCTTGGTGCTGTCTTGCAAAGGCAGAAATAATGAAGAAAGGGTTTTAGTAAACCAGCAAGGAATTAGGTACCCTCAAGAGAATTAAATTCTATTTTCTGTTAAATAAATTATTGTTATGAGGGCAGGTGATGAAATGCCCAGCCCCAAGGCTGAGCCCCCAGTGCTGTGAGTTTTATAGGACAGAGCTGTACATCTCTATAGCCGTGAAAATCTTATAGCCAAAGTAAATAAGACAGGTATTAACAGGTCCATTTTACCTCTGGGAACTGGGGCACACAGAGATTACCTAACACTTCCAAACTAACACAGAAAGCCTGGAAAAAGAATGAAATTATAACCTCATCTCTCAAGGACAGTGTAAGGCTGCCACTTCCCGGTTACCTTTCCTGTGTACAGGCAACTTCCTCCTTATATCAGTTCCACCAAGTGCAGAACTAGACAAAGCTTGAAATTTGAATGGGTGGTTTAGCAAAGATCTGGAGGAATACATTAGGACTGCCACTGATTTAAGAGATGAAGATGATGAAATTGTAGATGAAAGTCAGCATCATTAAGTACTGTGTGCAGGAAAGGATGATTCTGCTTTTACCTGCATCCTGCAACATGTGCACCCATGTAATTGGATGTGAGTAATCACCAGTCAGGAACAAAATTCTTGGGTATAACAGGTGAATAAACAACACAACCTCCATCTCCTGTCACGAGGAGGGAACCTGAAGTCAGTGGCTCAATGACTTAGCAGGGAATCCACTCCAAATACTTCCCATGTGTCCCAAAACACGCATGCAAGACAAATTTACGTGCAAAAGAGCCCTTGCAATGCACTTCCTTGTTAGCAGCTGTAATCAGTGAGCCAAACCACAGAATTTCTTTGTTGCAAGATGTTCTGGACTCAAAGTTAAAACTGCAAAGCCAGTCAGATCAATTCATGGAGGAAGCAACCCTCAAGGAAAAGCCATAACTGCTGGCACAAGTCCCTGAAGTGCAGATCACTGGTGGCTGGTAGAGTGTTACTACACCTCACTGTTGCAGATGCTGGCTAGGCAGCTGTGCTGCTGGTTCAGGTTCTAGGGGTTAGGGCAATTTAAATAATTAGGCAAAGGAATGTAGCAGCAGTAGTAAGTAAACCTCTTTGTGAGAGATCATTCACTTGAACTGGATGTTTAAATCCCCCATAAAGCACCTGGAAGATTTAACAACTCATGTCCAAATGAACAAGATGTAATGAGCTTGTACACAGGCTTGATATGAAAAGTGGATTGTTTTTAGCAAAACGGTGGAGAATAACCTCTTATTGAAAGGAGTGATAGTGAATTTTAATCAGGGGAAAATAAAGATGAAAGAATAAATCTGCACAGGCTTAGAGGAGGACTGCATGACTTTCTCAGCCATCAGCAATGGATGCAGGAATGTGTTACATCCTAATCTGCTGGTTTCTGTTTTCTTTACTTGCATCATCCCATAGATGCTGCCTTTTTAAGAGAAAAAAAAAAAAACCCCTAACAAAAAAACCAAAGAAAAGCTGCCCATATTGTCCTTTACAAAGTGCAGAGGAAGCACAAATAAAAAAACATGAAAAAAAATTTGAAAATTCATACTTCAATACAGCTGGCCCTAATTTTTCATCCCCGTATTATTCACTTGAATGATTGTAGAGTTACACATTCAAACTGAAAGCAGAAGAATCCACACTATGTTTTGCTGCTCATATTTAGCTTATCAGAGCTTGGCAACAGCCAGCATCCCCCTGGTGATTCTCATCTGTGTCATGACTTGGGACGTGTGTAACCCGCACTAACACTCCTTTCAATGCCATCTCTGACACCATCTGCATTTTTGGATTAGTAAACTGGAAAACCATTTCTCAAATGTGTTTTTAGTTATTAAAAGATACACACACCCTCCTTCCACGCTTTTTTTTTTTTTCTTAAACCAAACATATTGTGGCAATTAGGAGGGAATTTGTATTCTCCACTGACATCTGAAATTCCATTTTCTGTATTTCATGGTGGCGATGGAGTCCAGCATTGTATCCCAGGGCCAAACATTCGGGGCTTGCTTCCTTTTGTTTTTTGAGTACTGGCTGAAGAGAATATTGTCCAGGTCCTCAGAGTAAAGCTCAAGTGAAATATTTTCTTTCTTTCTTTTTAGTCCTTTTTCTGAGCAGTTATATGTTGGGGGTCCATGCATGAGCTGGTCTGTTCAGATACTGAATACAGAATGTCTTATCTTAAGCTTTGCTCAATTTATTGTTCTGTGCCCACGGCCAAATTTGAGCTGTTGTGCCTACTTTCCTCCCCCCTTCCCCAGTTTGAACATTTTGAAGCTATTTAACCCACCTCAATTCCCAGGCAATCACAGGGGTGGATGTAGGGATAGGACTATTTGCCCAAAACAGCTCATAATGCACACACCAACACAGCTGAAATTGCTCCTCCTGGGCTGATTTGCCAAGCATGAAAAACAATTTTTTTTTTTTCCTGAAAAGCCTAACCATTAACAGGCTGTTTGGATGGTGTGTGTGGTGGAAAAAGACATTTTGGAGAGAACATTTGAATTGGTACATCCGCCTGACACAATGACGTGTTGCAAACAAGATGTTCCCAACTCCACCAGCCAAGTTGGACGGGCCGGTTCAATAGGACTTGTAAAATTCCTGTCATCTGCATGCAGAGCAGACACTGAGGTTCCCTGCTTCCCAGTTCTGGGGGCTGACCACTCCTCTGAGTAAAAACTCCTACTCTTTCCTTGGATTTCACCTTGAGGTTGCAAAGTCAAGTTAAAACTGACTTTTAATTTTTTTTCCTAGCGATGTGCCATAGAAAGGTCACATATTTCTTCAGACAGGAATGCAAAAGGGGCACAAGGTCTTCCCTGCATAGGTAACTTATGTGATTTATAGTGCTGAATTTAGCCTTGTTGGAGCCAAATTAAGGCAGAAAAGCAACAGAGGAGATGTGGCCTTGAGGAATTAATTTTTTTTTCCTCTTTTTGTGGCTCTCCTTGCCAGGCTACTGCTCTGCTTTTGCTGCTGTAGGGGCCCAGAGCACAGGATGCTTCAGAAACCATTGTCCCTGTCACATATAGGAACAAAACCACATCCCAGAAATTCTAAACAGGGATTAGAGACTTTTTGGAATCAAGGCAGCTGATTTTGGTCCCTCTCATGCACTAGGAGGTCTCGATCCCAACTCCCATCTCATTTTAAAGATGGTAAAAAAAAAAAAAAAAAAAATCCATGTGTTCACTTTTCAGTAACTTTAGTACTCAGACCACTCTGAATAAATCCAGTGAAAGAAAATGCACATTAAACTGTGTTTAGGGCTCTTGCACCCAGAGGAAGTGGAGACTTATCAGAAATTATTGCAGCTCTCACTGTCCTGCTCCAGACAGACACAACCAAAGAGGGAGGCCTGATGTAATATTATATATACACACATCATACTGCCATTTATTTAATACCTCTGCTAGTTCTCCCAGCTCAGCTGGGTGAAGTCCAGCAAGATCCCCTGTCATGCTCCAAAACCACCTCTCCCTCCTTTTAGGCTTTACCACCAGCCACAACCTTGTCTGTTGTTATATTGGACCTTTCCCTTCATTATTACCTTTATTCATAGGTCAAAGGATGTGCTCCCTGAGGGTCTGGGGAGCAGGGCAGAGGAGCCAGAGCTCAGCTGACATAGGGTTAACCAGCACCAAGGCTGCTCTGAGCCCCTGGGAATTATTAAGTCCCAATGTAAATATTCCCACCTGCTGCCTCCACAGGATCTTCATCGCTCAGTCTTTTCCCAGCTAATCAAGCCTCAAACTGTGATGGAGTCACAGAATAAATTATGGGGGTGCAGAAAATAAACAAAAATGAGGATTTACCAGTATAGGACACTAGTTTAGAGCTGGTGGTGGCATTTGCTGCATCAATTCATTTGAGTCTGAAAAAATTGGTTTGTGACCTAAAAGAAACACACAGAAGCATTCCTCTATGTCTTATAAATATTAGCTCCAGGATTCTTTGGGGACACACTAAAGCCAGGAACTTCAGAGGCGTCAAACAGCTTGGAAATTGGCCCACAGAAGAGGAACTAAAATTTATAAGAAAAAGTAGAAGTGGCATTGCAGTTTAATAAGTCACAAGCCATAAGAGCTCTGTGATGACTTTTACCTCTTTTTTTTTTTTTGTTCAGTGTCATTCTGCTCATATTACATATTGCCTTTTCCCACCTCTTAACCTTCTGCATCTTGCAGTGGAGCTGCACAATGTCACATCTGTGCAGAGTTGCTGTTCTAATCATACACAGAAACTACACAGAAATGTCCAGACTTAATCACATCTTTGACCTACTCTGTGTCCATACAGCTGCAATCTCCACATTCACACTCAAAGTTGGGAAACTTCAGGCATGCTGTAGGGAAAAAGTGCCAGGGAGATATTTCTTTTACAGGCATGTAAAAAATGGATTTTTAAAGAAAACAGGATTCTTCGAGAGGGCAACATTGTCTCCTCCTTAAATCTTCTTGACTTTCATGTCCTCGGTGCCATCTTTCAACTCAGCACAAACCTGGCATCACCTGACCTGTCTTTCAGAGCAATCAGAAATAGTCTCACAGAGCTAGATAAAACTTAAAATAATTCCTAGAATAGCTCTTCTGGAGCACACACGCTGTAAGGCAACACAAATGGGACTCTGCAAAAGCACTTCAGTGGCATTCGTTGGTGGTGAGTCACAAAAGCCACCCTGGCTCTGGTCCAGTGCAGGGTGAGCACCCAGCCCAGATGCCCCTCTCAGCCCTGCACTCCTCCATCCCTCACAGCCCTGCTTTTGAGCGAACATGGATTTTGGAGTTAAATAGGAACTCATCATTCTGTGCTGACAGTCCCAAATGACTTGAAGAATAAAATAAAATAAACTTGCAATAAGCCTGCTGTGCCAAGTCTCATACCACCAGCAAGGAGAGAGGTCTCAGTCCACAGACCTACACAGAGGCTCAGAAAATGGTCAGAGAATTTTAAACTCCTAAAATAGAAAGTTCAGTGAGGAAAAAAGCCTCAGTCATGTAAGTAGACTTTATATTTTGACTCTGAAATGTTGTTTTTCCTCTTTCAGTTCAGAACAAAATAAGTTCTTTAAAAAATTGTATCAAGAAGCTAAAGTATACTTTAAAATATTATTATTACATATATAGCATAATAATATCACAATTCATACCACCCAGTCCTTGTAATTTGCTCAAAAAAATTATTAGGTGCAGCTTCATGTTTTGCAAAAAAGCTGAGGGGTATCTATGCAACTTTATATTTAAGTGATTTTTATAATTTTGCCATCTACAGTCCCAGATGTTTCCAATGTCTTGCTGAAGTTTCTGCAAACCATCTGCAAACTTTTATATGTCTGGATTCTCAATAAGGCAAAACCAGGCACTGACAGCAGCATTAAACACAGACACTTAACACCGTGGATCTTCAATATCTGCAGCAAGAATTAATGGGGATATTTTTTTCCCCCCTTATAATTTTTTAGCAGTTCAAATTACAGTTTTTCACTAAGCAAATTAAAGAAATCCAAACATTGGTGCTGAAGATAAAAAAGTTGCAGCTTTTAAGTGCCAAACACATGCCTTAAGAGAGGCAACAAAGTGTGGAAGTTTCAGCAACAACATGAAACAAGCACTTTAGTCCCCCTTCCTTCCCCCAAGACTATTTTCCACTTCTTGATCAACTTTCATGCTGTTGGTTTTTGCTTCTCTGGAGTTTCCCATTCATTTCCATGCAGAGCACAGCAAGATAAGCAGAGAGTTAATGCTGCAGTTGCAACTGGTGTGAGCCTTTACTATTAGCTTGAATTTACAGAGCAGTCTCTCCTTAAAAAGAAATTTAAAAACAAAGAATTGCTCACTGCACTGTAACACTGAGAAGTATATTTAAAAATTCTCTCTCGGGTCTCTCTAAACATCTGTTCAAAGGTTTTGCTGTATCTTAAAGGGGTCTAATTACCAGAAACTCCTTTCTTACTTAAGCCCAGGTCTCGCATTTCGATTACAACTCAAGCTCCAGTTAATTTAGGGCTAAACCCAAAATGCCTGTACCAAACAGAAGAAAATATAGGCCTACCTTAAAACTTTCCAGCTCTTCAGAGGATCCAAGTCAGAGATTATAGACACCATTGTAGTAATAACAATAATAAAACACGTATATTAAAAACAAAAAAAAAACACAAAAAAAAAAGGAAGAAAAACCACGGCAGGGAAGGCTAACCACAAAAGCAGCAAGTACTCTACTCAGTGTGGGAATGACAACAAACCCAGCACAGCTCTTCCTCCTTCTCAAGCTGATAAGCACTTGTCCCAGCTTCTCTCCACCCCCAAAATCAATCTTGTGCTATATTGCTTCACAGTCCCAGTTTCATTTCTTCACCACTACCTTTTAAAGCCCTTGTAATCTGCTCCAACTGATCAAATTTGACCTTTTTGTAGTCCACTTTATTCCAAGCACAGCCCTCAGTTAAATCTCTCTTTATTAACACCGTCCTTCTTGGCTTTCTTTTGGAACAAACACAGCTCAAGCTCGAAGCCTCCAGTCTTTGCCAGCAATCATTTACAGATTACTGCAAGCTGCAGTCTTCTCCTTTTGGGTATTTTCTTCTACCTCTGAGGTTTGTTTTTATATTATTTTCTGAGGGTTGTTGGTGGTCTCCCTTTCCCTGTTCTGTGCAGGTTGGAGTTTGACACTTTTAAAGGAGGGACTTTCTAATGCAACTCCTCTCCCACCCTTCCCTCCTCCCCTTGTCCCTCACCCCCATATGGAGAAACAGACACATGCATTAAAAACAGTTCACAACCTTTAGATTACAGAATAATCTTTCCCCCCCCTCTGTTCTTTAAATCTATTAGAGTTGATAGACTTAAACACAGATCTGTGCCTGAAATACACTGATCTAAAGCAAGACTGCTATTATGGTGGAATAATAAAAAGTCTAATCATGCAAAGCCAGATGTAACCCTTTGGATGTTTGAAAGGGGAGAAGGTGCCTCTATAGTTCCATTAAATAAATTTCTTTTTTTTGCTACTTAAAAAAATAAATGATAAAGCATCTTTCAGATTACTATGGTGATTTGAAAAGTTGTGCAACTGCTGATAGTGTGTATTTGCTTAGGAAAATTGAGTTTATTGGCTTCATTTGTGTTTCTGTAACACTTTTGACATTGATTTCCCTCTATTTAAATATTTCTCTTGCATTTGTTTCCCTTCTAAATCTTTTCCATTCATCCTGCAAATGACTGTACCTCTCCTTGAGTTCCACCAATTCATTAGGATTTCTGGAAATTCCCGAGTTAAAATTCTTTGGGGGGAAAAAGAAAAACAGTACCTCATGAAGTGTTCAGTCAGAACCGAACTACCCCAGTTGGCAGATACTTCCACTTTGATATTTATATCACAGGCATATGCTCCTAGCTTCCCTCTGCCACCAGTTCTCTCTCTCTCTCTCTCAAAAAAAAAAAAAAAAAAAAAAAAAGTTAAGATCAGCCCTTGTTTGTTAAAAGCAGTGATACGGTGGTCACATAGAGATTTGGGAGACCTGGTCGTGTGGGACACACTCATGGAAAGATCATAAAGAGTATTAGAAGACATAATAAAGTTTAAAATCTGCAACTGCCTCCTTCTTTGGTGAGATAAAAGTGAAGTTGTGCCTAAACCATTTCAGGCTCCCTGGTATGCTGTAGGCTGGGTTTGGGCAGCCTGAACCCCCCCCTTGCTGGCTTCACAAAGGCCCCACAGTCTTGCCCTGGCCAGAAGGTGACACTGAGGCTTCCCACCACCCAAAAAAAGAGAATGTGACCATTTTGCCTGCCAGACAGCAGCCAGCTGATAGTGGTCAGACAGAAGCAACCAGTTTTAAATTACCCAGACACAAAATGCCTTCTTTACTCAAAGGCCAGAGCATCACTGACCCCTCGTTTAGGAGAAACACTGAGTCATCTCCTGCCTCCCTCCCCACCTCAGCCAGGTGAAGCTCCTGGCTCAGCATGAGGGGCCGTATCAGTTGATCAGTTTATCAAGTCAGGCCTCAAGTTCAGACTTCAGAATTTTACATCTCCCCCTAGGCAATGCTTCCAGCAGTTTTACTTTGTCTCAGAGGGGTGTAGCGAGGACAAACACATCAGAGTCAGCTGATGGTGAGATTGCAGGTGCAGATCTGGGGCAGGAAGGTGGAGGACAGCTGGGGGTTACAGATGTACCACCTCCCTCTTAGTACCAGTGGGGCACAGGGTGTTTCTCACCTGATACACACATATCTCGGAGCAATTCTGCAGAGATAAGGCTTGTATCCTGCTCTGGAAACTTTGGGCCCTGTATTTATTTAAGTACAAGAGGTGGGCAAGATGCTTGTAATGGAAAATTAAATCCAGTTGTTTCTTTGTGGAACTGAGGAAATTTCCATGCTTTTTAGCATGGAAAGAAAATAAGAAGAGATTGGTCAGTGTTTCTTTTTTCCTCCCAAAAGTTTGTAAACCACTGTTATAGAGGTTAATCCCTCATTTGAGGCTGGGGAGGGCATCAGTGCTTGCAGCACACTGCCTTTTCTCTTTCCTCTCTACCCTATAGCCATTTGCTGGTTTTAGAGCTACATTCACCTATTTTCCCACATAAACTTCCCATTGAATATTTCATATTGTGCAAACATACTGATGACCAGGCTCTAATTAAGAAAGGCTTCAAGCTTAGCCTCCAAGGAAAACAAAAATCAAAGTACCCTGACCTCTCCTGTCACACTGACAAGCCAAGTTTGTGTCCTTGTCACATCCTGTCCCTCCACTGTTGCAGGTCAAGGTGAGAATGAGGCAGATGCTCTGTCTTTATACCTCACTCTTTATACCCAAGATGCTCAGTGACTCTTACTCTGTTCATCCCAAAATTCCACAAACTATGTCTATTTAGAGAATTTAATCTCTAACAAGTACAACTTATACTTTCCATAGATACATTTTTCACTGTCTTCCCACAGAAAGTGCTCTATTATTTCCACCAACACAGCCACATGAAAACTATCCTGTCGGAGTAAATATGCTTATTCCTTTCCCTTTTGCACTTATTGTGTTTGTTAATATTTTTTCATCTTAAATTTTTGTGTTTGGAACGAAAGCCATGTCTCCATTTTGCAGGACCTTGCTGGCATTTTGTCAGCTTTTCCTACAACACTGAGGACAGCAACTATAAGCCTTCCAAAAATAAAACTACAAGATCAAGTTTAGCACAGAGGAACTTGCGACAGGCAATGGATTTTCCAAAACAGCCTCACGTGTTTCATACAGCATGTAGCTATAGTAGGAGAAAACAAATAAAACAGAAACAGAAACTCACTGTAAACTTTAACTCTTGTGCTTAGATAGCAGACTCCAGCCCAGATTTTAGCTAAATGTTTTTTCTGTTAGGGCTGAGGACTGTATCTTCAAAACTTTTATTTTTATGCCTTGAGTAAAGAGATTTCCTATGATCTTTAGCTTATTTGCCAGGAAACCGCCAGCACATCTGTGAAATATTACTTAAGCAAATTTATTACAGTTAGCCAGAAGCCAACAACCCCAAAAATTTTCTCTACCTGCTGAAATCCAGCCTATTCTGTAATTTGGGTCTTTCATGCCATAACACGTTCCTCCAGTGAGGACTTATCAGTTCTCAGTTAATGTGATAAAGAAGTACAAGCTTTCCAAGATTTTGAGTCATGTTAAAGTAAATATATATATATACTTTTGAAAACAGCATTCCTGTATACACACATACACAAAAGGATTTCTAAGCAATGTCATCATCCTTAGTTTAGACAGCTGTGGAGTCAAAAAAGTTCCAGATCAGCTAGCTACAAACATTTGAAGGTCAAGTACAGGACAAAGCATTTAAAAAAGCAAAAGCAGTTATGGCTACTGAGCATTAGAAAGATGATTTTATGTCATGAGATTTTTTTTTTTTCCTCCCAGCTCTTTCTTTACCAGAATCCTATTGGACCGAGAACTTCATGGTGTTGGGCAGGATAATAAACCAAGTATAGTAAGCAGTTTGGGTTTGTTATTTAATCTTCTTTCAAGGGTGTTATCTCACTCAAAATATTTTGGGAGCCAAGGAAGGTCTGCCAGAGCACAACCTTTTAGTCAAGGTGCCCAGCAGCCTGGTTATCAGACAATAATAGAGAAATAAATAACCTCCTAGCATCTTCCCAATACATATTTTCCATTGCTCTTTCATACAAAGCAATATTAAGTTATTTGAAAGAAATCTTGGTCTTTTACCAGGAAAACCTTACTCTGCCTGGGGAGCCTGTTGTTAAACAAAAGCTCAGCTATTAAAGAGTGGCCTCCAACTTCAGGGCTGCTGTTGGGGGCTGATAAAGGCTCTTCTCCAGACTGTCTCATGCTGTCCCTCCCCATCAGCCTTGCCACCCCCCTGCCTCTCCTCCTAGTCCCTGATGCCTCGCCTTTTAAGCAATGGAGTGACTAATTGAAAATGCATTCCAGTGCTTTACAAGCAGCTTTTTCTTTCCTGCTGACCAGCCAAATGTTTTAGAGTTGGCAAGATGCTGCTTTAACTTGGGAACTTGAGCATTGTTCATGGCCTGGATGTGTGAAAAAATTCTGGCTGAATTCAAGAATCCTGATGGAAAAAAAATAATTAAAGATCTTACTCCTAGAACTGGTATAAGTGAGTCCAAGTATTATTATGAATATTTAAACCTAGTCCATTTTCTCTTTGTGAAATACATAATTTGGGAGACAAGAAATTTTAAGTCCCAAGTCTAAGAAATTCCCGAAGTCATGCACTGGTGCTTGTTCAGAACCAGAGGAAAAGCAGTCACAAACAGGCATAAATCCAGCTGATAATTACCCTTTGGGAACTGGGAACTGTAACCAAAACACCCTGGAGACAGCAGTCACTGATTCACGGCAGGTCAATGGCCAACTGGGCTGGGATTCAGCATGCCTTATCACACACTGTAACTTAGAAGTTGGCTTCATGCAGCAGCTGCAGAGATTGAAGGGTTTTGTTTCCTCGCTGATTGTACAAAGCCTGCACTTTAACAGTTAATCATTAATCTTAAATTGCATAAATGTGTCTCATACTTATCGACTTCTCACTTTTACAGTCTGCAGAGACAAACTTTCAAGAGATGGTATTTTTTTTTTTTTAATCCTGATTGTGTTTTTAATGGATTTTCAAGTACTTTCAGGTTTTGCTCATGACAACTGCTGCAATAAAAGGCCTCACGAACAAAGATGTGTTTTGTGTCTATTCACCTAGCAGAAAATCACTATTACGACATACTTCATTATGAGAGAAATGCTTTCCAGCCTCTCTGAGGAGACAGTCATCCCCAAACTCCCATCAGCCTAATTTTTTTTAAGGTGTTTGTAGTTCACTTTAAGCAGGATACGAGCCAAACATTTACGTCCTCTGCTGAATTTCTCTTTACTGGCCAGCGGGAAGGTTTCTTCGCTCTGCAGCGCTGGTGGAGTGAGAACACTTCTGTAGTCTGAGGCAGGGCTTGCCCTTCCTCACCCAACAGAAAGAATGAAAGAGAAGAAAAGCTCCTTGTATTTGCCAGACATGTTCAAAAAGAGCTCCTTGCACAGCCCAATCTGCTTCTTTCATTCCATTTGGCAGAGTCAGGGGTCAGATTTGGTGGAGAGGAGAAAAGCAGCCGTTAACTGTTCCAGCGCCACAGCAGACTGAGGAGCCAAAGCTGACACTGTCTGTCTTTTCATTTCCATTCTTCTGGTGTCAGGTCATACAGTGAACACCAAGAGGTCATTATGGAGCCTTATGAAAAGGTTATTGTTCAGGCTGCCTTCATAACACAGCCCAGAAAATAAAAACTTTGGTAATGACCTTAATAAGCTCTTTGTTGTGAAGACCATGTTTTCACACGGACCACAGCTGCATTTGTACAGCCCCAATGCCATCTCATGCAGCACTGAAGAATGAATCTAAGAGTAATTAATTTATGCTGAATGCACACTGTAAAATGTTTAGGAAACCATTTCCAAAGAGACAAAAGAAAATTAGTGGCTCCATGTCCATATCTGTCTTTTAATAGGCTCTTCAAATATTTGGCTCTGGTTTTCTATCCATCACAGAAGTTCAAGGAATAGGAATGATTATTGGTAAGGGACTAGGTGGAGATACTCAGTTAATTCCTCTAAATGTCTTTCTTCTTGACATTGAGAAAACTATTTTTTTATCTGTGCCCTACTTTCCCATCTGGGAGGGACAGACACCACCCTAGCAATCTACAGAGCAGAACACTAGGAACTTAATAGAAGACACAAAAATTGGCAGCTTTATGAAATTCCCTCCTTTCCAAGACTGTTTTAAGTATAAATCAACTGAAACACTGGTTCGTCATTCAGTGTAAAAGAACATGATCTGTTGAGACAGATGGCTTCTACCACTTCAAAAATTAAAGAGTTGCTGTAGCAAAGTAAGGAACCCCTGAAGCTTTAAAAAAATCATCTATACCATATCCCTTAGAATGAAAATAATTTAAAATCTCCAAAGTCCTAGAGAGAAATAAGGGAAAAAATAGCAAAAGGGAATAATTATTCAATTAAGAAAATGGTGAAATAAATCTTCCATTTCTGATATTCAGAATTATTAAAGTATATTCAGGCACATGATTTTGAAGGTGTCAACACAAACACCTATTTTATGCACTGAGCTTATATCTTTTAAACAGAGAGACACAAGGTCCCTTGTGACAGTGTGCTTTGCTATTGACCCAAAGATGATGACATGCAAGTAGGGAAGGAGGAAATGCTTCAGATGCCAGAGCAATCTCATATATACATCCCAAAGGCATTGAGGAGCACCCTTTTAGCCTGTGTATGCACCAGCACAGGCTGAGTTTACGCCTGATGCTGGTCAGGATTTAGGATTTGCTGTACTCACTACAGATAAAACTGTTTCATTTTCCCTTCATATTACAAAGGCTGGGAGAGCTGACAAAACAGGAAGGCAACATTTTTTGCCGTAACAGCTGGCAGGAGATTTTTATGGAGACAAAAACCAATTAAGTGTCCTGATTCTGGGCATGTAACTCCCCTGGAGCCTTTGTTTAGAAGCGCTTATCTGCTTGCATAGGCACAAGCATCTACAAATCCATGTACAGGTGTGTGTGTGTATCCAAAGGAAGCACCACAGAGTGCACTGAAATGAGCTGTTGCTCTCCTGAGAAAAAACCCAACATGTTATTCCTGTGAAAACAGTACAGAAGAGAGTTTCATAACAGTATTACTTCATCAATAGAAGGCTGGAATTAAATTCAGTTCTAAAGGACAGCATATCCATAAAAAATGTTCACTCTAAAGGTCCTAATTCAGGGAAAGTCAGAGAAAGCTGTTTTTTTTTTTTACATATGCATGGAATGCAGTTTACATTTATTATCTAAAGAAACTTCCTTAGTTTCTGGAAAAGCAGAGACACATTTTTTTCTCTTTCTGAGGACTACTAATTTTAAAAAAGACCATCACCTAAACATTCATTCATTCTCACACTGACAATTGCTTTACTTCCTACATCCATTCATAAAACTTTTGTATCTTTCAAAGCATTAGTAGCTATTGGAGCCCAGATTAAATTATTTATGTACAACAGGTCATAGTCACACGCATAACTTGTTTACAGGAGATACTTTCTTTCCATTCAAAAATATTCAAAGTCTCATGCCACACTTTTCTCTCTTGCTGACCTCATTTACACAAGCCCAAGCACGTTAGTGATTTTTCTCCCAGACAAGGCCTAGGCTGTGATTCCAATAAAGACAAGCACAGGTCCCCATGTTGAAAATAAAACATTTTTATTGCTTTCTAAACCTCAGGCATAAACATTCATTGCTTCATCTGACAAAATCCAACCAATAAAGACTGCAAAAAGAGTGAGATTAATAGAAGCAGCTTTCTAGAACATTGCACTACCCTCTAGACACTAGAAGTACTGAAAATTGCACGTCTTAAAGTTTGGCCTGTAGAGTAGCAAGGAAAATACCCTTCTTTCCTCTTTTGGGTGTTCAACCTAAGCAAATCCACACTTCTCTGGAAGCTGCAGGACCTAATACAGGCTGAGTCCCCCCAGTCTGAATTGGGTTTGTTGCTAATAATTCATAGAGTGTCCTTGGGAAACATCCTTCATTTCACAGATTCCTATTGTCAGGCAAGAAGAGATCAGTAGATCATAAAGTCATAGAATGGCTTGGGTTGGAAGAGACCTTAAAGACCCCTCCCTCCTCCTTGTTCCAACCCCCCTGCCATGGGCAGGGAACCTTCCACCAGAACAGGTTTCTCAGAGCCCAATCCAACCTGGCCTTGAGTATTTTCAGGGATGGGGCAGCAACAGCTTCTCTGGGCAACCTGTGCCAGGGCCTCACCACCCTTTATAGTAAAGAATTTCTTCCTAATATACAGTTTAAATCCACCTCTTTCAGATTCCTACCTTACATTTCACTGCTCCCCCATCTGACAGAAGTTTAGAGGACTGAATTACAAATTGTCTCTGTTGCTCAACAGCTGGGAAGGAGTTCAGTCTCTGCCTGAGGTAACCAGGAGGGGAAGATAGTGCTGCTTTTCATGGTGGGTTCTTCAGATAATTTATATTTCTATTTTAGTTTGTAGCTTGTCTGCAAATGAGAAGTTCCAGCTGCTGCTAATAATTCCTTACCCAGTAGTTTGAGAAAGCTTTTTCCTCTTGCAGAAAAAGCTGTCTAGTCACTAACCAGGTTGCTTTTGGATATTCCCAAGCCTTTTTTTTTTTTTTTTTTCTTTTTCTTTTAGTTACCATCTCCTTAAGAAGTAAGTAATCTTCTTTTCAGATTATAGATGCTACATCTAAAATTCATTTTCATTTCATGGGGCCAGTTGTGAATTCAGGTTTCATGTTGACATTATTGATGTCACAACCTGGCCTAACACTTCTCCCAAATCAAAATCATCCAGCTGAGCCCCGTTTGGGTATTAATGAAACTGTTAACCTGTGCTCTGCTGGTCATGAATAGCCACAGTCTTCCCTAGACTGCCAATGGATGCAAAGTACAAAGCCTTGAGTGCCACTTTTCCATTGTAATGCCAGAAGAGAATGGAATTTTTAAAGGAACTCCTAGCTTACGTTTGTTACATTCTCATTAGCTAAATATTTTTTGACCAAATATTTTGTATCTTTTCTCATATTTCCCCTTTTGCTGACAGACTGAGCAGCCTGTGCATATGTGGGGAAGTCCAGCTGCCTTTTTTGAACTGACATAACCTTAACCATGGCCACAGTAGGGCAAATAAAAATTCCTCTTCAGTGCAGATTAACCAAATCTACATATTTAAGATGATCCATTCACAAGAGATGTTTCTAGATATCTAAACTTCTATGAATTTGAAACAAATTTCATTATTCTTAGGTGATATGAGCAAATAATTCTGCTATGTTTCAAATACAGAACCAAAATATTTGTCACCCAGGATCTAGATAAAAAACATTGCCCACCCCTTTCTTTCCTGCTGAGCTATTGAAAACTTTATCTCTGGATAGTAATGACCTATACCAAGAGTTCATATACAGAAGGAAGTATGAAACTACTTTAGAAGAAACTGTTTTAAAAGAGTACTCAGCCCAGCATGGAGAAGCAGTGTCATTTTTTATCCTCACCTGTACCTGCTGAATGTTTGCCAGCTCTTGCAGAAGAAAAAGCCTACTTCCCAGCTCCCACCTGGCCCCTCTCCCTCACCATCAGAGGTGATTTTAGTGAAACCACCTGAACTGATATTCCAAACTCTTGTCTGAGCAAAATTGCCATGGGAAGCTGTCCTGACCTGGATGTCAGGACAGCTTTTGGACACCTGGAAAGGAAAAACAACACTTAAACATTAATATAGCACAGAATCTTTACTTTCTGCTATAAAATCTGGCACAAGACTGGAGGAATAGTAGCTGCAACTTTGTCAGCCATCGAGTTTGGCAGAAAGGAGAGCTTTACCAAGATCAATGAAGTGTTTCAGATCATGATTTATTCTGGAGGCCTGCTTGGAGGAGGAGGAAAGGGAAGGTGCTCTCCCCTCTGCAAGCACTGCATGTGTATTTATTGAGAGCTATCATCTAAAGCTGAGGGACTAAAATCAGTGTGTATGGACACTCTTTGAAAGACTGCCAAAGGCTTCAGAAATAGGAACATAAATTGAAGGTGCACAAAACTGCAATTGAATCTATCTCAAGCAAATACAATTAAGAAAATAACCTAGTGGATGAGAAATATATTGGACTTTTAGAAATCATGTCATTTTCAATACTACAAGAAAAGGGTTCCTAAAGGCAGGAATTCCCACATTAAAGAGTGATAGAAGAAGCACTTTGAAGTAAATAGGCTATCCCAGAGCCAAAGACTGTTAGTGCCTTACCAGCATCAATACAAGTATGTGGCAATAAATGTTCACAGTCCCCTGAGCTATAGCACTGCTGTTTGCTCCTGGCACACCTTCAGCTTCTCCCACTTGGTTGTAGTCCTGACAGCCACCCCCTGCTCTGCCTCTGGCTTCTCTATTACAACCTGATATATTTCATAAATTTTCATTTTCCCCTATTCCTCCTTTTTCCCCCTCATTTTCTCTTGCTGTATCTCTACCTATCTAAAATTGCTGTCCATATTACTGAGATGGCATAAGCTTTCAGCCAAAGGTATCCTCTTTCCTCACTGTGGAATTATGATAATCTAATAAACCATGAATAAAGAACTGTCTATTTTCCAATCAGTTTCATTCAGAATTCTTCTCCTTTGGAAAATTATCTCTTTGAAAGCACCAGTATGTGAATGACTAGCAGGTATGTACTCAGTTTGCTGTACTGAATGTAATTGTGTCATGATCATTCATCCTTAGGCAGCACTAACTTCCAGTCTAGGGACAAATTCATCTTTATCCAACATAATGAAGTCCAGGAGAGACATTGTTTGCATCGAGCACAATATCATTTATGTTTGAAACTTAAAATCCCCAAACAAATCATCATCGATTATTTGCTACCAAGTGCATGGATATGGTAGCCTTGAGTCAGAAAATGAAGTTATTGAATCCTAGAATGAGCTGGGCTGGAAGGGACCTTAAAGACCATCAACTACCAACCCTGCCACCCTGGGCAGGGACACCTTTCACCAGATTGCTCAGTCTCCTTTCCCACCTGCCTTGAACATTTCCAAGGATGGGGCCATCTCCTATCACACCTCGATTCTCCTCCAAGTATTACTGACTGGTGTTTATGGAATAACACATCCTGGGGATTTGTTATCTTGCTTGAAATAGTTGAGTGGAGTGTGCTGGTTTTGGCCAAAACCAGCACAGGGGAGACACCTTTGCATCACCACGTCACATCCCTGAAGGATGTGCACTCTCACTCCTGCCACTGCAGGTGCAGGCTGTGGGTTTAGTGCTTTTCCTGCCACCCATGGTCCATGACCTTATCAACCTGCACAGATCTTCACAGCACCCAGCCTCTGGGCACTTCCTATTCCACTCATTCATTAATTCCACAAATGAGTTCCATTTCAAGTGCTTTTATTATGGCAAGTATATTTTACGTTTTACAGAGACCCATTTTTCAGATTACTCTTTTTGAGCAACCTAGTGTGACCTCTTGGCTGTCCCAACTTTGACTAGAGACCTTCTGAGGTCCCTTCCAAACCCAGTTATGCTATGGTCCAAAAATTTTCTCCAGTACTTTTATTTTTTTTTTCCCACTCCAACCTTTTTAGACTGTTTATGGGTAGAGATACTAAAACTGTTTATTCAAACCAGCAGTCTTTCAGCAAGATAACTGTACCAGATTTTTTTAGTATAAATTCCCAGTTCCTTTGATTTTAATTCATGGTACAGAAAGGAATTAACTCATGTAAGCTATAAGAAAATGTATGTCATTGATGAACAGGTAAAATTTTGAGTTTGAACTGCCTGGACCTTCACATATCCTACTAAAAAAGCTAGTCTAAAATCCTCTTGGCTGTTCCAGCTATGATTTGACTGAAACACGAGCACTGTGTGTATGGTCTACCAGCTGAGGATCAGGCTGTCAGTGGGGAATGGAGGGAGACTGATCTCCAATACATCTCAGCCAGGTTATGTCTTTCACAAACCTGTACATCGGGCCTTGTCCCAACATTCCTCAGTCACTGAAATGTCTGCTGTGCTGTGACTGCAGCCTGCCAGAGCCATCCTGATCTGTCCTGCCTGTCACTCTCCAGCTTGCCACACTACTGAGATAATAGGGGGGGCGACATCTGCTCCCCTGCATCCTTCTGGGGCTCAAGGAACAAGAGATGTGGTGATGAGATTATTAAAAGAAGGGAAGAAAAAAGGAAAACAATGGTGTAAGGCACATGTTGGGATCTTTTGAGGATTGTGCAGCAGCTGAGGCCCAGGGATCTGGGGGATGAGTCATTTCAGGCAGACACAAACTTTCCTCACCACTTCCCCACCTTACATGAAAGGAAAGGCGGAAGGAGCCAGACCATCTGGACAACTCTGTGGGAGCAGAGCCTGCAGAGAGGATTGGGCCGCCTGCGATGCTGAGCTGGAAACAAAGCAAAACATCTTGCTCTGCAGACCTTCCTGAGCTCACTCATCAGCAGCCGTCAGCTGACTTTATATCAACGAGCACTTGCAGCAATTAACCCTTATTATCACTCTCCAAATGGGAAAGAAGGTTAAACCAAAGAAGAACAAAATATTACGAGAAGGGTGACATGAAATTAAATCTGTGATAGTGTTTCAGAGCCTTTGCCATTGAAGCCAATGGAAATTCGCCACAGAACACACAGCATAGGTTGGAGAGTGCTGTAAGGATTTATTGTGTCCTACTGTTGTCACAGTACTATAATATATCCACAAAGGGTTTAGAAGTTAAATATGAAATGGAAATTCATAGGACAGGCAACTAAACAAGCAGGATAATATGCCACCAGAAAAAGTAGATGTGCAGGGCTTGTCAATTTGTATGAAAATCCCAAGACATCTTCTTCATTGATCAGATTTCTATTGCTACACAAATCTTCTGTGCAGATTACTGTGAAGTAGTCAAAATTAACATTTGTTCCTTTATTATTAGACTACAAAATTTCAGCTTTCACAGCTTCCCCAGTTATCACTTTCAATTAGCCCCATTACCCAATCTAACTATTTTTTTTTCCTAGGACGATTTCACCATTTTTTTTTCAGCTTTGAATTACCCAGCAGTAAAACATACAATGGAGACAAACTGGCAGATTTTGTTTAGAGTTATGCTATTTATTCAGGAAAGTGTGAACCTATCTCATACTATACACAGCCTAAAAAGAAAAAAATGGCTTAAAATTTCTGTAAATGTTACCAAATATTTTACCACACCTGTTTCCGCATGAAATGTTCTCTCACACACCCCAATATTTTTTGCCTATGAAAGTTGTTAAGGAAAGATTTATTCTAATTGAAACTAGACAGTGGTTAAGATAAAAATTGTTGGCTAAAACTACAAACTACTCTGTTTCTGAAAGGAAAAAGGACCTTTCCACAGAGCTAATAAATTACAGAATTTCTAATGTAAAATTCCTGTACTCAGTTATTTCAAGCAGATGCATGTAAGTAATGTTGTAAGATGTTGGTTTCATCAAAATCATGATGTGTACTTGATGAGACCAGGTCTGTTAATTTTAACTTTTTGACATTCAGGCTTTATAAATTATATCTGTATAATTTTGGGAAATTGCAATGGAATATGACAATCATCACAATTTCCCTCTCCTGGATTGCTGCAGAAAGTGGCTGTGTCCACCCATACCCATCCAAGTAGATTTGGAATCTCTTAATTTAAAAATTAGTGGTGGGAAAATTGCTATATAAATAAAAAAGTATTTTAATTACCTCTGGAATGATCAGTGCGAAAAAGGTTTTAAGGTACTAGAAAGCTTTGGAGTTTTAAAACAAAGAGAACACAAGGGTCAGAAAAATATTAGAAATAATATTTAGTTTTAATGAATATCATAAGATGTATTTCTCAGAGAAAACATTCATGGCTTCATATAAAGTATCTTTCCTTCTAACAGACGCGTTAAGTTATGATGTAGAGAGGGTCCCTGCTGTTCAATATAACAAGAAATGAAAGTTCAGGTATGTGCCATGATAGAGGCAACTTTCTGTTGTCTCTAATTTGGCAGACATATAGGAAATGTAGAAGAGATGTAGATAGAACATAAAAGCCTCACCATGAAGCTGGGCACTGGTACACCTCAAATCTTAATTAGTATATTGATTAAGTCTATAAAGATGGTGTCCTGTTAACAAAAAGGATATGTTATCCATCCTTTGCCTATTGTAGTGCTGTAGCAATTCCAGCAAGCTTAGCATATAGATTTATACACTTGTCTCTACAGTCCATTTATAAACAAGTAGCTCAGAGGATTTAGCTAACCCCCATCTGGTTACTTGAAAAGCAGGAGGGCAAAAATATCAGAGTAACAGAAATAAAAATAATTTTAACTGGTCTCCATCTGGCAATTTTAATAATGGAAATGCAAAGTTGTAAAATGTGCCAGCTATCCAGGCTTTGTGAAATAAAGAAAAATTGTGCTTAAAAACATTTTAAAAGTCAACACAGGTTAGATAAGAGTTTAACTGAGGGTCGACTAACTTCAAAATCACAGAAATCTACGTCACAGTTTACCCTAACACAGAAAAAGCATATTTCCTCCTAAGTATTGGGGCTTTCAGCATTTCTTCTGGGTTGGAGACAGAGGCTGAGCAAGGAGATTTCTAAAATATCTCCTTCTGCAACCAAGGATGTGACATTAATTTAAAATTCTAAAACTCTTTTACATTCTGAAAAAGATTTTCTTCTAGTTTTAATATTTGGTAACTGAAAGGGTTAAGATGACTCAGGAAGGGACAGATCTTGCACTTATTTGAAAGAATAAAAGAGAACAAACACTCACTGACTACTTTTAGTTGAATCCTACAAACCAGATTTGCATACTCCATTAGGAAACTTGGATGCTGGAATCATCAGTGCTACAACATTTAATGCGATGTATTTTCAAAGTTAGTCTAAAACCTTTGCACAGCAGGTTTGGAATGATCATGGTTTGCATTTTTCTTCTTTTTTTTTTTCGTTCTTCTCACTTCTCACTTTTGTTTTGTTTCACTTTGAATACTTCACAGTGTTTGTATTTTGAAAGCTGGCCTATTTTCCCTCACAAAGCAGATTCAGTTTGTGGTATAAATGCTAAATCAGCATGTGTCAAACTTGTTAAACCTTTTTTATCCCAGGCCTTGAAGGACCTGATAAAATAAAGCTGTAAAGATATACATTTTAATAAAACATTATTCATGCACTGTTAGTCCACAAAATATTCTCATGTAATATATAGAAATGAAAAGCAACATTTCTCTGGCCTAAAGCTAACTTTTTATGACTCCCTTGGTAATTTTTCCTTCTTTAATACTACTTTATTTATTTATTTTACAATAAGCCTTCAGAAAAGGGGTGGCATTTTTCTCAACACTTTTGCATGTGTTTTTTTTCCCCTGACCTTTTACATCATCTATAGAATAATTTAATAGGGATGTGGAAATCAGACACAGTAACTGCTGGAAGCAATATATGCTGATCAAAACCCAGAGAGGGCAGCTCTGTCGAGAACACAACTGCAGTTTTGTGGTTCAGACACTGGCTTGGGAGTCACGAGATCGGGGTTTTCTTCCTTAATCTGCCTGACCTCTCTGAGTGATACCAGCTCTCTGTTTGCTCAGCAGGAATGATAATATTTACATTCTCCTATTCTTTTGTCTATTTAAATGATACGTGACTTGAGAATCCTGCTGTCTTTTGTAGTGCTGGTACATGGTGCAGTTGTTTCAGCTGATGTTTTCAGGTGTTACCATAAGGGGAAAATGCACATCCAAGCATCCCGACCTCATGTGTGACTGCACACCTGGAAGTCTGAGAAAAAAACCCTGAGACAAGGAGGACCCCAGTCCTGGCTTGTAGGCAAAGCTATGCCTTTGTGTGCTTAAATACTGGAGCATGTGGTTTGGTTTTACATTTCATTGGATCATAGAATTATTTGGGTTGAAAGGGATCTTAAATAACACCAGGTTTCAACCTTCCACTAGACCACGCTGCTCAAAGCCCCATCCGAGCTGGCCTTGAACATTTCCAGGGATAAGAAATCCACAACATTTCACAATCTGCAGGCCCTTTAGTGCACTGGAGTGTCTCAGGTGTCCAATACTGGCAGCGTCCTGTAGGCTTTCTGAAGATGCTGAAAGGCTCACTGTGTTCAATGACGTAGAATTATCTCTTGCTCTCATTCAAGGCATCTCTTTTGTTGGTCTGGTTTTCATCTTTTTGGGCCCTTTTCAGTTGTGACTCACATCTGTCTGCCAGCCATTTATTCAACTGTATCAGTGAACATGAACTCTGTGATACTCGCAAGGACATCATCAGATTTCCAGGCTTTGGGAATGAATACACCTACAGGACCTCCAAAATTTGATCCCTCAGGTGTCTCTTTTAGTGACTGGTTTTTCTAAAAAAGGCCCTCTGTTAGAAGAGCAGCTACCATAGAGAATTCCAGCCCCACTAGACCTAAACTTTTTTCCACACTCACTGCTTTGTGGAAATCAGTACAACTTTCATGGATATTTCCTTCCTTTTGTCCTTGCTGACCATGCTGTTGCTGACTGAATGACCAATAGTCCAGATTAACATCTGGATTGATAAAGACTTCTTCAGGAACAAGCAAAGAATTTTTCTTCTGAGGCAGTAACAACCAGTCGCTGTGCAAATATCAAGGACTGTAGCTGGGTTACCTACAGATCCATAGAAAACCACAAGGACTGCAGGAGATAATTATCTTTAATACAGCATGACAAAGTATAATTTTCTCTTATTATGCAAAAGATGAAGTGTATGGAGCAAGAGGCAGAACTGCTGTTGGTAATGTAGTTCATCTCCTCCACTGTAGGCAGAGCACAGAGCAGCTTATTCTTTCTTTTTCTCCCCATGCCTGAGTGTATTTTTTCCTGTCTTGAAGGAGTCCCACTGTTCTTCCCTGCCTTCCACACCTGCTCTCTTCTTCTTTGCTGAGCTACAAAGTAAAACAATAAACATTCAAGGCACAAAAATTCACACTGTTTGGCTCCCAGTACTCAGAAACTGACAAACTGAGAAGGAAGAACGTTTTCTAACTGAGCCTTGAGTTCCTCCTTCAGCAGATGAACTGCTCAAATATAAAAGGTTTAATCTGTATTCTGCCATATCTAGAGGTATTTTGGGCTGAGGATTTCAGTGGGATTCTTTCCAAAAGAGCGGGCAAGCAAGGAGTGCTGGCTGGATGTGCAAAAGTGTGTAGAAAACAGTCCTAGGGTTTGGGAGGTGGGTTTTGCTGCACTGGCATGCTGGGAGATTAATGCAAGCCACTTAGCATCTCCTTCCTCCCCCCTTGCTGTGCCGTAGGTTCAGGAGGAACAATGACATTTTTCTCCTTTGTGCTGATTTGAAAGCTACTGATGAAAACTGCTACTTAAGGATTAGTTAGTAATGTACAGAGGAAATTCTTGGAGGGAAAAAAAAAAAGAACAGTAAATATGCCTTTCAGTCCAAATGTATATTGCTTTTTTTAGGGCAGGTAAAAAGGTGCCTTTCCCACAAAAATGGCATTTCCAGGAAAAAAAAAAAAAAAAAAATCATTTTCACTACATTACTTTTTTTTCCCCTTCCTACTGCAAGAACATGTATGGAAAATTTCTGGCAAGTTCTGAAAACAAATTAATTCCTTGTTTTGATAAACATATATTTATACAATGGTTATAAAATTCACAGGCAAAGATATTCTTAAAAGGAAAGATGGGTTGATTTACCATATCCCTGGTAGTGAATCTGTTATTACCTTTGCTGCTTCTCAGAGAAATCTCAACAGGTCATAATGTTCCACTGTGTGTCTTAGACCTGAAGGAGCAAGGGAATTCTCATTCATTTAAAGACACTGCAGTGCTGCCTCCATAAATCCACTCAATGGGACAAGATGTAGGCCTAGCTCGATGAGGCAAGGATAGTGTTTTATACCAAGTTTTCAAGCTTCATTCTAAATAGTCATTGATTTTGTGGGTATACATCAGATTTTTATGTTCTTCTGGATATCATCGTCTACAATTTCATCCTTTACTTTACAAAGTGCACCGATTGAGTGGCACCCAGATTACATCCTACGACATCCATCTACTGTGGTTTAGGATCTTGCTGTAATGCAATAAAGCACTTTTATTTCATATAAAGAATGATTTATACTGAAGTTAATGCCTTAAGTGCAACACATCCATACCGGGTAATGTTATCACAGCATATATTTCTTCTCTAAGAGTTAACCTACAATCCAGCTTGCTTTTGCAATGAATGTTTGCATAATGTAAAACAGCCACTTTGATACTAATAGAAATAAATGGCTGAAAGAACACAAAAAATGGAGAGCTTTTGCTTACTATTTAAATTCTTTCAAATAGCAGTGCTGTGTGAAATTCTAATACACTCTCTGCAATAGTCAGACAGTAAAATGGTTCAAAGATTAGAAAATCCCTTAAAAATGTAATTAATACAGGAGCACAATTCTCAGTGGTTTGTAAGATATGATGCATTTGGTGTAGCAAATAAAACATAGCATAGGACAGTCATCCACGTGTATTATACTTCTAATCCATTAAAATATGTACATAGATTTACTGTATTTGCCTTACAAACTTTGTATTTTCTGGTCTGGATTTTGAAGAGTGATGTTTAATTTAATTTTCTTTGCTGTTACTGAGTTTTTTTAGTTAATTTCTTCAGAAAATTCTTACTTTTAAGCTGACAGTAATAAACCTGGAAATTAAACATGCAAGAATATGTCCTAAAAAAATGTTATCTTCATGATTCCTAGTATAACAGGTGAAAAGTGACAAGAGGGTGTTGTCTAGTTCAACCTTCTAATCAGTCAAGGTCAAGTTTACTTTTCCATGGGCAGTGTCTTGGTTTTGGTGCCTAAATTTTCATACTGATATTTGGTTAAAGGTTCAAGACTAGAAAGATGCTCTGTTTTCAGCACTCAGCTGCATCCTGAGCAAATCTGTGCATTGTTGCTTTGAAATGATGGTGTGTTTCCTGAGGGATCTCAGCTTCTGAAGCCATTATTATGTTTCTGTCTGCTACATGAAAGTTTTGTCATGAGACAGTGTTGTTTTGCTCATTTCAGAGGAACTCAATTTTTAAGGATTTCAAAATTGTCAGCACTCCTGAAAGTTTTACAGTCGCCTGAAGTTACTTTGCATAAACACTAAGATACAGTGATACACACTTAATACACACTTAAATAGTTAATACACTAAAAACTTCAGGTCAGGGCAAAAAATCTTGTGTGAGAAGTCTAGAGCCATCTGGAACACACTTCATAAACCTTGTATTTCTACTTTTCAGTTCTATGCAGTGGTCTTAATATTTTCCATAACTTTATGTCCTATAATGCAGTTTCTGAGTCCAGTAAGGAAAAGAAGAATCAAAATTCTGAAAAGGTAGTTTCTACAGTTCTCCTAACTTGGACAAGAGTATTGTTATGAGACCAAGGAAGCTACTATGCCACTAATTTAAAAAAAAAAATCACACTGCAGACTTTCACAACATCAATAAAGATGAAAGCCTCCATAAACTTTATTGAATCTGAGTCTTCAGACTTTGAAGATATTTATTCAGGCCAAATAATTCTCATAAAGAGAGTGCCTGGCCAGAGTGATGAACAATATGAAGTAGATAATTGCAAGATTAAGTCTGAAAGCACACCCAGAAGCCTAATTCCTTTTCATTGGACACCATGGAGACTTAAAAGGATAATATTAAAACAACTGGTAAGTCAGCAAAGAGGAGGAAAATTAATGATGGAAAAGAAATTAGAAAATAGATGGTGTTTGGGAAACCACAAATAATTATCTATTTAGAACTGCATTTTGGGACTTACTATGTCAGTGTTACGAGCATGGTGACAAAGTGCTGGGGTGTTAGTAAGGAGTAGAGTTAAAAGGAGGCAGACACAGACTCTACATATCAGTCAGTCCTTCGTAGGGAAGAGGCGTCTGTGGCACTCAGTGATCAGCAGGACCAATCCAGCTGAGAGACAGAGCATTGTGCTCACAGCTCTGCGCTGCTTCTGCTGCCCAGCACTGTAAAAACCCGAAGGAGCCTGGTCAGGCTTCATTGCTGGACCTGCTGTGAGAAGGAGCTTGGATGGATAAGGTCCCTTCTAGCCTGAATTAACACAGGAACCTATCCATGGTCTTAGGATGCCAAGGGAAATCTGCCTTGGACATCACTGTTTGACACAAGGTTGGAACACACATATGTGAACTGAAAGCCTACTTAGAGTTGCACCTGAGAGAGGAACAGAAGAGAGGGGGTAAGACAGACCAAAAGTGGCCTCTTTTCGTCTTTCTTAAGTGCTTTCAGACCTTAATTATAATATGTTCAATCTGACACTAATTCTGTGTGAGCTGCTGTGGAGTGGGTGAACAATACTTTCCATTAAAGTGTCAGGGTCAATGATATGGATAATTAGCTATCTCTGTGGTTCAATACATTAATTTTCTCTGAAGTAGTAGTAAAACATATGTTGACTCTTGGTAACCTCAGTGTAGGTGTTGCAACCTTGTAATGGATGTGGATGCAATAACCTGCTTGAGCTTGTCTACTTGAGACGAGGTGTTTTCTTAAGTGATGATGATGAATGCTGCTCTTCTAGGGAGTCAGGGAATGTCATTAAACCAGCTAATATTTTGCTGCCCTCCCATGCAGAGCTAGTATTGCTAAAGGGCAGCAGTGCTGTCAAGTCCTTATGGGCTTGAGCAGGGAATAAAGCAGAGAGAAAACAGGATGAAAAATGTAGATAAAGGGCCTAAGGTGAATTCAAGCCTAATACACAGTACGTTTGAGTTGTTTTGTTTGCTTGCTTTTTTCCCTTTCTCAGTAAAAGTAGTTCAATAGTTATGGGGTTTTTTTATCTGTAGAACCCCCCTCAACTCTCTCCACACTCCTCAGTCACTAACAGAGTTCATAGTCTATCAATAAAAGCTCTCTAGACCTGGAGACACCAGGCAGAGTTATTAGTTCTTCTCCAGCTTATTCCAAGGTGCCAGCGTTCAAAATGAAAATGTACAGACTGCTGATAGCCATGCCAGAACCAGGGAACTGCACACATCTATCCCTGCATCAGTGTCTGCAACCACATAAACACAAACCAGCACATCCAAGGATATCAAATTGAGAATAAATGCCTGTGCAAAGCATTTTTGTCTGTGACAGGCCCTTAGGAACAGAGGGCAAATTCTCTGCTGATGTAATTATCACAGTGTTGTTAAACTCCATGGACCTGTACCAGTTTAGAGACACATGAGATTTGACCCCATTACTTTATTTAGTGACACTTATAGTAATTTCAAATTGTCAAGTCTGCACTGCTGTATTTCAACAAGTAACACCTTTAAACTCTGCTAATAACTTTTCCTCATCTAAAAGTTGTGCAGGCAATTGTCTTTCTTTTATGATAAAACTTAAACCTTGAAAGCAGATGATTTTTGAGTTTTCTATGCAGCTGTTTATATCCCAAAGAACTCCAACACAGTTTAGAGACTCTGAGGCACAATTATCCACTTTGAGAAGATGACTGCTGGTGGGAGAAATGCAACAATCATTTTATTGAGATATGAGCCAAAATCATTAAGATAGGAAATACAAACAGCGAGGTTTCTCTCCTTGACACTCTTGGCAGGTGGAAAGATCTTGTTTCTTCCTCTCACAAATTCAACAAAACCCAGCAATGTCGTGTTACGTTTTGTGACTTTTGGAGAACGGATTTGTTCTCTGATGACTTGGAAGATAACATCTGTTATGAGGAATCACAGGGTGTCTTGGCGCATAGAAGTGTCTTTTTGGCTCGTCCTCATGGTAAAGGCTCCAGGCTTGGAGCCAAACAACTTGGCTATTTCAAAAGATGTGGTAAATTCATATCTGATGCTGCATAGGCTCATTTGTAGACTTATCTCTCTGGGCTGCATCAAAAGAAGTGTGACGAGCAGGTTGAGGGAGGGAATTCTCCCCCTCTGCTCTGCTCTCGTGAGACCCCACCTGCAGTGCTGCATCCAACTCTCGGACTTCCAACGTAGCAAGGACATGGACCTGTTTGAATGAGACCAGAGAAGGCCACGAGGATGATCATAAGGATGGAGCTCCTCTCCTATGAGGGCTGGCTGAGAGAGTTGGGGCTGTTCAGCCTGGAGAAGAAAAGTCTGCATGGAGACCTCGCTGAGGCAACTTGGTGCCATGGGCAGATAGTGACAGGACAAGGGTTTAAACTGAAAGAGGGGAGGTGTAGTTTAGGTGTTAGGAGGGAATTTTTTCATGTGAGGGTGGGGAGGCAGAGGTTATTCAGAGAAGCTATGTCTGCCCCATTCCTGGAAGCGTCCAAGGCCAGGTTGGATTGGGCTTGGAACAATCTGATTTAGTGGAAGGTGTCCCTGCCCACGGCAGGGGTTTTTAAGGTGATTTTTGAGTTCTCTTCCAGCCCAAACCATTCTGTGATTCTGTGATTCTATGCGTTTCCCTGCGAAGTGGAATGTGCTACTGTTAGGTGAAATCTCTTTCCCCAAAAGACAGTTGCTAATTTCAAAGAAGCAAATTGGAACAGATCACATGTCAGCAAGGGAAGAATGGCCCAGTGTGGACTCTGGTGGCTAATAATGGTACTGAGGAGAAGAAAACTCTTTAACAGAATACAAACCTCTATTATACAGAGATCTGAAGCAATCTTATGGAGTTAAAAATATACTGCCTATTTGTGACTGCTGCTGTATTGCTCTTCTGATGAACACAGTCCTGTCTCCAAGCCAAACTTCTCTAAATGGCAGGTAACATACAAAAATTCCAATTAGAGATATTCTAGGGTTTAATTTCTCTTATTGCTTTGAATGGCACAGATGATGTTCTGCGCTCATGTGATCTTGAATTGTAAGATGAAATATACTTCAGTGTATCATTATTTTTGCAAGCTTTTTAATATTCCCCTCTCATCTCCAACCAGTCTGGTCATTCAGTTCCTCTGTAATAAGGAGACAATACAAAATTGGGCTTCTGTACTTCTGCTAAAGCATGACCCAAATTCATATAATAATACTAGTTAAAACCCAATAAAATCCTCTGACTTTACCTAAAAGCATTGTAAAGTGTTAATGTGGACTCCTTTTTGCATGCTCAGTTTCACCACTGGGCAAGGCTGAAGAAGCCCTTCCTGTGTCCTCTGAGCAGTCACCTAGAATTCAGAATCAGAAAATCTTAGAATATGTTGAGTTGGAAGGAACTCATCAGGATAATCAAGTCCAACTCCTGACCCTGTGCAGGGCACCCCAAGAATCACACCCTTATTAAACTTCATGTGGTTGGTGATTGCTCATCTCTCCAATTTGTCAAGGTCTCCTATTTTGCTAGCCAGCCTAGCCAGCACTATGAATAAATATTTCAAGATACCCTTGCTATCATTTTTCTCACATAATACTGTCAGATATTCCTCTGAATAAACTTTAACTGGAGAAAACTGTTTTGTCTTCTGCCAATGTCCTGCTTATCCATTGTGCACTGAATGCTTTCAGTTCATGACTCTGAATGGTGAACCTTTGTGCTCCATCGTGTTAATGTATTGGAGAAAAAAGGAAAAAATGTACAGAAGGAACATCAAGGGGTCATTCTTTCACCCTAGGCAGGATTAGCTCTCTCTGAACTATTCTTAATACATGTTTATCTAAACTGGCCTTAAGGTCTTTCGTGGACGAGATTCAGAATCTTTTCAGGCAACCTGTTTAATTCGTTAATGGTTTTTACCACTAAAAATTCTTCCAATGTCTTACCTAAATATCCCTTACTGCAATTTAGAGCACATTATTTCCTGTCACATAGAAAATGGGTACCCGTAACAATTCAATCTTACCCCTTTCTAGCCACTTTTAATGTATTTGAAGACTACTAATCTTGTCTCTGCTTGGTCTTTTTTCTTGAGGAAGCCATCCCCACTCTTTGATTTCTAATAGGTCAAGTTTCTACACCCCTAATCACTCTGCTCTTCCTTTTACTGATGCAAATATTTCTTGAAATGCAAACTGCAGAGGGAACACCACGCTTCAGCTACGACTTCATTCATACAAAATAGAGCAGAAAGATTATGTCATGTATTTTACAGAGATTATTTCTGCTTGTACATCCTATAATAGTATTTGGTTTCTCTGCAAAAGTGCCACTTTACTGATAGTATTAATTTCAGAGATCCTCTCTTATCTTATTCTCCATCACTGCTCTTTTTCTGCAGAGCTGCTGCTTAGCCAGTTGTTCCCTGAAGTCATCTTAGGAGTTTCAGACTGAATGTGCAAATTGTTGAACTCATTTGGAATTCTCACCCTCCCAAGTGGTCGGGCCTCTTTTCAGTGACTTGGCATCCTCTGTCCTAATAAACATCCCTTATTTTCTTCCACATGGCTTGAGTACAAATTTCCAGCCATTTCCTTGTCCATTTCATAGTAGTTTAATCCAGCCAATATTTTCTTTCTTATTATGATAGTGTCAGGTGAAACATTGTCAGATACATAACTGAAATGGAGACATACAGCATCTACTGCTTCTGCCCTATCTACAAACCTTTTATCCTCTCAAAGACGGAAGTTAGTTTGACAAGATTTGTTTCTGACTGTGTTGGGCCTGGAATTCATTTCCCCACAGCTGCCCTCACATTGCTGTGCTGTGCACTGATGTGTAGAAAGGTGCTGATAACACCCCGGTGTTTGGGAACTGCTGGGCAGAGCTGGCCCAGCACCAGCGCTGCCTCTCCCACATTCCCCCTTCACCAGCAGGCTGGGGGTGAGCAATATCCTGTGAGGGGACACAGCCAGGACCCTGACCCAAACTGTCCAAAGGAACATTCCATCTGACATCTGCTCAGCAGTAAAATCTAAGACAAAAGGAGAAGGTGGGACATATATTCATTATTATGATATTTGCCTCCCAGAACTGCTTCCCAGGAAGTGGCTGATCGGAAGTGGAGAGTATATCTTTTGTTTCCTTTGCTTCCATGCATGGCCTTTGATTTTGCTTTATTAAATTATCTTTATTTGAGAGGTCTTTTTCCATCTTATTCCCCCTTTCCACTTGCATCTTGCTGAGGAGGGGGGTGATAGGGAAGTTTGGTGGGCACCTGCATCCAGCCAAGGTCAACCCACCACACTGACAAATCCATGTTGGCTGTCACTCATTTTTAGTTATCTCCTAGAGGCTTACAAATTGTTTGCTTGGTTATTTGCTCCAGGATTTTTCTAGGAATTGAAGTTAAGCTGACAAATCCATCCTCTTTTCCCCTTTTATAAGATAGTCTCAATAATTTCACTTTTCCAGTATTCTGGACACCCCTTCCCATAAGCTCTCTCAGATAACCAGTGACAGCTCTGAGATTGGCCCAACAGCTCTTTTTCTCTGGGGTGTATTTCAGACAGCTCACCTTGGAGTATATTTCCTGTGGCTCAGTGGCCATGAAAATACATAACTAATACAAGCACTTATCTTACTTAGTATCAGTTTTTCTCATTTGTTCATGCCTTTAATTGCTTTGCACATTTCATAACATCAATCTCTTTAATGAAAGCAGTAGCAAAAGTGGCAGTAGACACAGTGGCTTGTTTGGATGTTTCTGTCCATAGATTTCCCACTCTGATTGGCAGCAGAAAAAATCTGATTTTACTCTTCTTGAGTTGTCCAAATTTTGAACAGTTTTTTACTGTCATACTGGATTCTGTCTTTGACCTGGATATTTCTGATTTAGCCCATGATTTCTTTGTGTTGTTTTTTTAATAGCCTCCCATGAGGTCTCTGACAAAAGCTTTTGAAAAAACCAAATGGGTTCTATCAGTTGTGTTTTTTAGTAATCCGTCACAATGATGTTATAAACACTCATTTAAATAAAGAGTTAAGGCATTTCAGGCGCTGATATATTTCCATCTGATATCAAAAGGCATTTCTGATCACACGGATCTTCAAACATTTATTTATATTTACTTTTAATAAGCACCATAAAACCTGTTTCAACAAGAAGCAATTTAATTGCATCATTGCATTTGATCAGATGAGCATCCTGTTCATTATAAAGCCTTCCCTATAAATAAACATAGAAAATACAAATTAAACTTCCTCGTTAAAATGCACCCAACTTAACGTCTCAATTCTTTCTTTACATGTTGTGAACTGAATTTTTCTCTGGAATAATGTACACGCTGAAATGTTGAGATGCATATTTATATACAAATCTTGCTAATACATGGCCTGATTTGGGATGTGCCCCCATTTCAGTCATCAGCATTACTACACTGATGTAAACCACTTGCACTCCAGCAAAGCTGATGAGATAGCTGAAAACTGGAAGAGAACATAAAATAGGAGTTCCATTTGCTTATAAAAGAGACATTTTTACTCAGTCAAAATTTTCCAGGAATATGTCAGTCCAAATTTCCAAATTTTAAGTCGACATTTCTATCCGCAAAGGACTAAATAACTTTTAGCATTCTGGTGCACTTAGACCTCATCAATTGCAGGAGTTAATATTAAAACATTTTGCATTTTCTACTCTCTAAATTGCATGGATTGTGTAGAAAAGCCCAAAACCCACATATCTACAATTTCCAATAGCTGCTAATGATGTGGAGTGAATACAGGAGTGGGACACTAAACTAATCAGTGATATTGAACATTGGTGAGTAGAAACCACTATATTAGTGTCTAAACTGTGCAGTGATCCATGTCTTCTAATTCTGGGAGATAGTTATGTTAAATTGATTTGAAAATAAGTGGATAGAATCATTATGCCTACATTTATAGCTAAGCTGATGGAAATCAGATGGATTTTAGTTTTGCAATGCACCTCATAAATTGATGCTGAAAATCCCAATAGAGACTTCACTGCCTGCCTTCTGTCCACCCAATAAACTGCGATTATTGGATCCTGGTGACATTTGTTCTGAGATATATTAAAATGAATTGACATAAACCTACACAAAAAAGCATGCTGAAGCGACTTGGAGGTGCAGGAGGCTGCAGAGCTTATAATCCCTGACATATGTGATCCAAGGAAGGATTGTCATGGAGCTATGGATATATACTGAAAAGCACAGGTTCTCATAAAGCAAACTCAAACCCATGCAAGATTGCCTAGGATTGCTTCTGGAAAATACATTCCTTTCATAAAAATAACTTTCAGGACAGAATAAAGCACTGAGAGAGTTCATAAGACAAGCAACAAAATGGGACACAGTAAGTCATAAAGGTGTGCCCTTGTGGCAAACACAAGGTGGGTTTATTTCTGAAACATCAAGAGGCACTCCTCACCAAATGGAAGCACTGGGAATACCTTACTACAGACTGCTAGGCAATGAAGAAATGGGCTTATTAGGTAATTTCACCCAAATTTCTTGTCATTGAAAAGCCCTCATGGTAAAAATAATAAGGACAATAGGTGTAAATAATAAGAGATAATTCATTACAACATATAAGTTTTTCCTTAAGAGTCAATGCTAAATTTTTACTGCTTGTATCAACTTCCAATTCAGGCCTATGCAATATGCAATATTCAACTCTCACTATTGAAGAAAGAGTGATTTAATAAATATTGGAAGTGAGGTTACAGATCCACAGAAGTGCAAGGCATCCTTAAACCCCTGAAATAATAAATATCCTACTGGCATCAGTATGACTTAGGAACTCAGTGCCTTTGGGAAAAGGAGTGTCTTTAATGGAATTTTCTTTTTCTCTCAGGAAATATTTTCCCAAATAATACTTTTCAGCTTGTCCTCAATATGTATGGCCAGCCAAGAACAATTTATTGAATTTTAGAACTTCTAAATTAAGCTTTGGTTTATTTAAATATAAGAAATAATTAAAAATAAAGTTCTCTCATGCAAACAGTTTTTCTGTGTCTTCTAAGAAGTCAACATTCAAAGATTGTGATTGTCAGAGCAGGATAGAAATCAATCTATATCTCTGATAAAGATTTATTTTAAGAGAAGTGGCTATTAAAATTGTCTGCACTTCCTGCCCCTATATCCATCTCCTTCTTCTGGAACCTGTACTTCCTGTGGATGTACCCTTGTCAAAATTCCTGCATTTGCTTGTGCTGGCACCTGGCAATTCTTGGGTCCATGAAAAGAGCAGCTTCTTGTCCCAGACATCTTCCTTCTATTCCATATCTTCAGAAACTGTTGGTATACTTTGGGCACTCATATTGAAATTGTTGGGATTCTGTAAGTTTGATTCCTGTGACATCTACAGTGCTAGTGCTACATCATATATGTCAATTCATTAGCCTGGCAAGACAATAAGTTTCCAGCTCTAGACCTGCTGAATGACAGCAAGGCTTTCCTGCTGTTTACCCTGAAGTGGGTGCATATCAGAAACAGCATCGGTATGAGCCAACTGTTAGCCAAATTAGCAGAAGTGCTGAGCTAATCTGTTCTCTAATCCAATAAAAATATGTATTTTCAATAAGAGGACACTGAGAAACTCTTATTAGTTTATCCACATGCATCAGACAGCATCTCCCTCATTAACAGTTTGGTATAACAGACGTAAAGTCACTGGAACAGAACATGTTTACAGGGTAAATATCTCCCACTTTGAAAATAAATATCTTGGCTTTGGCTCAGCATTTATTTAGCAGTGGGAAACTGCTGTCCTGTGACAGTGTTCCATTTCATTGACATTATCTCCTAATGATGTTATAAGTGGGGACAAGTGAACCTCAGAAGGTTCAGAGGTTCAATTTTCATTAGGATAAGCATCTAGAAACGTTGAAAACTTATGGACTGTTATTCCAGCTATGATTGTTTCTCCTATTTTCTGATAAGTGCTTGCCTCTCCTGGTCCTAACCTCCTAAAAATCTACCCCAGGTAATCTCCCTGTCCCTGTTTCCCACCAGAAGATGTAGCTAGTGTGGCTCTGTGAGGTTCTGTGCAGGTTCTGTCTGCTGAGGGCACTACATTTCCTTGAGTTTTTCAGTGAAATAAATAAGATCACAAAAGTACTTTCTCTCAATAACCTTCAGTCCGAGGCCACAGCACAGCCATTTCCTGCAGCACACATGGCTGGTGACACACACAGATGGCCCAGGGTTGATGCCTTGGTTTCAGGCATTCAGCATAAACACGTCATTAATGTTCCCTTTGCAACCACAGGAGGAGTCAGCTGATGCTGGAAGGGACTTGAATTTACCTGACCTTGATGGAGTTTGTCTGGAAAGGTTTTGTCCTTATTCTCACATTTTCTTTACAGTTCAGTTCATCTTCCCCTGGTGTTCTCCAAGAATCATTTCATTTCCTGTGAGCCTACCTAAGTAGAACCACTTTTTTTTTCTTTCTTTTTTTTTGGTTTGTGTTTTTTATTGTTACAGTCAAGGAAGATGACAGCCTTGAAACTACCTACTAGTCTGATACCTATAGACAGTGAATTTCCCTTTAACTAATGCCTTAACCTGTGTTTTTCCCTCCTCATGATACCCTTGCAGGGTGTGCATACCTTTGTTTTGGAGCAAATTTCAGAAGTTGCTTCCCAGCTTCTGCTTTTGCTCTCTTATTTCAAATCTTATTCTTTTAAACTGCCCATTTCAAGTCTCTGCATCCTAACTAATAGTTTACTCACTATTATTTTTGTTACAAATTGGAAGTAAATTATGTTTAAGCATGACTGGAAATTTAGAGTGTCTCAATTCTTAAGGTCCCAACTTGTAAAATCTTACAGTTGATCAGCACTTCTCATCCTGAGCAGCAAATCTATCAAAGAGTCTCAAACTGGCTACCCCAGCCAGGGGGAAATGCATTAAAAATACACAGATCTCTTGGGAAAATTAGTCCACAAAACTGTTCATTTATTTCTCCTGAAACTTTCTGTCTCACACAGACGTTTCACTCATCGGGATGCATGCATTAATCAAAATAAACAGCTTGTGGACAGGGCACACCGACATAATAGATGTACTTAACTCCAATTAAACCAAGCAGTGGGCACTGCAACCTCTCTCTGCTGGTGCTGCAGCAGCGCATACAAATTATGTGAGGCAGGTTTGCTGCTGACCATTCAGTACAGTCTGGGCACTTAACACCAGTTCAGAGACCAGGATCCCTGAGCTTTATGGTTTGATAGGGAAAATCTTGAAGGAAAAAAAGGAAAAGTGCTAAAACTTAATGTTTTAGATCCCCAAATAAGAGAATGTACCTTGAAAGTCAAGGACAACAAGTACTGCCTTCTAATCATTCTGATGCATGCCTCTAGATTTATAACAATATTGCCAGGTCCTGTGATTTAACGTGAGTCATGCAAAAACAGAAAAAAAAATTGTCTGTTATTAAAACTATGAATTTTCAGGGTCATAAGACCTTGAAGAAAAGCATGAAAATGTGACTTGAGTGTGTGCTATAAACTCAAAAAGCAATGAAAAAGTGAATATTATCTTTTGCTTTTAAGTGTTTTGTTCAATAAGATGCAGCAAAAAGAATAGTATTATGTCTGTATATAATATATATTTATAATATAATATATGTCCATAAAAATGAGACATTTTTGGTCTGGTGTATGATTTGAGCTTTGTCAAACACTGAGACCATGCCACAGACTGATAACATCCTATTATTTTTATGGAAACAGTTATTTTTTCTATCACCTCACTTCACAAGTAAACCTCTTGTGTTTACTGTGAAATGTGGTCTTCCTCAGCAATAAAGATTCATATACCTGTGGTTATTTTGTCATTTATATGCAGTTCTATCATTGCTTGTTTTAATCTCTGTTTTAGGGGCTGTTCTGTTTATTACATGGCATTGATTTTTGAATTAAGCTCAGCAAAAAGTGTTACTGCATCAACTATATCTTCGAATATTTGAATATATTTGTTTGCTTAAACATTTGCTTAGTCAGACAGCTCTGAGGATTTGTTTTTAAGTACAATGTTTGCAATTGACAGAAGACTTTTCTCTTGGTGGATTCTAATTTCTTCTAGCCCAGTGGGAAAATGCTATTGTATATATTGAATTTTTTTTTTTAAACTGAGAAATCAGTACTTTTAAAAATAAAACAGGAATTAATACTTCATAAACCTGTGCTCAAGCTGCAAAACCAGTTGGAAGTGAAGGAACTATAAATTTAAAATGATGCCTGTAAGACTCAGAATTGTTTTATGTGGTGTAACTCTTACCTGTAATGCTTCTGATCCAGTGTTAGAGATATAATGAAATTCTTAGTTGCAATGCCCTGAAGAGCATATTGAGATAGAAATGAAAACAATAAGAACAGTAACAATATGGAATATGCTCCTCTCAATATGGAAAGAATACCAAAGAATTTCCTGTGTCTGCGGGCTTAAACCTGTCTTGTTGGTCCCATCTCACTCTCCAAATGATCTTTAACAATTTGAGTGTGGTGATTGTGAAGAATATTCAAAAATTATTGCACAGGACAAATTATAGTGTGAAAATAAGGTGATAAGGTGCTTGCAACAGCATGCAGCTCTTTACTGAGAAACCTTTGCTATTCCTCATGTTGATATTGCCTTTACAGAGGTCAGCATAACAATAGTTGCTTTGATTTTTTAATACACACACACTGTTCTGTGTAGTTCATATTGATTTCAATAATACTTGAAAATTCTGATCTTAATCAAGAGCATGCAACAGAAACAGTACAAATGACCCAGCAGTCACTAAATAAATAAGCCTTATTGCTCTTTGCTATCTAAAAATCTACATATGCGTTTCACCCCTCAATTTCAGAAACACAGAAAATAGAGAAAGTTCCAGACAAAAATTTGCATTGAATAACAAGACAGAACACATTTAGATTCTATGTGGAAACATGCTGGAGAAAACAAACACTGTTGTCTCTGCTTCAAAAACCAACAGCTTGATTTTCCTATAAACATTAATCACACACGTATTTGGTTATTACATTGGAAGCAGAGACTCCTGGAATAGTTTACCTTGGTTGCACATTTCCTTACTTAAATAAGAACCATTCCTTTTAGGCTTTTCAGAGTTGGAAATGTCAGATTCCTTTTGAGTTTTGAGAGCTTTTATGGGGTAGTGGGAAGGTATGAGAGACATACCAAAAGCTCACAGTCCCTAGCAAATCTTGGGAGCTATATCACACAAACAAACCCCATTCTTAATCCCTCTACGTTCCATAAAAAGAAGGACAAATATTTAGTTCTTCCTGAGTTTTTTTAGCTACTGCATAAAATATGCTTAAGATTGCTACAGGTATTCAGAGAAAGCATGTCTGTCATTTCTGGAGGTTTCAGTGCCAGCCTGCAGTTTTTAACAAAGGGATATGGCACCTTTCATAGACCCTGAGTCTAAATAGGAATAAAAAGGGATTTAGTGACTCTGGGACCCATAGCAACCGATGCTGAACAGTCTCCTGCTATATCAGGCAGTACACGTGACACCTTCACCAATTCTAGCCTAACTAATGATGGATGAAGAGACAGGCAGGTGACAATGCCATCCTCTTTCACTCTATCACAGGGGCTACAAAGCAACTGTCAGGCACAGTCAAACCATCTGACTAATGCTCCCATTGCCTATTTGCATTTCTGTTCCACATAGGTCAGATTGGTTTTACTGCATGTTCTGCTGAAAAAACAGCAGCTGTTTCAGACCTGAAATAATTAAAGGTGCAAAGACTTAAAGTGGAAATGTCCACTGGAGGAATGAAAGCTGAACATCGCTCAAATCAGTGAGACTGAAGGTGTTGGAGAGAAGTTTTTACAGGGCATGTAGTAACAGAATAAGGGAGAATGGCTTCAAACTGAAAGAGGGTAGGTTTCTATTAGATTAGGAAGGAATTATTCATCATGAAGGTGGTGAAGCGCTGGAACGGGTTGCTCAGAGAAGTGGTGGGTGCTCCATCCCTGGGAGTGTCCAAGGCCAGGCTGGATGGGACTCTGAGAGTCCTGCTTTAGTGGAAGGTGTCCCTGTCCATCGCTGGGGAACTAGATGATGTGAAGGTCCCTTCCAACCCAAACCATTAGAGAAGTTATTAACTTCCTGCGGGATCAGCTCTTAGGGCTGAGATAATAGCAAAGGAAAAATGCTTTTAGCTTTATCACATTGCTGACACTGTACAGGAGGTGCAGATACCATTACATTTCCTCCTCTAGGGATTTTTCATCTTTATCTGAGCCATATTTAGTGAGGGGCAAGACTCATCCTGGATCACTGTAGTACAAGTCATAATCACCTGTGATTCCTTGAGCAGAGCATTTTGCATTTGAAGGGGAGTCATTACCACATTATGTTCAGATCCAAAAGTGTTGCCCATGATGGGAAATCCCTTGTGCCAAACACACACACTAAAATAGAGCCCTTTCATTTAAATTTACAACTTGTGTGGGTAAGACAGATCAGACCTAGCAGAAAAATAGTAAATAATATTGGTTGAATGTTACTTTGTGCTGATGGCAGATTTTTGGATGGGGATTGTCCTCTTCAATCCAGCAAGGCCATCCTTTGTTCCTTATCTTAATGTGGCTTGAGAAAAACTTGAACATTATCTTAGGAAACTAAACTACACAGAAGGAAAATGTGTTGCTCTTGCAGTGACAATTAAACTCTTTCTGCAAATGTATTTTTCCCTGTCCAATGTTAAGCCAGTTTTAAGCTTCTTGAAATCCACAGTCCTCTTTTTCATTGACTTTTTTCTACATTTAATGCCGGTATATTCAAAGTCTACTGTATCAAACCAGCTTCACTTAACATATCATAAAGGAGATGAATAGCTTAGGTTTTTGTTCCAGAATAAACAGACATATTTTAATGTAAAGCTGCCTTCATTAAATACCTTTATAAACTTATGGAAAATAGAGTTGCTAAATCTCCAAGCCTGTCTCTAAAATCTCACTGCCAGATGCATTAACTGAAACAAACCCAGCAACAGCAACTTTTATATTTTCTTTCAATTTCCAAATCAACTTTCAGAAATTAAAGCTTCTACCCCTTGACAGTTCATTTAAAGACCTTTAAAAGAGGTCTCTAAAAATGACTTCCAGTTGACCTGAACAGAGACACTGGGATTTAGAGAGTGCAATTGATAGGATTAGTACTTCTCTCTAGCTATCCATGTTAAGACAATTAAAACAGGAAATAGTGAAAATGGAGTAAGGCAGAAGATCCAGGGAATAACCTCTTAGGCTCAGCTATAAATTATCTAACATTTTCTCTGCTATATGTTTTTTCTATCCACATCTTTTCTGAACAAAAGGCTAGACATAACCAACAGGCAGTTCAGTCACTTGTACCCTAAGCTGTAACACATCACAGAGCGCAAATGGCACTCTTAGGGTACAAGAAGTGTGTGCAGGTAACAGGCAAGCAAAATTAAATGAGACTCTTGCTGACTGGAAGGTGAGATCTGTTAGAGTTTCAAGAGCTTCCTCAGGGAGCAGGTGGGAGCTCTGTAGCTTTGGTCATTTAAATCAGAATGAACATTTTAACAGAGAATGTACTTCAGGGAGCCATCAGTGATATTTAAGGCATCATTTGCAATACATCTAATACACCAGGATTTTGTAAAGCCAATATAAAGTAGTATGTGAGAGAAACTAAGAAAAAAACACCTGGAAACAAGATAATACGGGTCCCATTTCAGCACTGGAGAAGGATGCTCCCCTCTTCCCTCCGATAAATTTACAAGACTGTCCTATAACTATAAGGCTAGTTTAGCCCTTGGGGATGTGCCTGCAAGTGTGCTGTCTTTGTGCTGTCCTAGAACTCACCAGTGAAGGGCCCTGGTACAGCAGCAGCAAAGCTTCCACCTACTTTGGCAAAAATATAAACAAGTCACATATTTGACCGTGGAGGCTGGTCATGGGGTAATACAGAGAGTTGTAAATCTCATAATTTCTTTCATGCCTTCCTTCTCGTTGTAGTAAAAGTATGCTGAATTGTGTTCACTGTCTTACACCTTTGGAGAGCCTCTGATATTCCTTTGGGATGAAAAAGGACCTAAATTTTGGAGGTAACCAAAACTGAGTGACTCCTGCAATGCCTTGACGAATCACATCAGAGCCCACAGGGTTTGGTTTTTTTCACTGAAGGCTGAATTTTGCTGCAAAGTTTTATTTTTTTCCCAAACAAATAGTCCTCTTTAAAAAAGTACAAGAGAAGCTCCAAAGCCTGGGAAGGATGTAATTGAGGTAAATTTGTGTACGGTTTAATTTGTTTTTAAAACAACCCAATTAGGCATATTCCACCTGCAGAAGTTCACGTTAGGAACAATCCTACTGGAGGCAGCAGCACGACTCCCAGCATCCTGTGCCATTGGCAACTCCTGTAGGAAGGGGACTGGTAATAGAATCTCAGTTCCCTTGGAGATCACAAGCTTTGAAACTGCTCAAGAAGTATCAGACTCTTCTGCCTGTAATACCTTAATCGTTTCCATAGAAAACACTTAATATACATTAAGATAGCACATGAAGGATGAAGCCTTTAGATAACCAATAAATAACAGGGAGTTAATAGCTCCTGCCATTCTGGTTTCAAGGGACTAAGGCTGAAGGAGAGAAAAATGGACCAAGAAGCTATTATCAGATTTTGCATATTTTATGCTTGAAAACATTTTAATTTCAGATTTCAAAATAGTGTAATGTTTATAAATACAATCAGCAGAATATGCAGGAGATACACAATTCAAAAGAAGAAATAAAATAAGTTCCTTTGAGAAACATGTCATTTTTACTCTAAGGCAAATTTAGTAATATCAGATGAGAGCAAGGTTAAAATTTCTTGGTTTTCTTTGGGCACAGTCATGTTATTAAAACACCATAGAAAAATCTCTGTTGTGGAAGAAGCTTATTTTGGCTTTCCAGACTCACATCCCTGACAGAAGTTAGGTGACTCAGAGATTAATCAATCAGTGTGAGCTTTCTCACGGTTCCCATGGTTGTGGGATATGGGAACCACTACGGAGTGTTTCCTATTCATGAGAATTCCGACTCAGGCATGGCTACAAACCCAACAGCTGCCCAAGGACTGCCTGCGAAATCCAAACTCCCTCTCACAAAAGGCAGCAGATGTAATTTGAGCCCAGTGTGAAAAGGGTGACTTATTCACCGCTGCCTTTTGTCTGCAGTGTTTGGAGTCAAAGGCATGACCAAGGAAGATGTCCCACGGAGGCCAGCTGCCTGGATTCATGCCAAAAATTTACATTTGCTTGTGTTGCTTATGGGAGAAAAGGCTGATATAACCTGTTATGCAAAATGCACAGCACAAAGAGAGCTCGTCAGGAAACAATTTATCTTGCCTTGAGGGAAAAAAAAAAATAATAGCAATTATTATTTATGAAGAATTAATAAATAGTTTTGAAAGGTTTCTATATTTTCCAGGTTATGATTGCAAAGCTAAAGATCTATTGTCTGACTTTTTTCCTTCCAGCCCAAACCTGCAAATTTTGCCTAATAGGGACATTCCATTTCACAAGAAGAAGCTTTCCATCAAAAGAGAGTTTGAAAAAAATTTTAAATGCTCTAATTATACTCCACCAGGAATTATTCTGAATGTCTTATAGCTGCAGAAAATTACATTAATGAACACTTGGATGCTGTAGTCCTTCTCAAACACCCTCATATGCCCTCAGTAAAATAAGAGGAAGTTTTTATTCTGTCACTTATGCCTATGAACGTCTACAAAACTAATTCTCAGATGGTGAAAAAATGCCATGAAAATGCAATTAAAAATTTGTGCTAGTTGCTGGACTTTTTTGGCCAGAGGCTGAAAACATTCTGAATCCAACTAAAGATCAGAATGGTCTCCAGCATTCAGTGGCCAGTACCTGGAGATGAAAATGGGATACAATACTAGAACAGCACCCAGACTCCAATATTTAGTGTTTCAGTGAGCCAGATGTAATGTCTCGTATTTTATACAACTCAAAAACTCTATTTTGTTTCTAACTGGATGGCATGATAGCAGATATAGAATCATGGAATGGCTGAAGCTGGAACAGGCATCTGGAGGTCACATTGCCCTCCCCCCCTGCTTAAGCAGGGACACCTGGTGATGTTTGGGTCCACCCTCTATTTGCTTCCATCTTGAGTTTGAGTTTGGCCAGGAACAGCTTGTTCATCCACGCAGGGCTCCTGGCATTTTTGCCTCCCTTTGTATTTGATGGCATGGAACTCTCTTTAACTTGGATGAGGTGATCCTTCAAAACGAACCAGATTTCTGGGGCTCTCTTTCCCTCCAAGGCCTCATCTCATGTGACTCTTTTGAGCAGATCTCTGGATGCCGAAATCTGCTCTCACGAAATCCATGACTGGGAGCTTGCTTGTCACTCTCCTTTCTGCTCCCAGGTTCCTGAAGTCCAGCCAAGGCTACCTTTGACTTTCAGATGCCCAACAAGCCCCTCATTGTTTGTGCTTATGAGGTCCAGCAGAACTCATCTCCTCAGCTTCTTGCATGGAGAAAGATGTTATCATCAGTGTAATCCAGGAACTTCCTGGATCGCTTATGCCTGTTGTGTTGTCCTTCCAGGAAATAACTTCTCAATTTATATTTTCTCTAAATTAGGACTGTCAGACTCTGTCAATTTTGAGGGTATTTCCCTGCTAGGCAGAATCTTTCTGTAGGAGAGCTGTCAGAATGGGAGTCATGACCCTTGAAGAAGTTTTTTGTCTCCGTTTTGTAAAAGCAGTATACTGACGATTTGGGAAAGCGCACAGCAGAACCAACTTCAATTAACATGTACAAAAAGTAGCCTAACCTGGGCAACACAGGAGGGATGTTATCTTTGATCAGTTCAGTAAACAAGGTAATTTTACCATCGTCAAAGAACTGTAGATAATTTTCTGTTTGTACAGATAAATGGAACAATTGGAAAGTTCAAGGTGAATACCCAATGCTTTCTTGCTTTTGAGACATCTTAGAGAAAAACCAAACATCCTTCTAATTATGTTCAGAGAAGAGCAAGAGCAATTAAATATAACTCCAGCACAATTCTGGGCATGAAGTTATGTCAAACTCACAAATAGCCCAGCTAGAAGTGAGCAGGGACCCCTAGGCAAGCCAGGTTAAATCAGAGCATGATTCAGATTCAAAAAACTTGTCACCTCTACCGCAATTCTCTAGTTGTTCAAAAAATTAATTAGGAAGGGGAAAGAAGACTAATGATTTTCAGAAAGTAGGTGTTTCTCAGTAGTCCTGATTTCCAGCCTGTTGGACTTGCATGTGGAAAACAAGACATTCAGTCAAGCACTGTTATGTAAGTGCAGCTCCTTGAGAGCACTCCATATACAGTATAAATTCTGCAGGCAGAGTGTTTTAAGCACTTGGAAACTGCAGAAGATGGATAGGGACTCTTTCTAAATCCATATACCTTTAGAAACAGAAATAAAAAGAAGTATCAGTGTAAGTAATATTAAGAGGTGAGAGGCAAGGTTTATAGGGAGAGGTAATATCTTTTATTAGAATAACTGATAGTGTTCGGAAAAAACAATCTTTCCAGAACAAAAGCCCCTTAAAGCTTGTCTGTTTCTTTTCACTTCTATTAGTTTGTTTCAGAAAGGACATTACTTGTTCCTACAAGTCCCATCTCTCTTCTATACTCAGGCAATCACTTAAAAGAAGGTATTTCACTTTGTTTAAATGTTTCTGAATACTCAAAGCTGTTTCCTGTTGGTGAGTAAGTGTTTACACTTAGAGTAGTCGGTACATGGAGGGTTGTCATTTGAATAAGGTTGAAATCTGCCCTTTAAATGGCAATGGGGAAAAAAGGATGAAAATTTAAAAACTTATTTTTTTAGCACTAGTTTTTCTGCCTCCAGGCAAACAATGATTTTCACATAGCTTTACTCATCTTTGGAATTTCTTTGGAATTATGGAATTTTTAGATTGTTAAGGTTAGAAAAGACCTCTAAGATCACCAAGTCCAACCCTTGATGGGCTCTGCCGAGCCCATCACTAAACCATGGCCCAAGTGCCATATCTACATGTTTTATAAAGGTCTTCAGGGATGATGATGTCACCACTTCACTGGGCAGCATGTGCCAGGGCTTGGCAACCCTTGTGGTGAAGAAATTTGTCCTAATATTCAATTTAAACCTCCCCTGGCACAGCTTGAAGCCATTTCTTCTTGTACTTTTGCTGGCTATTTGAGAGCAGAGCTCGATCCCCACCTGGCTGCGCCCTCCATTCAGGGAATTCTAGAGTGCAATAAGGTCTCCCCTGAGCCTCCTTTTCTCCAGGCTGAGCCTCCCCAGCTCCCTCAGCTGCTCCCTGTAGGAGTTGGGCTCTAGATCCTTCACCAGCTCTGTTGCCCTTCTTGGACACACTCCAGCACCTCAATGTCATTCTTGTAGTGAGGGGCCAAAACTGAACATGGGATTCGAAGCTCCCCAAAACTGAGGACAGGGACTCAATCACTGCCCTCGACCTGCTCGCCACACTTTTTTTTGATCCAAGGCAAGTACAGGAAGGTACTGCTCCTCCTGAGAGAAGGCCCAAGAAACTAATGCTGAGTGTCTTTCACCCAGTGAAACTCAAAGCATTTTGTAGAGATTAATTAATCAAATTCTGATGCCTGTTCCAGGTTTACAAGTGTTTTGCAAGTGACACCATGGTAACAGAGGTGCTGAAACCCATATTTCAGAGGACGTTATGCAAGAGCAACAGAGTACATGAGAGCATATTCTCCTACTCATGTGGATGGATTCATTTTCCTAAGTTGTGAGGAACATAAACTCAACTTTCTCATAAGAAACGGGAAGTTTTCATGTCAGTATTCTTCATACAATTATTTCCTTTAACTTTTTAACTGACTGTAATGTTTCTTAAGGTTGGGTTACAGTGTTAAGGCAGGCTGAAAAGCTACCAATTGATGGTCACTGTGGTTGGCACACATTTCATTTGCCTTTTCATATTTTTCTAGCAGATATCCACAGCTGAGCTATCATCATGGACTCTCTCCAGAGCTAATGACAAAGAACAGGTATTTTGGGCCTGTAGCTAAAATGAATCTATTTTAAAGATTTATTTTCAGAAGAGTTAAATTGTGGCTGAAGAGCATATTTTTCTTTATATTCTATAAGGGTGGTAAAGAGTGGGGGTGAATAGCTGAGATGCTTTCTATACACTGTAGATGTCTACACTGATCAGATGAAATCCATCTTCTACTGCCAAACTACATCAGCCCATCAAGGAATGATTTCTTCTTTACAGCTCAATCTCTTTTCATCTGCTCTGTCTGTGGTATTCAAATGTTTTATGCGCACTGTGTCATCCCTCTGAAAACCTCATGAATGTTATCTTTTATTTATGCCTTCGGAATTGCTGTTGATTATATTATGGCGATGTCTTGAAGGGTTGAACAAGATCAGGGCCATCTCTGCTAGGTCTGTCCAAGCAGAGTGGTTGCATGTAAGGCAGGCACCCAGTATTTCTGGGCTCGACATATGTCCCCATTTCACACTCTGGCAAGATCTAAATTTGTATGGAAACCCCTCCCCACAGCTGCTGCCCTGGGTTCTGTAGAAAGGAGAGTTTGTGGCATAGCATGGCCTGGCCAGGACCCCAAGGTATGAGATTGAAGATAACAACCTTGATCTGCCACAACAAAGTTGTGCACAGCAGCTCTGATGTGGCTGGGAATGAGACTCTGCCCAAGACGGAAAATGAGTTGAAAGATCGGAGTATGTCACTCTGCTGCTTACGAATAGGAGGAGATGAGGCACAGAGAGATTGATCACCCTACAAAGTTGTTAGAAGGGTCTAAAACAGAAGTCATCTTTTAACATGCAAGATATTCTTCTTTGATCATACATATATTTTATTGTTTAAACTCCCTGCCCACAGCCACAGAGCAGCTGCGAGACAAAGTTATAACCCAGGAATTATGACACAGAGTTTTAGCTGAGACTCGAGTTATAAAATCTGCAAACCTGTGGGAAAACGATCTAAAACATATCGAATGCTTTCAATTCCTGTATTTGCTTTGAGAATTGTAAGTGGGAAAAAATACTGCAGTAAGTTTCTTTAAAAAATAATGGGAAAAGCCTATTCCTTTAAAGCATGTGCTGGTCTATTAAAATGTGGAGTTCAGAACTGTAGCATGATGTATAGTGCACAGACATGAATGACTCTTGATATTGGATTGTTTTATTACTTCCATCTGAGCTAACCTTCATTACTTGGATTTTACAAATTTAAGGACTTGCCAGTATGCTTGCCAGTTAAATAAAGGGCACATCTAAGGTCTCCGAACATCTGGTCCAAATACTTAATCATCTTGTTGCATGAAGGCTGGTATTTTTATCTTGTAACCTGATTGGGTCTGCATAATTTTTTTTTCACAAATTGGTATTTAAACCTCAAAACCTTTAGCTAACTACATCTGTCATTGATATTTTATTGTTTAATTTCCTTTTATAGAGCCAAATTACATCTCTCCCACATACAGCTTGCACTTTACATGTCTAATTTGTCGACATGTTCTATAATGATAATTTCATTGATTTAGAAAGTGACATTATGAGCAACATATGTTCAGTTTAGCAGTAAACCTTGTTAAAGCAATAATGTTCCATTCTTCCCCCTACTCTCCCCAAATTCAAATATAACCCTCATTAGGAGGCAGCTGAGTCATTTAACTGCTTTGATTCTTGTAAATATAGAAACCTGCTAGCTGTTTAGCTTTACACTTTGGCTGCATATATTTCCTACTTTGGGTTGCTAGGAAAGGACAGTGCAGAGATTAATTGCGCTACAGTACTTGGTCTAAAAGCATGATACGTGTTCATTTCCTCTGGAAAAGACACTTGGAAGGCAAAATTGCTCTCTTGGAAAAGAACAAAACCAAAACCAAAAAAACCCACAAACAACCAGGACATGCACATAAAAGGGATATAATTGAGGAACATCAATTCATAGACAATAATGAGAAGATGCCCTATTACTTTCTCCCAATTATCCTTAATATAATCATCAAGAAGCAGACCTATTTTCATATTACTTGTGAAACAGCTAAGTAATAAAAAGGAATTATTTTTATAGACTCTAGAGCTAGTTAAATGCTTTGCCATCTGTAGTGGTATAGGGTCTTTCCCCAAAGTGTTTAAAAACTGACTACATTTTGATCTGTTAAAGCAGAGTTTAGTGATTTCGGGATTAGTCTGAAACTTCGCACTGGAATCTCTGCTCAGTTTTTGCAAAGAAATTTTAAAAATACTTTACAAATCACTACAAAACCCACTGAAGCCTATAATGCAATTAGCTAAAAAAGACACAGATCTCTTCTGAAGAATGTAAAGAAAGGGAATAATAATACATAGGAACATCTTGTTTCAATTTTGAAAAGGGAATCCACATTAAAAATAGCTGGAGAAAACAATTATTGCAGTGTAGTGGCCCAAGGAGAGGTCTGAGTCAGGAGACTCATCAACAGAGATGTTATCTCCATGTTGTGAACACACTTGACTTCAACAGATCACTTTTACCCACAAGTCAAGTGTCAAGAATGGATGAGAAGAGCCCTTTTCCTCTCTCGATTGTCCCACTTTCTCTGTCTCAGGTACAAAAAAAAGTCACAACAAAAAATGTCCGTTTGTTTCCTATACACAAATTCCCTTCAAGGGATTTTGTAAGGATCAATTTCAGAATATGCTTTAGAGGTGAAAATCTCTTTATTTATTTATGAAAGCTTTTGCTGTGTGACTGTGTTTTTCACCCTAAGTGGGTTGTTATTAAGTGAAACAGGCATGACTATGCTTCATTCACCATCTGGACTCACATTCTAAGTTCTCTTCTAAGATTTTCAAATCTTTTCACATCATATTTGAATGGACTAATAACACATATACTGGAGGGAATATTTCTCTAGATGTGGTTTTTGAAACCTTATTCTTGCTACTGAATTTTCAAATACATGAGATCATTGCACCTTGAAGTTACTTTTTTCCTTTTTCATTCACCATCTTTCTGTTTTTCTGTCTTTTTGCTTGTTTTTTTTTCCCCCATTAATTAAATAGAAGTTTTCTAAAGAAATGTGGGGTTTTTTTCCCTCTAGAGGAAAGAGTGCCAACTGATATATATGCAATACCTGTTTCTATAAAGAGCAATCTACGAATTCTAGAATAAATCACACATTTCTTTTCACATTTCTCTAAATTTCTCTAAAAAGAAGGATTTTGTCAGAAGATTTTTGTCAGAGTGAAGATAATAAAACATTTCTCCACAATGAAAAGAAGTGACTTTCATTATTTTAATATTAGGGGAGAAAAAGTGTTTTTACTTTATGGTAGTTAAAACAAAGCAAAAATCTCAGAGGGGATAAGGCAGCCAGTGATTTTCACACTGAATATGTCAGGTTGCTAACTCGCATGGAGATGGATGAACAGCCTTGCCCTTCATAAATATATCTCATATTAGTTGCCACATGTTAGCAGCCTTGGGTAAAGCATCTCTCCTTTACCTGAGTAAAAGCGATGCCTTTGAGAGCAGAACATTTTCCTCTCAGTTTACTTAATTCAGGAAAGAAGAATAAAGTGACTTATTTGAAAGAGAAAACAGTTTCTATCTTTCTGAATTCCTGTGTGTTTTAAATATTAGTCCCCAATAAGCAGGGTTAAGTCTTGCTCTGAGTCACAGTATGCTACAGGATTAGCAGCACGTTTACATCTGAAATGCTTGTAACTTTTTGGATGCATTGTTCTTTTTTTTAGTGCTCTTGGCATTTTTCTCACATCCTATCACACAAGATGTTGAAGTCATATTGGCTTCTTTACATTAGCATTTATATTCTCCCATTAATGTAGAACCACTACTCCTTTATTAATAAAGTGCTAGAATACAAATTTCTACCTGGTTAAAAAAGGATGATTGAATTAATCAGATGTATCTGAAGAGTCAAAGTTAAACACAAGAAAGACAAATACTTATTTGTTATCATATATGATGATAGAGAGATGACACTGTGATTTCATAGATGTGTGGAATAACCTGAGCTGGAAATGACTCACAAGGATCATCAGTCCAACTCCTGGCCCTGCACAGGACAGCCCCAAGAATCACACCATGTGCTTGTGAGTGTTCAAATGTTTTTTAAAACTTTTTCAGGTTCGGTGCTGTGACCACTTCCCTGGAGAGCCTGTTTCAGTGCCCAACCCCCCATTAGGTGAAAAACCTTTTTCTGATATCCAACCTAAACCTCCCCCAACACAACTTCAGGCCATTCCCTGTCACTGGTGACCTCACAGCAGAGATCAGTGTCTGCCCCTCCTCTTCCCTACACAAGGAAGTTGTAACTGCAGTGAGGTGTCTCCTCAGTCTGCTCTTCTCCAGGCTGAATAAACCAAGTGGCCTCAGCCCCTCCTCCTGTGGCTTCTCCTCAAGGCCCTTCACCACCTTCATGGCCTTTCTTTGGACACTTTCTGGTACCCTTATATCCTATTCATATTGGTTAATGGACAGCAACCTACAGTGATGCAGAAGAGCGAACTTATGAAACCACAGTGGGAAAATTGCTTCAATTTTTTGTTTTGAATTCTGCACGGTACCATTTAACAATGCTTTGGGATTAGTGGACATTCCTCTGCAGGACTCTGTTTAACCAGAGTTCTGTAAGTCTCCCACATAATCTCACTTGCTGGCTCGTATTGCTTGTTTAAGGCAAATGAAAAATCCTTTCTTCTGGTTTCAGCTTGAAGAGCAAAAAAACTGTGAAAGCATGTTATTTTAAGAGCATGTCATTTTTTGAAGGCATTGTGTCAAGCACTGTAATCCATCTGGGGTGCACAAAACCCTCCTGGAAAATCCCAGGGTTGCACAGCAAACCAAACACTGCAGTGGGAGACAGATTAACACTGGCTGTAGCAAAGTCTTTCACCCTGAGAAACCGATTAAAACCTTGGCTTGATAATGAACAGGGTACATTTTCACCTGAAACCTGTCAATGGGTTCTGCGTAAAATAAATTGAATGCATTCAACAGGATTTTTAGAAGACAGTTTGCCCCATTTCAAAAATGTCACAGTCTAAAGAGAAGAGCAAATGGATCTAGATTCGGAACTGTTTTTCATGCAAAGATATGATCTGATATTTCGGGCTTGAAGGAAACAGTTTGAGACAAGAGTCCAGCACCCAGCTCTAAATGGGTGTGGGCACTTTGTGAATTACCAGTAACTTTTTACAGCCATGAGGATGTGGAGACATAAATGAGACAAGGCACATGGAGAGTGGCAGTCGTTGTTTTGGTCAGCTGATGTACTTCTGCTCACCTTTGGCTTTAGCAGCTCTCTTGAGTAACCTTATAATTGTAAATATACTGAATCTTCTAACAGTTTTATATTTTATCAAGCATAAGGGCAGCTTTATCCATAAATGCTCACATTCAAATAAAACATCTGAAGGCTTCCTGTCTTACAGTTTGGGTTTTTTTGATGGGGTTTGTTACTGAACATTCAACATTCTCTGGGATATTATGGTCACTGATTCTCTTATAGTCAGGAGATAACAGCACTTCCTCTTCTTCAAGTGGTAGATTTCAAACTCACAAACGCCATCCTCACTCAGGGGAACCTCTTGTTTAAACTCTTCCATGAAATACAGGAAAAATATTTAACTGGCTTACTCTTTATTTGCTGAAGTTGTCTAATAACAACACAATCTCTAGTCATTACCCTTTGAAGAATATGGCTCCAGCTCTCCATCACAGATCTTCAAAGTGCTCATATGATGGAGTGCTAGAGGGGGCTCTTGGGAGCCCTATCTTAAGAAATCCTCCTCCACCTCAAGAGTAGGTGTGATTTTTTCTGTCTCTGATGGAGTCCACCCCCTCTTTGTCTGCAGCTAACTCTTTGCCAGAAAAGACTTATCCTTGGGGCTTTGAAAAGTACTTCTGAAAAGCAAATTGTTTTTGCCTTTGGAATAGCCACACCACAAAGAAGGTTTTTGCTTCCTACCTTGTTTCAAAGAGCATAAGTGATTTAAGCAACATGTTTTATTATTAGGCAAAGTAGTCCTAGTTGAAGTGCATGGATTTCATCTGTTTGGCAAGTGGTGTATTTGAATCATGGGTCTATCTCAGTTGTGAGGCATTCTCTGTGTGTCTGTGTAGAAGACCTTTAAAAGCCTTGGCAGGACACTGGCCATAAATCTGCACTGCCTGGCACTGTCCAAAATTTTTCTGTGATAGAACTACAGTTCTAGTTTAGAGATTCTTCCAGGTCCAAGAACTTTGCCAAATTTTCATATGCTGTATAATGAAAAAACTAAAGGCTAATATCTGTAAAGATAACTTACATCCAGAGGTCTTGTGTCAGGTAAGTTACACCATCAGCAAAATGTGTGTTGGTCAGGATTTTTTGAAGACACTCAGCATCCCTGAAATATTTCAGACAAAGCATGTTTTTATTAAAAATGTTACTAAACAAATAGGACTTTTCCTTGTGATTTCAGCCAAATTCTTGTGTAGTGGTTAGCTCCAGTCATCTAATCTGAATGCTTTTAACTGAACATCTGCAGTCAGATCAACTTGAAATTTGATTTACCAAGTCTTTCCATCTGCATTTGAGAGCAGACCATGTTTAGATGAGAGACTACTAAGAAAAGAAAATGAAGTAATTGAAGAAATGTGTAGATGTTTGAGTGTTTGCTATTATTACTTTCACCCCTTACCCACCTCTGGCTGGTGTGAAGAAGTACAATATAAAATGAGGACGTGTCAGTCCTTCTGTTGCAGGACTGAGTCTACCATCCAAATGTGGAATTTTTCCATAGGTCGCTTAAAGCAACAAATGGAATTTCAACACGCAGCTAATGTTTCGGTGCCATAACTAAATGCAGTGCCTGATCCTGCCTGTAGTTAGGGGCATGTATTAAGTTGCAGGCTCTTAACAAAAGAGCTTTTATTTAAAAATCCATAAGGATCATTTGATGTAAAGCACCTGCTTTCTTTTCAGCAGTGCATAACTCCAGAAAGGGACACAAAAATAGTTTTTCACTTGTCAAATCCTTTGGTGCCTTCATCCTTTTGTGTCATTTGGAGCAGTTTCTCAGCTACTCTAACCTGTGTCTGGCTGCAACAGGACCCTCATGGTACCAGAAAACCTCCATTAATTTATCTACACACCCCATTTCCATGTAAATGTCCTCTTAAGATGGGAAAGTTCCTTTCTCAGCCATCAAAAAAGCCCTGAATAACAAGCTAATTGTCTCATATGTGTGCTTAAAAGAAGAAGAAAAAAATATTTATGAGGTATGCGTTTAGTTTCAAAAGTTTGGCACAAAAACATTGGTCAAAGCCTACAAATAGCAGCTCTGAGATATATTTATCTGTATATATATACAGACATATATTTTTGTCTCTAAACAGTTACTGAGTATTTAATGGTTGAGTATAGAGTATTTTCAACTTCTCAGTTATTTTGCTGTCAATTAACACAGATAAATTGTATCAACTACAAGAAAACATAATTAATATTTTAACAGTTGTCTACATTTGAGACTGGCCTAGGCATTTGAGACTGCCTCAGTCCTTCTGAATGGAAGTTTTATTTTACGTCATTTTCAAGTGAAATATGTCTTTTTTCAAATGAAATGGGTTAATTATCAGATTTTCCCTTTTGCTCTCTGAGAAACTACAAAAGGCTTAAAATTCAGATCCAGCAGTGTGCCCTTAACAGATTAATGTCCAGCTATTCCACTGGAAGTGCTCAAGGCCAGGCTGGATGGGGCTTGGAGCAACCTGGTCTAGTGGAAGGTGTCCCTGCCCAGGGCAGGGCAGTTGGAACTGAATGAATATTAAGGTCTCTTTCAACAAAATCATTCTCTGATTCTGTGATTCCATGAACTGTCCCATCTCCCACTTTAACAGTAGCATAAGTGGTTTTTTGTCTTGCATTAATTGGTGCATTATCTTCACTCAAATCCAGTTTCTAGGAAAACAATCCTTATAGATGTCTCAATTCCTTACACAACTATTACAAAAATAGCACCTTTACCTCTTCCTCATGCAGTGAAAGGCTATTTCACCCTGGAGTTGTGGAAGCATGACTCTGCAGCTCGATTTTATCAGCTAGGGAAGAAATAGCGATGAAGAAATCTGCTGCCTCTTATGGGAAGGAAACTTTGTCAGCAGACAAGCCACAGTGAAAGGAAATGCAGAAGCCAACACTCAGATGAAAAGGGAGCTGTCTATGTCAGCCTCTGGACTCACCACACCACTGTCAGTCTAAAGGTGCTTTGCTGATGTGCAGAGCAGAGCACAATGCCCACAGCAGAGTGTGAACAGAAACCACAGCACACATCCACACCTACTCCTGCAGGGAAAATCATCCTGGTATTTCTGTCTTTCCAGCTGCACTATTCCTCAGGGAAGAATGAGCAGAAGGTCCCCATCCTAGCACTGCAAAGGGGGGAAGCTGCATATGAGTTGTGTAGGGGTTCACCAAATTCATCCAATGCAAGTGGGTTTCCCTTAATATGACTGCAAAGCCATCCCCCTGGCAGTCAGTAATATGTAGCCTTCAATTCCATGGAGGTTGCTGTCAGATTTGGGAGAGGATGTTGCTGTGCAGAGAGCATCTCATAGAATCACAGAATCATAGAACAGTTTGGGTTGGAAGTGACCTTAGTGATCATCCTGTTCCAATCCCCTGCCATGGGCAGGGAAACCTTCCATTAAATCAGGTTGCTCCAAGCCCTGTCCAACCTGGCCTGGAGCACTTCCAGGGATGGGGCAGACACAGCTTCTCTGGGCAGCTTGTGCCAGGGCCTCACCACCCTCACAGGAAAGAATGTATTTCTAGTATCTCAGTTAAATCTGCCATCTTTCCATTCCATTATTACCTACCCGTCTCCTGACCTGGGCTTGTCCACCCAGCTGCCTCCAAGGCTGAATCCACGTGGAAGAGCTGAAGAAGGTGTGAGGACAGATTGTTCTGCTTTCATCAGCTTTTGCTTATATGTTACCCAATGCTTTTTCATCCTGTTTTCCTCCTGTTTACTGTCCATTGAAACACTCAGTGAACTTGTTTTCTACAGACAAAAGTACCCATTTATTATATGAATTGAATTCCTGTATTCTAAAGTAAACTGAAATGATGTCTTGAACATCAAGATGGATTTGTACTTGTAGGAGATGCTAAGAAACCTAGTGTAACTTTTTGTAATACTGAAATCCCTGTAGACATCAGGTCCTCCTGCTCAAAATATGGATATACGTATATTCCTCATACATATTGTATGTATCTGCAGCCATCTAAATCCTTGGATGTCTCTTGAATTAAACAGTCGTTTTGCATTATAATTCATGTACATTATACTTCTTATTTGCTGTGCAAATTAAACTCTCAAACCACTGTGAGGCTCCTGCCTACCAAGATATCAATGTTTTCTACATATCCCGGTGGAATGTGTTGCAAAATATTCTGTCATCTTCCAAATGAATAGGAAGAAGCACATGATAAATGATATATTTACCTGCATATCCATAAGATATAAAGACAACATGGTGTGAATTTTATCTGTGGGTGCCATAAAACCCATAATGAAAATTGGTGACAAGACTGCTGAAAATGGACACAGACTTAAAAGTGATTCTCTAGACCTATTTATTCATTAGTTGGAGACACTGTTCCATCAAAACTAGTCAGATACATTTTTACGTTCTTCCATCTTCAGTTCTTCCTCTAATAATTCCTGTTGATTTTCTGAAGATCTTCCCAGCATTTCCCTGGTATTGTGAAGCCAGGGAGAGAAAGAACTTCTCCACACTGCAGTGTTTGCACAGCACACTTGCTGCAATCCAGTCTAGTTTATATATTCAACATGAAGTTTAGCACACAACCAGTCTGAAATACAGTGGCAAGACTATATGCAGATCACCCAGGATCCTGCAAATACTTAGACATGAGGAAGCTTTGAAGATTCACTTTGATCAGCACTTTAATACTAATGCTCATTAAAAAAAAATACTTCTAGCATCTGGATTAAGTAACTTCATGCATCAGAGGAGGGAGTGGTTACAACATTTACAGATTATGCTCTATGAAGCTAATGTAGATATTAAGAAGTATTTATGGATTATATTTTCATAGATGGTAGATATTATTAAGTTATGACTTGGCAGGCACAGCCTGATTTTGGCATTTTTATTTTCTGTACTGCAATTTACATTTGCAGAGTGCCTAAGGTCTGAGACTGAGACCTTAATAAGTCAGGGAAAAATCAATGGGAAATGAACAGAAGCCATAAAAAGTAATGTATGAACAAGATAGATCATTAATGATATAAAATCCTGTCTAAGTAGCAAAAGATAACTTCAAAGCACTGCAAAAACATATTTTGAAAGGCAATGTTTTGTATGTTTGAATACAACTTTCAGGTGGATGTGCTTTTGATAAATTTCTGGACCATAATTTGATTATGTCCCCTCCTTCTGTCCCTCCAGCATGGATAAAGAATGACTGAGCTTTTCATCCCTCAAACTTAATGGAGTTGTAACACCCAGAGAGGAACAGCAGCCTGTTATGCTATTTGCACCATCCAGTTACAGAGTCCAGAGTGGAGAATTTATTTTCAGGGGGGTAAAACTTCATCAGTGCCCACTTCTGCATAATAAAGGATAAGAATAAATAAATACAAAATATTTCATTGCTCTTAGGATGTAAAGCAAAGCATGATTATCTGAATATTGTATTTGTGCTTACATTTCTATTTACATCTTGCATATGAGTTCCAAACCATGCAGTGTTGTTTAGGATATGATTTGCCATTTATCTAGAAATGCTGAAGGCTGCAAATGGGGACAGTCTATCTCCTCCTCTCATCGCCAGCCACTGGTGAGCAAGGCCAGTGGATGACTTTTAAACAAAACTGATCTTGAAAACAGGGGTTTCCATTGAATCCCCTCTCAATGCAAGCTTTAGTCAACAAAGAGTTAGGGAATTTACTAACGACAGGACAAGAGGACATGGCCTCAAGCTACACCAGGGAAGGTTCAGGCTGGACATCAGGAAAACTTTATTCACTGAAAGGGTTGTCAAACACTGGAAAGAGTTGCCTTGGGAAGTGGTGGAGTCACCATCCCTAGAAGTATTCCAGAAGCAACTCAATATGGAATTTAGTGTTATAGTTTAGTAGATATGGCGGTGTTCAGTCAAAGGTTGGACTGAATGATCTTTGAGGTCTTTCCCAACCTAAATGAATCTATGATTCTGTGACTCTATGAATGCTTGGGGAAAGAGGAATGATTCCTTTTGCTGACTAATTCAGCTTAGTTATTATATCAAGTCACCCCAAAAGTTAGCAGGGGACAAATACATCAATTGTCTCTTAGCTCTGTAGCAGAGCAGTTGTAGTTAATACAGAAATACAGTGAGTTTCCAGTGATGTGCATGAATGTAGGGGGACATCATTTCCATTACTGTTAATTTAAAAATATGAGCCAGAATAGTTTTCAATTTTGACTCTGCTGTTTAATTTGTAACCATGATACCCTGTTAAAAAAAATGAAACCTGTCCTTCCTTCTCCTGTAACTCAGCTGCTTAAACAAAACAGAAGGCAAAGAAATTTGTCTCATCATTTTAGCTGTTAAAATATTTGGTATTTTTTTAGAGGTTATTGCCTCGGCTTCCTCTGTAGTCAGTGCAGAGAGATAAACAACTTCAGAGGAAAATAATTCCGTGTGTATCAGATGTGTGTCCTAGCAAGGGATCAGCTGTCCCTGCAGAAAGCTCATTTACTCCCCATAGTAACTTCTAGATGGTTGAAGTTACAGTAAATGAATCCAAACTGAGTGACTGTACAGGGGAGCTAATGAAGGTGTGTAAGCACAAAGTTCTGACAAATGCTCAGAGAAATACTGAAAGATTAAAGAGGCAGGTTTAAAAAATACATAAATCTTTCAGTTATGGGAGTCTTAGGTGCTATTCGTAGCAAAAGCTGCGAGAAATGTAAGAAATGTTTTATAAAGTTGATGGTGCATTTTAACAAGCTGATATCATCTGCAGATCATCAGTGTTGACAAGGTTCCTAAAAAGTGTTTTCAGCTCTGTATTTTTTTTTGCACTAAACAATTTTTTTTTTTTTTTAATGGCTAGAAAATATCTGGTAAAGAATTAGACACCTGCTGTTGTTTTTAGTAAGAAAGTTTAACCAATTGGTAACTAAGGTAAAGGGAATTATACTGGAAATATGGTACTTAAATCTTCATGTTTTCTATATCTTTGCCTTCTGACAGATGGAAACACCATTATCCTTTGAGGGCTGATGCAGAACAGGAATTTTATTATGCACTATATTTAAGGAAAGAAATATAATTATTTAGAGTTCATATAGACATAGTGCGCAAGTAGCATTGATGTTATCTCACCCAGATTTTTTTTAAAAATCAGTTTTTTCATCTCAACTAGCAGGAATTACTCATTTTAATAATCTCTAGACAGTTTGATGCAAATAAGACTGGTTATCTTGCTGATATAGTAGATGCCAAGAAAAGAAACCATCATGATACAGAACATAGGTATTCAGCAAGTTTCAACAGTTTCAATGAAATAAGGGAATTGTCATGAGAAGCAAAGACTGAGGCTGAGAAAATGTTGTTCCTTGCTTAGGAACAACTGCCTGAAACTACAAAGAAGCACAAAGGTTTTTGGTATCCACTCTGACATGCTCAGTTAGATGGAAAGTGATCAAAGGTATGACAATAACTGAATCAAACACAGCGACTAACTAATGAACTGTGCTGGTCTAGAAGCCAAAATATCCTTAAGAGGAAAAAAGTCAACATTTAATTATAAAATAATACATCATGCTGGTTGGATGTGGAGGTGATTCGCAGCAAAGATTCTGACGCTCTGATTTCTCTTCTCATTTACACTCAACAGCTTCCCACCACCTGTGACCACTCAAACTCAGGAGTTATCTCCTCAGATCTTCCAGGATTAGCAGGATATGTAGGATATAGAGCTTGGTGAGTATGTGCACAGCAGCCCTCTCTGTGAGACAAAGCACCAGAGTGGATAAATTCACTCGGCAGTCTGATACTCTGTGTCAAGGCTGAGTTAATGTCTATGTTACCAGAACACAAGAAGCTGCCAAAAATGCCTTTAATAAGGAAGTGCAAAGGAAAGTTGGCAACATGTGATTCTTAAAAATCTGCATCATTTAATATGAAATACTATATCTGTATTAGATATGGGATCTTGGCTGCTTTCCAAATGGATAATTAGATTCCTGCTACTGAGACAGAAGTTGCCTTCACTTCCCATCCTAAAAGGTGTGGTTTAAGCAGCTCCCACAGTTTATTCTAAGTCAGTGGATGGAAAAAATTTGTAAAATATATAACCCTTTCTGACACATGGGTTCTGTGAAGATGCTTCACAGTTTCTTGATCCTGTCCAATTTTAAGGCACTTTTGCTTGTCTCAGTGTCAAATAGGTATGAAAATCTCACCTGCATATGCCCCTGGATCTACGTATACATAAACAGCATGCAGATAGTTATAGATAATGCTTTGGAACTGTGATTCTGTAACACAATGTCCATTAATAATGGTGACAGGTTTTTCTGTGACTGCAGCACTTAGTAAGGCAAATGATTCAGAAAGAAAAGCTGTTAAAGTCTAAGTAACCAAGGAATACATGGCAATTTTACACCATTAAAGAAGTGGCTTTCACTTACTCTGGGAGTGATGGATTCTTCCAGACATATGTGGGTTAGTATAACTCTGGCCTCAGTGAAGTCCTGTCAAAACTAGACAAGTGAACTACTATGTAAGTTTAGTTCCTATCAATTAGAAAAGGAAGCAAGAGTAATAAAAAAACTATCTGGAGTGTTAGGGCCTTCTTAGCAGAAGAATACAGGAACAGCAATGGATATGTAAAAAGTGCCCTATTAAAAAATTTGAATGGATACATTGAGGAACAATGTTTGTAAAAGCACATGGGCCAACTCTTTTCCTGTTTCAAAGCTCAGAAAAGTACTGTGCTGCTCCCTTTATGAACAGAGGGCAAGCCTTGCCCCAGGAAGGGTGGTTTCTGTGTAGTGACACTCTGACTATCACAGAAGATATTTCTTCTTCGCTGTGTCTATTCATTGCACCAAACATAAATCAGCAGAGATGACTACATGTGGAGTCACCTGAAGAAACAGCAGAGAGGGAAGCTTCCATAAGGGGTTTTAGTGCTTTGGGCTTTGCTAGGCTCTTTTTGACAAGCTGCTACTTGCTGCCTGTCACCTCCTCATTGTGCCTCATGACAAGCAGCGATCAGAAAAGTTTGTTCAAAGCTCTACCCTACACCTGCTCTGGGCTCCAACAAAGGGCAGCTCAGGGGGAGGGACAGCACTCTTGCTGATATCTGTCCAAACACTTGGCCTGCCTGTGGCAGTCCCATTGCATCCCATCGGCTGCATTTTTCTACACTGAAAGGTCATTGATAATTACAGAGCAGGGCCCTGTAATTTTTCATTCAGGAATCAAGTAACAATAATTGCTAAATATCACTTGGGAGCAAAAAGGGGTACATTGAGTTCATAAAGGCCGTACTCAAGAGACAGAGCATATCTATCAAAGGAGAGAATTCTTTGAAGTCATAACTGTATACAGTGAAAACTTGAATGCTAGGTCTGACATGAAGTGGTTTCCATCAGAAAGGCAGAAAGAAGAAAATACACAGGAAATGTCCTATCTTCTGCTAAATACAACTTTTAGACCTGGGTTTTAGAGAGAGCTTTTTTAACAACATCCATATGAGTCTTTTAAGAGCTGGTGGCTTCCTGTGAGTCAAAGGTAATTGAGCATCTGCAACCATCTGGAATGTCCATTTTCAGACAATTTAAGCATCCTATTGGAATTACTGGATTCCTGATATGTGCAATATCTTCAAGACAGAGTCACATTTTCAGACTCAAGTTTCACTGAAGTTTTCTAGGCTGCTTTTGGACGCCACTTTTTTTCCCCTGAAACATGAAATTTTAACTTGCTTGTGACCAATTGAAATGGCACCACAAACTTTGCTTTCTGTTTTTGTCATTTTGTTACTATTTTGTTTTCCTTGCTTGCTGCATTCCCATGCATTCAGTGGGAACCATTCCCTTCAATTTCATGGCTCCATACCACTGGCCGCTTTGCTGTCTATCACCTCTCTCTCTTTACACCTTCATCTTCTCTGCCCCCCATGCATGCACCTTCTTCTGCCCTCCCACTTTCACTGCCATACGAGCCTTAAAGCAAATTCACGTAAATACCATCACCCCATTTTCCTCCTCAAAATTCACCTTTAACATATTTGCAAAAAGCTTGCCACCTGCTAACACAGCTAGTCAACATATTGACCAAAGAGCCTCATTATTTCTTCATATTTCCCTATCTAACTGCTGACTATTTTTATTTGCAAAATGCACATTTTCTTGGGGGCATCAAGTGTCTTTTTGTTCTCTTTGTGTTTTGCTTTGTACAGCAAGCAGCCTGCTTTACGCGTTCTATTTGTTTTCATTTTCTGATGTCTTTTACCTTCAGGTTCACATAAAATACACCAGAAAAGTAAATTATTAGTTCTGGTTTAAGGCTGTCAGGCAGGACTCCTCCATTTGTATCACTATCCACTCAAACAGTATATCCATGAGTAAAGAGTTGGATATAATGCATTGGAATCTGTCTGACTGGAATATCTGCTCATAAAATAGGAAACAGTCCACTGGGCCACTAAATCCAATCTGCTCATCACAGGCACCCACACCATATAATCCCTTTCAAAAACTACTTAATGCCTCTTCTTAAAACCTACTAGATTCCCCATTTCCCTTATTATTCTTTCTGGAAGACTGTTTCAGAACCTTACTCACCAGAGGATTAGAAAACTTTATCTAATTTCCAGCCTAAATTTATTCATGGGCAATTTATAACTATTTGTTCTTGGACCAACATTGTTCTTTAGTTTAAGCAGTTTTTCTCCCTGGTGTTTACCCACCTGATAAGTTTATAGAGAGCAATCACATCCTGTCTTCATCTGTGTTTTGCAAGGCTAAACAAGCCAAACTCTCTTTGTGTCCTTCTGCAAGGAAATGCTCTGTTCCCGTGCTCATCCTGACAGCCTGCTGGTGTCTGTCCATGTCTGGAAGCACGTTCCTCACACAGGAGTGATCAGAGCTGCATTCTGTTTTCTTTGAGAGGCCTAAACAGCATGGAAAGTGGCAAGAATAGCAGAAATACTTCTCCTCACACTGTTTTCCACGCTTGTATCCAACCACACCAAAAATCTTGGGATCCCTCTATAATCTCTTTCCAATTCAATAATTCTTTCACTATTTTATCCACTTCGTCTCTTTTTAGCTGACCTTCCTTACAGTTTCTGTATTAATTCCACCTTTTTCCAACAGAATAATGATTTTCCATATATTACCAGAGGAAACAATTTAGTGTATTCCAGATTCCTCTTAACTACACTTCACTTGCCATTGATACTACTATACTTGTATAATATTTTTCATTTTCCTTTTTCCTTCAGAAATTTTTGCTGTTTTCTACCAAATAGTTTCTCAACTATGATGCCATTTAAAATGTATGCTTTTCCAAAACCCATTTCTTGATTAAGAACTAACTATAGCTGTTTTCTACATATATTGTACTTACCTGGCTTAACAGGTTCCTCACCTGTGATTGTACATGTTGCTACTATTAGGGTTGTATGTTTGTCATTGTAACAAAATGGCCTCTCAGCTGGGGATTTGTTTCTCACCTTTTCCAGATGCAACTATTAATTTTCAGATCACAATTTTCATTAATCAGTCTTTCTTTGCTTCTGTGTTCTGTGTCTGCGATCCAAACCGATCTGAAGGTCTTGGGTATTTTGTGCTGAGTAGGAGCTTTTATGAGGAGTTTTGTCAGATTTTTTGTCAGTTGCTCAAAATTGACAGTTCAAATCCAGCATGTAATTTCAACATTTCTTTTCCCTTTTTAACCTTTAAAATGGACAGTGTCAAAATTTGACAAATATTTCATCTGATTCAGTCATAGAAAGTGTATCTGGCACAGTCAGAATGAGGGAAGGACCCACAGATATTAAAAAATGTAAAAATATATCTGCTTTTTATTTATTTTATAGTTCTGCATTACTAAGTCAATACAAGAGGGACCTAATTTCTCCACTAACCTTGTCTAATGAAGATTGAAATTTTATAAACATGTAAGAAAGCTGCATCACCATGAACTAAGAGACTTCAAAATATGACATTTAGTTCATTATTTATTAACCTATCCCCCAGGAACATGACAGAGGGAATGCAGACTATCCATATTAGAAGCTGTTTCATCTCTAAGAGATAATGGAGGCCCTATTTCCTTTGCACAAGATTTATATACTAAAGAGGAAATGAGATGCAAAATTTATACCATTTGTGATTTCTTTTTTCCCGTGGAAGGTAGAAAGAACATTCCCTTACAGACTGAATGTGGTTAGAATTGGAGGCTTTAAAAGTACATGTTTACAAAAATCAGAATTTCCTATCCAGGAAAAAATTAATGAATGTTCATGTGGTAAAACAAAAGCAAGAGATTAATATCCCTTGAGACACTAAAATACTTTTGAAAACACGCAGTTAAAAGAATGGAGAATAGACACCTAAATGTACCAAATCAGCTCTATTTACCAAAATTTGGAGAATAACTGAGCTATAAAAATCACCTCTAGCCAGACATAGAAATTACACTTCTGATTCAGTATGGCTACTCCTATTTCTCTTCAATGTATTTAATTTTCACGTCCTGGTTTAAAAGTCATTCAAGACTCACTCTGATGAGAATCACAGCTTACTGAGAGTAACCATAAAACAGAATAATTCCTACTCATTCTGGAATGACTCTGAATTTCAGTAATGTGACCAGGGTCAGAGTCTGGCACACCCTATTAACTTCCACATCTGTAACACTCTTCTCCAAATTACTGACTCTGTCCTGCAAACTGAGCCCAACTGGCAACCTTTGTGCCTAATAGCAGAACCCCCAAAATCTGCAGTTTCAGCAAAGAGGAGAAAAGCATTTGCTGATGTGCATTAGCCACAGAGAGCAGTTCACTCTGCTTAACATTTTTGGAAGCAATTCTGTGCTAAGTTGTTGCTAAGTAGACCTGGCATCTCAAACAAAATGTGTTTTGAGTCATTAAAATACAACTTCTAAAACATGAATTTGAACCATTAGAAATGAGCCCATATGTCCATGTGTGCTAGACTTCCTTCCTGTTAGAGGGAATGATCTACAAAATAAAAACTCATTCCACTAAACTGCTTTGATTCCAAGGTCCATGAATGTCCTTGGCTTACTTTTTCTCATTGTCAATGAAAATGAGACAGCAAATTAAAGGTACAATTGTAAGAAAAAGTTACAAAGGCAGGACACGAATTACTTTAATACCTTACCAACTGAGCCACTGGTACTTCACAATTCATGAACAAATTTTCTATTACTACAGAGTCATGCTTTTATTGACTGGTATAAATACACCATTTGTATCTTTTTTCATCCTGCTGTGTTTCTATTTTATTGGAAGTGTCCTGTAACAGGTATAACATCAGCTCAGATTACCAAGAAATCTATAAAATAGCTTCCTGCTACTACCTTTGGTGCAGATTGAAAGAATACATTATGATCCCACTGAGTAAATGATAAAAGCTGTTATTCACAGGCAAACATGATTTATCCTCACCTGTTCAAAATTCGGAATGTACCCACTTTATTATTAAAGTATGAAAACATTTCACTCACATTGATTAGGAACACAGATACATTATTAAAGAGAGGCTATTAGGAAGCATGTGTTTCAAATTTAAGTTCTGAGGTTTGTGACTAATGGTAGGACCACAAATATTTCATGCAAATGTGAGTGGACAGATACAGCTTCATAAATGTTCCATTGTGGCACCAGAAATACATGATAACATTTTTTTATTATTGATTATAAATTTTAAAATGACATTGCCTGGTTCAAATTAAGTTTTCACTCAGGGCAGCTTGTACATTAAATACAGGGAAAATTGTAAAAGAAAATTGGATTTTAAAAAATGATGATTTCTATTTCTTTAATAGAGAAGAGCCTTTTTTTTTTTTTTCTCCTTTGGTACACTCTTAGGTTATAAGACATGCCTTTTAAGACATCTTTCTCTTATGACTAGTTACCAGCTGCAGAAATAATTTCTCTGTAAAGTTGCTGAGTATTTTTTCAACATCTAGGATAATTAATTAGAACCATGAAAGGTATGAACATAAATGGGGTCTATTGATCTTAGTACAATATATGATGGCTAAAATTGTGAAAAGCATTTAATTTTAAACAAATCGTGTTCTTAACAAAATCAAAAGGTCAAAACCTGAGAGGTCTGAAAACCTCACCAAGGGTACCTCTTAGTCAACCCCAGACTGAGCATATTTGTCCCTCTACTCACCAAATACAAAAGATACAAAAATGCCATTGTGAAGAGAATTGGACTAAGCATTTGGATTAAATCTGTATGATATTATCTCAAAGAGGCTTGGAATTGAAGGGTCCATAGAAAACATTTGTAACTGTGGGTCTGTGTATATGTGTGCACATTTTTTTTTTATATTAAAAAAGGAAGCATATGGAAAAATGTTATGTTGAATGCTGAGGCCCTGTGTGCTGAATAATTTATGCCCTCCCTGTCTTCTTCTGGTTCCCTTCACACTAATGACTGGTTTAATGCTGATGTACATCAATTTACAACATAACAATGTAGCTTTGCATTGCTTTCAAGTCCAGATTGCTTTAAAAAGCAATAAGAATACATGGAGGCATAAGAGCTTTGCATCTAGCAGTGACAGGCCTTGGAAAAACTCTGCATTATTAGTTGTGAATTCTTTCTGGTTTTCTTGAAGCTATTTTTTTAATATTGCATTCGTTTTGAAGGATAAAATGTGAAAAATATTTTTTGTCTTTTCTTTTGCAGAAGTGTTGCTCAGAAGCTGTCTTTTGTATTCACCTTAACTCCTTGCCTCCTACCTGGTTTTTATCTAATATCATCAACATTTTGTGTTCTTTAATCTAAATGCTGACTATTAAAATCCTTGCAGGGCACTAAATGTAGATAAAATTATGATGTTTGCAACATCCAATGGTGAAACTTTACAAATACCCAAGATACCTCTTTGTAGTTTTTACATTTACCTGATGAACTCTGGTGGCCATTTGCTTCTCTTGCTTTTTTGATGTGGAAGCCTCTAAATCCATTTGATGAGAACCCTGGAAGTTATATCTTAACTGTCTCTTCACAAATGCAAGATAAAAACATTCTCTAGTTCAACTACTAAAAGACTGAAATATTGCTCATCATTTAAAGGCTCATCTTTGTTATATAAAATCCTAACAAAGTTGATTTGTACCAACTGAAATGTGTTATATTTACAATGATTTTATGGACAGTAGTAACAATTTATTGTTCCTTTGGTACTGTATGAAGAGAACACTAAAAGTCACACATAATGCTTGGAGCTAACCTTAATCTCTGAAAGTGTCTGGAAACATAATCTTGTTCATTTCAATGATGATAGGGTAAAGTATATGGTTTATTGCTTTTAGGTTCATTTAATTCACCTGGCTTTCAGTAAAGAGGTCTGGCAAGGTGTCACAGCAAAGCCATAAAAATGTGCATTGCTTCCTAATTGGTGATGTGAGTGCCACAGCAATCCTGCACAAGACTGCTACAAAACAGGTGGTGTAATGGATGCAAGTCTCTGCAACTTTAGCAGAGCAGCATTTTTATTCCATTTAACCTATTTTCTTCTCATTCAGAAAGATGAATGTCAGATTATGAACCTGCCACTGAAAGAAAAAAAGTGTACACAGGCTTGGACAGGGCACCATGTGTTGGTTTAAAAAGCATTCAATTCATTAAGCACATCCTACAGCCAAAGACAAGGTGAAATGTGCTCCCCTTTCACCCCCTTCTTCTGTGTCCATTGTGGTTGTGTGATGCACATCTCACTTCATCACATCCCATCCCCTGAGGATGCAGGGCAAGAGTCATTAACATCACTTGAGTTTTTGTTATGCTTTGCATCGCTGGTGGACTGTGATGGAGGACTGGTAAAGACACAAGGTATCTGAATTATTTCATGTAAGGAAGGTTAAGTGGAAGAGAAGACAGGTAACTGTCTCCTCAAAATAGTGAACTGGCAATTTGCACCTCAGGTCAATACTAAGCAGGGTGCAGAACTACAGTATAGCCTTGTTGTCATTCAGATGGTTTTATATGACAGGAAAATGACACTATTTAGGCTGGGGCAGTGCAGGAGAAAATCAAGCTATCATTACCAGTTGCAAGTTTTTTTATTACCTTTGGACTTTGTGGGAGAGAAAAAAAGCTCTTTCTGTGGGCTGAAAATTATTTACTATGTGATCATTCTTCTATCATTATTTCCCCTCATGCTAGAGCAGTAGTTTAAATTGTATAGTTTAAAAAACTATAATACCCTCTTGGTAAGGAAAATTCTTGGCTCTGTTCTACCTAAAAAATTACATCAGGAGTGCAATATTCACATTCCACAGGGATGGCAATAAGGACTTCACTGACTTCAAAGGGAGCTTTTAGAGACAAATATTAAGCCAGTGCAAGTCTGGCAGGACACACTTAATGAAATATGGTGGTTTATCCTAGCCAAGGATCTTGCCTTTCTCAGAAGTGAATCTTTCTAGGGTTATGTAACTTGGTAAATCCAGTTATGTTTATTGTCAATGGCAAAACCAAAGTATCTCTACATTATTGTATTTAAAGTTCTGAACAGAAAAGGTTGACTAACAGCAGATTTGTATACTTGAAAGAGAAAGAAATCAGGATAAATGTAGGATAAGTAGAAAAGTTAAGTGGAGCATCCCAGGGATTAATACTGGGGCCAGTGATGTGAAGCAGATTAATTAATGAACTGGTTAATGGGACAAAGTTCCCACTTAACAAATTTACAGGTGTTATAGAACTGGGAGGAGTGATGGATGAACCAGTTGGCTGTGGTACCATTCAGAAAAACCTCAGCAGGCCTGAGAAATGGGACAACATGGACCTCATGAAGACACCAAAGGGAAACACAGAGCCCTGCACACAGGGAGGAACAATTCCACGTACCAATACATGCTGGGGTCCAAACACTTGGGAAGCAGTTTGGAAAGGAAGGATCTGCGGATCGTATGGAACTCCAAGCTGACCGTGAACTGGTGGTGGACCCTCGTGGCAAACCAGGCCATTGACTTCTCCAGCTGCAGTGGGCAGAGCTTGACCAGCCCCATCCAACCTGCTGGTCCAGGGAGGCAATCCTGCCCTTCTGCTCAGCAGTGGTGACACCTCTGGAGTGTTGTACACTGCTCTGTGATTCCCAACAGGACACAGATATTGAGGTACTGGAGCAAGTCCAACAAAAGGCCACTGAGATGTTTAAGGAATTGGAGCACTTTCTAAACAGGGAGAGACTGAGAGAGCTGGGATTGTTCAGCCTGGAGAGAAGAAGGCTTAGGTGACAGAATGAGAAGCCACACAACCGAATTGAAGGACAGGATATTCCATTTAAACTCTTTTATTGTGAGTGTCATGAAATTGGAACAGGTTGCCCAGAAAGGTTATGGAGTCTCCATCTTTAGGGAAAGTCAAAACATTTCTGGGCATATTTTTGGACCACCTGCAATAATTGAGTCTCTTTTGAGCAGGGGGTTCAATAGAATAGAATAGAATCATAACATGGTTTTGGATGGAAGGGACCTTGAAGATTATCTTGTTCCAACCCTTCTGCCGTGGGCAGAGGCACCTTCCACTAGACCAGGTTGCTCAGAGCCCCATCCAACCTGGCCTTGAACAATTCCAGGTGAATTAAAGGTCTCCAGATCTCTTTCAACTTCAACTATCAAGTGATTCTGCAACACAAAGTCTTTAATGTGAGGAAAACATGATTTAATTTTATCATCTCAGGTTTATATCCTTCCTGCTAATGTTTTATTATGTCAAAGACATTTGTACTGTAGAATGTCCAAAGCAAAACATGCATGAGTAATTCCGGGTTTCAAAATCCCATATGTTAAAATATGGCAACATTCCTCTTTAAAAGGGGGCAGAACACACAGACCTGTACAAATCTACTTCTCTGATAGACAACATCAATGACAATTTTAAAGAATTTAATGAAGTTTAGGATGACAATATCAGTTAATGTATAATTACAAACTAGAAAGCCGAAGACTTGATACAAGCTCAATTTGTTAGAACATATTTTGCAGCCATAGCAAATTTACTAGATGTATAGTCAAATTTGGTTGAAGTTAAATTAGGCATGCATCTTGATTCTTGGTTAAATTTTTTCAGCTGCATCCTCTTAAACGGGTATAAGTAATAATAATAAAAAAGCCAGTACAAGCTGAAGCCTGCAGCTTATATCCCATTATAAATTGCACTTCAGATTTTCTAAACTAATTGTTAAATTTAGAACTAGCAATTAGCACTGCACAACATTTACCAACAGAATTAACTGTATCACTTGCTATCAAGCTCAATTACATTTTCAAATGTCCCAGACTGGTAGCTCTGATGCATTCTAAGAAAATAAAACCTAGAAATGGGCCAAAGGCAAATTGTTGTGACAAGATTCACAATAGGAAATGGCCTCTTTTTCTGTTTCTGCTTTGGGTAAAAGTACAATCTTATTGGTTAAAAATGCAGTCTTGCCTGAGCAGTGTGGAATTGTATCGCATGTTGGTGGAAATAAAATGCAAATAGTTACTTTATAAGAGTTCCACCAGTTGAGAATTGTATACAGCAACTTGATAGTTTTGAGGAGTCCTTATTAGCAAGTACACGAGCACTGCCAGGAGATGCTACCTGGTGTTGCTTTTTAGCGTGATAGGGTATGAATCTGAGAACTTCAAAAGGTATTTTCAACAAACAGCCAAACCTACAGAGCAACTCACAGCTGGATTTCCTGCTGTGTTTACTTAGTAGAGCCAACCCTTAGGAAGTTTCTGCCCTGAAACTGTATCAAGACTGAAATTCAAAGCCACTTACTCCTGATAAACCATTCAGAAGCACAGAGTTGAACTAAATTCACTTGCTTCCAAGGCAGAAGGAGTGAAAGGCCTTAAGTTGCAATAAGATGAGCCAATCATACTTTGATGCAATTATATCTGCTTGATTAATAGGTTTTCAGTGGGAAAAGAGCTCTCTACAGATGTTGCTGAGGTATGGATCTCAATAGTCATCATAGATATGATACCACCCTCTCCTGACAGCTCATGGTCAACTTGTCACCTACCAAGACTTCCAGGTCCTTCTCTGCAGAGCTGCTCTCTGGTATGTCAGCCTTCAACCTATACTGGTACTTGGGGTTATTCCTCCCCAGGTGCACGACCTTGCCCTTGTTGAACATCACTACGTTTTCCTACGCACAATTCTCCAACCTATCAAGGTCCTGCTGAATGGCACCACAGCCTTCAGGTGTATCAGGCACTCCCCCCAGTTTCGTGTCATCAGCAAATTTGCTGAGGGTAATTTCTTTCCCTTCATCCAGGTCATTGGTAAACAAGTTAAATAAGACTGGACCCAGTATCAATCCCTGGGGAAATCCACTGACTGCAGGTCTCCAACTGGATTCTGCCCTGCTGATCACAAGTTTCTGAATGCTTCCATTCAGCCAAGTCCTCACTGTCCATTCATCCAACCCTCATTTCCTGAGCTTACCTATGAGGATGCTATGGCAGACAGTATCAAAATCTCGCCAAAACAGAGGTAGACAACATCCACTGCACTCCATTGACCCTCCCATGCCATGCCTCCCATGCCTCCCTCCAATCCTCCCATGCCATCATAGAAGGCTGTCAGATTGGTCAAGCATGGTTTCCACTTTGTGAATCCATGCTGACTACTTCTGATGACCTTCTTTTCTTCTACATGCTTGGTGATGATCTCCAGAACAACCTGTTCTATCACCCTTCCAGGGATGGAGGTGAGGTTGACTGGCTGGTTGCTTCCTGGGTCCTCCTTGTTGTTTGTGAAGATGGGAGTAGCATTGCCCTTCCTCCAGGCATCAGGCACTTCTCCTGTTTGCCATGACTTTTCAGTGATGTTGGCGAGTGGCTTAGAAGCATCATCTGCCAGTTCCTTCAGCACCCATGGGTGCATCCCATTAGGGCCCACTGATTTACGGGTGTTAAATCTGTCTAGCCGACCTCTAAACCAACCCTCCATGACCAAGGGGACATCTTCCTTTCTCCAAACTTCTTCCTTTATTTCTGAGGTCTGAGATTACCGAGGAATGACCTCATTTTCATTCTAAAGTCTTTCAATGTAAAGGACCAACCTTGTCCTAGGACTTGTTTATGTTTTCTTTTCATCCTCTACCAGCCTTCTCCTTTTCATTGTATCGGGCTAGTCCCAATGCCGGTGCCTCTAAACCTGGCACACTTCAATACCTCCATTTTCCTCAACTACAGATTCCTATTAAAAATGAAATCTCTGCCTTCAAAGCTTTGATATTCTCTTCCAAATCCTCTTCTTACTTTAAAAACCTGTTCTCTCAAAATGAAAAGAAGCCGTATGACCTTATGGATAACGTCTTTTCCCTTTCTCCTCATCTCTTTGTTCTTACACCTATGACCCTGGACTTTTCCAAGATATGAACTCTGGGAGCGCTTTTGCAGAAAGAGGGATGGGATGTAGTTTCTTAACAGTCAATCACTTAAAAGTACCCAAATGTCATGTGTACACTCCAAAGCCTAATAATCCTGTTCTAAGTCCCAAAATACTGGCGGCACTTCATATATCATGTGCCGTTTTCATATTAAAGGTTTATTCAGGAAAAACATTCTCTACATTGTGTTCAAAATTTATTCTTTTTTTTTGCCATTGTGTAACACAGGATTTCTCTCCTGTATTAAAATAGTCAATGAATGATGCATGCAATGCAGTAAAAAACTCATTTACTGTTATTCCAAGATGTATTGATTTACATGTGGTTCTGTTCAACCCTTTATAATTTAACCAGATGAAGAAGCTTGGCATGGCAACCTTTGGAAGATCATGTGATCTAACTTCAGATGTTTGCAGTGTCAATATCTAAACCCTAACGAATTTTCTTAACCTGACTTAGTGGTTATAGGGAAAAATAGACATAATTAGAATGCAGTTCATACCTAGCAGTACATTACAGGATGTGAATCATGCTCTGAAAACAATTATATATTTTTTTTTTATTTGATGTAAAGTGAATTGAGCATAATTGTCCCAAGAAGCCTACAATTAGCCTGACAAATCCCTCCAAAAATTTTTAAAAGAACGAGCTTACTTAAGAGGAATGACATTTCAAAGACAAAAAGAGAAGGTCTGTCAAGTATTGCATCTAGACAGCACTCCCAATTATTTAGGGAGCAAAATGCAAATGGGACACTACAATTTTTGAAGGTCATCAGAGATCTACTTTATGCGTTTTCCTGAAATCCTAAGTAGTTACTGAAGTTAGAAGTTTAATCTCTTAGAACCATTACACAGCTAAACAAGAGAAATAGGCTGTTTCAGAAAGTGGTTTTGGCCCAGGGCTTTGATATAAAACCTAAACTTAGATAGGCAGGACATGTCTCCGGAAGCTCTCCTCTGTTGACTTTATGAAGGATATTTTGGCATAGCTTGGCAATTGGCTCAAATTAGATGTCTAAGCTGTCGACCTGAATCCCACTTCTAATGTGTGTGGGGCGAACACATGTTTTCACATGTAGAGGCTGATATTAATAGGGTTTTTCCACCCAGAAATCAAATAATGTTATTTTAATCTCTTGGAGTATGTACCATGCTTTGTCAAAGTCAGGCTGTTTAGAAGGCACCTGTGTCTCCATAGTGCACAGTAATATAACTGCCTTTACATTCTAGGCTATTATATATTTTAAACTATTATTTAATAAATTATTAAATAATTTTATTGTTGTCATTATTATTATTACTATTATAATATTACAATACAGAATATATTTTCACCTGTATAATTTTCACCAGAAACCAGAACTTCAGTGGAGGATTCTGCTATAAATGTGGGTGAAACCCAGTAAGGCTTGTAAAGCTACTTTCCTACACTTCTACAAAATATACATCAGGATTTTCAGCTTATCATCATCACAACCAGGGAGTAAATTCTATTTGAATACTGAGATTTTGTCAGAATACTTTTAAGACTTCAAAACTGCAGGCAGCAAAGAGTCTAACACATCTGTAGGGAAGATGTGACGGTTAATTACACTCTGAGTATCTTATTTCTACCTCTGAATTTGTCAAGCTTCATCTTCCATTGCCTGGATCTTGTTATATACTTTTCTGCTAAATTAAAGAGTCAATGAATATCAGAAATTCTTCCCTCTGCAAGTATTAGACTCTGATCAAGTCAGTTAACTTCCCCTTATTAAGTTAAATAGCTTGAGATTCTCTCACTTTAATTACTGTACAAGCTCAGACTTTGCACTAAGTACCTGTTACAGCAATTCAAATCAATGAAAGCCCCTGAAAAAATACGAACTTGCATGCTACAAAAATAAAGCAGAATAAGAATAAAAGAAATCTTTCCTGACTGTCCATCTTCTCTTTTCTGGATAGATGAAAGACAAAGTGTGTGTCACACATGAAAAGTTACAATGGTGACAATAAATGACATGGGGAAGTTTACTGTGTACCCAAACTGAGGAAAGGATAGTCAAAAACTAAGGCAAGAAAAGTAAAAAACTAAGCAAAAGAAGGTCAAAATTACCAGAAAACAATGTAGAAAAAATAATACTCCCTTCTATTTGTGAATATTCTCTTCCAATTTATGACACACTTCTACACCAATGAGTAAAATTTCCTGCGAAGTGTGTGTTTCTTAGGAGTAAAACTACAAGATACTGGTGTGCAAAAAGGAAAAATGCAACACCGAGAGATATTTTAATAAATGAGATCTTTTTTCAATCTATCTAATAAATGCATTTAAAAACCTGAAATTAGTGGGATGATTCAATGAAGCACAAGTTTGGTATGCCTTCAAGATCTTCTGATGTATAGATAGATGAGGCTTAGGTCAACAAACCTAAAATCAGTGGCTTAATTGTAGTGAAATGGAACATGTCTCTGTGTTATTCAAGCTAGAACAGATAAACAGATAGGATTATGTAGCTACTGTTGTCTTGGTATCATTAGTCATATTTTCATAGCTTTGGTTTACACAGCAGCAATATATTTCCATAAAATCCTAAAATCAGTCCAAATAGTTCTCAATTTATAATCAGTCAAACCTTACTATGGGATAAATATTTGAGTTGCACGTTTTAATTTGAGTTACATGAGTCCTTTTTTTTTCAGTTTGTGCCCATTGTTGTCGGAATGGATAAAAAAGGAGAGTGCCTGGGTTACCAGGAGATACTGCAAATCAGAGACAAACAAGTATGAGCACAAACAAGAAGAGCACATCATCACAGGGTGACAACATTAGCTAGAATCTCAGTAGATTACACTGTCAAGTGCAGGTTTTCCAATGCCTGCACTCAGAGTCCATGAAAATTAGTGGGAATCTTTGAAAAGTGCTGGTTTGGGGGTTTAGCTATTGGAAATGGCCAAACAAGCCCAAACATCTAGATTCATTTAATGTCTGATATCGCAAAACCAGAATTTACAACACAGTGAGTTAGGACATAGCAAATGGCTCAAAATCCCTCAAAATTCTGAGCCAGTTGAATTTTGGCATCCGTGAGCAGCACAGCACTCCTTGATGGAGTTTTTCAGTGGCTTTAGTGTATGTTTGGATCAACAGCAAACCCCACATTTGAACCTGGAGAACATGTTGGCATTATGGTAATGAGACTCTACGAGCATCTGGGCAGTGATTTGGCTCATGGAAAAGGAAGGTTGCTAGTGAGAAGCCTCAAATGGCTGACCTCATTTTGACAAACACATTACAAGCCATCATCAAATTTGACTGTAGCTAAGTGCCAGGGGCTTCCAACAAGCTGTTCTGAGGTTGTTCAGTTGGAGTCCAAAATGAATAACTTCAATACGGCTCATTCCTACAGTACCACATGTTTTCAAAGCACTAACATGACTTGTAGGAAATTTAAAACTGTACACAGTTGATCACACAGACTGGACTTCCTCCACTTTGTTAAGTACAGTGATTTGTCCAGAGAGAAGATGTTGGACAAGGTTTGGAAGGAAGCTGCTGGTGTTCAGCAGACAGACTTACAGGGTTTCATGGGTTCGTTCTGTGTCAGTATTTGATTTAAGACTTTTCTACATCAAACATTGATCAGCAAAAATTGTAACATCTGGATTTAATAGCTAACAATATTTTCAAGACTGTTCTCTCTTTTCCGTCCCTGAGACTCTTTGGTATTGTCCCTAGGTGGGAAGAACAGCAAGATTAACACATAACATGACACTTGAAACTGCTATTGGAAAACAATAGGAATAATCTAGATAATGCACCAATAAGCTATTTCTAGATATTTTGTGACTGAAGAAAACACACAGATGTGTGGTTTTACTTCTACAGAAAAACAAGAGTGTGTTTTTACACAAACTTCAAAGAAGATTGGAGGATATCTGAGGCACAATAAACTGGCTTTAAAAAAAATCAGTATTTGCCTCATTGCATTGCATTTAGAAAAACAAGGTAAATTATGCTCAGTTTAAACTTCATGAAGCTGCTTCTTCATTTTGAACTGGGATAGAAGAGACTAATTCCAGGGGCTGCTGTAAGAAGATGGCATAAATTCCTTTATCACGTGAGTACATGACACTAGGCTTCTTAAAAAACACTAGATGTGAATACATGGGCAAATGAATCAAACTCAAAGATCACATTTGGCCTCAGATTTAGGATTTCAATGTTGAAAATACATGATTAATTCCATTGAGTGTGTTCCCATCCCAGCCAGGGGAGAAACAGTCAGTAGAGTTTTTTCATCTTATGTGGGCTTTTTAAATACCCATAGTGGGGTGAGAAGTGTATACCTAAGAGTGGAATCTTCACCTCACATTGAATCCTAATCAAAAGTTCGCCACAAACCAGGTTGCATCATTTGCATTAGTGTTTTCACTGTATAGAGACAGGAGTAGTAATAATAATAATAATAACAGCAGCAACAACAACAATAAAAATTCTTATGCACATTCTTAAATTGCTGAGCAGATTTGTCTACCATGTAAAAATTATTTGTAGGCTGTTGTCAAAGAAATTTAGCCCTGACACAGAGCTAAGTTCAGTTTTTCTGTACAAAATACTGTCTGGACTGGCATGTTTTCTTTGCAGCCATTATGCTAAGCCCAAAGGATGCAGATATTAAATCTATCTTTGCATCTAATTTGGTTTTCAGGTTTGGGTCCATCCTGTATTTCTTATGTCTACCATATGTCTGTGACCCTGAGTGAAAAAGACCCGCAGTAATAAAAATTATTATTAATAACAGTGGGCAGAAGAGAGAGGTTAACATCAAGAGATATTTTGGTCAGAAACTGTGCTGCACTGGTTTCAGCTTAAAAGAGAATAAATCTCCCATATAATAAGCTATATTAGCAACAACAAAAAAAAATAAAGTAAACATTCATAGATCATGGCTGAACTATGATAATGTAGAGTTGAGAAAATATGGTATACACTGCTTAAAAATCTGGCCATGCTGCTGTGCACTTGCAAGTAACTCAAGCAGGAAATGATGGAAAGCTCCACTGATCTCAAATAACTCAATTGTTTTTCCTTCTCTAATCACATATCTTCATAGTGAGGGACCAAAAACGCGTCATTCAGCATGCAATATGGTTGTGAAAGCATGAAATATGGCACTTCACTGTTAATGTAATATTAAAGATTAAAAATGTTTATTACCTGTTATTCTTCTCTTAATTGTTTTGTGTAGAGAAAAATAGAAGTTGCTGCTTTAATGCATAAAAACCCCACAATGTGCATTCATAGCGGAGAGCAAAGTGTTGGGGCTATGAAAATTATGTAAATGATGAATTCCAGTGAAAGAACTTTCAAACCCTTAGGGTCTTCAAACAGCATTAATTCAAGAAATTAGATACAAAATTTAACTTTTTCATGCTAATAATGATTTCATAAGGAAAAACTCGTTAGTAAAGGTGACAAATATGAAGTTCTATTGAACATTTAAATTCAGGAATCTTAGTATGCGCCCCTGGGATATATTTACTCAGCCAATGACTCTGATGTTATTAAGTAATTTATTTGAGAAAGTCTCCATTCATGAGTTTACATAAGAACAATATCAGGTTTACAAAGGCTCGTGTTGTCAGTTTAGCAAATACCTAATTCACAATGACTTTTGCTTAAGATTTTCATTAGGTTGTTCAATATTGTTTGATCATTTAATGTCAGCTTCATAAGATCATAATTTTCCCTATGTGAAAAGAGGAAATTAAAAGGAGAAATAAATTAAAAAGTGTGAACTAAACTTAAATTTAAATCAGCTTTGCCACAAAAGAGAGGAGAAGAGTGTCAGCTGTTGCGATTATACTATACTTGGGTGTGGACTACCCGCATTTAGCAATTTAATTTTTTGCTGTGGTATATTTCTATGCCAGCAATACCAAAAAATATATTGAAACATATGAAAACTTGCATTATGGTTCAATTGTTTGGGGCTGATCAGTCAAGTGACAATATCAATTTCTGGCAGCATTAGTTAGGGGGTGCATTAAATAGATAGGGAACAAAACCATCCTAAATCTCTCAATTTCTACTCCTATTCGGGCTGTAATCCATGGCCTCTAGCCAGTGTTGCAGGCAATGTGCAAATGTAGCTAAAAATGACAATTCCTGAAAGTCAAGGAGCAGAGTGGATATGACAGAGAGAAATAGCACAAGATCTGAAAATAACGATGGTTAAAGTTGTCAACAGAATATTTGTCTTCCTACAGAAAATGCTGGATCCTCAATGCAGAACTATTTCCCAGGAAATGACCTGATTTTACTCAACTTCCTGATGAAATACAGGCAAGCCTTGAAATCTTCATTGTCACCCAGCTAGATCATTCACCATCGTTCCTCACAGAGCTTCCTGGTCCCCAGGCACCATCACAGGGCTATGCTGGAGGAGGTTTGATTTAATAAGTGCTTGAAATCACCACTGTTACAACCTGCCTCCAGCACTTTTTCTCCTCCTCAGGATGGTTCTTGCTCTCTCATCACCATGGTTCCTGCATTCAGGTGTCTCTCCACCCCGTCTCTCCAACTCATTCAGGCTAAAATGACAACACATTAGCCTTTGTGTTTCCATGTGAGAGATCCAATCTGTGCTCCAAGAGTTGTCTCTGTCCCTTCATTGCACATCCTGAGACAGCTGAATCCTAAAGGACAACCTGCCTATGTGCTAAATCTTTTGCCTTGCACAACACAAAACCCTGGCCTACATCTGACCCTAGACCAAAAAGAAAATGATATCCAAATAAAAGTCCATATTACAGCAATTAGTAAATTATGTCATATTTGACTGGAGTATGATCTGTCTGGAGGGTCTGATTCAGATACCAGAAGGCATAAATCTTTTTCTGGCAACGGATCCCATGAGAAATGAAAATACACCATACAAATGAAACATGCAGAATTATGCAATGACTATTTTGACTGTAAACCACGTTTCCACTAACTTAGATGACTCCTTAATCTTTAACTTCTGTTCCTAACTGAATACATATATCATGAGAGGGAACAGGAGCAGGCAGGCAAGGTGAGATTTGGTCATACTTATTAACACATGCATCCCTCGTGTTCTCTGCCAGAGTGGTTCTCTGTTGTTTTAAGGACTTCTGAAATGCAGAAGGGCTCTAATCTATATAAAAATAATCTCCATAAGTAAGTAAGATAGTCACAGGATGGGAGTGGGTACTCTAAGAGAAATCACGAGGCCCAAAACGTAATGATCTTGGAAAGGACTTTCTTGCAAGGTAGAGACTCTCAAGAGGAAATCAAAGGTCCTTATTGGAAAACTGAGAATAGAGGAGATGAGAAATGATACAGAATTATGCAAGGATTCATAAGTAAAATAAGATGTTGAAACTATGAAGTTGTTTTACTGGATCAGTATTAAGGTGCAATTTATCTGAATAAGGGAGAGCAGGCAGCTGGAGATGATTTCCAGATACAGAGAGGAGACACAAGAGGGATTTGGCAGCAAAATCTCTGAAAGAAAGTTAATAAGGGGAAGTGTCTGGAAGTAAGTAAAAAAAAAAAATTAGTATATGCGATGCTTACAAATATGTTACCATTTCCCAAGAAATATTACCATCCATGTGATTAGAAAACTAAAAGCAAGAAGCAGGAAACTCAGATGAAATGGGTTAATGCTTTTGTAATAAGGGCCATCCACACATCTAGGAGGATTGGTTTTATTTCTCCAGAAATACCACTGAAGTTTCTCTTATTAAAGCATTAGGTAAAACTGAAGATTGCAGCACAAACAGAAGTAGAAGGACTGGTGTCATACAAACTAGAAGAGCACAGGAGAACAGTTTAATCTGCATAATGTAGGTCCCTACAGGGATTGAAGAAAGAGGTAAAAACTCATGACAGCCTTTCTTCAAGGCTAAAGGTTGACTGTTTATGGTACTGGTAGCTTTTGCTACCTTCATACTGATGTCTTTAAAAGTACACATGTAAAACGAAGTCTTTTTGATGACTCTTAAACTTCAGTTGGGTGCAATGCTAGTGGGGGAAGATATTTTCTCATATTTATAAGTGATCTCATACTTATGCTGTTCCAACTAGACTGTAAAGAGATGCTCCTCAGACTCAAGGTGGTAGGATTGATTCAAGTGCAGGACATTGAGGCACCAGGCCTGACACAGCTCTGTTCTCAACAAGCCTGATAAAAAGTGCTACTTTAGCCTAAGACTTGAAACAGAATCAAGCCCAGCAAGTAATGACTCCTCAATTAGTAATTCATTTGGAAATCCAAAGTAGAAGAAATAATATTTCTCCATTGGACCAAATTACCAAGTATTTTCCAGCAAAATTAATCCTAAATGTCGTTAAACCAATTTCCCTTATTGGATCAATCAATTGATTGACCTGTCTACATTTGTATCCATCTATGTATAAACAAATATATACATGTCCTCCTACAAAGGGTGCTGGGGTTTCCAGTAAAGAGCACAGCACATATTTACAGAACTGTGATGTAATCTGGGTGTAATCTTAGATGACTAGCCATGATTTATAGCAGCAAATAAATAAGACAAAATTTGCTTAACACACCTCAGCATTAAGTATCTCCTGCATTAATTGTCTCCAAAGTCTGTTCCATTTGTTATCTAACAAGGTGTGCTCCATTATTATTTTTATCCAGTTCATTGCTTGATTCTATCTGTTCTTTCAAAATTAGCTTGTCTAATCAGAAACTGCTTTGGCTGGTAGCTCATTTCATATAAAAAGGAGGAATTCTTGTTTACTGAGAAAGTAATTGGATAATAATTTTGAAAAGAAAGAAATATGAATTGTAATAAATTATTTCATAAAAAATACACAGGAGCATGAAAACTAGCAAACCCAAGACAAATTAAAAGCTCTAATGAATGAAAAGGCTATAAATAGAACATGAAACTGGAAAGAATAATTCATCATTTTAACTTACCTACTCCTTGTTATTCTGTTGAAAAGAGCTGAATATCTAAGGAAAGAAGAAATAAAATATATTTACCAAATGATGGTCAAGCAAATATTTATATTAGCTGTCCCTTCTAGCACTTCAGCTCTTGTAAAATAATTAAACCTTTATTACAGAAAGAAAATGTAAAATTCAACCATGTTTGGAGGTCCACAATTCCATTCAGTTATTTATCAAATTCTGTTGTTAAGCTTGCATGACCATAGGTAGACTGTACTAAAGTTGCATGCATGACTGTGTTGCCTGCATCTGTATATATTTAAGTGAAGGCAAGAGAATGCAGAAATCATATTCCAAACACTGACCAATATACTGGGGATATTTACAGAGCTGAGCCATCATGTATATTTTATTGCTTCTCAACATTTCAGTTCACATCAAACTGTAGGACTTTTTTTCTTCTTTTTCTTTCTTACTACCTAAAAATATTTGCTAATCCTTTTTTTTTTCTGTGTTTTTTTTTTTTTTACCTAAACAAGTAAAACACTGAGTAATAAACATATGAGAAGTAATGAACTATGAAAATTGTCTAAAGGAAAATAAAACACACAGAAAAGAATGTGCAAAGTTGTAAATAAGATTTTAGAAGCAAGAATATATATTATTATATTATATTATATTATATTATATTATATTATATTATATTATATTTTTATTTTATTATTATTATTACTATTATATACAGTAGAAAAATCAAGTAATTGTTAAGAAATTCTGAAGTACTAGGGAAAACTTGGCTCTCACCTCTTCAGCTAACACCTTGAGGTCTTTCTGTTTGTAGACCTAACAAAGGAAAATACAAAATTAAATTCAATACACTAAATTATGTGAGCAAAACTGTTATAAATTTACATTGATTTATTCTGATTTTATTTATCTGAAAATCATTCAGGTTTTCCTTGTTGAATTGCATTTATGATACCAATTCAAGCTTTGATCTTAAATGACACTTTTGGGGCCTGAAGTAATAACAATTTGGGATTACAAAGATCCAGTTCTTATCTACATACCAAACAGGTTGTCTATAGTGTAGTTTGTTCATTGAATATACTCAAATTTAGCACAGGGGTATTGATAAAGGTAATCAGCAAACACAGTATTGGCTTAGAATAAAATGAAAGCAAAATGCACCTGACTCAGTAAAGACAGGAGTTAAATGCCAGATTATCCACATAAGTGTGTCAGTAAGAGGAATTTCATGCATGACAGATGCTGGAATGGGCATTAAAGTGGTCAGGACAAAAATCATTAAGTGTCCCAATAATGCACATTGGGCTAAAGCATATGTAGGGTGTCACATTCAAATTCCCTCCAACTTCAAAAGGTCTTTTTGCATGCTCAAAGTCAGGCTTATAAGCGAATGAGATAAAAACATTTGACAGTTTCTTAATACTCACTTGCAGTGTCTACTCCACATTTAGAAAGCAAAACCTTATCATACTACCAACACCATGAAACTCAAAAGGTGTCATGAAATGACTAGATGGAATTTTATTTCATTCAAAGAAATAAGTAGCTACAGAGAATGATAGCTATAACCCAGGTCCTACACAGCCCGTGCCCATAAAAGCTTCAAGGAAAGAAAATTACTGATGTGCAGAGAGGTAGGTACTGTTACGATCCCTACGGTGACTGACGTGGTGCTTCAATGCAGAAAATGATATTATAGAATCACAGAATGGTTTGGGTTGGAAAGGACTATTGAAGTTCATCCTTTGCAATGAGCAGGGACACATTCAGCTAGATCAGGTTGCTCAGAGCCCAGTCCAACCTGGCCTTTAATGTTTCCAGGGATGGCATTTTACCTCTTGAGAAATGAAGTTTTGATTAAACCTGAGCCTATGGCTACGTAGGGAATGAATAGCATTTGGATATGAGCAACACAGAAAAATCACTGTTGTTCAGACAATAAAAAGTATTTAAAGCTAATTTCCATTCATTAATCTAAACACAAAGTATTCTTGTACCTGCTCTCCAGCTTCAGATCATATGAAAAAGAAGTTTGACAGTGATGTAGAAACTCTCAGGATGCCTCAGTCACAGGCTTTACGTTTCTGACTAAGGACAGGGAAAGCATAATCCAACTTGAATATGCAGTCCATGAAAATCTTCAACTAAACCTTCATGATAGGAAGTCCCAAAATGGAGGCAATTAAACTGTGACAGTGTCACAAATGTTTGGAATTTTGCTGTTTGTGTTAAAATGATCCAACCTGAACATGCTAAAAGCAAGGGTGAAACTACCAAGGATTTTTTAGTGAAAAGGTAATATTAACTTCAGAATTATTGGCATATTTTTTGTAGGCTGTAGGTGTTTTTTTATGTTTTTGTGTTTAGGTATGCTTTGTTGTGGCTTGAAAAGCTCCCAAAATTAAATCTTCTGGTGTGGGGCCTATGAGTTGTTTATTAATTAATGAGCCACTAGCCAAAAGTCCTTTTTCCTCCCCTACTGGCTGTTCACTTCATGTGTATCCATTTCTTGTTTTTCTCATTTGCCTCCTTGCTGTCTGCTGTGCCCTTTCAACTCATTCAGGTCCATCCCCTTCCTTACCTGCCCATACAGAACCAGACTCTCAAAAGGCCTCTTCAATATCACCATAATGAAGGTTAAACCAAGATAAATAAAACCTCCACAAACCAACTGTGAACTGATTCCTGTGGCACAGTCCCAGTCTTTGACCAGCTTACATCAGAAATCATATGAGAGCATAATTTACATATTTAAAAAATTTAAATTAGATCAATTTTCTTTTAAACTTGGATAATACGAGGCTCTGAGGATTCCTTGAAAAACAGCTCTACAACAAATTGATCTGTCTGCCTACTACATTCAAAAAATTGATTTTCTTATCCTGAATGGAAACCTTTCTTTGAAAAGAATGAATTCAATTTGTGACACACTCTGTGAGTGTTCTGCATGTGATTCTGAGGTTTTAGAATCTTTAAAATCAATAATAAAACCATTTTAATTTGGCTTAACTTTGTAGGGCATGTGTACTTGTAATTTTCAATGAATATGAGATAAGGAAGTGGTCCAGGACTAAGTCCTCTGAGTCACCTGACTTCTAGTTTGTCTGTTTTGGGCTTCCCAGTCTATCTGAACAGAGAATTCCTGGGTTTGAATCAACCTCCATAGTTCAGACAAACAGAGTCAGACTTTTGCTCAGAACTGTCTGAGGGCACCAGTCTGTGAAGAAAAATCATCATGTTATTATGAAACAGATACAGTCCCATAACAAATCCAGAGATTTAGACCTGTAAAGCTTGGGGCTATAACCACTACCTCACCAGTGAGTTCTGTAATATCCCCATTCCCACATCTCCTTCCTCAACAATCTATTCTTGCTCCAGGTAAGCTTTAAGAGATTCTTCAGCAGCACTAAAAGCTTCATGCAGTTCAGGGACATAACAGGTTAGCTAGTCTAGGCTACAGATATTCCAGTATAACTCCTTTGTGTTGGCACCTTATTTATTTATTGGTGCCTGAAATCCCTTTCCTTTCAGATAAGAGTTCCTTCACAACAACCTTTTGCAGCACTAGTGATAAGACAAGAGGACATGGCCTCAAGCTGCCACCAGGGGTGGTTCAGGTTGGACATCAGGAAGAATTTCTTCACTGAAAGGGTTGTGAAGCACTGGAAAGGGTTGCCCAGGGAAGTTGTCTATTCACTATCTCCCTGGAAGTGTTCAAGAAATGCCTCAGTGTGGCACTTAGTGTTATGTTTTAGTTGACATGGTAGTATTTGTTCAAAGATTGGGCTTGATGATCTCAGAGATCTTTTCCAGCCTTGAGTCTATGATTCTAAGATGCACTGTAACATCAGCATAATGATGATAACTCTGACTGAGATGGTCTGGTTACTTTTGGCTATCAGAGGTCACTGTTTGAGAATCTTTGATTCAATGTGGTTACTAAATTACGTAATTCTTATGATTGCAGGGAAAAAATTAGGGTGGAAGGAAGCTCTTGAAATCATCTTGTCCAGTGTTCACATGTTCCCAGTAAATGAAGGTTCTTTGATAAACTTCCACAGAATTTGACTCTAAGTGCATTTGTCACCTCTTGTAAATGCAAATTAAAATGTGGTAAATTATCCTGATGGTGATTTAAGAGTATTTGCCTTGTTTTACAAGAGTGCAGAGTGCAGAAGGTCAGATTACATGGGTCAGCTGGCTAGAAGTGTGTCAGCCACGTGCAGTCACTCGGGCACAGGCAGTCACATCAGCATGTACACAGACAGCACCCAGGGAGCCTGGGGATGAGTTCTCAGGCTGCACACAAGCCGTTTTGTACTGCTAATCATCCGTAGCTAAAGGTAAAGGTTAAATGCTGAGCATTATTGTGATACAGTCCTTTATACTTCACTTAACAAATTGAATTTGGTTAATTAACAATTTACACACCTGGAGGGAAATATAAAATCTATTGTGCTGTTTGGCATTGTGCTTAAACTGGAAATGGCCTATACATCCTCTAGTCCATATTAAATGGGATTTACTTTGAACAAAATTGCTGTTAACAATTATATAGGTTTGGTTTTTTTTTGTTTTTTTTTTTTTTTGAGAGCTCCATTTTCTAGACTGGCACTTTGGTAATTTTTTTATCCTTACCCCTGAAAATAAATGAAATCCAGAAAAGTAAGTTTAAAGTATTTTTATTATTGATTTAAAACTCTGCTTCTCTGTGCATAACGTAAATTGTCACCCAGATACAAAAGTGAGAGACAGAAACGTGCCAGCCTATTTCACATTCGAAGCAGACACACCAGAGTCACAAAACCAGATTGTTTTGCCCATAACTGGAAGGCTGAAGAGCAAAATCTCATTAAGATTGGTATATAGAAGGAGGTTTACAAGCCATGCATATCCATGAACAGGTTAGTTTAAATGCCTCAGAAATAGATGGCTTTTCAAATATGTGGCTGACAGTCATGGGTTCAGAAATACAAACTAAGATGAACTCAAAACTTGATACTCAGAAATAGATCAGTCTGGGAAATGGTGTTATGGAGAAATGAATCTGCATTCCAGGAAGACTGCTGCTTAAAACCAGTTCTGATCTTCCTATGATTCGGCAACACGAATGCCATTTATCCCCGGCATTCCGGTGGATTTGGGTCTGATGCATGTGTTCTCACATGGCACCTCTGAAAATCTGATTTGCTTGAAGTAATGCTTGCCTAAGGTATTTAAAAGATTTGTCAACAGGAGGAATATTACTGCTGAAGGAATATTCAAAAGGCTTAGGCTTTCATGCAGTGCACTCCGTAAAATCACACTTATGGGCTCATGAAAGTAAAGCACATCTTTCCACTGGTTATTTGCAATAGAAACTAGTCGGTGCTATTTTCTAATTTTGTTTGGTTATAATTATCTGCTATATATATTATTTACCTCCTCTTGCTTTCTAAACCTTCTCAAGGCCAGGTAACTGCATACATGCGGAGGAGAGGAAGGAACTGGAAATTATCCTTGATGTTTGCTACCAACCCTTAGGCTTCTTCTGAAACCTAGGAGGAAAAAACCCCGATACTAGTTTCTAATGGTGTTGGATTTTTATTTTAGACAGGTATCTCATGGGTATTTACTCGATAATTCATCTGAAAAATGAAGAATTGCCTTATTGAGTGAATCTCTCAGCAGTTAATTGTTGGCCAATATCCTCTGGTAAGACCACATAGGCCTTGACTGGATACTGAAAACAGCATAGGTGTATGAATTAATTTATTTAGTTATTAATTCAAGGTTAGAACACTAGTACAAAAGTCAACACAAGCTATTATGAAAACATTAAGCGATCAAAATATTCTGGTTTTATACTGAATCAGGTCCTGATACACAGTACACGAATGAAATACAGAAGGACAAAAGACACAAAATCATTGCAAATTAGGTCCATTTTCCGTTAACTTTGTCACGTATGAACTCAGGTAGGTTTGAACTTTGCAGTCATTGTAGTGCATTCAAAAAATAATAACGCAAAAATTTCCATGCCTTCAAAAGAGTCTCTGTTGTATTAGTAAGTGAACTCTCCAGTGGCCAAAATAATATCTGTAAATGCCCATGGATTTTTACCCAAAATGTGGCAGCCTGGCATGATTAAAAGCTTTAGATTCTCAAAGAGCAACATGACTAAAGCTGGACTGTAGCCTTGAGTGGCACCTCACTGGTTTCATTTGCCAGTATTGTTATTTTCCAAGGTAATATTTGATTTAGAAGAAAAATGCTTTTAAGTCCCACAGTAAGTCCTACAATGTATCCACAAGTATAAAACCCTCAAATTACCTTCATTTGTCAAATGCTAAAGCCCTACCTGAGACTATTCAGTGGCAAAGTAGGAATCTAATGATGTCAGCAGGAAAGAGGGGAGGTTAGATTTATAGAGGTTTTAGAGGTGATACCTCTAGTCTCTCCTCCCTTGTCCCCCTCCTGACTCTCTTTAATTCAGCACTTTGACCAAAGTAATGCAGTTAAGCTTCGGTTTATGACACAGATGCCTCATAAGTCCAGTCACCATGATTTAATTGAAAGCTCTCTCATGTTAGTTATTTGAATATATTTTAAATTCCAAATTATTAGTGAAGGTGTTAAAATACAGAGCTTTACTGTTAACCCAACTTTCTCCTTATGTTACACTTTCCCTCCCAAGCTGCCATGTTTTGTCCCTTGCTTACACTATAGTTGCCTCAATTTTGTTTTTGTTCCTGGCAATACCTAAGGTTCAAACACAGAATGAAGGCATTTTTGGATGGAAATAGTAACTAATGCAATCTGGATTTGAAATAGAAGTGAATGTGAACAACATTTTATGTAGAGGTGATAACCCAAACTAATGTTTTCTATTTTTGTTTACCTAATATAAATCCAAGTTATCAAATATTATCAGTGAAAAAACCTTAGGTGGTCATCCCCAGACTGTGGTTATGGTAGTATCCTAGCACAGGACTGTTTTAGTCAGTGTTGTCCAAGAGCTATGGACTGCCAGGTGCAAAAATCTGATTGTCCTAAATAAGCCAAGTGCTGTTTTCAGTAGTTAACTTCATTTTGTAAAGAGCCTAGCTCAAGTACAGTCAAGGTTTTGTCTACCATTTGTTTCAAGAATCTGGATCAGATCCTTAAATCAGAGCCAAATGTGAATAAAAGCAGTAAATTCTTTGGCAATAAATCCTCATTTGCATTACTCAAAGACGGGACCTGCTGGAACATCTTTATAACATTCTTTTCCCTTCCTTCTCCTCATGTGCAGCATATTGCAGTAATCAATTAACATGATGGAATATTCCTGTTCTGAGACCTTCTAGTAACTCCTATATGGTCCAAATTTAATCTTAATAGCTCTGATTTTTAGTTTTTTTAAGAAGCTGAACTCATCCTGTGCATTAGTGAGGATGGAAAAATAAGCTTTCAGAGTAATTTAGTGATTTTCAGCCTGTTGGTGTTGGGTTTGAATATTTTGGAGAAGTTAGGTGCTAGGAGAGGAATGAGCATTTTTTATCTGCGTGTAAACCACCAAAATGGCCAAGCACAAATGGAGGTGCCCAGTTCTATCTCTTGCATCTGAAAAGGGCCTTACTGTACTTCTTTAGAGCAAAAATATAAGAAAAATTGTTGATCTCTTGACCTTGTTTAAATAATTTACTCTTGCCCATCTCAATGCATCCTTTGTTTGCCTTTGTAACTCAAAAGACTGATTCCACTGTAACAAAGTAGGAAACTCTGGCTTATAACCTGAGTAATACCAAATAGACCTTGGTTCATACAAAGAAAGGACAGTAGTTGATCTTGTGTCTCTTTCTGATTTTAAGGGTTCTCTAGAAGGGTTTAAAAGTGTTGCAGAAAGTCATAACTGGAAGCTTGTTTGAGTGCATTCATACTGATTATAAAGTTGAATCCCTAGAGGACCACAGCTCTGCAACCAGTAACATCAAAACTCCCCTACCAAATTCAAAGAAAATTCTTGCCTTTACTTCCTCTGGAAAAGTTGTAGAAATTGAATTTACTGTACTTAGGATAAAATAGTCTTGTAATAAAATTTATTACAAACACATTCAGATTTTTTTTGATAAGCAAATTGGCCTTCCACATTATTTAGGTTTTTCCTATATTGAACAAGAAAATACAAGAGAATCCATACTGTTCTTTCGGAATAGACGTGGGGAGGTGGAGAAATTGCTTGGTCCATGTATATTCCAGCAGAGGGTGGCAGTACACTACCACACTCCCACAGTAATGCAAAAGTTGTGCAGTAATATTTATGCCTTCTGTCTTCAAGGGAAGAATACATCCTGCAGATGAATATGTTTTGGGAGTAAAATGGGAATTGGACTGGGAAAGTAATCCCCAAATCACTTCAGTGACCTTGCTCAATCCACTCAATCTCCATCTCTTTCATCTGAAATATTTTTCTTCTGTAATTACCATCAGCTGGTGACTACGAACCATTATAAAACTCCCGAGGATAATCGTCTACGAGAATGAATATGGATATCTGAAAATGGGAATCTCTCCTGATTAACTAATGATACCAGGACAATTAACTTTATCACTAACAGCAGTGATGTCACCAACAGTGTTAAGCAGGATAAACTCTAGAAGGCAAAAAGGGACAATGTGGCAGGAAGAATTTCCATGGCACTATGGACATGGTAAAGGTCTCCTGCCTTTCCTAAATCCAGTTTTGCTACTTTGGTACCAGGGTATTCTTCAAAATTTGAAATACTTTGTAATCTCTTCCGTAGAATGTGGATTTCTCTGATACTTTCTTAGACTTCCATTCAGTTTTCATTTTCTTACATCCCTTGCTTTTTTTTTTTTTAATAGAAAGTAGTTGGGAAATTGTTCATAGGCCAGCAAAAGAGACAAGGTATATTTTTTGCCTTTTGGAAAAATCTTCTGGTTGACAGAAAAAGTAGGAACTGGTGCAGCCGTCTTTACATTACTACAGTAAAAATACTTTAACACACTGTCAAACTTCAGACCTTGGTGACTCGAGTCTCTATATTTTTTGGATGTGAAGAAATATTTCAGTGTAAGAAGAAAGCAGTGCATAATAGGAAAGAATACTCCTTCATTATGCAAATAATGAAAAATTATTTGTATACAGAGCATGATTTCTTTAATGCACTTTTATTTCCCCTCAAGAATTCAAACCAAAGGATTATACAGGTCAAGAAGAACTTGAAGAACAAAAGCCATTCATGATCAAGCTCTCAATATGGACTTACATTGGTAAAAACATTTGAATAGCATATTTATAATAGTAATCTAAGTAGCTTATGTTAACTTCTCTAGTAACCAAAGCCAAGAATAATTTTAATGCATTCTTTCAGTAGACATTCATTATTTAAATATGTAAAATATGGAGGCAGTGTTCTGGAACTTCTTTTTATTAAGAGGAAGAAGTTGGAAATTATGCCAGGAACTTTAGGTGAGGAATGACATTCCCCTTCTCAAAAAGAAGAGATTTTTTTTAAAGAATTAAGGGGATTAAATATTTTCAGTCAAAACTGTTGTCAATAATAATTCCTTACCTTGATCTAGCTTAGTAGATTTCAAAGTGAGACACTTAAGAGTAACCTTCTCACCTTTGAGTAGCTTCCTCTATAACTTCTTGTAACATCCCCAGCTATTCCTACAGGAGGTGACATGATTTTCAGCAGGGTTTTTAACTAGCAATTAACCAGCATAAAGTGATGAAATAAGAAAAAAAACCAAATAGCCAGGGTGATCAGAAGCTCCAAAACATTGCCTGGTTATCATTAAGATTATTTTATGTATCAGTTTAGGGGTCTTTGAGGGAGGGGGGAACAGGGTGTATAGTGCTGGTGTGCTGGAGTCCTGAATGGCCCCTCTACACTATTGAATCCTTCCTGGTTAATAGAAAACCTTGTAGCAAAATTTTATTTAAGAATAAACTGGTCTATAGCAGAAAAAGGAATTTTTTAGAAAATTCATTTTAATGAAATAAAAATAACTGGGAAAGACTGAGAGTTTCTTGAGAAGAACCAGCTTGTCTCACAGCAGAATAGATTAAAAATCTGTTTCACTGATATAACTCTGAAAATCCATGATTGAAAAGCCTAGCCTTAAGGAGTTACAATACATCATGAGAAAAAGGTGAGTCAACGTGTAATGCTTCAATTCCAGGGTTCTCAAGAGTACACAGGTGGTATAATAAGTAAGGTCATGGTCTTTCCATCAGCAGTATCCCTGGTATTTCTGCAGCGGCTATGAATGAGAAATATTATAAACAATAATATTTATGATTGTTAAAAGTCCAAAGTTCAGAGGAGATCAATCTAATATTCTGAGATGTAAATAGAGGAAGATTTGTTATGTAACGAGTGCTTATGGTATTTATACTTTCAGGTCTGGGTGGTGGTTGTCCAGACCATGGGGATGATCAATAAATGCAATACTGGTTAGCAGTGACATTTAAAATATCCCTCCCCCATGCAATGGCATTATTACTTCAAACAAGTGATTTTAAACCCAGATTTTTTTTTTTTTTTCCTTTTCCATTTTGTGATCTTGTGGTAGATCAACAAATTGAATGGGTTCCCAGTATGGCCACCCATCAAACCTGCTAGATTATGCCCTGAACTGGGAGTTTGTGGAGCTGATTCTATTCCCAGCTTTGTCATCATCTTTACTTTTAGGCTATTCCCCTCGTATTTCCACATCTGTATTCCATCTTCACAGCTTTTGTACCCCACTTTGCTTTGTCTGTTTAGACTAGAGCTCCTACAGGCTTGAACTAGCTCGTGTCTTTTGCTGCTGTTGTTGCTTTGGCCTGTTCAGAGTCCTGACTGCAGATTTCCATTGGGAATTAAAAATGATTGCAAGTTCAGGTGATTCCTTGATTCCTTCAGCTCATGTGCATCCGTTACTAATGACATGCTGACCAGCACAATGTAGTAAAAAATATGAAATGTGTTACTGATGTGACAGAGCCTTTTCTGGCACAAGATGTATTCAAGAGTGGACTGTGGTCCAATGGAATAGGAATGTGACTTTTAAGGGCCCTACAATAAAGTAATCACCTAGAGAAAACATCTGCTTTACCAGAAAGGTGGGACTAAACTGAGAAAGGAAGTGTTGGGGAATCTTCCATTTTCCGTTCCTATCTCAGATTTCTTTATTTCCTAGGCACTGAGGAAATTCCAAAAGGAAAATCACCAATAGCAGGGGAGCAGCAAAACTGTCATTGGAGGAGCACAAGATCACTTCAGGCATAAGCATCCTAACAAGGAGCTCTGCCCTGGTGGTTCAGTCAATGAGTTAGGAGCTCCCTTGTCCGAGGGATTCCAAGCAGGAGGGGCTCAGATTGTCTATGACTATCCATCCACCATGGTGATCTATTTTATCTCCCTTTTCTGGGGTCTTCTGCTTCTGTTAACTGATATTAAACTGAAAAATTCTTTGAAGTATCACTGTCTACTTTCTTGTATTTCTGTTGCAAGCTTCTGGAACGTGACTGCTCCAGCTCTGTAGTGGGCATTACATATCGATAAACTACTCCCAGAGGCTTTGTAGTAGGACATACAACAACTTCAAGGAAAAACCACAATGTCATTTCAATTCTTTTATTTTCAAAATCATAAATACAAAACAGATGGGATTTTCAAACTTTCCATACTTAATGCACTCCTAGCAACTATAGTTGGCACATTATTTTGAGGATATTTTCAATGTATTCAGATACATTTATCACTCAGGTTACTCATTGAATGCACACAGCTGAAATGGATTATTTCTGAAGGAGCCTTATCTTTTTTGTTTCCTGATCTTGTGCCTTAAAATTTCTAATCTTAATGTTGTATTAATGCAATTATTTTTTTCAGTTTAAAATTTTATCTTAATTTAAAATGCAGTTAAATAAGTCTTTGGGACTTATAGAGTAAGATAATAGCATTGACAGATCCAGTGTCCTTTTACCTCTAAGGCTCTTGGCTACTGAGTTAGCAAATGAGAGGATGCTTTTAATCACCTGTTTAAAGCTAGGAGAGTATTCTGAGAGTTAATTGCTATTATATCATCACACAGGACAAAGGAAAAAACAACATTATTTTGTAATCATTGATCTTCTATATCATTAAATCCAAAACATTCTTAATTAGGCAGAAAACTAGACATGGTTAATACAACTATGCAGCACTATCAGATTTTGCAGCTACTCTTCCCCTGCCTTGCCTGCTGCAGAAGGAGTGCAAGCTCTTTTGTTCAATGAAAAATGCCCATCAAAACTCAGAGAAAGCCAATAGAGATAGTGTTGTCCAACTTTATCTACCTGTCATTAAGATTTTTGAAAAGAGACAAAAATGTTGAATTGCCTTTGACATATTCTAAATCATTACTGATTTGTTGACACTCACATGGTTGCTTTGGTGGCAATAGAGGAAAATTTTCAAAGTGGTTGTCAGACAAGAGGAAGATGTATTTGTGAGTGGAAAAGACAAAAGGGAAAATAGATTTACAGAATATACAGAAAGTTGCTTTCATTTATTTTTTCCCCTTTGTGTGTTTTTTTTTATACTAAAGAAATGCCACATGCTCTGAAGAAATGCATGAGACAAATACAAGCGAACTGCTCATAAAATTCCATTTTTTCTATTTCTGTTCCAGGAACACCTTCCTCATCACAGGAATGTTAATTTCATCTGGTTGACAGCTGTGGAAATAACCTATGTATTTAAACAGAGAAAACAGAGATAGGAACATTCACACAATGAAATCTATTTTCTATTTGAATCTAAAATCTAAGTGCTGTCCCTTTAAAGGAGACCTTGCTATCTTGATAAAGAAAACTAATGAGGTGGCCTTTCTAGGGCTAGTCACATAATAGCCACGGTGACAAGGACCTCTATCACGGAATAAAGCAGAAGATAAATGAGATTTTTCTAATATCCATTTCACCCATTGTTCACAAGTGTCATGCGATGCAGCTTCTATTTATCATGAGATAGTAGATACTGGGCACTATTTTGTAAAGGAAGCCTAAATTGCAACATTGTGCTATTAAAAGCCTGTAAATACTCTTTACTCCTTCCTGTTCATTTTGTAACTGTGCCAAAACAAGTGGGTTTTGTTTTATTATTCTTATTTTTTACTTATTTAAAGGACTTAAAGGACATTACTTATATTTATACTAGATGTCCACACAGTTTTAGCAATAAAATGAGAATACATGTTTCAGTCAGCTGGCATGAAAACCAGTCCCATCTGCCCCAAGATGAAGGGTATTTAACCTAGATCTTCTTCTCTCAGCTCTCTAGATCTCTTTACAGAATCATAGAGTCAGAGAATGGGTCAGGTTAGAAGGGACCACAGTGGCTCATCTGGTCCAACCTTCTTGCTAATGCAAGCTTATCCCAGAGCACATGGCACAGGGTTGTATCCAGACAGTTTTGGAATATCTCCAGCGAGGGAGACTCCACACCCTCTCTGGACAATCTGTTCCCATGCTTGGTCTGCACAGGACTGAAGTTCTTCTTCATGTACAGGTGGAACTTCCTGTGCATCAGTTTTTTCCCATTGGATCTTGTCCTATTGCTCAGCACTACTGATCAGAGCCTGGATCCATCCTCTGACACGTCACCACAGATACTGACAGACATGGATGAGGTCCCCTCTCAGTTGCCTCTTCTTGAGTTTGAGCAGTCCCAGCTCCTTCAGCCTCTCCTCATGAGAGGAATGCTCCAGTCCCTTCATCATCTTTGTCACTCTCCACTGGACATGTTCCTGGAGCTCCATGTCTCTCTTGTCCTGAGAAGCCCAGAGCTGGACAGAGCACTCCAGATGTACCTCACCAGGGCTGAGTAGAGGGGCAGGATCACCTCCCTCAGCCTGCTGGCAACGCTCTTCCTAATGCACCTCAGGATACCATTGGCCTTCTTGGCCACAAGGTCTCCTGAACTGCTTGTTGCCACCAGACCCCCAGGTCACACCCCAGCCTGTACTGGTGCCCACCTGGAACTCCTGGCTGAGATCCAGTTACCTGCTATATTTTTATGACCTCCAAGATCTAAGCATTCAAAGATAATGTAAACTTCCATGAAAATCAATCATATGATCAGATTCAGTCTGTTGGAATTCAGACACATCAACAGCCTGAAACAGTGAGTCAGAAATCTGAGCCCCCCAGTCTTAGCTTAATCTGTGGAAGTGAAGGAGCTATACTGATACTTCAGTATCAATGGTATTATTCAGGCATTGATTATTCTGGTGAACAGAAGGGGGCTTGGCCCTCTATAACTCAAAGGGAGAACAGCACCAGGGAATGAAATGTGGAGGAAAAGAAGTTCAGAAACAAAGGATGTAGGGAGAAAGAGATGGTGAGGTGAAAGAGCAACGGAGAGGAAAGGTGTGTAAAGTGGTTATAACAGCAGTTAAATCACAATTACTACACTGTGCCAGATTTGCCCCTTGGTCAGAGTGACAATGAAAGAAAGCTTCTGTGTGAAACAGGGACGTTTTATACCCCAGTCTATTGACCCAGTTTCAAAATTTGATCTTCCCTCTCATCTGAATGGCCATGTTTTGTCCTTGGGATTTTTTCAAACCCCTGACAACTTGCAACAGATACCAAATTTCTTTCTTGTGCACTTTCCATTCAAATAAACAGTTGCAAAAGCTGTGTAAGACTTTGATTGCTGTTTCAAAGGATGAAAGGGTCATTATAATTTACAACCTGTGCAGGTTTACTCCTTTATGATCACCTCTGGGATGTCAGGCAGCCCAGCAAACTATCAGCAAACAGTTTTCTGCATAACTTGAGAGGAAGTGAAAAATTCTAGCTATGGATATTGGCACAAATCCATTCTCATGAAAACGCCCACTAAATCTTTAATGTCCAGGGAGAACACCTGAAAAATCCTATGCTTAAAACACTGACTTGCAAATTGGATCCTTGGTTTAGCTACAAATTTCCGCTGTGACCAAAGGAATTGTGCTTGATTTGTGTGTCTCTGCTTCTCTAGAAAGAGGATAAAGCTTTCTGTTTCCTGTTTGAAGCTACAAGCTCTTGGCAGTTAGGGGTGGAAAATATTTTTCCCAAATAAAACACCTATAAAGATAATAGCAGTAGCTGTCTCTCAGGCAATGCTTTTCATCTGCAGATATGAATGTAGCCTGCAAAGTATCATTATCTTAATTTATAAAAGCAGAAACTGAGGCACAGGAAGGGAAAATTACATGTCCAGGGTCATGACAGGAACATCAGTCTGATCTGCCCAAGTTTCTTATTTCTGTGCTTTACTATGTCCCACAATGATTCCTTTCTGGGACACATGGAGTAATAGTGATGATAATGAGCACACAGATACCTCCTTTGAAAGGTCTCATCATATATCTGCCTGCATGCAACTCAATTTATACACCTTGGAAGGATGAAGGGCTGAGTCAATATAGCATTAATGCAATACCCTAATGGCTGTTAGCTTCAAAGACATCTTTTTCATGAGAAACAAGACTTTGAAAGGAGAGCAGTCACGATACACATAAGTGCCACCTTTTAAATGATGATCAAAGTCAAAAAGTGGTGTAAAGTTGTCAAGAGACCTATATCTTGGTTTACAGACTGTATTTACTAGATCCATTGTTTCATGCATGGTGTTTCTAGCCTGCACACTCGTGTGATAGGTTAGCAGAAGAGGAATTGTCTGTTCTTACTCTTGGGACATGAAATGGAACAAAGGACTGTGATGCAGTTCAGATGCTACAATGAACAGAAGAGACTTAAGTTCCTAGTACTGACCTAGACTTAGAGAGGGTCACCAGCCTGTCAGTGATGTGAGATTCCTGGCTACCATTTGCATCTGGGCCATAATATTGTAAGTCTGGGGTGCCTTGTTCTGTCCACTGCACCAGCTTCTGTCTCTAATAGCCTTTCATATCTTTAACACTTCCCATATCCCCTTAAAATTCTTCCGTTTAGGTTCAATAAACCTGAAAATATTTATATATTGCCGTCATTACTCTTTGGGCTCTTCCCAGAAGAACTAAAACCAGCCAAAGCACTGCAACTGAGATTTTTGTAGGTATTATATTGTCCTTTGGAGTGGTTTCTGTCCCTCTGGGAGTTGTGCCATCTGTGGTTTTAGTAGACAACTTTACTCCTTTGCTGAGGTTTTAATGGAGACTCCCAATACAACCTAAAGCAGAGCAGAACTCTCTGAAAACTCTGCTTGTTATCTCCCTCTGATTTGATAACAAGCTGCTGTTGATGAATAAATCAACTGATTTTGCCCCTTCCCTCTCCTAATTTTCCTTGTGAGAACCTCACATAAAGCAATATCCAAAACAGTACAAAAAGTCAAAAGATCTGCTTTTAACTGCTTCCCCTCTGTCCCCAAACCTTCCCATTCCAGTGGGTGGTATCTAGATTGTTTTGACACAATTTCTGCTTGGTGAATTTATGCTGACATTTGTAAGTACCTAGATGAGTGTGTTTCCACTAAATAATTCCTGGAGAATAATGATGTGAGAGATGTTGTAGGTGTTGTATTCAACAGCTGGGCCTTGGAGCTCCTTAAGATTGTTCAGACAGAGAAACAAATAGGAAGGGTGAGGTCAGAGCATTGCAGAGTGACAGGGAAAAGCAGGATTTGCCACTTGGCAAGTCATAAGGTGGGTAAGGAAAAAGGATGATGGAAAGCACATCTGGGGCTGCCTTAGGAGAAGAAATTAGGAGCTGTTTAGCTTTCTTGAAGATCATTATTTAAAAGATAGTGACCAACAGAAGGTGCTACAAGAAAGACCGTGATTATTAATGATGGAGTAAGTCTGAAAAGCTACAGTTGGGGGATGCATCAATTAGATGGAAGTTCATTACTGTTTAATATCTGAATCATAATCCCTCAGGAGCAAGAAACATTGTATGTTTCTTTGAACTCGCCCTAATAACAAATATACCATATAAATCATGTTTTCTGTGCATGCACACTGCAAAGCATTCTACTGCATATATCTGTAATTCAGAGGGGGGGCTGAACACAAAACACAGAAAAAATTAATTGTACTACTGTATTTGGGGCTGCAAGGCTCTCAGATACTGTGTTAGATGTGGGGTAACAGATGGATGGAACTGGAGTTTTCCAAGTAAAACTTCCCTTGGGAAAAAATCACAACTGAAATTTTCTGCAACTTTATCTAAGGTAGTTCTGAAGACCTTGTCGTGGTCAAAAATACAATGCCATGAATTGAAAATTATATTAGCCCTTAAAAGCAAATCAAGATGTTTAGGTGTTATATTTTGTTACCCAATGAGACTTTCATAACTTTCATGCTAATCACCAAGAGACATTACAAAGAAAGTAATATTTGCTTCTAGACAATACATATTTTACTGGTTTATGACTAATTATAAATCCAGAAAGGTATATGTGACACTGTTGAACTTTATTCATCATAACAATATTAGAGAAAGCAATTTCTGGAAATGTAGTTATTTGGTCTTGAGTTATAAAGTGGAATAGAGAACTATTTCAGACCCCCTTCAGTTTGCACAGATTTCTGCTAAACACAGAAGAAATATCATTATTATTTGCATGTGCAATACGGCCTTAAGAAGTTTCTTGGCAGGGCAAATGAGCTCCAGGCTACTTATTTAGGGCTGTTATGGCATCCAAATGATCCATTTTAAAGCTACTTGTATTCTAAGTAGGAGAGCATTGTGCAGTTTCCTCTGTGGTCACAAGGTAGACAGGAGTTATTGGCCTTTAAGAGTGCACTACTGGTGTTATAAAACATTGTACACTGATATTTCAAGGCAAAGAAACACTTCTAGAAGGCTGCCAGGAGAATATTTAGTGTTATCTGCATGTGATATTTGTCTCCACACGTGACTTACTGGGATCTGAACACAGGATGATCAGAACTGAGAGCACAAACTGCCCTGCCTGGAGGTGCCAAGGCACAGCTCTGTGTGTGCTGCAGCCACAGAACCACAGAGAGGCTCAGGTTGGAAGGGACCTTAAAAAACATCTGATTTCAACTTCCCTGCTGTGGACACTCCTGTCTCTCCACAGGGCACGGTGCAGGGCTTATTTAAACACGCAGTAAGTTAAAGAAATATGCACAGGAGGGGGAAAGAAATGAAACCAGCATTCAGATGGAATTTTTTTTTTTGAGATCATCGCAGGTAAATTCAAAGACACATTGAAAGATGCTTATTAGAGTGCAGCAAGAGAGAAAAAACTCTTTCTGCACAGGGTTTGAGCCTGAGTGTTTTTTCAGAAATGACAAGAGAAAATAATGTTGTGTTAAAGAGGTAAACAAACAACTCTGCTAACTCTCATGGTTTTATATCAGGTCTTGCAATATTTGTTGGTTTTTTTTTTCCTAGCTTAATGACTCCAGTGACTTGGAAATAATATCTGTTTTCATTTCTTTATGGTTGTGGGAAAAGTCTTTCCACACCTCAAGAAACTTTAAAACTGTAATATCTCAAGAACTGGGAAGGGACCAAAAAGCCTGCAGACAAAAAGACTATTAAAAGAACTTTTTGGAGTGAACCCATGATTTTTTTATTGCTTGGAGTCAGCAGCATGGGGAGGTGTTGTGTGCTTTTTCAGTGCTAAGGAAAGATTTCTCTCTGCACTGACCCGAGTGTTTTTTCAAGCTGCTGTGTCTGAAGCTGCTAATGAAACACTATCCTCAAAAAACAAGTTAACATGTTTTAAAACTCCACTGCAATTACATTCTTGGGGTTCAGCTTCTCTGAAAAATTCCACTAGCTTTGTTTTGAAGGAGTTAGGTGGAAACCACAGTGGTTGGCATAGCAGTGGCTGAGGTGGAACTCGTGTCTGTGGTGCAAAAAGGTCTGAAGCCTCCCAGAGCAGCAGAGTCAGTGAAGCCACTGTGGTCACAGGGAGCGCCCAGCAACCTGGAGTCTGCTATGCATGGCTACATGGATGTTGTGAGGATTTAATTAACACTTGGAAAGCGTCCTGAGGTCCTCAGATGACAAGGTTTGCAGAACTCCAAATGACTTATTATATCCCCTCTGTGTTTGTGGTGGCAGATAGCCAGCAAGAAGAAGCGTTCAACCAAAACCAGGCATTTTTCCCGAAACCTTTGTTATTCTAGGCTACTGTTGGAAAAAAAGGTGGATCTGTATCCAATTTAGTGAGTGTAAATTACAAGTGGCTTTGTTGGGATTCCTCTGTACTTTTGAGCATGATACATGTAGCCAACAGCAAGCTGTCTTGCTGCCTGAGTGTATACTCATTACCCAGCTAAATCAGAGGACTGGGTGCAAACTAATATTTGAGTAAAACCCATCTATCTGTGACACTTCTTTGATAGAGAATACCACAAACAAATAATTTCCTCCATCTGCAACTTGGCTATTTTTGAAAACAGTGTTCATCTTGTCAGACCCCAGCATATATGCTGAAAACAAAACCCAAACAAAATAAAACCCTCTGAAAAAAATGCCACACTCGATTCTTCCTTAGGAGAAGTTGAAATGTAAATAGCAGATCTTAATCAGGGCCTTAAGGTTTGGTATGAAACTATCCAGATATTGTGATAATAATATTAAAACACATCTATAATAAACTCTTCTATTCCAGATGCATCTTCATGTATAAAATCCATGTAGGTCTCTTCCAACTCAGGATATTCTGCAATCCTTTGAGTCTATTATATCTACACAAAGAATGGACACAAAGAGTTTTCTAGCAAAAGAGTCAGCAATAAAATTAACTTCATGCACCTAGGCCTTCTTTTCGAGTGGCACAACTGCATTCACTGACCCCTGAGTTCCATAGGCAGCAGCTATTTTCACTCCTGCCTTTTTGCAGAGTCTCAGAAGGACTCAGCTAATGCATAAATGTACACCATCAGTGCACATATGTGGAGAGCATTAAATCCTCCTTTCCAGCAAACTTCCTCATAATTTATCCATCTTAAGTGGTATTGATGTGACTCATATGTTTCTATTGTGTTTTTAGGTTAAAAACATTTCTACAGTGTAAATACATACAATTATATTGCAGATGACCGATTCATTGCTTTTTTCCAAACTGATCTATACCACCATGTGAGGCTAAGAACATAACCAAACTCTGGATCTGATTTTATTGCAGAACTCAAAGCTGCTTAAAAAAACTAGATGCAGAAATGTTAATCTATTCAGCAGACGGTATTTTAAATAAATATCTGTCAGATAGTTAAATCTGGTGTCTCTCTAGTGTTAATTATGGAGCAATCAGAAGAGGACAGGGAAAAGAATATTTATTGCAGGTTGAAAAGCCGGTTAATAGGTCTGTATCACAGCAAGCCGTGTGCACTTACCTTTAGTAACTGTCTTTCTGATGATGGATTGAGTTCTTGATAAATATTTTTCAACCCATATTTGAATTAAGGATAGTGGTAACTGCCAGGGAGCAGTTCAAAAGCAATTAAAAAAGCCATGGAGAGACGAAACACTCATCTAGGGCAAAGAATGGAACCATTTGCTCACTTTAAAGACAAAAATAAAGTCTTTCACAGTCAATGAGAACCAAATAACCTGAAATACTTTCCTACAGCCCAAACACGAGGCATTTTGACAGCTAGTTCCCATTGACTTCCATGGAACTTGTGATTCCAAAGACGTGTATGGATCCTGCCTTGACACCTTGCAGGATCTAAAGTTACAAATGTGTTTGTTAGAATTGAAATTTTCATCTGTGCCTAAGGAATTTTGGAGCAAATATATGTGACTCATCTCATTTTAGACCTACAGTTCAAATCTGCATGACCAGAAGCAGAATTTGGAAATTAGCAAAATTAGAAAAATTAACAAAGCGGCAAAGCCGTGATTCTTGCGCAGGGTTTGTGATGAACAAAATGGATAAAACTTCTCACTTGCTCAAACAGAACTGAATTGTTACTTATCAGAAGGAAGTTGTGTGCAAAGAAAGGGCCAGCATTTGTTGTTCCCAAAAGTCCTGTATGCTGCTTACTTCTCTTTGTGTAAGCTTGTTACCAATAGTCCTGAACTCAGTCGGAAATCTGTGGATCAAATTGGGTGAGACACAGAAAATAAACATTTCTGGCAGAAATTGTAGAAAAAAAGTACCAATGCACCATTTCATTTTTGGAGGTTCTGTGATTTATAAGAAATCAAATATTAAAAATGAAGTTATTATAATTGCTGTCTTCCCAGTGCAGTTCTGGTTACAGTGAAAAGCAAAGTGCCATGTTCCTGCATGGTTGGAAAACCCACTGATACTAACAGGAAATGAAGCTCTATCTTTGCATCCCAGTTCTCACCAGAAAGAAAGATGTGGCTACAGTGACAAATGCACCCTCCCACTCCTGCACATACATGTTTTTAAGACCAAAGACACGCAGTGAAAAAGACCTCTTTTTGCTTTCCCATTTCCATTACAGAAAAGTGTCATTCTTGAGTATTCTGCAGCATAAAAGTTACAAAATTCAAAAGTACTGTATCCAAAACCATGAATATAATGCATAGTGATTTCACAGTGCATCCACACTCCAAAATGTAGTCTACTGATGCTGACAGAAAATACTAGAGATATAGAAATGGACCAGACTGTAGGGTGCCTGATAGCAGCAACATTTGATGATTTTGGTCTTTCTGAGCACAACTTATCCCAGCTGATACATTGGTAAGAGCTTTTTACATTGGTAATGGCAGTGTCTCTGTATTTCCTGCATAATTCCCTCTTCCCCAAGGTAGAGGTCTCATTAAAATAGACATATAGATTACTATCCAGGCTTATTCTTCTTTTCATGTGATTTTTCTCCATCATATATATCACAAGCCACTGTTCACCCATCAGGAGCTGGTGCTGAAATTGGTTGCTGATGGACTTTAGAAGTCAAGGGCTAGCAAAGCTGATTGTTTTAAATACTCTTTTAAATATGATTTTCCAGGGTTCTATTAGACAACTGGCATGAGCATGCTCCTATGAAAAGTTTAATTCTCTCTCTTGGACAGAAAAGCAAGTGCTAAGAAGATGCTTAGATACTTGCATTTTAAAGGACATCTCATCTGATGTGTAATTCTTCTGTGCTTAGTTGAGACTTTGCTATTCTTTTTGTCCCGTTGAAGACTCTTAGGAAATTCAGTTTTACATGAGCATATCTTACCTATTGCTTGAAATTAATACGTTTGTGGATTTTCAAACCATAGGAGACCATTATGATTAAGTAGTTCAAACTCTGCCTAGTCTGAGTTCTTGCCTAACACAGGCCATACTTCGTTCAGGGATTTCTGTCTGAAGCCCAGCCATATGTTGTTAAACTAAGATATATGTTTTATAAGCACATCTGATCTTGATTTAAGGACTACAATAACACTTAGTAATTTGCCCCAGTAACATATCTCATTATACAGTTAAAAAATAAATGAGTTCCCCTTTATTTCTAGTTTGAACTTTTTGATTTCAGTATGCAATTACTAGACCTTTTCCTGCCTCAGTCTGCTAGATTAAAGGCCCCTTCAAACTCAGCATAAGTACTTCTACAAATAGAGACTGTGGTTTAAGTTACTTGGAAATCTGTTCATTTGAGCAGCTAAACAGAAAATTCCTTTGCTGCCAGTATTTAACTGGTTTCTTTAGTGCTGTGGGGTTTTTTTTCTGTGGTGTTTTGCAGGGAAAACATTATTTTAGGGGACACAATATTGCTAATTTATCAATTTGTTTTTAAGCACAATCAGTTGAGTCCAGCAGCTTCAGCAGAAGTGTCACAGTCACAGACAACCAAAAGAGGACTCCTTATATTGTCTTATTCTCCCTTTCAACACTGATAATGAATGATGGTTCCAGCCATAGGCAGGGACACCTGTCACTAGGCCAGGTTGCTCCAAGCCCCATCCAGCCTGTCCCTGAACACTGATAACTTAAAAGATCTGGGGCCTGCTCTAGGCTCTCCACCATCTCTGCCACCCCAAAGATACCATAGGGCATCTCAAGTGACCCCGAGTGTCTGTTCTAAGCAACAGAATCCTACTGGGTGTATCTTAGAAGTGAATTGTAGAGGTCTGAGCTGGACAATGCGGGTTCTTTCTGGAGCCACTAGAGAGAAATGGGCCCTTTCACAGGATAATCCCTTTGAGAGTTTTGGAGAAAATTACTGACTCTTAAGAAGCCATCCTTTTTTTCTTTAGGCTGTGCAGGGGACATGCATGATTTAGAGAAGCAATTGTTAAATATCTAATTTAAGGAACATTAACTTTGTCCTCTGTGACCCTGACTTGTACCCTTTGAGGTAAAATGACTTGTTTTACTTGGGAGTAGCCCTAAGCCATTTAAGGAAGGTTTCTATCCTTTCATGAGGGAAGTGGTCATGACATTAAAAGAGAAACACCAGAACTGATCACCATCCATATTTGACATGCATTAAAAACTAACTGAATATTAATTTACAAGACAAAGCAGGCTATAACGGGCTGTCAATATATTCAATTTAACATGTACAACATATGACCAAAGAAAGCCACCCAGGGGACTATGTTGCCTGAATACCTCAATAAAATGGCAACCTTTAGATGTATTAAATATGCATTCTGGGGGGGGGGGGGGAAGTAAGAATGAAAATCTATAGCTGAGAGAAACACAAGCCCAGAGGGAAAATTCAAGATCTGTTTATGTGTAATTGGGTTTTTCTTTGTGAAAATCCTGACAGCTAGAGGAGCTGCCTCACTTGCATGAGACTGTTAATCACATTCAGGGATCTACATGCTGCTAACTGCATACAAAATTCCTGAAGATTTACAGCCTTTGCTCTGGTTTTACCTCATTTACACCACACATCACCCTATAGAAGTAGCTCACCACATATGTGGGATTTAAATTTGAGAATCATCTCAGTATCTTCATGACTAATCCTGAATGATGAAACTGTGAGTCCAAGCACTGTTGCACACCCTGAAGTAATTTGTGATGGTCTGTAATTCATATTGTAAATCAATGAAACTAGAGATATATTTTATAATTTGGCTTAGGCACACGTGTATGCTGGATTAATAAAACTTAGTACAGACAGATAAAAATTTGCATTAACATGTTAGTTATAGCATAGCATGGTTTCATAATCAGTAGTTAACAAGTTTCAGCACATCTGTAAAGAGTAGTCTGCAACTTGAGCAGAAAATCAGCAGCACTCTGAAATATCAGCATATTATGATCCCTCTGACTTAAGCAGCAAAAAAAAAAGGAGAGCATCAATGAGATGTGGATTGGATCCTTTCAGAGTCTCTCTGAGCTTCAAATTCTGTGCTGTTTGCATCTCTGTTGTCCTTTCTTATTAGCATTTCCTTGCTCTGCTGAAAAGACCTTGCTCTCTCATCACTGCCCAATCTGATACTTTGTTCCTTAGAATACTCTAAACCTGAATAATTAGGGAGTTCTGTGGTGTAGGTTTGAACTCCCTCAGGCTGAGGATGTTTGACCATATTCTCCCCTTCAAAATTTCTACCCGAGGCTCATCCTTTAAATCAGCTATTCCAAATCATTAAATTAAGAAGTATCAGCAGAAAAACTCAAAAAATAACAGATGACAGGACATGAGATTTGAGGGATAATTATTGCAAGTATTTCAATGTCAAATATTAGTATTGCCTTATGGAACAGTTGAGAATGTAAACGCCGGGAGAAAGGAAAGTGGAGAATAGAGGAAAGCAAATTTGTACCTCAGTTTGTACCCAATATGTATGATTAATGGGGAGAGATTGATGCCTCTTAAAATGTAGAGCCAAGTTCAACTTTAAATGCAAAATTCTTAGAGTTTGGATGTTCTGAGTTAAAATATCTTGAAGATGAAGCACTTTATGCCTATTAGTGCCAGTCATGGGTCAGAAATTGGAGTTTATGAGGAAAGCCAGTGGAAAGTGGTCAGCCAAGGGATTTCCACCTTTCCTTGGGAGCTTTTATTCTTGTCTTTTGTTCTTACAGTAATGTAAATGGAGCAATGGAAAAGCATTCTCATCTGAAATGCTTCATACCTGACATCATGCAAAGCTGTGCAGCACAGAAGTTATCCATTCCCAGCCTTGGAAATCAGGACAGTGCACATGACGAACAAAACCAGAATTTACAGCAAGAGACCCTGCACAGAAAGTCTTTCTGAGCATATTTGGGTAATTAAAGTCAGGTACTGAGTAAGGAGACATCTGATGAATGTGGTCTTCTTTTCTGGTAGACTCCCTGGAAATGAGGAAGACTGGATCACTGAGTGGGATTTAGGTTTTTGAAGCCTTCGCTCCAATTTAGGTGGAACAGGGATTTAGGCATTCCATTTCCCACTGTCTACTTAGACAACAAGAATGATCTTCAGATCGGAAGACATCTGTCAACATTTAACAATTAAGTAGGAAGGTCTTGATTAATAAACACGGGTAAGAATTAATCAGGATTCCACTCTAGATGAGAAGGAGACTTTTAGGATGCTAGATGTGTATTCTGCCACACATCATCTGGCCAGCTTTAGAAATGTCACTTTTCTTTCTTATTTCTCAGCTTCTCTGTATAGACTGAAGGAAAAATTTCATTCTTGCAAGTGCTGTGTGTATAATATATGTATTATTCTTTAGAAATACCAACACACTAGAGAGAAGCAGCTAATATAAAATCTTGGATGAGAAGCTTTTATGCTAAACAGAACTTCAGATTAGCCTCTATGCTTAAATTTCCAAGTGTAAAAAATGAAGATAATACTCTTGCTTATAGTCTACAAGGGATTTTGAGGCCTGGAGTGGATGCCAGCTTATATAAGTATGATATATGTACCATAAACAGAGCCTACGTAAGACTTCATGAAACACTTAGACCTACACACTGTAGATAGACAGTGCCTTAATTTCCTTTTTTTGAATTTCATACCAAACTTTACAATCGTTACTAGTGCAGAATAAATTACTGTTTTCCTGAAGGCCATTAAAAAATAATTAGAACCTGGAAAATACTTAGGTTGGACAATTCTTTAATGCAATCAGTTGCTAAAATAAATTTAAAAAAGCTGTCATTGTGATCACAGTTTTCAGCAATTCCTTAGCTGTGTCTGACTTCATACAGTATTTGCTTTTTATCTCTGTTTAAGAAGTGGACACTGGCATTAAAGCCTGTTGCAAGCAAGGTGGGCAGAGTGAAGGAGAATCCAGTCTACTGCCTAACCCAAGACTAAGAAGTAGAACAGTGTTAATTTAACATTTGCAAGATAATATAAAAAACAAACAACCCAACAGAGCAAAAAAAACCCAACAAAAAAAAATACCACCCCACCTCCCCCAACCAACCAAACTAAATTTTTATAAAATTCAGTGCTTTGAGCTCATGAAAGTAGTAAATCAAAGAAAGAAGTCATAACATCTTGTCTATATGATGAAATAAGAGCAGCAGTTTCTACCTGAATTAACATAGCAGGAGAAAAAACAACTCTGGTTTGGGGGATTTTCTCAGTTATAGAGAGAATGGTGGGATGCAAATATCTAATGAATGTATAAATAGTGCACATTTGTTGTTAGCTCTTTAACTCAATATACACTTAACATTCAAGATGTTTATATGTAGCTTTTTCTCCAAGTGACTGCATCATAATTGTATTGAAAAATACCCCCAAATATAAACAGCTAGGAAAACATGAAAAAACCAGAAGAAATGCCTGTGATGGGTTAAGAATTCTGCAGATATTTTAGGATAGCGTTAGGGAAGATTGACTTCAAAAGGTATCTCCAAAAATTAATCCCATCTCCATACAAGAGTTTAAATGAGTTATTTTGTTGAGGTGCTTGTTGCTGTCCATTGAATTCAAAGGGAGCCCTACAGTAACAATCTCTGTAAGTTTAAAATTTATGTGAACACCTGAAAGCCTCACAGTCCATGCTCTGTTGTGTTAGATGTTTGATAAAGACACACAGGACACTGAGCACATCTTGGCTTCACAACAGAGCTTGGAGGATGAAGCCACAGTAACGTGGGAGACATCCAGCTTCAAAGCTGAAAGCTGCAGAGTTGGTCAAGAATCTACCAAAAAAAAGTTTCTCAAGAAAACAGGAATTCTTGAAACACACAACAGATTTGATAGGAAATATGCTCTCACAAAGCAAGTAAAAGCAAATGTCACTCCAGAACTGTTCGTAATTGGGTGGCTAAGGAATGAATCTGAGTTATGAAAATTGAAGTTCGGATTCCTGATTTGAATTATGTAAAGGGAAAAATTCCTTTTAGCACCCTACTGGAATACCCTATTACTGTCCTATGAGGACTGCCTTTATGTCTTTGAAAATATTTACAGTCTTAGTTTAATTTTTGTTTGGAACACATAAATTTCTGGAATCTCATAACTTTTTTTCCCCAAGCACAACTCCTGCTTGCTGTAACCATAACTTATCAGGCAGCCAACAAGGAAAAAAAACCCCAAACCAGTATTAAATTCTGCTGCATCTAGACAAGAAATATATACTGAGACTGATCCAAAAGCCACTTAAAAGCATGAAACATTTTACAGGGTTTGATTGTGCACAGATAAATTTCACATATATGCATACAGTGTTTATAGATACAGTGTGCAAGCTACACCAATTTTTCCTGAATATTGAGATATGTATCACTCTGACAGAACAGTTCAGAATAGAAATAATGCCTTTATTTTATATTTAAATATCTCTGGACACCTAAATGCCATTCCAACTAGCAGAGATGACATGTTTATGTACAACTATTTATGAAAAGTAGATGCCATTTGTTTATGACAATGAAAGACAGGGAGAAGTACATATATGAACAGGTATATAAATTCATTAAATTGCTTTTTATGTGCATATCCTCAAACATAAATTTGCAATTTGCCAATCCATCTTCTTCCAGACTCCCTCCAATATTGCAGCAGTGGTGAGAAATCCAGAAATCATTATCCAGCCTTCAATCAGTAGCTTCCAGGCTGGGGTAACTTGCTTTATCTTAATAGTAAGATAGTGACTGGCAAGAGCAATAACACTGAGATAAGACTGGATTCATATCGCTCCTTGTCAACATTCTTGGCATGCTACTCGTTTTTTATTCTTGAATAGAGACCCAATCAATCCTAACTTAAAAAATTACTGGTGGCAATGTCTGGAATGTTGTAGTAGCTTTAATGATATCTCAGTTTTAGAGACGTTTGGCTCTCATAACTTTTTATAGAACAGTTTGCTAAAGGATAAGCTTATTTAATTCAGTCAGAGAAACATATTTCATGAGGTGCTCTCACATTGCTGAAGAAATGTGTGAAAGGCTGTTTGTCACTGCTGTCTTTGCTTAGTCCATAGCTAGGGTAGCACATCTGCCCTCTGTGAGATTCTGGTCTAGGGGGGAGTAAAATAATTGTTAATAAAATTAAAGGTGGGTCTAAGTAGATGAGAACATTTGGTTCTTATCCTTCCAGCACCCAGATCTGTAAGAATATAAAACCACTTCAGTAAACTATTCTGAAGTCTTGCAGCATTCCAGAGCTCTGCTGAAAGCCACAGCAAGTCCCCAGCTCTGCCATGTTCCCTGCACCAGGCTCTGCTGCAGCTGGTTCTGGATGTCCAAGGATGGTATTTACACTCTTGGAGAGGTCATGCAACAAGCCCAGTTTGCAGATGCTGGCTGTGACTTCATTGACAGGTATGCTGTTTTTTGGTTTTCTTTATCTGAGGTAGGCACTGCAGCCAACGTGATAGTGAACACGTTAACATGCCACTCAGTAAAGGTGGTGGACACTTATTTGGCCAAATGCAAGGAAAGGAATAATTTCACTTATTAAATAAATGACTCAAGGGGTGTCAAATAGGAAAGGGAAATTACTCCCCTAAACCACAGCATTAAGCATACATATCACAGTCATCATGCCTGGCTTTGTTTTTGCTAAAAATAAAAGGTATACTCAGTTCAATTTACTTCAACATCTTACACTGGTTTGGGATGTAGGAAATACATGCTACTAACCCCTAAAAACAAACACACTTCTCATACTTCTTACAAGGATTTTAGGATGGTAGACTGCCCTGGAAATTTTTAGGATGATGTTTTGTTTTATAAATTCACCCTGTATCTATTAATTAAACTTCCTTTTTGTTTTTGAAAGAAAAAGTCTTCATGGCTCTTTGGTAGAAACTAGTATAAGTCTTTCATCATTTGAAAGGATGGTAAAAGTATCTAGAAAAAAAATGGATACAAGAGTATCTTCCTAATTAAACACTATGACTGCAGTATAAAGTCTCACACTACATTGTAAATATGAAATTAAGGATCCTAGATGAAATGTCAGAAGCTTTTTCTTATGAGTTTATATCAGCAACTTGATTATCATATTGATTCTGCATATCAATGAGATAACATCCCACAGTGTTTATTCTTCACCCAATTGCTTTCTTGAACATAATAAAATTAAATCCAATATGATATTAAATGTAAACATACACTGATATTATATGTAAATATCCATTTAAATATCTCTCTGCTTATTGATATTCAAATTCTCTCTGCAAGTGTAACATTGCTAACTACAATAATATATTTTTCAACCTTCATCCAGGGACCGGAACTAAAAAGAGGATAATCTATTTCTATTCCTTTCCATAATAACATTGCATTATTTATATAGAAGAAAATGAAAATAGTAAGTCTATTCTGCCTGAACTTCGCTTCTTAGTTGATCCCTCCTGATTGGTCTTGGAAAGCAGAATGGAAAAAAGGAATGTGATGCACATGCTAAACTGGTGCTGGCCAGACTGAGCAGACAATTTTTACCCTGCCCTCCACAAATCAAGAGCTATATTTAGACTGTAAACTCCTGACCCAGGCAACCTCTTTGTTCTGTGTTTGTACTGAGGCCAGTACTGTGGGGCCCTGTCCTTGTCACTGGCCTCTTGTGTAACACAGTAAAACAACTAAAAACAACTTATTTTCTGTCTTGGAGAACTGGAGGCCTTGATGTTGTGGGTTTGTTTTGTACAGTGACATTGTGTGTTCTCGATATGTTCAGCAGGGACTCAGAATATGATCCTGTGTTGTTACAACACCATCATTACTGGTACTACTTGTACCCACAGGTGGGAGCCTGGATCCCATTTTTTTTTTTTTAACTGGTGCATTTGTCCTGTTATTTCTCTGTGATGTTAAGTATTTGCACTCACCAGGCTATGCCAGCTCCCTACACAACCTTGTCCTTTTTCCTTCCATGATGCTTTTATTCAAATATCTACCCAGATCTTCCATTACCAAAATAAAGGTAAAACCTTCATAGAATGACAGAATGGTCTCAGTTGGAAGGGACCTTAAACATCACTTGTTTCCAACCCTCTGCCACAGACAGGGACACCTTCCACTAGATCAGGTTGCTCCATCCTAGCCTTGAACATTTCCAGGGATGGGGCAGCCATAATTTAATGTTTTTAATAAAATATATGTAAGCCAATTACAATTACCAAAATGTTAATTTTTCCAGGTAGTCAATAAAGGATAGATTTGACACTGTATTGCTCCAGTACAAAGTAAACAGGTTTCAGACAATTTTTATTTTGGAGCTTTCATATTCAACAAAGTGAGCAGAATAAGGAACCTTAAAATCTCTAACAAACTTTCACTTAATTAAAAATAACAGGTATGTAACTATTTAGCCAAAATACTCAAAAGCTCAGTGGAAAATTGTTCCAAATAAAGCAACTTATATCCCACTTGAAAGGATGGAATCTTCCTTTAATTTCTTTCTGTGTTTTTTCACATGTTGCACGAAATAGGGAAAAGCTGAATCAATTCATCAAAACTTTACAGGTCAAAACTAAGGAACTGAACTGTTGAGAAAATTTTATTTCCATTCAGAATTGAACCTGAAGAAAACTGGTGATTTAACAAGAACTAATCACAGAGCTGGAAAAAAAAGCAGTTTCTTTTTCTGTGTTGTTTTACAAATTCATGTAATTACACATCTGAAATAAAAATTATGGCTGTGGACTCATGTTTGGTACTTTGCCTCTTAATACATGATATTACACTTGACTTCTCCTTTTGCAACTGTCAGTAGATAAGAACATAATTGCTTTCTTTGTCTAATCTTGCCTTTGTGCTCCTAGCTCTCCATTTTACAGAAGACTATTTTCCATGTTGTAGTGGTCGATGTGCTGTAACTTTAACAGTCCACACGGTTTACTGTCACTTTCTACTTCATAATTACTGAAAATAATTTTTCTCAAATGCTTTATTTGATCGGTTATCTTAATTAAATTCTGTGAAAATAATATGTAATACGGATGTTGTTAACACTGACACAGTGATTTTTTAGCCTGAGAGCAGTTCTTTTCTAAGAAAAATTTCCCTATTAGAGACACTTCCTTTTTTATAAACTGCTCCTTGAAAATACTTGATGTTTTGTTTTAAGAGATACCAACCTATTTGTAAGTTCATGGGAAATTATAATGGGAACTTACTTACAGGTAATTGCCCAGCTTATATATTGTAAAATAAAGCAACTTCTATAGAGAATCATTATTTGATGTTGCAGATTATGTAGTAAATGTTTGGTTGCTTTTTGATGTTTATCAGAAGAATTGGAGTGGTAGAGGTAGATTTATTTGCCCAACATATAATTAATGAAATGGGTGATATTTGTTAAACACACATCTCTGAAACTTAAAAAAAAAAAAAAAAAAGATGCTTCCAAATAGTATTTACTTTTTTTTTTACTACTTTCCTATATAATTATGGGCCATTCAAGATTACCCAGATGAAAATGTATAATCCCTTAGGGTGATGAGTATACCTTAAATGACTGAGGGCAGCAAGAAAAAAGTATATCAGTAATGCATTTTGAACCATACAAGTTTAAAATTAAAAAGTCTCATCTTCTTGTGCTAAATTTATGATCTTGTATACCTATCAAAGGGAATTTATAAAAAAAGAATTGATCCTAAATACTTTGGCTATAAAGAAGAAGTGGAAAAGGATTTAGTTCATGGAAAGGTTTGGTTTCACATTTTGATTTCAGCAAACTGAATAACCTCACCTGATCCCTCTGCTTTCTCTGAAGAAGTCCTGACTTCCCACGAAATTGTGAGCATTATTGAGGGATTGAAACTTGATAAGGTGTGGGGGCTGGGGGCCTGGAGTGTTTGTCTGAAGAATATTGTGTGCTTAGAGATTCAGCTCAGGGTTCCTGTGAGATGAGGGTTGCTCTAGAAAGCAGCCAGAAGTTTTGTCTTCAAATCTTAACTCTTTGGACTTCTGAAAGGTTGTGAACTTTTATTTTCTCCAATCCAGTCTCCAAAGCAAAATATTTCCTGTTTTTTGAGCAGATATGAATAGGCTGCTAGAACTGGCTAACCATTGATTGTTAAGGCTGTACCAAAAATTAAAACAGTTTTCAGTTGAACCCTTTTCAGTTTTAGGAGTAGTGATTAAAAATGTTTTGAACTGTTTGAGATCCAACAGGCACAATTTTAAAAAACAAAAACTTGTGAATCTAGTAAGACCATTGAGGTCTTTAGGAATGTACAGCTGAAAGAAAAATATGAGAGACAATTTGTTGATAAGTTGAAATACTGTTCCATATTAAAAGTTGGGAATCCAGATCACAGTAATTCCAGCACAGTGCAGGAATGTTAGGAATGGTTATTGATTACTGACAATTCCTTCTGTCCCCAGTGCCTCTCTGGTGACTTCTCTACTGGTAACTCAAGGCAGCCTGAAAACAGATAGCACTGCATGTCTCATTTCCATACAGATGAACTCTACTACCTTCCAAAACCATCGTGGTTGCACCTCAGGGTAACCTCATCAGAATTGGGTGCCACATTTGTGTGGAAGAAGTGGGGTTGACAGCATAAAACTGTTTCAAAGCCATCCTGTATCTGAACTCAGGTGCTCTTGTGCTCCACTGGCACCTGGAAGGAGCTATTTCAAGGACAAATCCTCTCTGACTCTGAAAGTCCAGGCTTAGCTCTCCATCTCTCAGTTCCTGCTGCATGGGTACTGTTTTGCCTGGAAAACAGAGGGGTCACCTGAGGAAAGATTCTTGTGGCTCCTCAGAAAACTTGGCATCTAGAGACACAGGAAGTGTGATATCCACATGATGCCTTTGCTTGGAGCTGGACTGAAAAACCTCCTGAGCAGAGAAATTAAACCCAAGGTCCATATTTGAAAGCTAATACAGGTGATCATTAGGCACAGCTCAGTGGCACAAGGCACAAGTTGCACTCACTGACCTGTGGGATATAAAACACCACCAGGCAGCCCTTGCACCGTGGTTTTCATCAAGGAAAACCCAGGTAGTTTAAGAAGGAGGTCAACCAGATTTAATAGATGGGAAAGCTGAGGTTGGGACTTGAGCTGTGTGGTACTAACTGAAGTGGTCATTTAAATGAAATCCTTTGCTAAGATTAAAAAAAAAAATACCCAACCACATGGAAAATAATTCTAACTGCACTTTGTTGTCCTCTTTGTTCATTTTTCACCTTTTGAAGCTGTACAAAAGCATCTTGGCATTTTCAATATGATTAACACAGCCACAGAATGGATTCGAAGTCAGAGGGTAGCTTGGCCTAAGATTGCTTTTAAAGAATAACATGTATTGTTTTAAGGTGTCAGCAGTGTTGTGCATCGCTCACTAAGCTCTCCCCTGTCTTCCTGTGTTTAAAGGGATTTCAGAACAGATATTTTAACTCCAGCTGCACAAGTCAGAGTTCACATGTACAGCAAAGCAATAAGTTGTTGAAGGCTGGAAGAAGACAAAATTTACAGGAAGATACTGTCAAAGAGGTTTTACTGGATCTTAACAGATTCAGTGGCTTTAATAGGTGAGTGTAGAGCAGTCATACTCGGCAGGGCTGGTTTAGGGCTGCTTGGATTTGGACTCTGTTTCTACTCTATAGCCCAGACCACAGTCACCTTGCCTTTATGCACATTCTCACCCCATGCCAAAACATCACCAGAGCAGCTCAGTGTTTTTCCTTACGATATTTTGAGAAAGATGATAAAATACTTGCTATTACATGCATTTCAGAGTGAAATTCCTGCCCAGTTCTGCAGAATGATTTTGGATTATGCCATTTTTATGCCTTCCTTGAGTTTTGTGGCGGATCTCAGATCAAAGCCCTAGAAGTTATGATTTCTATTGTTACATCTTTATTATAAGTAGCATTGATAACTCCACTTTAAGACTGAGCAAACACAAGTAAAAACTGAGAGAGAAAAAAGATATGTGGTTTTACCCTACAGACCATACAACACCAATAAATTAACAATTTTACATGTGATCTGTAGCACCCACTTCACTCACCAGTAATAAAGGTTATAGATTTGTTTTCATATTTCTAAAAATCGATTTGGTAAACATTTTATACAGAATTTCTTGGACATTAAGAAGTATGAAATTCCACATCATCTGAAAAAAACCAGGAAAAACTATTTTATTGACATTAGAGTCAAACAAGAAACCAAACAAATTTATCTGAACATTTACAAATATAATATTTCCTTTCAGTCGTTTTTTTTGAAATAACCTTTTATGACTATTAATAGCTTTCATGTAACATCAGTTTCAGCAGCCTGACCTGACTCTAGACACAAAGCTAAATGTAAACTAATGAGCACTTAACTTTCCATTACATAAATGGACATTTATCAGATAACAAATTAAAACCAATAAGACACCAAGACAAATGTGCTGTCAACAGCATTAAGATGGGTCATTTTCACTACTCCCCTCAACTGCACATTAATAAGCATTCCCTATTGCAGTTTATTCAGGCTTTGATATCGATTTTTACAGCAGTCCAACACAAGTCAAAGTTTCTCCACACAGCACGGTGTTGAGTCCCACAAGAAATATGGTAAATGTGAGTGTGGTATTGAAGCCATGATGACTAGAGAAGTCAAATATGTATGAAAGTTATTTCAGGAGAGCATACAAAAAATACAAGATTTTTTTTTTTTTTTTTGTACTTATGCTCAGTTTTAGAAATATGTCTCCAGATATTTTAACATTGTGAATACACTAAATATTCAGGCAGCTCAGAAATGCAAAGGTTAATCTTTGTGCTCTATTTAAAAAAAAGAATAAAAGAAAGATAGTTTAAGGTAGTTTGCTTTAGTTGGCTTTACAGCTAACTGATTTAATGCATGCAGTTTAACTGCAAACTTAGGAAGTTTTCATTTTTATTTGACAAAGCCTTTAATTTCTTCAAGAAGCAAATTTCTAACAGGAGATGATCGGTTTAGTCATGCCTCTGAACAACATTTTCACAGAATAAGGATGCAACTCCTACTGATGTTAACCCTTGCCTGAATCCTGGGAATAACATCTCAGTCTTAATGAGCAAATGCCACATGTGATAAGAAGCCTCTGATGATGAGCTGCAAAATATAAGTGACTAGGTTATAATTGAGCAATGAGATCTAGCCGAGTGAAAGACATTTGTGGAGTGGATTGTGGATGCAGTTAATGATTCTTAGTGCTCACTGCCTGTGTTCATCATGCCATGAAGAGGCAGAGTTCACTGGCTGTCAGAAGCAGAGGATGCAGAATGGAGAGATGTGGGATTTCTGCCACTGACTCACTAAGTGAACATGTGAAATCACTTAACCTATGATTAACAAGGCACCTGTATGAACAGCCATTGAAATCTGGCGAATTAGTGTCATAATTTAATGCAGGGAATTACATATAAATCTACATATTGAGGCTGGAAAAAATTGGAGAGAAGAAGGCTGAAATCAGCCTATGTGATACTGAGGGATAGGGGCAATTTTGGTGTGTGGATGAAACCCAGGCACATTGAATAGATGAGACCTGAAAACGCACAAGGACTGGTGTATCCATAACCAACTTCTTTTGGCCCTGTTAAGGTGGGCAGATTGAACTGTGGTTTTCCTTAGGACTAGAAAACTAACCATGGGAAAACAGCATAAATTCTAATTTCTACAAGAGGGAAAAAAATAATGTTTTTTTTTAATTTTAAAGATTAGAAATGTGTTAATTTGTAGAGTCAGAAACTCAAAGTAAGATTGATCTGACAAAAGGTGAGTGTTTGTCTGAGCTTGTGCTTTGGAGTATTGAGAATCTGGGCTCCATGAGAGTCAGGGAAGATTAGGGGCAAGGCTTATCTAATGAAATGTAGCTCTCTAAAATAGGATGAGACACTTGGATGTATTGACTGTCTCTCTCTACTAAGGGAGTTCAGAGTTACTTGGTGAAATGCTGAAACCAATTTGTCTGTGTACATCCAGAAACCCCTGTGTGGTTGGATGAATTCCACCTTGTGCAATACACACAGTAAAAAAAAAGCCCAATGTTTTACATTTCTTTTGTCTTATAGATAACCCTGAAAACACTTGCAGGAGCAGCTTGTACTTTTCAATTAGTATTTATTGTATTCAATCTGAGATGCTTCAGTGGGGTCCAATCACCAGTGGGTGGAGACCCATTGTCTGCCAAAAAAACAAGTTCATTTAAGGCAGATAGATGAAGACAGTCCAGATTCTACAAGTGCATTGTAGTTTTGCACGTAAACCCAGTTAAGAGCAAAAACAAACCCTGGAATGAGTTGCTGGAGTTTGAAACTGCTCCCAGCTTTGTGCAGCTATCTGTGTGAAAGTCTTCCCTGTAATTTCAGCTTCACAAAACCAAAAAAAGCCTTCTTTCTATTTGAGCTTTCATAGCAAGAGATTGGTTTAATCTTAAAAATAACTGGATGGTCATTCATATAAAATAATTCCATCCCTTGCAATGCATATTTAGGGACTCAGAGTCTGTGTTTGACATGTGTGGATAGTGAGAAGTTTTGACCTTTTCTCCCTTAACCACCCGATGATAGGTAGGGAATGTAGGAAATATTTCCTGCTATTCCTGTCAAACTTAACCTCTCCCTGAAGTTAATTAAGAAATTTTATGTAATTGGCCCTTGCTTGATGACAAGTTTTCAGAGGAGATGCTCAGGTGTCTGTTTTTGATGGTACAATGAGACACAGCAAGTACCTGCGTGGCTGTAGAGGAGTGGAAGCAGTGAGCAGTGTTTTCAGTTTCAGGACTTGGTGTCTGCTATTGTAACTCACTTTACACTTTAATGTCAGGTAGTTATTTAAGTGAAAAGATTTAAAAGGAACATTGGACTGAAATCTGGTTTTTTTCCCCAGGTTTTCTTATTTGTAAAGATGTAAGAACTTGCTGATTGATGCCTTCTGTGCTTGGTCACTCCAGAAAGAAAATATGTGAGGATGCTGACAGGCTGAAATGTAACACATTAAAGTGAGTACTTTTTTCTTTTACTTTATTTTGGAAATTTGCACAGCCTGCCTAAGTGTTCTGTTCAGAAAAGGAGTCAAATGTTTCTTTAAGGAAAACCTCATGGTAAGGAAATTCTTGTCTCTGTTTTACATTAGAGGCTAATAAAGCTTTCTATAATTTAACTACTCTTTAACTGTTTAGTTCCATCCTTTAAAGCAGGCTGCCTGTGTCCTGCCTATTGTGACTCACCAGACAGGCTAAATGTGCTGCTGAGTGTTCCTGGAAAGAACTTGTAATATATCTGTTTTTTAGCCAAACCAAAACCAGTGCTAGTGGCCTTGCTAGGGATGACATTCAACACTGGGAAACATGAAAAACCTTTCTGAGGAGCAAATGTTTACCTTCCAGATAGTCTAGACAGTACTAGGAATCCAGTGTTTTTAAAGCTCCCCTGAGGGAAGTTTTTTGGGTGTTGTGACTTTGCAGAGCATTTCCATTTCAATGGACACACTGCATCCACATTTGTGACCAGGAGAAACATAGAAATATCTCTGGGGAAGGCTGTGATCTCATGAAGGGATGTCTCAGAGAGGACTTCTGCATCCATGCAGAGAAGGTCAAAAGCATCGAGGTTCTGCATGGCTCTGCACATTCCCAGGAATGGCTGGCATGTCCCTCTTTGCCTGTGGGGAGGCCTGGGAAAACAAATACTTCTTCCTTTGCCAGGATAAACAAACCATGGATCTCATTGGAGATCAAAGGAAATTGGGCAGCTTTTTGCTACAGTTACGGCAGAGCACTAGTGAGGGCAAGGATTTGCTGTCATGAAGTGAGAAAATTCCCCAGGTCCCAGGTCCTGCACTGGTTTCTAATGGTCTGTACAAGCTGGCAAGGCTTGGGATGTGCTGTACAAGGAGGTCAAAACCTCCACTGTTTGCTCTTGAAGTACCTGCTTTCAGTAGCTTTTTCCCGAACTGTTTGCAAATGTGCACAAGCTTTTCTTTGAAGGACACTTCAATTCCTCAGTTGGCTCAGACAGACTTTGGAATGAGTAGATGACCTTGCAGTCCTCTCAGCTTTCAGGGTTTTCTGCTCCTCTCTTCCTTCAGCCCCCTTTTGCCCTCAGTGAGATGTATCTGCTTTTTCCTAAGCTCTGTCACAGTCAAAAGGATCACCAGTACTGAAACCCCCTTTTTCTTGTAACATCTTTATTACTGCAGAAATGTGATGTTTAGATTTTAGATCTCCACAGGCACATACCCAGGGGTTATTTTGAGAGGTGATGGTGGTAATGCCTTGTCTCACCTTCACCATGAGTCCTCTCATCACAGGATAATTGACCCTTCCCTCCTGGCCATAACTGAGCAGGATTTGAGATTTTGGACCAGCCACTGCCCTTCTTTGGCTGTCTGTCTCATTGACCAATTCTCCTGGATGGCTGTTTTAGCTGAAAAATTGATTTTGGTGATCTGAAGATCATCTCCATTCAGACACCAGTGATTCCTCAAACCACTCCAACAGGCAGCACAACATCTTAATGAGCCAGTAAATATTAGCATGAATCATCATGAGTTCTCATTAACCACAAACTGTGAGCTGTGACCTCTATGTGGCATATGTACAATTATCTCTTTTCCGAACCTCTCTCCTAATAGTCACAGAATCGTAGGATCACAGAATGGTTTGGGTTGAAAGGTCCCTCAAAGTTCATTGAGTTCCAATCCCCCTGACATTGGCAGGGACACCTTCCACTAGACCAGGTTACTCAGAGCCCCATCCAACCTGGCCTTGAGCACTTCCAGGGATGGGGCAGCCACAGCTTCTCTGGACAACTTGTTCTCTGAACTTCCAGTGTCTCACCACCCTCTGAGTAAAGAATTTCTTCCTGATATCTAATCTAAATTTCTCCTCTTTTGATGTAAATCCATTCCCCCTTGTTCTATCACTATATGTCCTGCTGATACTGCTTTTTGATGGAGCACCATTGATTTGTTGGGTGCCCAAATCTCTCCAGGTTGGCAACGAACAATGCATGAAAACCAGAAGGAAAACTTCCCATAGCCATAAATTTATATGACCCCAAGCCTTTGCTGATTATCTGGTTGTTTGTTTCTATTCTCCAAGAAAACTTCCTAAGGCAGGTGTGTCTGAAGGCAAGGCAGCAGAAGGGAAGAAAACCTTCATGGTTTGGGCTTAAATCTGTATAATTTCATGGATGTTTTGAACTGGTCACCAAAATGATGTCATCTAGTATCTTGTCTTACCAAGACCGGCCCTTGAAAGCTTCTGGCAGCACAGGAACAACCTCAGAGAGAAATGGAAAATGGGAGGTAATTTGTTTTCTCCCATTCTCATTAATTTGCACACAGATCTCCATTAGAGAAGCCCAAAGCTTAAGATCTCCTCAGCTCTCCCAAATATTGCTTACATTTATTATTAGTACCCTAGTTATTCTTGTTAGTTTAACACCATATCCAAACATCCCAAGTTAATTTTGAAGAGAGTGTGGATGGAAATGTGAGGGGTTTATTTATTTTTAATAAGGATAAGCTCAGGCATTAGAAACCAACTCTGTTTTCCCAGTTTTCGTATCAGTCCCCAAGCATCCTTCTACCACCATCTTACAAACTCAGACTGACACCGAGCTGATAAATTGACAGAAAGTATCAAATGTCAGCTAGGGCTCTGATTCCCTCTTGAGGCTCTTGGGAACAAAGTATGAACAGATTGTTCATGCCAGGATACCTCATTATTTTAAGCAAATTAACTTTCTTATTGACTACATTGAAAGGTTGTACACTACTTATAATTACCAGTTCTACTTAATTTTCTTTTATAAAAAGGTCTGTACTCTCTACTTGACAGTATTATTTTGATTAACCTACTTTTTGCCCCAAGAGGCCATTTAATATTTAAAAAAGAATGGCTTGATTGTACAGATGTACAGCACATGCACAAGATTATTGTTATAATCACCCATATCTAATCTGAATGGTGAAGTGCATTACACTACATTTTGCAATGAACGATGAGATTTTCTAGTGCTGGTGAGGTTAACAGCAGCATACACATTAAAAATAAATAAAAAAAAAAGTCCTGCAACAGCAGGAGCACAAAGAGCATTTTGTGCAATCTACCAGAAAATACAGCTGTGTGATGTGAAGCAAGAAGATTAGAGGATTTGTTTCACACCCCTTGATTTTAGTTTGTGACTATTTTATGATCACTATATTTGGCTGATGTTTTATTGCTAATAATAATATGATATATTAATTTTTACATTCTCTCCACTACTGCTCTCAAATCCAACTTTCTCCCAGCTCTAGTTTCAAAATGACAGAGTAATATGAACTGATTACGGTTTGTCCTGGTCAGATATGGTCAAGGTAATTGCTGGAAACAGCTTCTTGGCTTTTTGAGATATGAGAGAGGCATTGAAAAGAACCTGCTGATGCAGAAACATCTACCTGGAATGAGGGCCAGTGAAATGTCACTTGCAATCCCATTAGAGTGATCCTGGTTGACTACCCCACACTGCCCTAAAGGAAGCATTTGCTCTCCACACTAGTTCATTGAAAAATAGGGGAAAAAATTATGACTGGTTCAATAAAAATGGTGCTGTCAAGGGTCTAAAGCCAAAAATTGTACTCCCTTGTGTTCACAATTTTTTTTCTTCTAGATTTTTCTCTCTTGGTATTCTCACAAAGCAATGTGACTCCCTGCTGGCATTGGAGTCCGGTTCTGATGCTATTTCAAATTGATATTTCAAGCCAAGGAAATCAAACCCAAACTTTAATAATCTTCCCCATATCAGTTTTCTCTTGACACATTAAGAAGTCGCTGTGAAATGTTGTTATACTACGACACATGGCCTCATAAAAGTGACCTCTTCCTATTCAGGTATTGGCCCTTACTATGTTTATCCTGTTGACAGAAAAAATTCATGATATGATTAGATGAATAAAGTCAAAAGTGAAGACCAAATTAGAATGTATTTTCATCATTAGAAAGGTAAAACTCTGCTTGCAGGATCTTTATTACTGGTAATGAGGCAAGAAGAATGAAGAACCCTGCTTGGTTTTCAGATTGCAGGCTGTGTTTGCAAGAGGGGGAAGAGAAAATAAGCCTCTTTTCACTCATGAACTGAGAAAATTGGATCTGGAATCCATCGGGAAAAGATATATAGGAGCCTACAATGTCATTTTACTGTCACTTTTCAGACAACAAGCACTTTTGGGGAGCTCCAGTCAGAGTTTGAAGGAATGATCCAATAAAGCACATGCACTCCTAGGGCTGTTGTGCTAGGGAGTGAGTGACCGCAATTAAAATGACCCTCAGATGCTTCAGAATAAGATTTCAGAGGTTTATAGTGAGAACACTTAAAAATGGGAGGCTGCTTTTCCTGCTGGAGAATGATATCTACCTCTAAAGAAGTGAAACAAGAGATGGGTATGCCCTGTTAAGAAAAGCATCAGCTGAAGACACAGGGCTGTCATTGAGGAGCCAGAGATCTGTAGCCATTGCACTGGCACAGATTTAAGAAACTCATTATTTATCTGTAACTATTTTTTCACAAATTTCTAAGCAAAATTTAGGGAAATAATTGGCTCCTAGTAATTTTTCAAGAAAATGACACAGGATGATAAGTATTGTACTTTCACACACTGAATGTATTTGGTTTAACTTATGCAGTCAGCAAACAGAAAATCTGTGGAGATGATGCAAATCTTCTGGTATTTAGTTATAACACCAGAAACATGGAGATTACATGGGCATGTTGGGCAAGATTCTGAGCAATCTGTAGAAAACGAAATTAGGTTGTGGGTAAAATTTATGTTCTCGGATGTTGTACTTCAGTGACTGTCTAAATGCCATTCTTTGCAGAAAGTTATTTTTCTGAGATGATTTCTGAATAGCTTGTAATTCTCCTTTTCAACTAGACCAGAAATACCGTGCACAGTTACTTGTGGGCTATCTGCTGTCCATGTAAACTAATGGGACAATTTTTCAGCTCCTTGAGTTTCCCAGGTTGGTAGGTCCAAGGTATTTAACTCACTTTGACATAAGGGAATTCCTCATTAAAAAACATTGCTATATATAGATAATTTTTTTAACTTGTTGAGGTTATTTTGCAACTTGTTTTACAATTTATTGATCCCCTAGTCAATACAGTTGAAAGAATCTGGGGATAAATTCAGCTCACCTGAAAGTAGACAAAGACTAAGTTCCTTAAAAATAGGTTTCTAGTGCCACCTGATGCATCCTTGAGGATCTGAGTTGCACCAGGAGACTGGAATAAATAACACAAAATATATGATCCCTGCAGCTTTCTGGAAGAGTGCCTGGAGGACAGGCTGGATGCCTGAGTCCTCCTAAACAGCACTACAAAAGTGCCTTATTTGAGGGCACTGAGGTTGGATCCCACATCTCCAAAGACTACAGTGGAAGCTGAGGCTACCAGCTACAGTCTTACTTGTAGATCTTGACATTTAGGAGTCTTGATCTGTGCTGAATTCTGCTTGCCTTCCCAGGGTTGTGAAGCTCTGCAATTCCAAATGAAATGACATGCTTTTCTGGATCTTTTAAATATTTTTGTTTGCGGGGAGAAGAGTTCAGTCACATCCATTTGGCTATGGCAGCTCTGGTAGGAGCCTGGCATGTACCTGGTGGGGATTTTAAGCCTGGGAACAGGCAGCAACATGCAGTGCATAGAAAAGTCTGTGCTGAAAATGTCTAAAATCCTACCTGTTACTCTGAGTTTTACAGTGTGTCTATGAAATGGCTCTTTACTAATGCTAAAATATATTCTGCAGTTGCAGTTATGGTCTAAAGATATATATAACTTTATAAAGTAAGTATATAAAAGCAAGTGTTCCTTATTGAATGTGCAAGAATTTATTGTCATCTAGAGTGCCATACCACTTAGATCTTGTATATATCTCTATACTGACCTATATATGAATATACAGGGGTGTGATTATGTATCTAAAACCAGAGAGGTGCATGTGCAGTAGGTATAACTGTACACAGGAATTATTGTGAGTTACGAAAAACTAATGTAGAAAGAAGCATTGCTGCAGAATCAAAATGGAGCAGTAATAAATCAGCTCACTGCAACTCACTGTGCTTGTACGTTGCTTTTTCAGCGAGGCAGCTCTGCTCTTTGTGCTTAAAATGTTAACGGGGGAGCAAGGGTTTTACTACATCTATGCTCCAAAAACGTGTGCACAGAGAGGCAGTTACATAACTCAGCAGCTCCAGGAGGGTCTGTGCATTCAAGCTCTAACAGATCTATTCTTGCTTTCCTACCCTTGTGCCTGTGTTATGCCCACACCCGTTACTTTCAGAGAGGTGAAGCCAATACGTTAGAAAACAGAGAGGAAGAAACCTCAAGTTTGCAAAAAAGAAACTGTTGAAAAGAGTTAGTAACCTAATTTAATGTGCAAGAAAGATGGGGAGACTTTTTGTGAGGACATGTAGGGATAGGACAAGGGGGAATGAGTTTAAACAGAAAGAGAGCAGGTTTAGGTTAAGGATCACGAAGGAATACTTCAATGTGAGGGTGGTGAGGCCTCCCCTTCAATGTGAGGTGGAAGTCTTCAAGGCCAGGCTGGTTTGGGCTTTGAGCGGCCTGGTCTAGTGGAAAGCGTCCCTGCCCGTGACAGGAGGGTTGGAAGTAGATGATCTTTAAGGTCCCTTCCAACCCAAACCATTCTATGATTCTGTGAGTCCATAATTCATATGAAATTTACATGGAACCTCTTTCATGAAAATACAGCTGTACATAAGTGCACTGTGCATCCAGAAAATGGGATTCTTTTTTTGCATTTGTGTCTGACATTACTGATGGTAGAAGCAGGCACGCTGCTGGCTTTTGGTGTGTCAAATCCTCGCTGTGCTCTGCAAGCCACGTGTGTCTCACCACGTGCAGTTACCCACGCTGGCTTGTCAAAGCAGCTCAGCCTGCATAGAAAGACATGGCCTCAATGGGAGAAAATTAAGGTCATTTCCATCATTGAGCATTGAGAGTGGTAGCAGGAATAACAGAAGAGAATATACCTTGTTTCCTGGGATGTTCTGCCTAGAGGGATGTGGACTATTTAACTTTCTGAAATGGCCAATAGACAGTAACAACTTCTGACTGACTCTTGAGGTCCAAGTATCAATTTATCGAGTAGTCTGGTTTCTCATGCATTCATAAAGATGGTATCTTATAAGTGACTGAAAAATACCTTAAATATATTTTAATTTTTTTTTTGTTTCTTTTCACTGGCAATAGTGTCTTTTCAGACACAGCAAATCTGGGGGCATTCCAGAATTTGGAAATGTAGCAATTCTCTTTGCATTCAAAGCATTTCACAGTACACATAGAGGCTAATATGTCATAATGGCATTTTATTATGTTTACTTTACCCATTGTACAAAAATTGTCTTGAGGATTGCCCTTGTACACCTATTTTTGTCAAGTGCAACATCGTGATCTTGCTTTCTGGAATCAGCTCAGGAAGTGATTCAACTATCACTTTCAGCTCAGCTGGGATAGTTGAATAAGCTGTAGTCCACCAAAAGGAAAGTATATGGTGGAAAAATTCTTTTCCAGAACTGTGTAACTGGGAGGTCTGTGAACTGGTCAGAGATAATTAGGCTCAGAAATGGTGTGCTTCTGGTAGCAAACAAGATGTACTTCCACACGCTAATAAACATTTCTAGCTTAGGTTTTATGGGCTCCTTCTTTCCAGCTCAGTTACTGAGGCATCCAATTTTCACTTTGAAAGCAAAAATTCCTAGATTCAAATTGCAGATGAGCTGATTCCATCACTGCTGCCTAGGAGGCCTTTAAATACCACATAGAAAAGTGCACTTTAAAATCCAGATGCTCCCTCTGCATATTTTCAGGAGGTACTTATGGACCTCATGATTTCCAGAGCAAAGTTCCCCCAGAACCACACAGTATCTGACCAGGTCTACTCCTGTCCTACACACCAAATATCTGTAATTAAGAGCCAGTCATATTCTCTGCCCCAGCCATTCCCAGCCTCCGCTTCAATTCTTGGGATTGAGAAATATCCAGTATGGATTCTGAACTTGTTGTTTCACTTCCTTTTTTTGTCATTTTATGCAATTCATCTGCTGGCTCAATCACAGATAAACTAGCACAAATCAATGAAAAAGATTTCAATCTTAATTGCCACTAATTTGTAATGGACTAATTAACTGAACATACTGTATCCTGCAAAGCTTCTGTCCTTTGTTCTGTAGTTTTACTGTGCCATGTTTAATTGATTCGGGTAGCAGCTTATAATGGACTGAAAGAGCTCTCTTCATAAAATAATAAAATAAAAAGAAATTGTAAAAAGGATCGACTGAATTGAATATGAAAAAAGGCACATTTCCAGCAGCTGGATGGAAATGTAACTTGTAAATTTTATCTTGGCTCGTAAAGCAAACACCTTTTACAACAATCTGCTCTACCACCCCCTCCTCCAGAAAGCCAACAGATAAGATTTATTGGAGAGATGTAAGAAGGAGATAAGGATACATTTAAATTGCTCTGAACTAAACTGTGATCCTAATAGCAGTGGTATAAAAGGAGACAATTGCCTGAAAGATGTCCCGGCATCATCAAAGGCGTATAATGTTGCTGCCTGAGCACATGCCTGCTCCTGTTACAGAAAAACCTGAGGAATTATTCATTCTTCTGAACATTGCATCAGTAGAGGGATAAATGATGATATTTTATTAGGGCACTGTGATTTATTAGGGCATTCAGACTCTTTCACTGCTTTTTTTTTTACAGATTTTAGACAGCTCACTAAACTCTGCCTATAACTGGGTAAAGTTAGTTGTCACTCAACACTTTTTTCTTTTGCTATTTGGCTGATATTTCTCTGTCCTTGGCTGAGATTTCACAAGATCTTGAAGATATTTTTCTTTTTTTTTCACCAGTTTATATGAAATGCTGTGCTCCAAGCTCTTTATTCCTTCCCATGTATCACATTTCTCTTTACACAACTGCAGAACTGTTATGTGGAATTTTTTTAAAAATTATTTTATTTTTTTTAAACTCAGCTCACTTCAGAAATCTGAGGTACAGTGCAGAAGCAGCACTGGTAGAACTGAAGTACTGAATTATTCTGGTGAGACATGGGCTGGAGGTGCCCATGGCATGGGCATGATGGGGTAAAAAAATCTTATACAGGTTTTTCAGCTGGAGAAAATGTACCATGGAAAGACACAAATGAATCAGACAGAAAAAAAGACTATGAGCTATTAGGGCTGTTGAAAGGGAAATTTGATTGACTGTCATCTTTATACAAATTGTGAGAGTCAGGCTTGAAGTTACAGTGAAGAGGTCTGAGAGAGCAGAGATAATACTGCTAAAGTGCAGGGTTTTTGGCTGCTTTTTAGCATAGCCTTGTCCCATGTGTTAAATTACAGCCCTGTCCTACTTTCCCATTGAACAGCACCACAGAGATGCATTTCCATTTACTTGTTCTTTTGTAGCATGTCACATCCACTTTGTACAGAGATGCAAATAAATATAAAAAGTGCAGGGCAATAGTGAACCTGAATCTTTGTGCCTTGTTTTGAGCTAAGACCATCTCCTTTCGTGCTCTGCTCCCTTTCTCTGCATGCCTTCTACCTTGTCATATTCAGATCATGCCTCATTTAGCTGAATTACTCAGGTCACCTTAGATTAATTGGGCAATTTGGCACTGATGCTGATGATCTACCCCTATCTGGGTGCTCTGTAAAAGAAGTCATAATATAAGCAGGACTTAAGAAGATTTCTGCTAACAAACTAGAATGCAGACTAGGAGATCTGGTGTTTGCTATCACCTTGTTTTCATGACGAATTAGTGGATGTATTGAAGTAATAATCCTGTGCATGTGCAATTTTGCTCTGCATTTTCCAAGCCCCATCCCTTCAATTCCAACTCCCATCCTCATTAATTTTCCATGTGTTGTGCTGAGATTCAACTGAAAAGAGATCCCAAATATTTGCATAGAAACCTATGCTGTCATAAAAAGGCTTTGAATAAGAAAAATTGATGTTATTTAAAATATTATCTCCTTTTGTAGGCATTGCAAGTTAACCTGTCCCCAGAAACCCTAATCCAGCAACACATTTAAGCATCTACTTGCTTTAATCAGCTGCAGCAGTGAATGGGATCCTTGAAATGCTTAAATTTCAGCATATGCTTAAGTTTCATGCTCAGTTAAATTCCTGGTGTATTATGTCAATGCTAAAGAGTGTCACAGCTTAGAAAATCACAATCACATTAAAGCTAGATTCTTTCCTTTGCTTGCCTTTTTATTGTATGTTTAATATGTACCATTAATATTTATAAGCATATGGAAGGCATATTTACAAGCACTTCCCTGTAAATAAGATACTTGGAATTATTATAGCGTTTCTTGGTTTTATTTTTCTACATCTTTTTGTGGTGTCTTTTTCTGCTTTCATTATTTTTTTTCCTGAACTTTTCCACTTTAGGTTTGCCATTCCTTTAATAAACTAAAGAAGCAGCATCATTATTTCCTTTCTTGTTTTGAGCTGTTTTCTCTGTTTCCATTGACTTATTTCACATTTTTTCTTTAGTCTTTTTAATTCAGTGTTTTCTACACCTGTGGCCTTTATTCAGGTTTTCTTTTACTTTCTCTTTTTCATATCTTTTCCATTTTGTTTCTAGTTCTGTTTCTTTGCCTGGATTCTGATCTGCATCAATAGTGACAAATAATTGGCAAACAATGAGGCATTTTCTTTGCTGAGGACCACGAGGAGGAAGTCCACTCCTTCAGCATTTTTGACAGGGAGGGCTTAGAAAGTGGAATGCAAATAACAGTGTACCCAAAAGATGCTTTTCAATGTCAGACCTGTAACCATCTGCTTATCTAGAGGAGTAAGGATTTTAATTCCAAAGCAGACTCTTCACCCTAAAAGAAGCACAAAAATTACCTAGCAGTATATTTAATTTCTATGGAATTCTTTGGCATCATCAGAAACCTGCATCTATTGGTTTTACCCTTTGCTGCTTGGAACTGAAGCTAGGAATGTTAAAAGTCTTAGTGTACCAATTATCCAAAAAGAGCCTAAAAATCCCCCAGTGTGGTGAAATTTATTGCCTCATTTAAAGCTCTAACACCTGAAGGCTATTTTATTAGTCTCTCAGGGAACAAGGACCTTTGTAATGTTGTTTAATAGATGTTTTTGATGCTTATTCAGTTGTCCTCTTAAAACTGAGAAGAGGAAGAGGATTTTTACTATGCCCCATGCTAGTAGTGATTGGAAATATTTTGGACAAAGTTAAAAAAAGGAATTAGATGTGTCAGTCCAGATGCAGCCCCCTGTGAGATGCCTCTGGTGCTGGCTTAGCTGTGAGGCAGGATAGCACTTAAAGCCAGACACCGTGGAGATATGAGGCCCTCACTCCTGGGCGACTCTTCCTGGGTGATTTGCCCTAAAACCAGGGACTTTATGAAATCTTTGCTGCAGTTCTGTAAATCCGATATCCTTGTAGAAATACATGTAGCCAGGCTGCCAATTTCAATGCCTCTTGAGAGCTTCTACTCTGCAGAAAATTCTGGCATAAAACATTTTCAGATAGATTCAGTCTTCTTTCAAAAGAACAAGGATTTTCCCACAAATTGGAAGCATTGACTTTTGTCTAAATTGTCCTTAACACCACCCATTTGGAATAATATTAAAAAAATAATAGGAGCAGCAGATTGTTCTCATGCTATTCTTAAGTATGAAATGATAATTATGTATATTCCCAGGATAAAAAAAAGCAAACCTCTTATGTTCCAATCCTGACCCTCCCTTTAATATGTCACATTACCTAGATTAAATTGTGTAACCTCTCTGTCCCTTAGATTAGCCTTCTGCAAGAGTATAGAATACCATGCTTTGAAATATTTTTCACTAGAACTTGATGATGAAAGTATGATTTTAATGCTTAAAATTTGCCTTTTTTTTTTTTTTTTTTTTTTTTTTTAACAAGGACATGTGAGGAAAGTGGGGGAGGAATTTTTAAAAATTGGCATGGCAAGTCTTTCAGTGGAATCCTAACCTGAAATTCTGGCTCTCTAAAGGGATCACTAGCTGCTGCAGCAAGCCTAATTAGAGCAAATATTGAATCAGACAAATTTTACATGGACGTATAGTATATTGGTTTTTGATTATTCAACAAGAAGTTTGACTAACCTTGTTTTCACTGACCTGTAAGAAAAAAAATGTATTCCCTTTAGGCTTACTATAGTGAAATCTCATAATGGCTCATTTCTACACACGAATACCTTCCTCTTCCCTGCAAAATCCTTGTAATTTGTGTAGAAAAAGGTGCCTTTCAAAGTTTGGGTTTAAATATACAAGAAATAAAAAAAAACAAAAAACCCCTCTTAGTTGAAAAATATCTTGGGTTCTAGTTATGAATCTGCCTATGCCCAGGACAGCTAAAAATGTTTTGACCACAAATTAGATGTAAACTATGTCTTGAGTTGAAAGTCTGTCTTGTGATAATACCCAGGGCTTAGTCTGCCTGGCAGCTGAGGGTAATCGAAGCCTTGCTTTGTGTAGAATCAGAGAAACAATCTATATTTTGTCACTGATGTTTCAGTGCAAATAAGCAAGTAGGACATGGAGGCAATGCTATCTTTTAATTTTAGAGGGTCTGCTTTAGAGCTGCCTGACACATCATTTAACATCCATTCCAGAATACAGCATTCTTTGCTTAACACTGAACATTCATTTCTGCCTGAATCTATCTGAATTCTTCCTTCAGCCAGAGACTAACCTGTATCCCATTGTACTGGGCAAATGCAGAGTGCAGATGTCTCTCCCAAATGGACTCTTTCCTTCAGAGCCTTATGCACCACCAAACAAAATAATCAGTGTCAGAGGTACAAGGCAATCATTTTATCTAAAGCCACCCACTCCTCTTTTGTTTTCCTGAGAACATTGTGTGCTTTTTATTTTACATCCTCCTCTTCAGATCTGCAGATGTGAAACTTTAAATGCAGGGTATTAAAAAAAAAACAACACGAAAATTACAGAGCTTTGCAGTCAAGCACTATGTGTCTGCAATTCTACAAGAGAAGAGCAGAGATAATTTTACATGTTACTTACAGACATCCATGTGATGAAAAATAATAACCTTTTCCACAAAAAAAAAAGCAAAGATTGCTATCTGCGTTTAATACCAAATACTAGAAAATGAAAAGTGCATTAGTTTCTATGAAATAGATAAGCCTTTAAAATGAAGCTCTAAAGGGACATTTCTATGAATAAAGCAAACTGTAAACAGTATATCAGAAAAGGCTTCCAAGCTGTTAGATCCAGCACAGGTAGACACAAGAAATGACACAATGTGAACTCTACACTTGTGAGAAATCAGTACTTTATTGGAAAACCAGCCAGAGGAACAATCCATAAGAAAATCCTCTAAAACCTGAGAAGAGTCCCCTCCGTCTCTAATTCTACACTTATCTGATAAAAAACCTGGTACATTGCACCCTGCTGTCACACTTTGCTCTTTTTGGGTTTAATAATAGATTGCAGTTAAAATTGTGCCTGCAAAACTCACTTTTTCTTCAATGGGCCAGAAATTCTTCCTCTGGTACAAAAGTATTCCTGGTATAGGATATATTTGGCCTTATATCTAACATACTCAGAAATAAAAATGAGTAGCTTTTCTTTCTGTAAATGTCAGGTTTATTATAAGCTTAATATATTATTATTATTAATTGGTTTCCGGTAACACTCAGAAGTCCCAGCAGAGACTGAAACACAAAGAAAGAGATACTCTTTGTCCCAGAGATCTGAAAGGATAGAGATAAAAGGGAAACAAAGAAAGAGGTTTGTCTAAGACTGAAATCAGTGAATGGTCTTGGCTGGGGCCTTAGGTGTCCTGATCCCCATGGATTTTCTGCAAACCACCACTTTTTTGTAGAAGTGTTTTATGCCACCAAACTGTGAAGCACAGACACTGGAGTGAGGCCTGGAGTTCTGGAGAATGAATTTATTCAGAGTTCAGGGAAGATAAGCATTACACATATATGCATTCAAGGGCAGATGGACCACAAGTACATTGATTTAGACTCCCACATTAACTTAGATTGACATAAGAGGTGGAATATACAACACCTTATGAACAATTGACATCTTCACATGTATGTTTAGCATCAAGAACAACTCACTGTGTAGCTTGCCCATGGAAAATAAACTGATTTACGGTCTCTCAAAATGGGCCAGTGCTACACTGGGTGGTGAGGCCCTGGCAGAGGTTGCCCAGAGAAACTGAATGCCCCATCTCTGGAAGTGTTCAAGGCCAGGTTGGATGGGGCTCTGAAACCATTTGTGCCCAGAGTGCTGCTGATTTTAAGGAGGTGATGAGCTCTCTGGTGGGTATAGAAGGAGCCTATGGTGACTTTGCTGTAGACAGACACATCACAGAGACTTGAATTAAATTCCACTGAAGATGAAATACCACATTTTGCACACAGGACTGAGTCAAGATAGAGAACCTTCAGAAGAACAAGGAAATATGGTTTCTGAGGAATAAATGAAGGAAATTAATACCCTGTTGTGGGAGCAGTAGTCCCAGTCTTCAGATACCAAAATAACTGCTCCAGTGTGAAGGTGAGGAATCTATTCCTCGGGCCAGTGCTGGAAAGGATTAGAAATGAGTTTCAACCAAAGCAAAGACATTAGGGGATAAAAATCCTAAACAAACCCTATTTTGAGCTGTGGGTAGAGAAACACTGAGCGGACTGTCTGAGACACTATGATGACTCCATCTCTGGAAATCTATGAGAAGACCTTAAACAAGCATCTGTCAGGATTAATACATCTGCTGTTGATGCCTCTTAGGGCAGGGGATAGATGAGATAGCCTCTGAGATCCCTCCCAACCATATGAGGCTATGACACAGAAATGAATAATTCACTTTTTATATTTCCAGAGATGTGGAAATAAATAATAACTGAATGTCTAATCTCAGCAAAACTCAGAAGACTAGGAAAAACACATATAAATCATTGGGAATAAAAATAATTTATACTACATTGCAAAGGTGCTCAGCACCTAGACAGTTAGGCAGCTTTTCATAATTCAACTTCAATTCAAATGTCAAGTGAAAACAGACTTGCCAATTCTACCAAACAAAAATTTTGAGATTTTCTAGGTGAATTGCCATATGAATTTTGAAAAATAGAGCAAGTGGGGAGGAGAAATAGTCCCTTCTAACTTGTAAGGTGTCAGATCTTTGACTGTACATGATCCATCATTGGGACAAAGACAACATTCAGTTAATTTACAGTCAGTTTTATTGCTGAATCTACTTACTGCATGGTCTGTGCTACAATTAGCAGAGCCAGGCACCCGCACATAGGGAAGAAATGGATTTTTGAAGTATCTCTCCCCCAAAATAGCCCATGTTAGTTACCAGCATCAGTACTATTTACTCTGGGAGCATGCACTTGAACAAAACAGAGGCTGCCTACAACAGATTAAAAACAGATTAAAAACATTTGTTTTAAAAATGTTAAACTGCGTATGAATAATTTATTCAAAATGCTCCATGTAATTAGCAATACAGGAATTATTTGGTAATAACTAAACCATTACTGTGCACTTTCTGCATGAGCATTACAGCCTCTACTGCCTGTCTGTGAAAGTGGTGTAAGAACTCAGCAGCAGTTTCTCAGATAACTGCTTTTCCTTAAGCACTTTTGGTGCTACTGAAACTATTTTGGCTCAATTAACAGCACCAGGTGCCCTATATAAGAATATTATTTTTAATTGGTTTTAATGTTTCTTTCACTGATTGGTTCCAGTTCAAACCCTGTCCTGAAGGGTTTGAACTACAATACTTGCGCCTAAAGCTTTACAGCTACTTTTCTTGGAGTGATGCCTAAATAATGCATTCCTTTTGCTGGAATATCCACATTTATCTCAGGTTCTGAAACGGTTTTAGTCACCATTTTAAAGCTCCTTTCTGTGATGGCCATCACCATTATGTTTATAAGGCTTTTATTTAGGCACCCCATTAGAGGCATTGTTTGTTCTTTTATTCGCCTTCATTCAGTGCATATGTGGGTGAAGGGGCTGACACAGACATTTGGCTTGTTTTGAGTGCTCCCATCTGTGCTTCACAGAGTGTACAGAAGATCAGGGAGGTAGAGGAAGGATAAGGATGAGGAACTGGTCTGAAATCTTGGACAGAAATTTCTCAAGAAACAGCAAGAGGCAAAAGCTGAACTAAAGTACAAGACAAATTCTTCCTTAAACATTTTCAAATAAAGCTTCTAATTTCAGAAGAACAGGCCATTTTTGGTTCCTCAAATGTCACTGGATGATGAATACAGAAATTTCCAGATTTTTTCATCTCCAGTTTAGGTTTCACCAAACTTCACTCTTTGTCTCAACACCACCACCATCCTTTGTTATTTGGGTGCATAAGGTGGGCCCTCGAGGAACATTTCCAGGATTCCAAATCACAGATCTGTGGACATACATCAATGCCTAACTCAGGATCTTGTACTTCAAAGGAACCTTGTTTGGTGTAGACTGTGGTTTGGAGATGTTGGAACAGTGTCCAACAAGGCATTTAAATCTCTCTGCTCTTTGGTGGAGAGGTCTAGAGCCTAACATTGACCTGCCAAAGAGAGAAATCTGTTTTAGGGCGGAGTGTGGGTGAAAGGGGAAGGCAGGAAGGGGATGATACAACATGCAGCATAAAAAGATGTGAGAGGTCCAGGGCAAACCCCAGCCAGCTGAATACTGGGCTTATGGCTGGAAATGAGCACAGGACAGAGACGGTACAGACAATAGGGTTTTACTGTCTAACTGTGGCAAAGCTACCTGGCTGGTAAAGGCCAGGTTCTTAACAGCTTCTCTGATTTTGATGTAGTGTAGCATAGAGGATTAGGCACTGGTATGAGATGCAGAAAAAAACCCCTTCCAAATCAGTCCAAATGGAGACCAAAACTTGACTTTTCAGTTTAGAATCATGGAATGGCCTGGACTGGAAAAGACCTTCAAGATTGTCTGGTTCCTGCTGTCATGGGCAGGGACACCTTCCACCAGACCAGGTTGATCCAAGTCCCATTCAACCTGGCCTTGGACGCTTCCAGGGATGGGGCAGCCACAACTTCTCTGGGCACCCTGTGCCAGGGACTCACCACCCTCACAGGGAAGAATTTTTTCATAATATCCAATCTAAACCTAATCTCTTCCAGTTTATATTAATTTCCCCTTTTCCTGTCACACCATGCACTTGCAAATAGTCGCTCTCCATCCTTCTTGCAGGTTCCCTTCAGGTCACTGTTAGTTCTCTTTCCTAGGCTCAACAATCTTTCCAGGCCTTTAACAAAGATGTGATGAGAGCAACACAGGGATCAGTTGTCTACTAAGGTGCCATAAACTAAAAGTGTCCATATAGACACTTTTTAGCAGATTTGAACTGGACTTTACTCTTCCATTGTCTGTAAACTGAACATTTTTAGTCCTTGCTGCTTGCTTTTTTTTTTTATTTTTACTCCTCCTAAAACTTGCTTAAGGAAAACTTAATGGGTACATCTCTGCTAAGATTCAGGACCAATTGGACTGTGCATTTTGACAAGCATTGTTGAAAAAAATCTAAGCAAACTTATGTATGATCTTATTTGCTATCACCCATTACTCACTGGCAAGAAAGCCTGAAGAACACTTTGCAAATATCTGAGTTTTGTTGTTTGCATGCTAAGCTGAAACTATGGACCTAATTTCCCAAAGTTATGAGTACACAAGGCCGGCTGATTCCAGATGGTGGAAGAACTTTGTTGGTCTATGAAAGTGCAGGATACAATAACCCAGAGAACCCCCCAAAAAGAGACACTGATGAACATCACCGAAATTGTCTTTGTTTTTCTCCTTCTTTCTAAAATTCATACCCATGCTGCTCCTCTTGAAGGGACATGTATTGATGAGCCTTAATTTGGAAATGTAAAGAACTGCAGCGACTATAATAAAGGAGGACCAAGGAAGATGGAGCAGACTTCTCCCTTGGAAACGTGCAGTGTTGCTGGGCATTGTATCTTGCTGTCAGGTTTACATTTCAGAACCGAGCATGATACCTCAAGCATGCCTGCTAAACCAAATTTGAATAATAATTCATATTACAGCAGTTCTGCTCCCAGGAAACCTCTTCTAAGGATGTCCAATTTTGCTCCAATGTACATCCCCACACCTAAGTGTGTTGCAGTCAGTGTTATTTCCCTGAGTATCTGTAGGCCTGCTAAGATTTATAGTATATAAGCATTCCATTGACACCACATTGGAAAAGAAAGCTCTGCAAACACAATGAATGTACATGAAAATCTCTCCTGTAAGAAAGCAGAGGAAACATCTTTTTTGCAATATATTGTAAGTAAAGCAGATCTTGATGCTGCTTTGAATGTTTCATGGGGTTTTTGATAGCATCTAATTTGCCTGTATTATTTAAAGCATCAATAAAAAATGTTCTTCATTTTACAAATGAAAAAATAACAGGAAACTAAGTTGTATGTTTGAGATAGTGATGAATTCTGTAAGTTCAATCCCTTTGGTACTTCCAGAGACATGCAATGAAACAAAAAACTTTAGAATGAACAAATATTGTGTTCACAGACTACTTGTAACCACCTTTTCAGATCATCTTATTTTTTGGCTTGTGAGATACATAAATTTAATTTATTATGTGAGAAGGAGACTTTTGGAAAGAACTTGGGCCTCATTTCCTCCTTATGGCCACTGCTGCCCGGGCTCTTGAGCATTTTTTCTATCTTGAGGGACTTCTGTCATCTGCTGAGCATCCTGTTGAGTTTAGTGGGAATATAAAGCACATTCATAGCTCTTTGCAAAATTAGGTTCTTTACACTAGTTGCATCTGCATTAGAGATAGATTTCAGGGCCATGTCATAAACATAGTGGTGTACGTGTACGTATCCCCCTCAAAATGCCTCATTACATGTCTCACCTCAGCACTCCTCAGCTGGACTGAGTTTCTGCATTCTGTTTTAAAAAGAGTTTTTTTCAGATCATATATTCATTGTTACATGAATAAAAATTATAAGAGTAGATTTTAGAGAATTACCAGATGTAGTGTGTGGTTAAAATATTAGCTATTAAGTAATTTAAGAGTCCAGAAAAAAAAAAAAAAAGAATCCTTCCTGCTAAATGGTCAGCATAAGAAAAATGAAAATTTGTCTAATACAAATCACACATGAGTGATGTTAAAAGTCTCTCTACTGAGAAGCTGATCAGAAATACTAAGTGAAACTGTAATTTCTTCCACTTTAATTAACTTATTCACCAAGATGTCCTCATATGTTCAGCAACCCTTCTGTTGTACTTTATTGAAGAAACTTATGTTTCTCAACTTTTGTCATGCTTCATTGATATGAGAGCACATTATATATGTTTTTCTGTTTAAGAAGCAGCATGTTTGTCCAACATAAAATTAATAAAATCTCCAGTTCAAGACTTGTAGCAAGATTTCAATGCCTAAGATCCAGCTTCTCAGAGTGCAGAACTTCAAACCTAAGTGATAATGGATTGATTTCTGTTCTAAATATTAAAGCACATACAGTGACAAACCCCCCAGATTACAATGCTTCATCATGCAAGAGCATCTCACTCTTTGCTTACAACTTCCCCTTGTACTGTTAGTTTCCCTACTGTTCAACCAGAAACTCTGTTTTTGTATCAGCTTGTTGAGAGAACTCCTCGTTTTCCCAGTATGTACTTGAAGAAGATCAATGAGTCTTACTAACATGCCAAGTCAATCTGCTCCCTGCTGTCAATCACCTCCCATAAAACAAGTATGTCTGTCTCACTGGCTATATTTTTATGCAGATGCCCTGCAAAAGTTTAATTAAAACACTAACCACAACTGTTCATGAAATACACTCCAGAACACTATTTAGGAAATAATTGGATATGTATTAGATAAGCCTTCTTATGAAGAATTTTCCTCTTAAGGGTCACTGAAGACAAAGGGATGAATAAACAATATGAACAGTCTGACAGCTATTCTTATGATTTAATTTTGATTTCTGCTGTTCAGTGGTTAAGCCTGTTTTAAAAAGTGGTATCTACTTGTGACATCCTACTTGATGACTGTCCAAGAATAAATAATTTACATTTAGAAAGAAGTACAATATGGCTCTTAGCTTGGCAGCTGGAAGAGGAGGCTGGAGGAGAAGAAATTTTGTAAATAGGAAAAGCAGATGACTAGTTTTACAAGACTGACTTTTCATGGCAGCAAGCAATAAAGTATCAGCCTATACTACTACATCCATTTTCAAGAAAAAAAATTAAGAAGCAGTGTGGGAATTTCTCATTCTCGTATTCTGTGGAGTTCCTGTGTGTGCTATCACTGGTGCAAGTTAAAAATTGTGGGCTGGTATATTGCTACCTACCCAACATTACCTAAAATCTGACAAAGTGTAGCCTTCAGGTCTGAAAGAGCCTAATTTGCCATATTCCAGGTTAACTATGAGTGATGCAGAGCACAGATGAATTAGCCAGCACAGTCAGAGCTGACACAGTGGAGGGAGCTGTACTTTGAGAAGCCAGTAATGGGAGCCAGGAGAACCCCAAGGGGAAGTCAGTAATATTTGGGGAAAAAGTGAAGCAGTGGAGCAGAAGCAAAGATAAAGAAGATGAAAGTTCACTTGTGGAAGATTGAGGACCACTTACAGACGACAAGCTCCTGAAAGTCTGAAACGCCTTTTTATTTTCATTACTTAAGTTTTGCAGTGATTAAGTGCTATCCTCATAACATTATATTTTAAAAAATCTGTAAGATGTAAAAATACGTAGAGATATATGTATATATTTCTAGAATAGATTGTTAACAACAGTAATTTCTCTTGTCTACTGGAGTAGGTCAGCTTCTAATCTATTTTCTAGTTAACAAAGTGGTTCAAATGGTATGAAAATTCAGTAGGGTCCAGAAAAACATGAAGAGTTAAGGAGCTGCAGACATTTTTAACACTGAAACACATTTCTTTTTTTCAGAAACAGTAAATGTTGATGAATTGGCCTAATATGAGAACATTAGGAACAAGGAATGATTATAATTGCAGATGTATTACATCACTGAGAGAAAAAAGCAGCAGCCATGTGGCCTGTTGCAGAGAACGTACATGTTGTCCCCACACATCACAGTCACTGGAAGCAGCGATGGACTATCCCCATCTTTTGTAGAGGTTGGAAGCACAGCCCAAAATACTGAAAAAGGTTTCAGAGGACGAAATTCCTGCAGGGTCATGGAGCTTTGTCCCCTACCACAATGGCTACTGGTAGTATCTCTGGGACTGTCCAGCACTTAAAAGTTTCTTTTCTTGCTTTTTTTTGTCCTACATCTGTAAGCCAAGAACTTCTGATAGATCCAGCCTGTTGTCAGGTGACTTTATTAGGTTGATTCTCACAGTTCTTTTGGACACAGGGTCTCACTTCAGTCCTCAAGTTATCTTGCAGTTTCTCTGCTAGATCATCTGTTTTTGGTCTACTTGAGCAAGTCGAAGTTTTTTGGAATTTGCATGATGAAAGTGTCCTGGATCAATGTCTCTCCTTTCTATAGATCTGTGAGAAAAAGAAAGGAACAACCATGCAATTCATTTGCATGATTAGGAGGACAGAAGATAATACACCACATCAATATGCAAACAAGGACTACTGAGCTTTTAAGTAGTTAATGGTCCTGAGCAAGCTGGGTGGGGGTATCACCAAGCTGGGGCGATCATGGGAAGTTTTAAGACAAAAGGGAACATGCTGTTGCTGCAGTTGTCATGCCCAGAGTACCACATACATCATATGATCCCTGGGCAGGTTGCATGTTCCCCTCACTCATATGCCCCCCTCTTCTTGTCCCCTTCACCAGATTATACTCACCAAAGCCATCTCTTAGGCTTTGGAGGAGGTCTGGCTGTGCCTGGAGAGGTCTGGGAGGATCATGTCTTGGATGATGCCACCAGGTCTTTGTTTGAGAGTGGGATGAGCCAGAGGTGTGTTGATAATCCCTTGATGAGGTGGCCCTGGGACTTCTGTTGGACACTCAGCTCTTCCCTGCTGACTGGAGTCTTTCCCTGGTCATCAGCCCTGGCTGGCTCAGTCCTTTCTCTAAGAGTAAATCTTCACCTTCTGTTTTCAGACTGAGCACTGTTCTGTTGATAGAAGACTCAGCCTCAGTCTGGCTTCTCAAAGTCATGTTTAGTTTTCCAGAGTTTTTCCATTGGTCTTCTCAGACAGAAACCCTCTCCATGGTTTCATCTAAGGGCCAGTCTCATTCCTTCCCCATGACTGCTGTTGCTGCAGCAGTGAGTGCAGAGTTCCTTCACAAGGGGTCTGCTGAAAGTAGATATTCTTGGCACTGACAGAGCAAGAGAAGTTATGACAATGCTGTTACATCTACAGGACATGTAAAGTCAGAACCTGAGTGTAACGACCCCATCATGAAGAACTTTTCCTTCCAACTTGCCTACCCAGGACACTGTGGGCCCAGGATGGAAAATAAGCAACTTGGGAGTCCAGACTGCAGTGCAAACTAAAACCTAAGTGTGTGTGATGGCTTTGACATGATTTAGGTTACTTGAGAGCCTGGTGGCATGTGAACATGGGGAATAACTGAGGGGGGTCGTGTCCGTGGGGAATAAGAAAGATCTGTCTCTTCAGATGTTCCATGCATCCGGGATGCAGGGCAGGGGGCACTGAGGGAAACCTGAGAAGAAGCTGCAGAGTCCACAGAGCTCTGCTGAATCCAGAATGGGAGCAGTTTGTCTCCTAGGAGACAGGACTTATGGGACTTCTCTCCAAAGTTATAGTTCCCTTTTTGCCTTTAATATTAGCAGTAAAAAGTTCTCTTGTTGAGTGCAGAATGAAATTTCAAGAGTTTATTGAGTAAGTCTATGTATGCATTTCTTCCCTGAAATTTCAAGTGGGATATCCTGAGAGAAGATTTATAAATCATAGATTCACAAATTCACAGAATATTCTGAGTTGGTCTTTTTTTAGCATTTTTAATGCTTTGAGCTGGGTTTTTTACTGTCAAAACCAGAAAATGTTTTTACTGATAACAGTGCCCAAGGCAGAGATCACTGGAAATACCATATACATTAATAAGGCCTTTGATAATTTAATCTTAGTATTGAATAACTGCAGATGCCCAACACATACCTATATATGCTACACGTTTATGTTGCACAGTGTGGTTAGGATATGTCTGGATATCTGGAATGCAAGTTCAGTGTATAAACTGCTCTTTAAATTGTTGATTATATCCTTAAGCAGGTGCTAATGAATTAATAGGACTCATTGATTGGCAAAAAAATAATCGGGAATCCAAGTTTGCACAGTGCTGTGAAGAATAAAGATTTGTCTTACAGGTGGTAAGTTTTAAGTGAGCAAGTTAAAACACATAAAATATAAAGTATAATATGAAAATACCAGCGAGTCTAAATTATCATTAAAGCACTCCTCAGAAAATTAGCCCACATTTGTGGTCACACTATTCAACAACAACAAGGGAAGGCCAGATGTTTCCCAGCCGTACAAGAGGTCACAAGAAGAAATATCCACCTCTCATTCCCAAACTGGTTCTCATTCTTCCTGGAAGATGCTTATTTTATAATCAAGAGAGATCAATACCTTGATTTATCTGAATAACACATTTAAGCAAGTCACAAACCTCTGTGATAGAAGTTAATGAGGACTAACCAGGGGATTTTTAACAATTCATTTTTTTTTAGTGAGATGAGAGAGGTTTTGCCTAATTCCAGTTTTTCCCTCTCTGTTTTGTAACAGATCAAGTATATTAAATTGACCCAGAATTAATTGTTCTACTTAAAAAAAAAAGAAAAGGGCAGGAAAAAAGCCAGATATGTTCTCTACTTGCCTTCCTGCCTGACAAACAAGACAAAAACAACTCAGATGTGCCAGGTGCAAACTTACTGTTGCTTTTCTGTGAAATTTAAAGACAAGACTTCAGTAAAGGCCATTCAATAAATACCTGCTGTAGCTAATCAGAGCAATCTGAATGCTGGAACTAGCTTTGCATGTCTGCAATGGGACAAATCAGATACCTGCTTAGAGCACTCCAGAGTTTCCAACACTTGGGCTCTAAAAGACATAATCAAAATGTTTCGTGAGGTGTAACTTGCACAACTCTACTTCCTTAATAATTAAAGAAACGCCTCAGACTCTGTGCACGTGCTCCAGCAGGAATGGTGCCACTCAGAGATAAATTGCATGTCTGCTTAAGATTCTTCCCCAGCAGTATTAGAATCTGTCCAGTAAAATGATACGAACTTAATTTGCCATAGTACTAATTTACATTGCCATTAATGAGAACACAAGTTTTAAATCACAGACATGGAAGTACTATTGTGCATCCAGCTTATTCTGACTCCACTCAGGGTGATAAGGCATTCTCTAGACAATTGTAATTATGAGTAATTTGTAAAAGTAATAAGAACTGCTTTTTATTACAGGCAATAAAAATCAATTCTTCATTCAATTATCTTTCCTGGCTATGATATGATAGCTGCCCTGAGTGAGTGCAACAGGAAAAAAAGCTGGGCTAAGTCCTAAGGAAAATAACTATTAAAGAAAAAGGCAATAGCACAGTTAAAAAAAAACCCTAACAATATTTCATCTCCATTTCAACTTGTCATAAAGACATGATAATAAATACCTAAAAATATTGATACAATCCTTTTTCTTTAAGACACCGAATTCACATATATTGATATTATTTTAAGCATAGGACCAATTTCATTGATTCAGTAGGATAATTCTCGTAGTTAAGATGCAGCAAAAATATAAATCTTTGTAGAATTAGGGTGATGGTGAAGGAAAGCATTTTAGATATAATTAGTTTTCATGCAGTAAATCTTGTTGAATTAGAAGTTAAACATTAGCTCCAATTTTAGCAGGAATTAGAGCTTAAATCACAAATACCTTCTGTTTAATAATACACAGGTTTTTAGGCAGGAATGTGTTTCACACAGGAATGTATCTGGGGAAAAGTCCATGTTTCTGACTTGTATTTTTCTCTTTCATTTCAAACTTTTCTATTCAATTTGAGGGGTCTGGAAACAAAATCAAACAAGTGCATCTGCATAAAAAGCCCATTTAATAAAATAATTTTGTATATTTTGAATCATTTTTTCATATATTTTTGGTTTCAGGGAAATTGAAACTGAGGAAAAAGAGTCTCATTTCCTTTTGAAGGTGGGACTTGATTTTTGTTTTTTATGATTTCCTCATCTGCCAGAAGTGTGAGAGTTTCATGGAAGTAATAAATTGAGTCTCCAGTGCAGGAGGATTTGAGGATGGGTCTCTTTACCCCAGTAACTTTGCTCTCCTTTCTTAAGAGGGAAAAGACAAGGTACATTTTTTTCAATTTTTATCCAGAATATTAGAAATGAACAGACTCTTTAATGGGCAAGCTGTTCAAGGATTAGATGAATCAAAAGGTTTGTGGGGAGCCCATTTTTACAACCTCTCTAGCATAAAACATCTCTGCTAAGGCAGCAGTGGATGTCAGCTTTAGTCAGGAGCCATTTCTGGAGCACTTTATTAAAACAAATCCATATAAAATATATGCTCTGGGTCATCTTTTCCTCAGCCTTTCTCAAATCTTCAACTTCTTACTTGCAGTGTATCTCCTTCTTCTTTTAAATTATATTTAAAAATTTACCTCCTTCTCTTGAGTTCTCTATGTCACTTATAGAGAAAGGATCAGTAAGAAGTTTTCTGATTAATATTTTTAATAAGATTTCTTTTTCTGAATATTTATGAGAGTGAGTTTTATGATGTCATGGTAACCTCAAGTTTGTAGTCAAGTTTTCAGATCCTTCTCTGAAAAGAGCTCTGTTAATTGGCAACCTGTACCTATAGCAACAGAAATGCATATCCTTCAGTTACATTTTCCAGCCAAGCTTTTTCTTGGGAAAAAGCTTCTCAAAGCACTGCTTTTAGAGGAACATTCAGTTCACAAGTATATGAGGAAATAAGCTGGACTATAAATTTGCTGCCATAGGTGGATTGATCTTGCTTCCCTTTAATCCTTCACAAAATTCTGACTTTAATTGGATAAATTTGGAATAAGACACTCACAAGGCATCAACATGTAATATTTAGGCTGTTAGAAAAAAATCAGGATGAAATTCTATAGTGAATATACTATTTTCACAGTATAATGTGTCCAGCAGGCCATGCTCTCCTGCCTTCAGAAGTGATTCTGAAGAGGACTGACATAACCTAACCCCAAAAACTCTCCAGTGCAAATTTACTGCCGTAAAAATGGGTGCTCATTATACTGGCAAGATCCAGTTTTAATATTGGCAGGTGTAATGAAATCTTCCTCTGCATCATAGTTCCTGAGCTATGCAATCCTTGTTATGGCACTCCTGAAACTCTCTTAAGCAGAGGACTCAGCATTTGCATAAATTCCCTGAGGATCTATGAAGAAAACGTTCCTAGGCCCCCCGGGGCTAAGTGTGTCTGGTGAAATATATGAATAAATCTGTCAGTTTTGAATCATTAGGAGTGGATGGCTTTAGGGTTGATTTTAAATGGGTGCCAGTATATCTCAGGGTTTTACTAAAGACAGAGGATGGGCAGGAGAAGCTTATATTTTTCTCCTTGTTTGGATAGGGTTAATGAGAGTGTTACCAGGAATTGTGTGAGAGTTATAGAATCAGAGAATCACAGAATCATTTAGGCTGAAAAAAACCTTTAAGATCATCAGGTCCAACCATTAACCCAGCAATGCCAAGTCGCCACTAAACCATATCCCTAAGCACCACATCTACAAAGTAAGTAACTTGTAAATAAAAGTTAATCATATTAACACAGAAAAATAGACACCAAAGCAGTGTCTCATGAATGTCATACCATTTTTTCCTATTTTATTGCAAGCAGTCTAGGTGGCATAAATCAGTCCTTGCTCTGTTTGCATTTCTATTTTTTCCCTATGAATTAAAGGCAAATCATATAGATGGATAGAAGGCAGCATTTTAAAGCACTGAATTTATAGGTGTATATTATCTCTAGTGGATATGTTTTGGTATTGTTATTGGGAATATGGACTATTGGTAAAATTCTCATGGAAGTAAATACTTTACCTCCTATTAGAAGCCTGAACTTTCAGACAGAATTACACAGATTATGACCAAAATAACTCTCAGTCCCTAAGGTAAGGAAGGATAGCACAAGATTATCCTATCTATCAGTCCTAGCTTTGAATGTGCTGTGCCTGTCTCTTCCTAAGATTCTGTGTGTGATCTCATGTACATTTAGGAGAACAGCCTCAAAAAAGTCCACAAGACCCATTCATTAACACTTTAGGTCTTATAGGTTGACACACTGAGCACTTCAGTCTACACATTATTTGACCTGGAGTTAAAGTGAAAAACATTTCTGAGAGTCAAAGTTGCTTGACTGCTGCAGGGTTCACAAAACAAAAGTAGCAAAAGGTCCCTCATGTGTGCTAACTTGGCTGCCCCAAAATGCTTAAACCAGCAGAGCTAAACACAGAAATACAATTACAGTGTGACCTGAAAGACAAAAGACTGGGGGCAAGGAAAAATTCTTTGTCTTCCCTGGATCTCACCAGCACTGAGGAAGACAAGTGACATATACTTGCTGACCCTTGCCATCAAAATCTTTGTCTTAGACTCAATATATTGGGGCAGTGATACTTAAATGAGGCTTTCCAGGAAGTTGACTCCAGGATGTCCTCTCCAGGCTGCCCCAGAAGGACTGGTTTGCCACTGTGCAGGGAGGTGAGGAAGGCCCCAGTGTGTCTAGCAATCCAGGGCATGTATTGTGAAGCTGCATTTTGTACTGGTGGGTGACTCCTTGGATATGGTATCAAATACATCTATAATTTAAAATAAAAACAAATCAAACAAGTTCTGAGCTATAGACACAAGGGAGAGCACATAGATTGCCTGTGAAACTGTGTAATTAGTATTTTGTATCAGCAAATAACACTGAGACCTTGTCAAAGCATAAGTGTGCAGATCCTCTGCTGTGTAACAAAATGGTCAGACATTCCAGATTTTCAAGAATATTCCCCACTGCTTACATGCAGCAGTCAGACTCATCGACATGAGCCACCTTGGCTTCTAAGACAAATCCCATCCTGCTGCACACAATCAGCTGTTACAGTGATGTGTCCATTAAAATTGCTTCAGGGTGCTAATCCAGAGCAACCTTTTCCCTTTTGACAATTGTTAAGAAAGAAAAAGTACAATTCCTTGGTAGCTACACAGATCTGCCGAAATCAGATATTTCCCTTTCCTATTACTGCCACACTGAAGATTCCATTTTCTTTAGGGAAACCTCAGGAGGCAGTAATCTAGTTTTGAACTATTGCCACCACCTCTCTTAGCTGTCTAGCTAACACTGCAAACTGTGATATTTTTTTTGTTTAAAATATTTTAAAATGATCAAAAACCACAGGTGCAGGAAAACCAAAAACAATTTAGAGATGACTGCAGTAACATTAAATACTCTGAACTTATCCGTTCTGGACTTTTCCTGAGGAACACAAATGGACACAACTGTGATAAGAAATTTTACAAGATTATTTTATGTAGTTCTTTAATCTGTTCATTAGAGCTGTCTATTTGAATAAAGATAACTTATTATAAAGTAATAATTTAATACAAACAAAATATCTGTGAGTTCCTGTGCCTATTTTTATTGTTTTGCTGTCCTATTAAATGGAGATTTCTATCAGACAGATTGACTGCTAATTGTGTCCTGACATTTTGGTTTCATCCAGTTTTTCAAGTAGTTTATTGCAGCTGTGATTTTCCAGGCAAAGCATGCTCCGGTGGAAAAACGCCAATTCTTCTTAAATATGGAATACTGAGGAAATACCTCCTTTTCTTTCTTTTCCTTGAAATTATACTAATGCAGGTTTCCATCAGAAATGAGCCTGGCCTCCTGCCAGATTATCTGAGAGAAGCTCAGATCATCTGTGCTTCTGGGAAACCTCAACGCATCGAGGTGTTCGGACTTTTGGCATCCTCTGCTTCAGCACAGTTCGGGCACGTGGGCTGCTTTAGCAACAGGGAATGTGGAGTAACTCAAGGTTTTAAAAGGTTCTGCACTTCCCAGGAAATGGGAGACAACTTAGAAATACTCCCCAAGCAGCATAAGGACTGTGTGGGGTACGAGATGAGAAGAAGGAAGGTAGTAAAGGATTGAGGAAGGTCAGAGATTTCATCTGACCCAGGCAAGCCAGGATTCATGGACTTGTCTCAGCTGTGAAAGCTCTGAATTTTCCCTATTTTTTTACCTATTACAACGCTGAGCAGTACCTTTCAGCTTTTCTGGAGTCCTGAAAACACCAAATTGAGTCTCATGGCCCACAGCTCGGGGGTATCTCAGGCTCACAGAATCCCTCAGATTCTCCATATGGTTTTGAAAGAAGAAAACCTGGACACCCTTATTTCTAGTCCATTGTTTGATTTTAGGCAAATATATGCAGAGCTTACCTTCAGTTTTTAAGGATATTTCTCCTTACAGTAATGCAAAAAAAAAAAAAAAAAAAAAAAAAAAAAAAAAAAAAAAAAAAAAAAAAAAGGAAAGGAAAAGGAAAAAGAAAAAGAAAAAGAGAAGGGAAATGGAAATGGAAAGGGAAAAACAAGCCAGGCACTGGTGACTGACTAATTTTCTTTTGACACATTGTTTTCCTAATGCTTTATTGGAATAGGATAACATTTGCATGAACAAGAAATCCACGAACCTGGGATTTTAATAATCAAACTGCTAACTTAAGTGTCATAGCAGTGTTTGGGTGATTAATGAAAGGTGTTTATAGCACCACTTACTCTGTTTCATTTTAGCAACTGTGCAAAACTCCTTACAGGGTGTATGACATGTTGCTCTCTTTATAGAGCAGTCTCCATATGTTCATTAAGGTGGAAAAACAATAAGGAAGCTAAATGCAGGTGTCAGCTGAAACCTGCAGAGGATCACTGCTTCATTGGTTTGTGCTTTCTTCTTTGATTTGCAATTAACATATTTCAGGACTTCAGACATGTTTTGCCTGTTGTCCCTGGGGTACCATCGCTCCGTTTGTTCGGTTTGATTTCTTTCTTCCTTTTATTTTTGCTTTTTAAGTATTACATTTTTACTGACACAAAAAAAGATATCTGAGGGCAGAAAATATTCTGCTGCATCCAACTGCCACGGGATGGCACATTAGGATATTTGCTTCTTCCATACTTTTTTTAAAATCAAATAATTGTCTTAATGCTGAGGACCTTGAAATCTCTTGGGAAGACCATCTTAAATAAGGAATCAAAACAATTCGGGCTTCTCATCACAACTGTGAATTGAAAAATAAGCACACACCATATTCACTCCCCTAACAGAGAGACTTTCTGGAGCCTGTATTTAATGATGAAATGCAGCAAGTTTTTATATTTGTATGGCAAGTAATGAGGTGCATTACATGGGACTGAACTACTGCAGCCCAAGAGAATCCAGTATGGCAAAGTTTCAGAAAATCTCTGACTGCACCTCCTCCCTCTTGCCTCCTGCCTTCTGTTGCCTCCTCCTCCTCTCTTGGTCACCTCTGCTGTGTTGCAACAAAAAAGTGAGCAATATTAATTTGGTGGAGCTTCTGCCCTGACTTGCAAGGTTAAGAACCAGAGAAAAGCAGCTTAAAAAACATCTTCTGTGGAAGACTCCAATCTCTTATCCTCATGAGAGTGGGTGGTGAGAGAAGCTGATGTCTGGGCAGAGCTACCATAGGTCATTCTGTCTGTCCTCAAGCTGGCCAGAAATCCAGATGAGAAACTCCTTTTGCATATTGGCAACCCTTGAGGTGGTATTTGAAAGGAGATAGTTGTCATGCTTAGCATTTGCATGTTCAGAAGCTAGTGCTCCTACTCAGAGGGGGAAGTTAGTCATCCAAAATCCTGGGGAGAAGGGGGAAGCTCATTTCATTTACAGGAGCCAATGTAAAAAAACCAAAAAAAGTGGAAACAGAGAGATACGGATGGGTGCCATGGGTGAGTGAAAACATTTTTTCAGGATTCAGTGTTATCTCACAGACTTTCTACATCCTATGCTGTTTATGCCAGTAGAAATGTCAGTACAGTAAAAGGATGCATCATCCATTTCTTGGACATGATAGTATCAGCAGGGCTCATTTCTGTGTGCTTCACATGGCTTCCTTTTGAAGGTGCCTGCCTCAGATTTTTAATATCAGCTTCATCTCTAAATGTGGGACTGCATTTCACAACCTCTTGTGTGTGTAAATGTCTTTTAAATCTTTTACCATTCAGCTGAATTAATTGTTATGACCAAGGAAGGGAATCATAAAAATTTTCCTCCTGTTTTCAGTCTCAGGCCATTTCCTTATCCAGTATAATCCTAGATCTTCCTTAAAATATTAAAGAAACTGAAACTTGTTGGAGAAAGTATGAGCTACCCCTTTCTGAAACACTTTAGTCCTTTTCTGTCTCCTAACTGTAAGCTGATTTAAGTGCTGAAGCTTCTAAAGTGTAAAATTTGTTCTGATCCTTACTGTTATTGCTGAGGAGGTAAGTAGGTGAAAACATTTAAACAGAGGAAAAATTTAAAGCCTTTTGTTTAAATAGAGAAACTTAGTTTGTCTTATGTTGCACGCAGATTGAACAAGGCATGGATGAGCCATAGATGTTAGAATTCAGTATTCTCATGTTGAACCTGGTTTGTGTTTATACAGGGCAACATTTTGCAGAAGCCTCATACTGTAAAAAACTGCTGTGGCTGCCATGGCATGGACATGTAAATGTGAGGATACTCATTATTCCAGCTGCTTTTTACACCTGATGTATAAGAGCCTCCCCAATAAAATTATTAGGCTCCTTATTATTCATAGTTCAGGTAAGAGATCTGCATGTTAAACAGCTGAGATTGCATTGGACTGGTGTATCTGTGCAGAGTTGCTTGTTGTCAAAAGGGCCTAGGTATTAATTTTGGGAATTTTTCTTCATCCAGAGAGAGAGCAGCCCATGAAACAAAAGATGTTTGAGCCTGGGTATTCTCTTCTTCTCAGCTTACCAGCAACAAACTTTGGAAATGATAGATGCATATATGACATAGAATGCTAAAGAATGAACAGAACTCATTTTCCTCTTGAGGATCTTTCAAACCAGGAACTTTGAGGACAGCATGATGAAAATTTATATATTCTTTATTGCATCTTTAATGAGCTGCTGGCCTTTAAATCTTGTTTATGTTTATTTTCATCTAATATCCCATTTGACTGATTCTGTGCTCAAATATTTCAATTTTCTTCTTGTCTGGTTTGGTAAGGAAAGTGGGAATGGAAATGGAGATAAAAATCCCTGCAAGTTTGTTTTTAGGCTGTCTTTCCTTTGGGGCAGAAGTTGTTGGTGAATGACAGGTGCTGTTACAACAGCTCAAAAATACAGCACATCTCTTTACATTACAACACCTTAAACAGATTTCAGAAATGGTATTTGCAGGGAATAGTGTAAGCCTGGGTGTGCTCAGCTGTCTCTAATACACTTTTCCTCTTTAAAACCAGTATTTGAACACACAGTGACCGCAGTAATTTATGGAGCAAACCCTGAAAAATTCTAAATCAGGATTAGTGTCCATTAACTCTATTAAGTTCTATTTGGCAGTCAACCAAAGTGCCAACTGAGCTCACACTCCTCTTTATCCAGTAACTCATACTGGAGAAGGCACATGTACAATATCAAGGGGAAAAAGATGTCCGGGGTAATGCTGCATCTATCAGGACAAATTCTCTGCTGGCATAACTCACAGTATTTCCAAGCCAGATCTTTCAGAATAGCCCGTCTGTCTCAAATTAATTTTTCGTATTCACTTTTTAATAAGCAACTTTCCAAGCAATGAGGGTTTTTTAGCTGCATGACTCCTATTAAAGTCAATAGGAGTCATGTGGCTAAAACCCCATGTGATGCTTGAATTTATTGGAAATTGACATCTGCTGCTGAGAGCACTTCTATTGTTTGGTCTTCCTGCCCAATCATCACTTTCTGCCTGGCCACGTAGCCCCTTGTAATCCTGCTTGCTGGAATCTCCATGCCTAACCTTTCTGTTCCTTCCCCAATATCCTTTCACACTAAAAATAAAAGAGCCTCCTCTGTAGAATCATTACTGCCTCATGCCCTTTTGTTTGGGTTTTCTGTGTGCGGCCTCTTTGTTCAGCCTCAGCTGTTGCTGAACTTTGCTGTTGGCTGCACTGAATCGTTGCATTGTTCGTGCAATCACTTACGTTTGCACAATACTGCAGGATCTGGGGAGATGAAAGGTGCTCTGCACACAAAAGCCTGGCTCCTCACAATTTCATTTTGAAATGATAGGGGTTAAAATACCATTAAGTGGGTCTGATGTCATTGCTTTACTAAAAAATGAGCTTCTGGCAGGTGTTATCAATTATTACCTGGGAATTTCTTGCTTCCCCAAAATGTTACTCAGCTGGAAATACGTTCCACTGCAATTTCTCTGAGAAGTTTTAATCAGTGTGAATGTGGGCTGCAAAACCAATCCTTAGAGCATTGTTGTAGAATTTACTCACCAATAACTGAGAGTATATTTTGTTAAAAATTCCAAAAGAACTTTTTGCTTGGTTCCCTATACATTTTATATGGGCATGTATATGGACAGTTTTCTAATTTGTATGTTTATCATAGAATCATAGAACGATTTGTGTTGGAAGGACCCTAGAAATCATCCAGTTCCAACCCCCCTGTCACTGGCAGGGACACCTTCTACTAGACCCAAACCCAAGCCATTCTGTGATTCTGTTCTTCTGTGATTCAGTGATGAAGATTTATTCTTCTCCCAAAAGTGGCTGTGAACATCTGAGTTTCAAAAATAGTTTTATTTAATAGCAATCTACTGGAGTCTATACACACACAGTTTTAAGAACACCGTATGGGAAAATTGCTAATGATTGAGTCTGAGTATTGCACAACTGTATAATAAAGGGTAGAGGCTGTCCAGTATTCTGAAGAGAAAGTGTAATTCAGATTCCTTCAGGTACTATATATTTTTTAAAATAATCTTAGGATTGATCTATCAGGCAGCACTAGTCAAGCAACTTGCCAGTCAGCCTGGCTAAAGTAAAATGAAGATTATCTTCAAGGAAGATCTTGAAGAGCAACAGAGCACTGAATGAATACAGAACTCTTTCTGGTACAGTTATTGTTGAAAACCTCATGTTTTAACATGGATGCACTGCACAAGAAAACCCTCAGTGATTCCCTGTAAGAAAATTTTACATTTATTCAGGCTATCATAGACTGAAAAATCTTTAAAAAGATCTTTTTTTTTTTTTTTTATTCACTGAGTGGATTTAATGCTTATCTAGGGATGCCAGATCTTCAGAAGCTTATTTGTCTATCAGAGATGCAGCAGAAGTGTGGTGAAAATGCCAGTCCTTGAACATCCCTCTTTGCCCTCATTATTTGGGACTGTGCTAAAATAAAAGGAGCCCTTTTTTCTTGTGCCTCTTTCCTCCCCGATCTTGCTTCTCTTACAACCAGAATAATGTGAGTTATTGGCAAGTGCTGTGACCATCTTTCAGGGTTTACCCCGAAAAAAACAGATTAATGTTCTTACTACATTTTCTTGGTAGGGCTGCTGCTGGCCAAGCAAAATTGCAAGTCTGTTTCCATTTGACAGGGTTCGGAATGACCTTTGCTCATTTTCCACAGGATTTTCTGTGGAAAATTTATTGTAGCTATGTTTACCAAAGTAGTATTTTTCAGATTTTCCACTTTTTTGAAGTCCTTTTGAAGTGTTTGTCCTGAGAAGTAATTTGTTAGTAAACAAAAGATACCAGAAACTATCAAAGGTAAAATGAGTAAGATGAGCACATGCAACAAAAGTGCTGACAGTAATATAAACATTTTGGAAAGGGACAGTAGATAAGAGATGTGTTTTTGAAGAAAAATTAAGAAACTTTTCATTAAAAAAATAGTCTATCTGGCGTAAATCTGACCTGAGCTAAATTTGAACTGCCCTGGAGAAAGCAAAAAACTGTGCCACAGTGTGGAACATCCAAACCAAGCAATCCCCCAGATAAAAGATTTACCACAAAGTTCGTCTTAAACTAAAGAAGACCAGCACTTTAATCTTTCTGCTTGATTTCCCTTTCAAACACAGTCATCCATTTAGTTCCCTGCTGTCCTCATGAAGAATTTCCTTACGATGAAATCAGGGTTCAGAGATTTATTATGCAATGAGCAGAGCAGGTTCAAGCTGATAAAGGCTTCCTGGGTGAGTGAAGGATGCTTAATGCCAGGAAAGATACTCTTTTAATGTGAGGTTCTTGACCATTTATTACATAAAAATGTTAATCTGATAGTGTTTTTAATCTGCTTGTTATCAGCGGTGGCCGCTTGGTGTTAAAGAGAAGATAAAAGGCAGAGCTGAAGAAGCAGATTTGGGGAGCACTCGCTCAGTTAACATGCCAGATGCAGCACACCTGCTTCCCATTTATCTGCTCTTCCAGAGTGAGGAGCAGAGGGATTACGGCGGCGATAAGGCACAGCTTGGTGGGCTGATTGGGCAGCGGAGTGCGCGCGCTGAAAGGACACTGCGCCAGAGATAAGCCGCGATAAAGGTTGGGACAGCCATTTCCCAGGAAGATCTGCAAAGCAGAGGATTTGCTTTACATGCCATTTCAAGGGGTTGCCCAAAAGCAGAATATTTAATCCCTTCTCACCTGTCCACATCCCCCTCCTGCCCCACAGGCTGCTGTGTGACCTGTAGAATTCATGGAGCCAAACTTCCTGCAGATTTTGCATCCGTGTTGTGCCCTGGGCTTGTTCCTGCTAATGTATGGGCTGCTCCTTCCTGTGAAATCTTGGCAGCAAGACACACTGTGATTAGTCCTGCCTTTTGTGCATGCAAAACCAGTTGCTGGTGTAAAATATAGAGTGGCTGTCAAACTGGGCTGAAGTCTCTCATGGACTCAGGAGTTACTGGTGGCCTGGAGGACAAGCACAGTTATCATATAAGCCTTGTTCTCTGAGAAGACCAAGATAAAGGTTATCTCTATCTGCAAGACAAAAATACAAACTTTTTCTTGTGGGATTTGGCTCAGCAGTAAAGTTTTCAGATTTGAGTTGACACAAATACCTGTAATCAGTCAAGTAGCTGGATAGCAAACAGCTTGACCATTTCAGAAAATGTTGGGAATTAAAATCATTGACCCTAGGATGAAACCATGGCCAGTCCAAGCTTTTCTTGCCTAAGGAGACATGAACTCATTTCCTGCACTGAATCCCCCATATTTCCCACAATCTAGTAGACTACCATAGCAACCGGACACATTTTTCTTTGGGATGATCTGCTTTTTACCCAAAAGAGACATTTACAGTTATCATTTCTGCTGAAATCAATAAAAAAAGGCTTCTTTGGCAATGTAAACTTACACTGCTGAGAAACTTCCAGCGATGTTGTGGGCTGACAGTAAATTCACACAGCATTTGGTCTGAATGGGTACAGCCTGTGCAGGCACAAGCACACTGTGTTATTGTGACTTCAGGAGGAGCCATGGATGCACAAGCTGAGTGCATCTAGAAGCAAGCTACACATTAGGCAAATAAAACATTTGAAATGACTCTGAAAGCCACTCTGAAGAGAACGGGCTGAAGTCTGCACATGCTTTGGTGTAGTGTGGATGTGAACTGGTCAGTCACAGACAAATGGGTAGAGTTGGATGGGTGCTATGCAGGTGCTGCCCAGCATCTCCTATTCAGTGAAACCAGTGGATTACCAGAAATACTGAATCACACCTTGAAGTCAAGAAGGATTTCTCTATCTTCAAGCAATCTTGTCCAGTGGAAGTTGTCCCTGCCCATGGCAGGTGGGTTGGAACTAGATGACATTTGAGGTCCCTTCCAAACCAAACTGTTCTAGGATTCTATCTGCTAAATCCAAGGGAGACACATATTAGCAATCCTACATCATAGGCATGTTTGTTTATGAGGGAAACAATGATTAGAGTGAACAAAACTCCCAAAGGCAGAGCAAAATAAATGAAAAATCCAGTGCTTGCTGCTTAGTCAGACATTCACCTGGTGATCCATTTAACTGCATTTAGAAAGGAATGTGTGTTGGGGAGGTGTGTAACTAATATCCAGAACACTCAAAGTTCTACATTTCCCCCAAAAGCAATATTAGCAAAAGGGTTCATCAAAGGAACTGGACAATATCTTGGTGTAAAGACTGTTAAAATTAGGGTTTTCTCTTGAATTCATACCTGGAAGCTCCTTGCTCAAGCACCAAGATAGAGAAGCCTCCACTGATGCTGCTTTTAGGTAAAGAACTTCAATCTTTTCACCACACCAACTGGGGAACCATGTGTCTAGACAGGATGTGGTGACTGCTAAACTGAGTTGTAGTTGATCTGAAGACCTAAAGTCCTGTCATATTAATTTAATCTTGGGAAACAAAAAAATCTATCTAGTGGTTACAGCACCAAGATTCCCCGAATGCAAGGAGTGTTTGGACAATGCTCTCAGGCACATGGGGTGATTCTTGGGCTTGTCTTGTGCAGGGTCAGGAGCTGGAATGATGATCCTTGTGGGTCCCTTCCAACTCAGGATATTCTATGATTCTTTCATTCTACCATGGGTACAAGTCTCTGATCTTAGGGAGAGGAATAATAAGATTGATGATGCCAAAAAAACTGAAAAATGTCCAATAATGAAATCCTGTAGATGATCTCACCTAAGCCTATATTCACTCCCCAGGCAGTCATCTGAATAAATAGACTCAACCAGGCACTAAATGGGTTAAAATTGCTGGGGCAGCAGAAGTACTTTGTATGACAGAAAGTTCGGTCCCTCTGAATTAATGGAGACTGTTAGCAGCTGGATCCCAACTGATCTCTAGTGGTAGGACACAGGGAGGAGCGAAGAAGCAGAAAAGTAGTCACAGGCACATGTATAAAACCCATGGCTTTAACATCAAATCCTACATCCAAAAGCAGACTGGAAGTCAGTGCAAGCTGCAGCAAATTGGTGTAACGTGAGTTGTTCACCAGTTCTGCTAAGTAAGCAATCAATATATTTACTCCCTGGACAGATTAAAACTTTGCTGTTGTGACAGTGTTACTTCTACTACTCTGTGAAGAAAAATGACTCCATGGAGTCTGTGACCCCTATCTGGTCAGAGCCTCCACTCTTCGGAAGATATTTTTAAAAATAACCACAAATCATAAAGAACATTTGCAGTGCACCAAAGCCAAGAAATCCAGACGCACAGTAGAATTCAATGGTGAGTGATTAGCCCAATCTATTTTACTGAGATACTGCCAAGTTATCTGGAGGGTTTCAGCAGCATGCATCACTTCTGCAACACTTACATGTAGCAGACAGAGTTTCTGGTGGATTCAGACGAAATTCAGCTTTTTGCTGAATTTTGCTTCATGTGCTTTTTAAAGGAAAATTTTATCTTGTCAGAGGGTTGTTTATTTGTTTGTTTTTATTTTTGCTGTTCATGCTTATTCAGGTATCTGGCTTTATTTGAATACTCTGAATGCAAATTTGTCTACTCTCAGAGCTCAGGCTCAGGCTAATTAGCAGATAGCAGTCACAAGATACTCTTCTATCTCATTAGCAATGGAGAAGGGAAGGAGGAAAGGAAAGTGGGACTCATGAGGAATGGACACTGACTTACAGCTAGAAGTGAAAAGAAATCATGGGGATGAGACATGTTTTTGCCAACCTATATCTTGGATAGGATTCTTCTGCATCCCCTAGAGGATACTACGGGAAGATGAGAGAAAGAGAAACAGAATCTCTTTGCTGGCAACCTCTTTAAGGACTTTGTAACATCATGGCAAAACCAGCCTAAAGGGATAGTCTACTTTTTTTGACCATTTCAGTTTCTTATTGGGAGATTAATGAGAAGAGTTTGGAGCAGAAGATTAATGTGGTCTATTCTTTTAACCTGCTCCCCTCCCCATAAATCTCCCATTATTACATATGCACAAAGCAGCATGGTGCTTCACCTTCTCTGAGACACAAGTCCACCAACAAGTCTCTTTCATTTGTTTCCCTGTACTTCCCAGAGGTCAATACTCTACTTAAATAATACCTACACCTCTCCCAATGGATATCCTCTTCTCCTCTGGCAATGCCTCACCACCACTAATGAACAAAGAGACCAAGAAAGGAAAAAAAATTTAGACTCATGGAAATATCCTTTTTGGATCAACTCTTGATCTGAGAGTACAGATATTTAAATACAGTGTGGAAATCAACTGAAATTGTGCAAAATTAATGAGTTTGGTTTTTGCTTCTCTCTCACTGGTAAGTTTTGTACTTTGTTGTCTCCTTTTTTTCTTGGGAGGGATAGATACACTGTTCTTTCATTCTCAATCTCTTGCTCTAAAAAAGTCCATGAGTTAATGTCACAGATGGCCACCACCACCTCAGCTGTCAAATGGAAAGATCCCATGAGCAGAAGAGCTGACAGCCCAGGTGGACTCGTGCTTCAACTTCAGGCAGCATTGCAATTATAGTCCTAATACAGAGGAGAGCAGACACAGCTCTAAACAGCAGACACTAAACACCTCATTGCTGTGTTCCCACAGTGTGCCTGGGAGAAGAAGAAATCATAGCTGCATTTTGATGTTATACAAAGATAAAGAACCAGCTAGATGAAGTGATTTATTTAGGGTCACTCAGAACATCTATAGTTGAATCAGAAACAGAGCTTCAGTACCTGGAGCCCTGTTCCAGTTAACAGTCGTATCTGCCCAGGTGACAGACTACACTTTCACTCCACAGAATAACAAAATCAACTCTCCTGAATACACCCTGTTAGAAATGTTGTCCCCTGTAGCAAGATTGCAAGAGATTCACAAGCCTCCTACGTGCACAGAGACTAGAACAACCCTTCCAAATGCTGTCCTAAATTATTCTTGTGTAAAATTCATTGGGTACAAAACAGGAATAGTAGAAAAGGTGGAAGGAGATGAGCTGTTCTTGAAAGTTTTTTCTTATTATGCAAACACAGAGTCCAAAGATTTTCCAGGGAATTGTTGTGTTAAATAGCCACAGTTGTAAATGATGAATTCATAGATGAATACAAATGTGTAGCTGTCATAACTGGCAGATGACACTTCCTGAAGGATAAGCTTGTACTCTTCCCCAGCGAAGGCGGCGTGCAAGAGTTTCATCTCCTGAGACTTCTAATGTACAAATTCTTTGGCAATTCTTCCTAAGGCGGAACTGTTTTTAATTTAGAAGACGTCAACCTACTTGTACTAGTGGGAGAAATTAATAAGCCAAGGATGCAGGTTGGCTGTACTGTAATACTGAGTAGATATGTCTCCATTAATTGAGGATTGCCTGTGTTCACTTAAAAGCTGTTCTGTCTCAGTGCTTGATCGTGTTGCCTGTGCTCAGAAAAAATTCCCTTGAGCTTCTAACACCTTTTCTGCTGCTGACCCCTCAGGGGCGGGTTTGTTTCATGTCTGCATGCTTCACATGCTGAACCATATACTTCTTGTCTCTGTATGGCACAGATATGAATATAGATAACCATATGTCCTCTAATACTAAGCTGTGTTTGCTTTAATCTGTCCTAGACATTTAGAAAGGCAATTAAAGCAAAGAGAGTCTAAAAGCTGTATTCAAGTGGCCTGGGTTATAAACAGGTCTTTGGATCTATATTTTCATCTGGTTGCTATAACCAGTCCCTACATGGGGCATCATTAAAACCAAGTTTCTTGCTGACCACACACGGGCACTTCAGGTTGCCTGAATACAGCCTTGATAAATGGGGCAGAGTCAGTCTGTGACCAAAAAAAAAAAGAAAAAACCACAAACGGGAAAGAAAGAGATGTTTAAATTCACATTTCAACTCTCAGACTGGTACTCTTCTACCAACTTTATCACCTTTCTCCATGTGAACTCATTCAAAGGCCCTGTGCAAGAGAGAGGGCATTTACTGGAGTTATCAACTCGTCCTCCAAGCTGGAGGAAAACCCTGGCCTAAAGGACTGGATGCAGTGTTTAAGCTTGCAGATATTCTGGCAGATTTACAATGTGTGCATGTACATGAGGATAACCAATGTCCTTCAGTTTCCCTACCCAGTTCTCTGCATGATTATTCCACCCCAGTAAGCAATCTATTATCTCCTGGACTGACTTATTCCCCACATTTAGTAACTCTATTCATGCTATTAAGTGAATGATGCTCTCTAAATACCAGACATATATTATGTACAATTAACTTCCTAAATCTGTTAGGGTAACAAAAACTTGCCAAAATTAATGTTGTGCTCTCCATACATAACCTATGTAAATGTTTCTAAATGACATCAAATTAAAAATAAAAAAAAGAAAAGAAAAAAAGCAGATGCTTTCATTCTTCAGTGAAATTCTGTACAGTTTAACACACTCCCAGGCAGTGGGTATTTTTTGCATTGATTGCTTTTTTTTCTGAATAGGGATGGAGTTGTCCCTTGTGTACGAAAGGAGAAGATATTAAATTTTGGATGGTGCTGTATTTAGGAACAGAATTCAGAAGGTGTACTAACATCAGAAATTCACCAAGAGGTTTTGTTTAGGAGGTGAGCTTCTACTAACCTAAGTATTATTAAGAATAGTTTAAGCAAATGGAAAACACATTATATTAAGTTTCAATCAGTTCATTTCGTATTATTTGAATATTTGTTTTATCTGAAGTTAATTTGAGATTTCTAGTCAGGTTTTAATCTTAAGTAGCTTAAAATGAAGTCAGTGAAACTACCCCAGATTGCCATTGACATCAATAAAAAAATTTTGACTTGTTTGGTTGTTTTCTCTTCTGGTCATTGGAAAGCTCTGCATAAATGCTGGCAGCTTTTCATGGGGAGCAGTGTTATAACATAAACTTCCACATATTACTAAAAAAAAACCCCTTTATAGAACTTTTTTCTTTAAGCTACAAGTTTTCTAGAGGATTTGCAATTGATACTTTGCAAAAATGATCCATAGTCTCTTTAAAAAAAAAGGACTAGCCTTTCAGGTCTGCAATTATTTGAGTAACAGAGGGAATTTCACATTCCTAAGCAGCAGCTTGCCATTGATTCACAATTATATCCTTTTATAAGCCAAAAGCATAGTGTGGTCTGGTGTTTGAGATGACACCAGACCAAGACTCAGATGTTTCACTGAATTATTTATGACCTGGGACAGATATACCTACTCTCCCTGCCTTTCTCACTTCTCACTCTTTGTATGTTGCTCTTTTTCAATGGGACCTGTTTAGGTAGAAATTTCTTTCTTTATGTGTGACACCAAGCAGCAAGAAGTCCTGGCTTTAAGCAGAAACTCTAAAAAAGGAATATCAACAATAACCAACATCCACTACACAGCAAAAATGGCTGCAAAATGGTATATAGAAAAACAATGTGGAAAAAATTAATTTGAGATATTTAAGGTTCAGAAAATTTGATGATTCAGTCTAATTGGGTGCATTAAACAAACTACATTCAAGGGATATGCTCCTGGCATGCTGTAAAAGCCTTCTTTTCCCCTTTTTAAAATGAGAAATCTGGTTAATTAAATTTACTTACTAAACAGCTTGTATTACAACAGTAGAAAATGACAGATGTCTTTCATAAAATTAGTCATATTGTGGTAATTTTCCCCTCTCCCCCAAACATTGTGCGATTATGGGCATATTTTCTCCTGTTAAAAAGCTATCTGTCATAATTGGTAACGAGTTCCATGCAAAAATGTTCTGAAAGAAAAGGTGTTCTGTGTGAAATGCAGAAAAGTTTTCCCGTGACAGATTTTCTCATTGCCACTTTATTCTGCAGGCTGCTAGCTGCTTGCAGAAAACGGCATAATTTTAAAGGCTTATACTTATAAAGGCCAATCATGTATTAATTCATTTGGTATTCATTGAAAGACCTTTAATCATGATGGATTAATTTATTATAAATGCGGATATAATATGTTATTTCATAATATCACTACTGTAATTTAGCAATTAAACAGTCTGTTATTATTTCAATCACTGCCCAGATCTGTATCATGATACAATGTTTTGCTCCATGGTGAATTATTTTATATTACGTATAGGACAATGGATTTTTTTGGAGACTAAACCTTTGGGGAAGCAGGAATATATAAGATAATACTTGTCTCTGATATTCTGCTTTGTCTCTGAGATGATTCATCCTAAATACTTAGAGCCAGCAAGTCAGAAGCTGGCAGTGATTACAGGTCTGATCCAAAGCTGGCTGAAGTCAAGGATGCACTCAGCACCTTGGACTCTTTTGTGAGGGAGAAGGGTATAAATACTTGTCAGGAAAAGGATGTGGAGAGGGCAAAAATCAGGCAGGTGCTCCAATTAAATGCAATCTGAGATAACAAGCAGAAATGGTCAGATACTAGAAAATTTAACCTGTTGTTTGAAAATTTAACCTGTTGATTTTTGAAAGCTGAGCAAGTGCTGACCTGTATTCCCATTCCACTAGGCAGACAGAGCTTCCCAAAGGACCTGGGATGAGGTCATTTTACCTCCATTGTTAAACTGCATTCTTTCACAGTTCTTACGTCTTCTGATACTTTTAACTCAGAAGAAGAATTGGTGCACATTTATGCTGATCCAATTTTACCAGTGTCAGAGGTTCAAATGTTACTGTGACCCACATGGAAAGGCCCTAGGGAGAATCTGGATCAGAAGAATAATTTCCTTATTACAGATGTGCAAACTGTGGTGCTTGGAAAAGAGATACCTTGCTTTGGTACCCAGAGTAGGTGTGGAAACATAAGAGATAGAATCTCTGGCAAATTATACCCAGCCATTTCCCTTTGTTCTAACCATTTGGCCTCATTTCTTTGTCCAGCATGTGCTGTTGCCATGTTGGAATTGACATCATAGCAGCATACAACTGCACAAACTGCCACAAATTCGAAGGCTTTTTTTTCTTTGGAGAGGATGGAAAAGGTGGTGGAAGTTGCCAAGTCTGTGTCTCTGACTGGACACTGGAAAAAATTGATCTGTTACTTAGAGCTCATTTTTAAACCTCCTTTTATTGACATTTAAGTAACTGATTCTTCTCCATCATTGTTAGCTGTCTTTTTTCCTGCCTGTCAAGAGCTTGCTAAATTAAGATTCACAGCCCAGGATAGTTTTCATATGAACCCAAAAGAAGTCAATATGTTTACTTAGATAAATGGTTATTTTACAAGGTAGTGTAAAATGCATAATTTTCTGTGGTACATAAAGCCATGAACCACAATCCATCATGATTGACTCATTTAATCTCTGATGTATCAATGGATGCCTTCTTCAAAGAGCAATCTGGAATAAGTGGTTCACATTAGGAGATCTGGAAAAAAGCTGCACAGGGAGCAAGTGAAGAGACCAGAATCAAAATGATGCTAATGTATCCTCGATCATATGACAGAGATCACAAAATCCTGTTAAACCCTCCAGTGTATCACCCTCCCTTTCCAGGATTCACACCCTCAAAAGCATTTTCTGCTGCTTTTCCTTCTCACATTTGGACTGGATAACAGAGCTATCTGCAACCGGAGATGAGGAGCATTTTTACAGGCTAACAAATCTACTAGAACCAATGGTTTTAATCTCTCCTTGGCTACAGAATCAAAGCCAAGTTCTCTGCAGGTGCAAATGGGATCTGCTCCACTGCCTTAGGTGGAGTTTCACTCATTTACACCATTAAAGAATTTGGCACTGAGGATGTTGAGATCAAAAGGTTCCAGTTGGCAAGGAGATGTGCAGAAGAGAATCTGTCTGGGGAAATATTCTGAGAAGACTTATTTATCCTGTGAAAAGAGAACTCACCTCTCCCCAGAGGAGATTGGTACTGATAAATCCAAATTATACTAAATTTTGGGACAACTCCTCTGACCCTGCTAATTCTAAACCAGTTTGGATAGGCTGCCAAAAACCTGCAGAAGGAAACCACATTGGTGTGCTCCTGTATGTGCATTTTCACATCATCATATCATATCATATCATATCATATGCATATTTTATGCTTTTATTTTCCCCATGCATAACAATTACTGGTGGTCTGTATTGTTCATTTAATAAAACCAGGTTTGGAACATATCCTGCCGTAGCTGCTTGCACAACGCACACCAAAAGAAGTATCATTATCAGTAAATGTGTCTGCATGATTTCACTACTCCATTCCAGAAGCAATTTCACTTAATTTGGAGTTCCTGCATATGCAACAAAGCCTTTGCCATTATTGTTTCAGAGACAACTAAGAAAGACCTGTTTATTCGTTAACAATAATGTTGTGAAATACAGGAAGCAGTGAAATATCAAGACTAATTTAGAAAAATTATCAAAACTAACGTTTTAAGTGAGTAGAATAACACAACCCCCAGTCCCTCACCCCCTCTTTCTCTGGTAAATGTATGCAGATGACTCTTCCAAAAGGACAGCATCAGTATATTTACACTTTTATATCTTTGGATGCTTGTTCAGAATCCAATTTGCTCCTGGACAAGGGCACATCGATGAGTACCTGGAGTGTTTATTTGGATGGATGTGCTTGGTCTGAAAGCCAGCTCCACTCCAGCAGCCCTTATCCATTCTTAACAGCTCTGTACCAACAGTCAGCCTTCTTTCCTCTAAGGAAGGCAGAATTCTTGCCTGTGCCACATTCTTTCAGGTAGCAGGAGCATTCTGCACGAGATTGGATGAGGTGTTTGTCCAAGTCACTGTCCTGTGTCCATCAGTGGAACTTAGTGGGTGCCTAGAGCAGTTTGTAAGAGCAAACCAAGCTTATAGTATTTTCCCATCTTCCAAAACTTCCTGGTTCAGGGATACTCTCTACATATATCAACACACTGAGTTTTTATTACACAGGTTAGGATATACTTTTATATTTGAAAACATCCTACTTAATCTGTACAGACACAGATTACCTGCCAGCAATTATTCCTTCCCACCTCTTCAGGTCCCCTCTAACAGGGCTGGTAATATCTGAAACCTGGCTGAAGTTCAAATCAGAGTCTGTGAGTACTCTGGGGAGGACTTGCCCTTTGATCTGTGTTTCTACCAGTTATGTCTACACTAATATAAAGATCCAGATGAGGGACATGGATTAAGTACCATTGCCTGACCATTCATAGGCGTTTAGTCGATAGCCTGCTCCCTTGCAGAGCTTTGGGTTGTGCCAAATGACACTCCCCAAAATATTCCAGGTTTTGGGCTGGGGGACAGCAGGTACCATGGACAGGCTGGATAATGGCAGTTCTGCCTGGGGCTGGAGGAGTGTGTGTGGATGGACGGGAACTGCACCAGCTCAACAGCACGTGGGGCTACAGGGTGGTCCTTGGCTGTTTTATTCCCAAGACTGACAGAACCCTAGAGACTTCTCCACAACAAATTCACCACCAGCAGCATGAACCACTACCATCACCAGGACTTTCACAAACAGTTTTATCACCTTCCTAAGAACAAGTTTTCTCACTCTGGAAAATTAATTTTAAGACAATAAATGAAGCTGCATAAAGAAGTGAAGGCATGGAGAATCTTTCAAGATGGTCTCCAAACTAGTTTTGCAGCATGTGAAAATTAGTTCCTTTTGAAGTGTTTCCTGTACTGCTTCAATGTCATTTATTCTGTCCGAATGTATTTTGTGAAAGTTAAGCAGAGAAATACATTTAGATAAGACAAACCACTAGTAAGGGTCATAGACTTCCATTTTTATTTTAATAAAACCTTTGAAGACTAACTCATACAATTTGTGAATCACACTTCATGAGAAAGACTTGCTAGAGGTTTTTAATAATTTGAGGTATGGAGCTGATTGGAAATAGCAGAAAAAAGAACTGCTTCTGTCTGCTCACTCTTGTATTCAACCGAAGATAAGTAGCTGCATCATAAAAGTGTACAAAAGTATATTCTTATACTGATGAGAGAGAACATAAAGAAAATAAAGTGTGACAATGTTTTTCTGGTTTATGGTGCTCAGATTGTCTTCATATACAGAATGGGTTGATTATCCTTGTCTAAATTATAGAGATTTTTCTTTGATAAACACATCAGCTGATGATATTTCTATCTTTTTGCAAAAGGAAGTATCTGTGCAGCAAATTAGGAGATGTCCTGAAAGGAAAGAAAAATGTATCTGAAGAAAAGGAGTAGAAGGACAGAGTATTGCCTTCCAGAAAATCACTTTATTGGCTTATTTGAAATCAGAACTTTCAATTCTGCTGCAAAGAAGCAGCAGCTGGATCACTGGATGTCAGCAGTTAGAACTGGGGAATGTCTCATACGAAAGCACAATATAGAACACTATAGATGTCTAAATGCTCATATTCACTACAGCCTTACAGAATATAGTTATCCCTAGCGTGGGAATTCCTGCCTGAAATTATTTCATCTGTGTGGTTTTAGAAAGTTGGACATGCTGGATCAGTAACTTCTATCATCCTTAAAGATTAGTGGGACTCTAGAGGCTATTATTTGCCATTCTGGGGCAGATGCTCAGCAGACTTCAAGGGATCACTGATTTATATCAGCAGAAGGGCTGGCATGCTTATGTGAGTGGAACTGAAGTTTTTCTCAAGAAAACTGAAAATGAGCACTAATGTAAAAAAACCCTACATTTTTATGTAGTTCGGTTGTGGGTATAAATACACTTGTGTGCCCAAAATAACATAGTTGCTGGGTTTATTAAAATGTGCCTATTTTTCCTGTGTTTATTCATAATTAATTTACTAATAAAGATTTCGGCTGTGGTGGAGCCTTTATCCTACCATAACAAGACCTCCTGGCTTCATAACTTCACTGGAGCAACCCACATGATGAATATGAGCTGAAGAATAGAAGCCAAATCCTTCTAGGCTCTGTATATTTGTGCTTGCCAGAAAAATTACGGCCAGTCGAAGGAGCAGGAGATGGAAAGTAGCCACCTCTGCTTTGGCGCTTCTCAGAGTCCACTGAGACCACTGTGCAAGCCTTTACGCTTGGACCTACATAAGTATCTTCTGAAGCTGGATACTGGAATTGGGGGGCAGCAGGGACTGCTTATTTATGAGTTACTTAGCAGTCCTTGATGCAGCAGTTGCCATAAAGCATAGCCTCAGTGCAGCTTATTCATACTCATGGCAAAAGTTATCCTCCTGGGAAGCTGTGTTGCTGGCCAGAAAACAAGAATACTTTACTGCTTCTCTCACAGAGTGTGAGTATAGTCACTCTGGGGGCAGTTTTAGTGTTTGGCCCTATGCCTGGACATCATTACTATTGGGCACTTGAACTGCACACAGCCACGCTGACCAGAGCCTGTGCTGAAAAGATTACATTCTCCCAAACCAATATTTTCAATTTGGCCCTCATGGTTCTGACAGCAGGAAACTTTTGGAAACACCATAGGCTGTGTTTGCTGTAAACAGCATTACCTGAAAAAATCCTGGTGAATATCAAGAGGTTTCATGAAAACAAGAGGATGCAGAAATGCAGTCCCCTCTAGTGAGGTGGAATGAGCTGAAGTGAAGCAGTTAAACAATACGTGCTCCACATGGCACAAAAGCTCAAACTACATTTAAGAAGCTTTTCTGAAAAACCACCTGGTCAAAGTGTTTGGGGTAAACCACCAGAACTCACTTTAAATACAGGGAAGAATATTTTCCTACTTATCCTGAAGCTTTACTTTTTTATAAATTTAAAAACATTATCTTACCTAGAAACAGGACTGACAACAGACAGCAGCACCACGTGTGAGCCTACCCTGAATCTAAAAGGGGAAGGAGCTTTGAGTTTCAAGATGCAAGTGTTCCTATTCGTGTCACAACTGCAGTAAAGTGTTTTGCTATATCAGGGCATAAGGAAATATAAAGCAGCTAAAAAAAAAAGGGTACAAATCTGAATATCACTGCATTTATGGCATCTCATGGTGTCGGATTTCTAGAAACTGTATTTGTTAGTTTTCTTGGCAGAGGCAACTGACTGGAAAAAAATGTGATGATGCTCCAGCAACAAAACATTTTCTTACTTGCTGAGCTTAAAACATTTCTGTGGTTGCAGAGGCTTCTGTGGGACTATTCCCATACCATAATCTTAAGCACATAATTAAAGGCTTTACTGGATCAGTGCCTGAAAAACCAATGCTGATTTCTATTGAATGCACATTATGTTAGGGACAATTTGTAAGCTCATTAAAATGAACAGAAAGGATCCAGCAGATGCTGAGCCAAGCCTCATCTCAGGACTTTCATCAGAGAAAGAGCGTTGTCACTTGTTTACACTTTCACAGGTCACTGAGTTCCCAGACTTTGAGACATTGATTACATCGTATTATCAATTAAGTTAGAGATTTCCCATCAACTTAAATGGGTACAGGATAGGACATGAGGAAATAAACAGCAGAATCATGTTCAATTTGTGATTCTGGGTATTGGGTACTTAAAAACAAACAAAAAAAGCAGGCATGCTCATGAATTCATGAACACAGAATAGCCTCTGCTTTAGTGCACTGTGTGTGCCATGCAATGTGTTTGGGAATGGACATTGCATTTCTTTGGAACAACATTGGACTTTCACCCTTCCTCCCCTTCCCTCAATGCCCAGACTAATAAATCCTCCATTTGTCTCACCTGCAGCTACAATAAAGCTGTTCTCAATGGTATTAACATCTGCCATGGTCATTCTTCTGGAGTGAGAAAGGCAGAACATTTTCATTGCCTGCTCATTTGTGAACACTACTTAAGTAAAGCTGTCACTTGTGTCCAGTTATGGGTGAGTATTTTATAGCACTGTCTCCTTCCTAAAGCTAAACTGACACGGCCGAGCCCCATTTTATAGGCATTCTTAAATTCTTCCAAGCCATATTTAAAATCCTTATTCTCAGACATGGCAGGTGCCATGTGTTTTCTCAGCTACATTAACAAATGCAATTTTGTGGCAACTTGACCACGCCAGTGAAGCAGTAAATTTCTGTAATCTCTGTGGTTAAGAATTTCACACAGGACTTTGCTGGGAATGTGTAAGGCCCATTAATACAGGAGCACAATGAAGATAAAATTAAAATACCTTTACAGTAAAAGTGAAAAAAAAAGAGTGAAGTCTGGGGATTTTTTTTTCTTCTGCTAGAGCAATGAAACGTGTCAGAAAAAAATGCTGAAAGAGAAAAAAGTAGCTTCACTGAGCTCACCCAGCCTACTCTCCTTCTCAAATGACTGTCACCAATTTAGGTGAGAAGAGGAAATTTGGCTTCCACAAATGCTAACACAGGCCTATCCTAAAGCATAACTGGGATGCAAAACTTTATAAATATCTTTTCCAAACCCTTGCTCCCTGTTACAGTACACATATTGTCCTCACAAATGTTTTTGCAGGCTTAGGAAGATGATAGCCAAAACCTCCCTAGTCCCTATCACATGCAGGGTGCAATGGTGCATCTGCACACCAGGGCAGCTGCTTCACTCATAGGATCTGCATTTTCCAGCATGAGCTCTGTTATTGGAGCTGAGACATCTTGGTGCTACTTAGGGCAGCCCAAGACCCCCCCAGCCCCAGCACTTCAGCCGTTGTGAGGGTTGGGAGCCTAATTTACCACTCCCAGAACCAGAGAGTCCGTGCAGCATCATTGGATCTTTGACTTAACTTGCTTTGGAAAGGGATCTATGCTGAAAAATGGGGCTAATAACACTTTCCATCCTCCTGAAATCTTCACCAAACTCCTCAGGACTCTGCAGTAAGTCTGAGGGATACCACTGCTAGAGCAGAGTTTTATACACTGAGACAGAGCCAGGATTCAGTTTCTGGTCTCCAACAGATCCTGAGACAGATTTTGCAAGAAGGTATCTCAATTGCCAGTAGAAAGCAGATAAAAACCAGCAGTTGAGTCCTGCAAAAATTCATATACTATTTTTTTTCTGACCTCTAAGTCATTTCAGCAGATATTTCCCAGATTTCCTACAAAATCATGTGAGCTATAGATTTTTTTTTTTTTTCTTAAAAAAAAAAAGTGATTCCAGCATAATCACCTCACTCCAGGGATTGGATCTCTTGGAAAGTAAAGAAAACAAACTGCTGAGAATGAAATACTAGCCAGGGAGGGAATTGCATTATGGATTGCTCACAGAGTTCTTCAGCAGATTTTACCACAGGGTTTGGGCAAAACTCATGAAGATCACAGATCAAACAAGAAAACATCTTTGAATGCTTATAGTTTGTTGTGAGACAGAAGTGCTCTGAAAGATACACTTAGCAGCTCACTCAATCTCTTAAGGCTTCACACAAGCACGCAGCGTTGGGGAGATCAGCTCACACGCTTCTGCACACTGTGTGGCTGCACTGAAACCAAAAAGGCTGTTCACAGAGTGGCCCTTTGAAGTCAGTGGACTTTTGTCATTGATTTTGAGAGGCCCAGGATTTCATTTGCAGTATATAAGGTTAAGCATGTGTGTAAGTCCTTGCAGGATCAAGGCTTAAATGTGTAAACCTGTTCAGCAAGAGTACCCAGCCTTTAATGTCCTGTGAATGTGGTCTCTTACTTTGTGACTGGATAGGCAGCCTTTGCTCTTCACTTCAGTGCAAAAGCTTCATTTAGTATACACATATCCTTCATAATTCAGGGACTTAGGGTGCAGAAAAAGAAGGTGTTGGTAGAGCTGTGAGCTGCTTGTTAATGGAGCGCCTATGGAAAACTTTGGCTGCATCAGATTGATTAAGAGCCACTATTAATCTATAGTTCTGTCCCTTGTTATCCAAAATGCAGTCCACAGGCCTTCTGGATTGCTCACTGTGTTAGTGGCTGGTATAGAGTTTATACATTAATCACTGGAAACAGCAAATGAGTAAGAGATCCAATCCTGTGTTCAGGGCTCTGTTATTTCACGAGCAGTTTGAGGGCATGGTAACACATTTTCTGCTGGCTTCAAAATCTGGCCACTCCCTTTGTCTGTATAAAGACTATTTCTGCAAAATATTGCAGAGCTCAGGTGCAGAATAGAGCTATGTCAACCATGTGTGATGCCTGTAGAATCATTAAGGTTGGAAATGACTTTCATGATCATCAAGTTCAATCTACCTTGACTACTGAATACCACCATACTGAGAAGTGGATCAGCAACTGAATGAATGGTGATGGATGCTAAAATCCAGTTTCTCTGACTTAAACCAAACCTATACTTAATCCTTAAGATGCTGAAGGTTACCTAAGTGAAGAGAGGAATGAATCCTAAGGGAGACCATGCTTGTCTGATGGCAGAATGTGTTCCTATTGCTGAATGTCTCACCTGTCTAGTGGGGTTTTATGTGTCCAACAGCCATTAGTGTGTGTTTATATAAATATTAATATATATTTATGTGCTGACATGTTTGTCTTTTAAATTAATCAGATTTTCCTTGAATATAAACCTGACTGTGATGCTGGCTATGCTCATCCTTAGTTATCACTTCCTCTAGACCTAACAAGCAAGGCTGCTCTGATGCTGCCTTCCTCAGACCCCTTCCACTCTCTGTTCAGGTGGGCTGTGAACCATCAGCATCACTCACAGCCCTTCATGCCACATACCATGGACTTGGGCGTGAAAACAATTACCTGGGGCCAAACACAGTGCCAAGAGGACACAAAAAACCCCTCCACAGATGGCAGGGTGAGATGCAGGTGTGAGGGACCTTTGGGAGATGGGGATTGCTCTGCAGAATACACTTTTTGCACTCTTAATGAGGCTTTAGCTATAAAAATTTAAGAAGCCAAATTATCACTCCGAAAGCTTTCAAATGCATAAAGCTTCCTCTGGATAAGGGAATTTACATCAGGAGCATCAACTCATTATAATACTGGTGCCTAAATTAGGTAGACTTTGCACTCATGGAGTTTCCTGAGTTTGAGATTTTTTAATAGCATTGCAGCATGACTTTTAAATGCCACTGATCTACTAAGTAGAACAAATAAACCAATCACAGCACCTCCTTTCACTAGATCAGTTCAGCCTAATAAAATTAACCATGAGGAACAAGATTAACTGGATGTTAAACACATTGCCTGGAATGCACTTGTGACGGCTTCCCTCCAGCAGCCCTGGAGGACTAATGATATATATGAGTGACATCATGTCAGTGATATATGGGTGTGCCTGTGCAATCCAGTCCTAACTTCACTAGGATTAGCCTTGTTTTAAGCCAACTGCCAGGTATATGAGGCTTGGTAAGTCAATATCAATGTATTTTACAGAGTTTTAAGTCTTCTGTCTTCATGAAGTAGTTACAAGAGATGTCTAAATTAAGCAAGGCAACAGTTGAGAAAATTTGAGCAGGAGAGGAGGTTAAATGGTCTGAGTTTTGAATATGATGTTCTTCTGTGGGATTGTAAGAAAACAGATGTTTAAAAAGCACTTGGTGGTTTTCCCTGACTGTAAGGAGAGCCAAAGGTGGCTCACTCACATGTAGGTGTCTACATTATCTGGATGAGATGGATGCCACCTCTGGTGCCCAAATGCCATGGACAGAGAACCATCACCTCTATGGGTAACACAGAGGCAGTTGGAGGTTCCAGACTGAGAAGGCAAATTATGAAAAAATATATATGCAGAACTTTTGGGTTACCAAAAGTTGGGTTATTACCATCCCCAAGGAAATTGACAATACTTTAACAATGTGAGTAGGGAAGATGCGGCTTCAAGAGCTCTCAGAGCACATCAGGGCAGCAATTGAGTTATCAGTATCCACAGGCCATGGGACATGCAAAACAACCAAAGGAAGACTCTGGGTGATGGTAATTATAGTCTAGAAATGAGCTCTCTGGGCATTTAGTTCTCTTTTCATATCACGGTGTCCCCCAGTGGTAGGGAGAAGAAGAAAGATCCAGCAGGCAGGCATTGTGCAGCAAGATTCCTTTATTTAATTATTTTACAACTCTTTTATAGACTTTTTTCCTCATAGTCTAATTTTCCAAAGGATCAGCCACCCCTTGGGGTGATTGGCTAAAATCCTAAAACATTCATTGTCAAAACGTTTCTCTACTGTACCATAAACAAAGCTTGGCAAGGTCGCAGGTGTTCATAGCTTATAGAACTCTTCTAATAATCTTCTGTGAGAGAGAAAAATATCTCATGGGACTGGAAAGAAGCAAGAAAAATTCTTGCTAGCAGTATATTTGGATCCACATTTTTACTTTGTTTTCTTCTTTATAATATTTTCTTGTTTCCCTTAATAGATAAAATATTTATTTATATTCTTAGTTCATATCTGGTGATATGACATATATTGTGACCTCTCTTACCTTTGGGGTGATGAGAGTCATTAGGAGGCTTTAGATTATTTTTAGGGTTCTCTGTACCCTAAACAGGGTTAGGTTCCTAAACAGGATCATGCAGTGATCCATGTGCACATCACAAGGAGGTGGACATGTGACTGGCTGCCAGACTTGTGGGAGAAGTGTGTTTTGGCAAGTGTTAGCCCAATATGTCATTAATCAGGTAGTGGGGGAGGATCAGAGACTTGGGGTCGTCCTGAGCCCCTGTACAGTGTTCTTGCAAGAGTTGTTCTTGCTGAAAGAAGACCATGGCTAACATGTTAAATCAAATGGAAACACAGCAAGCCCCTTACAATGACATAAATCATTTGCAGTTAGAAGAGAAATGTAAGAGTCTTTCACTGCTACAATGAAATGAAATAATCTGCAGTGGTTAAAATCTAAGAATTTTGCCGAGATTCTATCATACTTGTATTGAGTGGACCAGAAATGCAATGCTAATAAAGAATCCTGTTCAGAGAAGGAGGTGCTATGACATATTCTTTAGTAATTCTTCAGAGTCCTGAGAAAAATCTGGGAATCTGGCTTCTTCCAGGAGAAAGCAACTGATGAAATCCCATCATTATTGCCCATGGCAAGTCTGTGATTTACCTTAATTTTACCTTCTGCGTGCAACTCAGACTTGCAGTGACTTTATATGGAACGTTAGAGATGTGGAAGAAATGCAGAATTATGCCAGCATTTTTCTCTAAAGGAAATTCATAGTTATGTTATCGAAGTTTCTAATTATAAAATTTCTTTAATTTTTTATTAGTAGGAGGGGATGGAAGATGCTGAAACTTATGGCATTTCACAAGTAAGATTATGGGTTGATTTCTGATTGGTTGACAGAACCCTAATAATAAACCTCATAATTTTATACTACATTCCTCCAGTGATGATAGAAATTCTTTGTGCATAATAGCACCATTTCTATTCAGAAATCTTGTTAACAGTTGTAAACTCAGATTATCATTTTTATTAGCCTAGTGTTTTCTTATTTCTCTGTTACTGACAGGAAATTACAGCAAGTTTTCTGGCTTGTTTTTCATTTTTTTGTTATAATGAAAGCAGTTGCATTCAACTAGAAATTTCCAAGCACTGAATAGAGGACAGTATTGCTAGAAGCCAACAGCAATTTAAAGTGCACAGATTAATTAAAAAATAAGTATATTTAAAGATGAAATTCAAAGAGGATGTAAACTGGTAGATTGAGTTAGGGTGGTTTTTTGTTTTAGTTAAATGTACAGGTATCAGCTTTTTTGTAATTTAAGAATTTAGGAATCAATTCTTGCCACAAAACTCAGCATCTGAACTCAGCTGTGTTATGTTTTCATATTGCCTCATAACAGTAATTTTGACATCAGCTCTGTAACCAGAGTCCCCTGGCTAAACTCAAGCTCTCCTCCACGCAGCCTCACCCATAGCTGGGACGCCCACCATGGGCAGTGGGAACAAACCACCATGGACTTCTCATGACTTTGGTGATTAGGAAGCTCAGATGAGAGTATTGGTAGTTTCACCCCATTAGGCCACTTGAGCGTTGTAAAAGCACTGTTTCTAGAAGAATGTGAGACTATAAATGCATAATTTACTGACAACAGTCTATAGTTTATTCATATTACATCAGATACGCTTCTAACTGTCAGTTGATACTGGGTGAATAAAAACTTATTTCCATAACAAGAACACTGAGTTCAACCCTTTTCTTCTCTGGTTATAAATGGATGGGAGTTTAGGATTACAAGGGACAAAGCCTAATTTTCTGGGCCTTGCAGACCTTGGTGTTGGTGTGGGGGAAGGCAAGTTTTCAGGGCAAAAGCAAGATGTGGGAGCTCCAACGACCTCATTTCACGAGACACCAGCATTTTCTGCACAAGAAAAGTAAACCTCCAGAAAAGTATTGCAGTGCTTGAAACTGAGACAGAAATAGGGAGTGATGAACTTCTGCAAGTGCAGCATCCTTTACCCTCTGCCCTAACAAAGTTGCTGTGAAAGGATGTGATTTTCCATATGGCACTGGCATGTCCTCTCCTCCTCTGTGTTCAATCCCACTGCTCCTCATCTCCACTCTCCTTGCACAACTTCTCCCATGATATCACATTATTCACATAGCAAAACAGACCTTTGAGTCTGGAAAGTCTGATGTATCAATATGCCAATTATTAGTTTCAGGACACCTCTTTAAAAGAAAATTAAGGAAAAGAGCTTTCAAGGAGACAGACGACTAAATCATACTCGTTTTCTAACTCTATCCAATTTCTTCAAAAAACCCCACCCTATGTTCAAAAAGTTTTTGTCAGCATGACCACAAACTAGCAACTAAGTGTAAGAATAATGTTTATTCTGAATACTACAGTAAAAGCTACAGGATCCAGCCTAAAGTGCGACAAGAATTAATTGCAGTTGGGAAAGGAAAGATACTTCAGCAATAATAAGATCCAGTCCTTCCAGTACTCAGCAATTTCCTCTTAAATACAGGACAAGCTCAGCTTTCCTGTTGATTTCATTAGGTGTTGTAGCATTTAATACTTGGCAGAACCACATTCAGAAAGCCTGAGAAAAACACATAGCCTTATAAATTTTGTAAGCTTAAATGCAAAGCAAAAACAAAACACATCTCATTTGCTGAAAAAACAGATAATGTGCTAGTATCAGAAAAAGACTAGAAAGGAGACCTTGGAAATCAGGGGACTTTTAAGTCAGGAACACACCATGTATAATACAGATCTGATTGTATCTGGCAGGCTGGTATTCATGAGAGGTGATCCATAGCATCAAACTCATGCTTTACAAAAGCAATGCCTGGTATTTCATCTCAAAGTTTGTCAGCTTCTTGCAATTAGCTACTACAATGGTATGACAAGGTATGGAGTGGAACATCCCTTCCCCCCTTCTCTGGAGGAAAATACAAGGGACAGTAAGAACTTTATCCAGCACTGGACAACAATGAATCCTGGATTCACTGACCCCACTTGATGCAAGCAGAAAAGTATTTATTTATTTTTTTAAAAAGTTTCAGTGTTGCACTTCCCTACCTAGTAAACAGCTGAACAGGCAGGATGATATCCAAGACCATCTCCTCCACCCCCATCTCCACCCCCCTGTCGTATCAGTGCTTCAGGCAACGTTCAGAGGGAAAAAAAAAAATCACAAACACAAACCCCCCAACTCAAGTATGTGTTCTGATAGGAGCATGGAACAGTAACCAAAAACAATCAAGTCCTCATTGTCATAGTGCGACAATCACAGCATCTCTTCTGTTGAGCAAATAGTCAATTCATAGAGAGAAAAGCATCATGAGGACAGGCATGAAAGCTGTTATTACCCATTTTAAGTAATAGGAGAAGGTCACATATCAAGCCGTTACACCTTTTCATTACATCCTAACCCTCCACAGCAGGAGAACCACACTTATGACTGCGTTAGATATACAAAAGCTTTCAGCTCCAAAAAAGGAAAAGAAAAGATGAGGAAAGGAAAAGAAATAAATTAAATTCATCTTACCAGCACGTTACAGCACCAACTTGCTTGAAGGAACGTTGCCTTTACAGGTTTCTCTTTTAATTATCCTGGAAGCAGAAGGGGGAAAAAAAAAGAAGACGACGAAGCAGGGTTGTTAAATTAGTGTGTGCTCGAATCTTTTCAGTTTGTCGCAGAGTAGAAAAATACCAAAAAAACAGAGAGAAAAAAAAGAAAGGGCACTCAAAGAAAGAAAAAAAGCAAAAGAAAGCTCAGTAATTTAAATTTGCTGTCAGTTCAGTCAGCATCGCTCTGTCCCGCCCCTCTTCCCACTGGGTTCTACTACCTGCAGGGCTGCAACTGACAGCTACTGTGCAAACAAAAAAAAAGGCAAAAAGCATGCTGGGACCATGCTGTCTGCTGTCTCAGTCTCTCTCCACTTCTGATGACTGCAAATCATTAGTGAAAATGTTCTGTTGTTGTTTGCTGAGATTTTTAAGTTAGGTTCTTTGCATGAAATTTAATTTATTTTTAATTGATGCGATGTGGCACGTGACAGAAACTGGTGGTTGTGTTTCTCAGCTCTCCTCAGAATGGAAACTAACCTGAACAGATTGATTTTAACAGTATGGTATATGGAGAATATACCCACACATTTACTGTGTCGCATTTTGCAGGGTTGCAGTCAACCCTCCCCACAACACCTTGCACAAAAATTCTTATTTGAATGGAAAGTCAGGAAAATATTTCAACAGAAAGCAGATAAAACTCCGGCACTCAAAAAAGTTGCCAGTATTGTTTTTGCTCTGCTTTCAAGTTTTCCTTCTAAACTTTTTCAAATCATTTTTGAGAACAAAAAGTAACAGAAGTCAGAGGCATAATGAGCAACCGGCACAACACTTGTGTGAAAAGGACGAACTAATAATCCCAGTACATAAAAAGCTGGTTTTAACCAGATGTTTGAAATGATTTTTGACAGTCTGTGCTAGTGACAATTAGCAGACTGCATACATCATATGAGTGTGAAATATTTGATGAAAACTAACAAGAAAAACAAGTACAAAAGCTATAAATGCAATTTTTTCCTAGCTATTTTAATTGTTGCTAACAGGCTTGTAGCAACAGGGCTAAAATTGTGCTCTCAAAACAAAGATAAGCATAATATATAACTTCTAAATATAAATGTATTCACCAAAATATGGTTCCTGCCTAATTATAAATAAAATTAAAAGAATGAAATGATGCTTTTCCTTAATACTTTAGTAGTAATTGCTTGGATCATGCCACAGTAAATATGCAACATTTGTATTCAGTTATTGTTCTACTTATGTGTGTAACCATAAAATAAAAAAGCTGAAATGTTTAAACTTAATTGAATTACTCTCAGTTTTTACTCAAAGTTTGTACTGGAAGAGATGCCTGCTGAACATGCCTACCATAGACAATTGGCTTCTAAACAGATTTTTAAAAACCTGCAGAAACATCCCTTCTGCAGCCTTTACTCATCAAAGTAGATCCAATAAGGTGATTCCTATGACCAGGAGTTGCACAACAGTGCTCAAGGTGTAGGGTCCTCCCTACAGCACTCTAAGGCTCCTGCTCATGAACATCCAGCCACGATAAACTGGTACCACAGTCAAATTTAAAGTTGTTTTTCTTCTCTTTTAAAGCCTCCAGACCCTTTTAACAGGGAATGGCCTGAAGCCATTTCTGCTGTTGGCAGAAATCGCCTGCCATTCCAGACATGAGGAATAAATTGTCATGGCCAAGGACCATCTATTTGCAAAGTTCACCAAGATCTCGTAGGAGATTTGGGTTGTCTGCAAAAACTTTTGCCATCCCCTGTGGATTCAGTACCAGCATAGCGGAAAAAGACAGCATAGACAGTTATCTTCAAAATTTAAATAAAAATACAGAAGGACAGTGAATTCAATTCAGAAGAGGGGCAACAATAGATTTCCCAAGTAGTAACAGCAAAAATGCAGCTTTTTCCCACTATACTTTGATCTCATTTTACACTTGTGTGGCTTTAAAGCCTTATTTTTGTGCTTGTAAACTATTTTAGTACAAGTTCTCATCCAAGATCAGTGTCTCCTGGCTCCCTGTCCTTTGTTTCAACCGCAAAGCATTCCTTCTTTTTGTTCCTTGTTAAGATATAAAAATGGCAAAAAACCCCCCAAGTGTTCTTGATGATTTGACAGCATTTAATCCTTATTTTGGTATCGTCATGCACACATACACACACACGATCAATTTCAAAATTCTGTTAAATCCAACTAACTTATTATCCATCTCTATCTCCCTGCAAAAGTCAAGGGAGGACTGTTTTTAATGCACTTGGCATTTTAAACAAGGCACTCAGACCTTCAAAAGATAAATAATTGAACTTTGCCTTTAAAGGAATACAGTAGTGCACTAAATAACAAAACCCAAAAAAGCTGGATTTAGCAAGGAGATGCCTTCAAGGAAGAAATTTGACTAATTCATTAAGAAAACTAACAAAAGCTCATAATTCAGACACTTATAGAAACACTTCACTTGTGATATTAAGTTGAAATAAAAATAGTGGTAAAATAAGCCATTATTATCAACCTTTTCTCCTATAATGTAGGACATGAGAAAACACAGGAACAAATGCTGAGGTGTTTAGAAGTTGGTGGAAGTTTCATTCATTTTAGGGTTTTAGCCATGCTGTATGCTAAAATTAACCCTCCGATGTCTCTGTTAATATCTATTTTTGATTAAGGGTCATAGGCTTCAGACTATAGAAGTAAATTAGGTATTATGCAGAAAAACAGGCACCCAGAGAGCACAATTCTTAGAACCTGGAATAGTATGTGTTGGAATGGGAAACATTTTTTTTTTTTTTAATTTGTGGTTCTATAGTCAGTTTTTAACTAATCAGTCATGTTAGAGAAGCAGTAATTAACAGAGGTTTGCTGCTATATAATGCAATAGAAAGTATCTAATTAACCTTTGTATCCTCTACAAAATGCCATCAAATGAAGCATTTTCTTGTGTTGTTTTAGTAAGGGACATTTTTGCCTTTAACTTCAGTGGAGTTATTGATGGTTTGCTTTTTTGTTTTGTTGTTTGTTTTTTTTTTCTTTTTTTCCACAAGTTTTGATGTCATTGATCATCAAAGATTAGCTCCTAAAACCACAGAAACCATTTGGTAAATTTCAATTACTTCTAGAAACCCAAAATCCCAAACCAAACTACACACCAAACCTTCAAACCTCTTTTTGCACTATGGCTAAAATGACTGGGCTATACTGTGATGGTAAAGGGGTTGAAGAAGAGGTTTTAGTATGAGATTAGTCCCAGTATTAAAAACAAGACCTGTAAATTAAAAATACCAAACAAGACCGAAAAGATCCCTTTCCTCCTCTCGTAACATCTCCCTTTGTAGCCAGATCTACGCAAGTGGCCTCACTTGAATGAATAAACCCCTGTGTCCTCCTGCTCACTCAGCCCTCCTGAAACCCTTCACCTCTGTAAAGGGAATTTAGAGAAGGTGTGAATTATAGAGCCAAAAGAGACAAATGCAATTTTGTGTAAACTCCACTGTTAGAGGGAGACGTGGGAATAAGCATGGGCCATACAGCCAGCTATGACTTTCAGCTTGGGGTAGGTGCACGTCTAAGATTTACGACAGGTATTAATTATGTCAAAGTAATACCCAGCCCCCACTGGCTTAACATACCGTATTTCTTTGTGTACAAGCTAAGCCTTCTTTCACACTAATTGCTTTCTCCTGCAGCTTTAAATTGAGGGTGGTTTTCTCATATATTTAATTGCTTTCTTCTGCAACTCGCAGGGAAAAGGTAGTTGAAGGTGGCTTCTAAACAAAGATATACTGTAATTAAAAGCTCTTTTAAAGACAGCTTTTCTGTACAGCACCTGCTGGTAATGGAGTACTTTGTGTACAGTTCTGTGGGGTCTTTGAATCCAGTGCATTATTTCAGAAGTAGTGTGTTGGAGGATTTCTACATCTGATGTGGTGACCTATATATGTTAATCACTGGTGCTGGGGAAAGAAAAAAAAAGGAGACTTCTCCCTTCCCCCAGACAAACCCAGCTCATAAAAATTGTTTGGTAAAGTGGAAACTATGGTTTTAAACTTCTGATTGCCCTGTGGATAACAATCACTCAATTTTATGTTTTTCCCCAGCTGAAAAAAAACCAGCTTGCTACAATTTCCATTGAAAGATCATGATTTTAAAGCATGTAGTTTTGCTTACCAAAATTTCTTCTTAAGGAAGAAAAATTTCTGCAGTTTATGTGATTTAATAAATGACAGCTACACATCTTAGTCCTTCCCTGTTGCCTTGCCTGTGGTTGAATTCATTTTTCATAGCTGTGTTTCTGTCCCCTCGGTACATCCTGTTGTCTTGCAATCAATGGCGGCTGACTTAAAAAAAAAATCTCTATGGAATTTAATGCTTTGATAAATTAATCCATCCTTGTGTGTTAGCCTTCCAAATGCCCATTTCTTTAGAATAGTTTGTGGTGTGAAAGCAAAACCCTATGATAAGAAAGACAGACAGATGCTGTGTATAAATTCCTGCTTTTTTTCACAGAAGAAATAATGTGGAAAATAAGGGTGCCAACTTACTCATAATGTGTTTTGGGGTTTGCTTTGATGTTTGGTTTCATTCAATGGGTGGTAACTGATGATTCAATGGAAATAATAGCTAAGCAGAGAAAGAAAATTGCTCAGCAATTTTGTAATGTTGCAATAAAAGCCTTGGCTCCAAGGTGAAAGGGGATGTTTTCCACAGTGGTGTAAATAGGAAAAGGAGAGGAGATAACCACACTCGCATTACTAACATTAATTTCAGGTGTTCATAACTGACTCCTGTATTTTCTTCTTTACAGCTTCTGAACAGAAAGGGACTCATTAAAGGATTTATTTGGATATTTCTCATTGCTATAGACTGGGTAAAAACAATGAAAAAAGCATCTGCTATGGCCATCCTGAGATGGCCAACACCAAAATGTTACAGGAGCTGCTTATCTTGTGTTTAGGAAATGCCACAATAAGTCACACAGCAATGGGCCTTAAATATTTTAACGGAGGTCACCACAAATACATATTTTAAATTTTTTTCTGATACGTATCTCCATATACCTCAAGCATGTTGTCCCCAGAAGAAAAGCTTCCAGACTCATTCAAGTGTATTTTCACAATACACACTGATTAATAATTCATTCTTGCACCAGCACTGACCTACTGTTATTTACTGAGACTGCATAAAATGGCTCCCCAATGTTCAGAGTCTGATGCCTTCTGATGCCAATCTATTCATAGCTCCTCCAATTGAAAGAACTTGTCAGTTTGGAGACTACATGTTGCCTAAATACACTTTTCCCCAAGGTTCAAATAACCTGTTAACAAAGAAGTAGCACCTGCTTTAACCACACCTTTACTAGGCTGTAATCTCGGAGTCTCTAACCCTTTAGGATTATGAAGCTTATTCCCTGGCAAGCATCACTCCATCCTCTCAGACACTAAATTAATGTCCAAGAATGTGATCACTTTGATGGGACCAGCTGTTTCTTCTGCTGCCAAAGCACTCCAAATGCTTTGGCAGCTTCCTTAAATGTGTTCAGCAAATCCTGACATGAGCTGTAGGAGTGCCTGCTCCACAGAAAGGCACCCATGTGTGCAGCGCTGACCCTCTCGTCTGACTTGTGTGTCTGCACCTTATTGCCCAGATCTGGGAGCAATCCAAGAGGAATTCAGGAAGTGGAAGCTGCCAGCTCCTCAATGAACACCTTTTAGCTTTTGAGCTTAAAACTTAAGAGGTGAGAAATATGCAAATATGCAGACAAAGAAAAGCTTTAGTATTTGTTGAGCTTGCCTGTAAAATCTTCTTTATATTTTGCAATCTTTACAAGAGGATCAAGGAATATCAGGCCAGTCAAAGAAGTATTATTAGCAGGGCTAGGAGCAATGCTTGTCAAAGTTTCATGATGTTTCCTTTTACATAGCCCTGTTTTCAGCTGCTTATGACTTTTTATCACACTACATTCCTGGATTAAATTTTTCTCTGCCTTGGGTCTGCCTTTGATTGCTGGAAATCTTCGCTCAAATCAGCAGAATTTTAGTGGAGAGCCAGGCTGGGGCAAAAGCATCCTGAGATGACAATTGCTTTTTCTTTCAGGAGGTCTGTAAAGATTGTGTTTCTGACAAGATTCAAGCAGGGACTTGAAATTTGTCCGTGGGGTGACAATTAAGTCAGGGAAAGCAAAAAAATACATCCATAAAATTATACAAATGAAGTCACTTCTGGAGAAGTTAGCAATAAACACAAGATGTACAGGCTATATCCCACATGGTTTAGGTGATGGTACAGCATGAATGGAATGACAGGATATTCCCTAATTTTGGGAGTTCAGGAAAGAAGGTTTAGGCCCAGAGAAGCTGCGGATGGCCCATCCCTGGAAGTGTTCAAGGCCAGGTTGGCTTGGAGCAACCTTGGATAGTGGAAAGCGTCCCTGCCTATAGCAGCAGGGTTGGAACTGGATAATCTTTAAGGTGCCTTCAAAGCCAAACTGTCCTGTGGTTCTGTGATTCTCTGATATGGATTTTTGAAATGCCCCTTGGTCTCAGGACTGACACCCACTTCATTCACCACCTTGCATATGGCCATGAGCACTTGAACTGGAGCTAGAAAGGCTCTGAAACTAATGACAAGACAAGTAAGAATGGAATGGAAGCAATACATTAGAAAAGAAAATCTGGACATGTATTCAGGTGGGCAGAAGGAGATAGGAGAAAAAAATGCCTAAAAAAAGAGAACTAAAACTGAGATGCTTCTGGAGAGGAGAATAGGTTGATTATGTAGGACTTCTTGCCTGGAAATAAGGCATGAGCAGTCAGTCAGAGGGATTGGTTCAGACATGGAGCTGCACTGTCAGAAATAGGCTGGAATTTAAAGAGAAATTGTGTAATGAAGGACACATGATTATGTAGCACTGGACACCACAGTTTCAGAGGAAGGAATGAATTACTACAGTGATCTTAACTAGTTTCTCCCAACTTTTTGAAGTGCTCAGTTTCTATAACAGTTATGATCTTGGAATTTTCTTTGCTAGGAACTTTACAGATTCCTAATGTTGTCCCTTTTTTGAGGTCCTTGGTGTTATTGAAAATAGGAGTTAATTATAATGAAAGAAAACATAATAATCCAGCCAAATCCCATTAAACTCTTAACTAGTTTCTGTGCCTGATACTTACTTGGTCCTCTGTGTCTCTCCTGACAGCAGAGCTTTGCCTTGAAGGGCAAGAACATTCCATCTGTTGAGCACTGAGGGTGTAAATACTCTTAAAAAGGAAAATATTTGTCTCTTTGGTGTGTATGAGAGGCTGGAAGACCCAGCGTTGCCTGCACTGGAAATGGATAATCTCCATCTCCCTCATGGCTAACTGTGCACAAATTGTGTCATCTCGTACACAAAGGGCAGATCCGATTGGGGCATATGTTATCATATAGCTGCAGTCACACAGAGGCCCTCAACATGAATACTATTAAAATGTGAAATGCTCATAGATTATTTTAGGCTTCACAGAGAGCCATAACAGTTACTGCAATAAATTAGAGCAGTTGCCAGGCACTTGTGTATCAGTGCACCCTAGCTGTCACTTTCCAGGCTGCAGCATCTCTGCTGTGCTGCTGTGCCGTGTCGTGTGCCACCGGCACCTTCCCGGGGCCAGACCTCACATGTGGGGCTCTGTGCAGGAATTGCCTTCCAGAGATATTCCCATGGTCTCCCGCACAGAGTTTGAGAGACACACAGGGGGCAAAATATGTGCCAAATCCCAACTGCCTGCCTGAACAACTTGTCTTTTTAAACCTCACAGGATTCCAGGCTAACTCCTTTCCCAGATCCCTTCGTTGTCTAATGAGGCAGGGGCAGAATGGGATTTTCCTGATGGCAAATGTGAGAACCAGGGATGAGTTTGCCTCATGCCTGCACCATCAGAAACCCCTGCCCCTTTTATGCAACGTTAAATGACCATTTGCCATGAAGCAGAAAGAAAAAAGACCTTCAGCACAGACATTTCCAGGTACAACTGCACTACTGCTCTACAGCTCATTTTTTATGTTACCCGTGCAAGGTTAGGGATTTCTATGTTGCATTTAACATAAGTAATGAAGCAGCAAGTAATTTTGTTTTTAACTGTATTTGTTTCAATTCAATTGAGTTTAGATAACTCAATGGAACTAGTTATTAGTTATTACAGCACTGAGGATAGATTTTCAAAAGATTTCGCCTTATAAATGCCAGTAATCATTCTTATGTGTCGTACATAAAATAGGAACCTCTCACTGAAATGATAGAACCTGGATTTGTCAGAGGGGAAAAAAACCCAATACATAAATTAGGTGTAAATTTTGATCAACCTGAAAATCGTTATTTACTGGGAAAGTCTTCTGGAGTATGAAATATTTAATTTAAAAATTATCAATTCAGAATTAAGATAATTTGGAAACCAATATCACATTAACGAAACAAAATTCCATGTAAAAGTTAAAATGCAATGTCAGTATGTATATAATATTTCAAGGTATCAAATCTCCCTCTCTGATACAGATTTCACATATTAGCAGCAGTTATTGTAAATGTGTAGTACTATGTCCATGTCATCAATGTGTAAGGAAAGTCTTAAAGACACTAAGTAACTTTTCTGTGGAGGCAAAGAAAGTCAGGGACAGGAAAAAGGATGGATCTCTGAACACAAAGCACATTCCTTTGGAATGCACTACTACTGTTTTATTTCCAAAGCTGTAAAGGTAAAGCTGTAAATAACAAATTACTAGGGCTGATTTTCTGTCATATTAATTAGACAAATGTGACCTGACCAAAAAAACTCCCTATCCTAATGGAAACATTGGAGGGATTCCCTTTGGGAGACTGGATAAGTTTGAAACAAAACGTTCCTAGAAATCATGTTTTATCGAATGGGAAAGCTCAAGTCAGTAGGAAATAGCAGAAGAGACAAGTGTGGAAGATCTGCTGTACTGTCTAGTTTTCTTTCCAATTTTACCAAAGTTTCTTACTGCACAGCTCTAAAACTCCCTGCTCCTTCCTTCAGATGCTTGAAGTGCTAAAGATTATGTTTTCTCTACGTGTGGCTGCTACACTGGCTACTAGATCTTGATTCTGATCTTTCTAAATTCATCTTATTCTCTTTGGCCAACTGCAGTGGTAGTATTAGTAAAAGAGGAAAATATTTGTTTCTGCAGGGATGTGCCCATTTTTACATCACTTATTCAATCTCTCTTTTACAAGACTTATTCAACAACTTCTTTATTGTGTCCTTAGAAAACAATTATCCCTGAAGGGAAGACAAAAAATGTCTTCTCTCCTTGTACTTTGCCCTCTGGTACTCAGTTGCTTTCATTTAGAGATGGTCTGCCAGACATTGCCACGCACAAAGCTCCAGCGTTTCATCTTGTTTTATGACACTTGTGAATTTTGCCTAAGTCTTTAACTCAACAATATATTTTCTTTCTGCTTCACACTGCAAATTTATCTCTAACTTAAAAGTTTTCTCTCACCTCAGATCTCTTTCAATAACTCTGCATTTCAGGCTCTTTTTACCTTTCTCCCTTTGCTACTCAACATTAATTATTTTTTCTCTGGTGGGATTAGCTTGCAGTTTTCTAGGCTAAACACAATTTTGCTTTAAGCCCACATTCCTATCCTATTCAGGTCTCTTGCATTATTTCACTGAGGTTGATAACCTTTACTGATTCTAGTGCTATCTGCAACTTTCATTAGCATTCTGTTTACTCTTTTCCCCTGGACCAAAATGAAGACATTAAGGCCTGACCTGACTCCTGCAGTATCTGCTAGATACCTCCCAGCAACTTCCAACTTTGTTTTTCACTACCCATCATTTAGAAACCTGTAGACAGATATTGATGTGAGTGACCAGAAAAAGATGGGTGGGCAGAGAAACAGTAAAGGCCCCTTTACTCCATGTAATCCCTGCCCAGCAATAACAAAAACATCCCTGAATTATCAACACTGTTTTCAGAACAAATCCAAATCTTATCCCAATGCCAGCTGCTATGAAGAAAACGAATTCTACCACAGCTAAACTCAGCACAGTTGTCATTTAATTGTTCTGAAAAGTCTTATACTCCTGCTTATTTACTGTATCTGTAAATACTATTTTAGTGGATAACAATAGTTGAAGGCTCATTTGCCTTTTTCTGTTGTAGAATGAGTTCTGGTAGTTTCTGGACCTCCTTCTTTGAAAGAACTTAAATTAGAAGGGAGTTGCTGAATGCTTCTTGAGGAGCTGGGCCTTCTTCCAGGAGGCAGGGTAAGAAATTCCCATTGGTTCATGTTCTATTGCCCCTTGGCTGCACATGCAATGTCTCGATTGCCGTGGCAGGACAACGAGTGAGGCATGTAGGGAGCGCCTGAGCTGTGGTGCACTGCAGTCGGAAATCCTCAAAGGAATCCCCAACATTTTCCATAAGTCTTTTCAGCAGTCCTGTGCCCCTGTGGATCTGGATATTCCCCAAAATTACTGGGAGGCCCAACTCTTCCATTTTAGGAAATTTTTTCTATGCTCACACATGAGGACTGAGGGCATACACACATTTCCCTTATGCCAGGGACAAATCCCAGGCAAAGTGGTTTACCTGCAGCTCTAGATCAGACCAGCATGTTTTGGAAGCTTGCTGTTGCTGCCAAATATTAACTTCCAGCTTTCCAGACATCTCTTGCTTCTCAGCACACCCTCATGTTGCACTGTCAGGACACCGGAGCAACATAAAATGGCTCAGGAATCCTTTCAGTCCATGCATCCCACACAGAAACCTACTTTGGAAGTGGTACAAAGCCATCTGCATTGGCTTGGGCTGGAATGTTCAGATTTCTGTCATGGAGAAGATGAAAGGTTAGCCTCAGTCTCTACCACAGCCTAGGCTGGCTTAACATTTTAGATGTTTAAGTCAGTGTAAAACAAGAAATTTCCCTCTCAAAACAGAGCTTTGATGTGAAGGGTATTTTGGTGGTTTAGCTGGATACAGGAAGGGCTAATAGACCATGGCATCATCCTCCTGCTGAGAATTCCTCTTCATGCTCCCCATAATACTAGACCAGTTGGACTGTGCTGCTGACTCTGTCAAGAACAGCTTTAGTGGAAAGGGGATATTAAATGCTAAACTCACTGTCTAATGGATGTTATCTCACTGATCCCTGTGCAGGAATACAAGTTTAGAATCACTGTAGCATCAACTTCAGTCCAGCCTTGTTATTTGTAAAAAGTCAGAGGGCAGGTGGCTCTTGCAGAGATGGAGAAAGCAGTTAATCTACTTAGAAACTTCCCTGTGCTACTGGCTGCTTGGCTAATAGTCAGAATCGCTTTTTAATGTCACATTGGGATGTGTATCTGGTGGCTGTACAGAGTAAAGAAATAGAGTAGTCTCTACATTGCTGTAGGTGTTGCGGTAGGAGAGGCTTCTTCTGTCTCATACAGGAACACCACTGATCTGTGACTTGACTTGATGAACCTGTGAGGCACCTGCCCATTAAGCCACCCGGAGTATTTCCGTACCATGGTATCCTAAACTTGGGTGTCCATATTTCAGAGCCATCCTGGATGGCTGAGGAAACTGTCTTTGCAGCTAGAAGAGCCTTGGGAGGCTTCTAGGTGACCCAAGGCCACCAAGTGTGGAGTTGCTGCCCTCTGAGAGCTGGCTGAGAACAGAGCAAGTTCACTGTTCACAACCTCTCTGAGGGAGGGGAGCAATGGTGCTCCTCCTAGAAAATGGAAATATCTTCCTATATGTGTCAGAAATTGTGTATGGGATACACAATGAAGCACATCCTTTCTCCTGCTCAGAACAGACTCACATCCTAAATCCCAACTGTCCCCTTTCAAAGGAGAGAGTCAGAAGGAATTTCCCTACTCATACTAGGAATTTTGCACTATGCACCCTTGCTGTTTCCTTGGCTACAACTGAACTACAAGTCAAAGTCTTCTAGGGTATGCTTGTCTTGAGCTGACCCTTTTAGCGACTGTCATCCAAAATGAAGTCAAATCAAGCCTGATAGCTTAGACACTTTGTACCAAGGAGAAAACCCAAACAAATCCAACCAATAAAACCCCCTCTGCAATGTAAATTAACAATAGCATTGACTGATCTGTCCCAGAAAAATATAGAATTGCTGTACTACCTCTAGGTTTACAAACATTAATTAGAAAAAGGTGATGAAGTCCACAAGCAAAATTTCCTTAAATAATAAAAGTGAGTGGTTTGTTTAACTTATTAGAACTTATTAAAAGATGTTCTGATCTGAACAATCTGTCACTAATACACCTGTTAACCTATTTATTATTTTACCTATTTCCTAAACTAAATTAAAACACCTTCACAATTTCCATTTTTAAATTACTTCCTTTAAACACTCACTTTGACTTGTTTCTGGATGTATAACTAAGTATCTTCTGAAGACTCAAGGAGACTGAGAACAAATGTGACATAATGTCTTAGCAATAGCTTCTTCACCAGCAAAAAGCAATACAAGAACCTGCAACATTTGTGGTAAGAGTAGCTTGGTTGGTGCAGGACCAGAGGAGGGACACAGCAAACATCAGATGGCTGGACCATCTCTCCTATGAGGAAAAGCTGAAAAATCTGGAGTTGTTCAGCCTGGAGAGGAAAAAGTTCCAGAAGACTTTGTTGCAGCCTTACAATATTTCAAGGGGGCTTGAAAGAGAGATGGTGACAAACATTTTAGCAAGGCCTGTCGTGAAAGGACAAGGGATAATGGTATTAAACTAAAAGAGACTAGATATAAGGAAGAAATTGGTTACAATGATGATGACAACACTTTGGCACAGGTCACCCAGGGAGGTGGTAACTGCCCTATCCCTGGAAGTATCCAAGGACAGGTTGGACAGGGCTTGGAGCAACCTGGGATAGTGGAAGGTATCCCTTTAATGGTCACTTCCAACCCCAACTATTCTGTGATTCTATGATAATATAGTCGATTACCTCAAAAAAGGAGCTCTTAACAGTAATGATGGAGTTTTCTTTTGAAAATAACCATTTTGATCAGTTTCCAAAAATCAACAGTTTTAAGAGACTCTACTAGTTCTTTTTCCAGGAATCTATCCCTAAACATGCCAAAGATAAATTCATCACCATTGTAACCCAATGTGACTGGGAGAATTACACTGGAGAATGATCAGGGTCCTGTGCATTTAACAGCATTTCAAGAAACCACTTCGGAGAGGCAGCCCCAGGTTTTTTTTATGTGTGTCTTTTTTTTTAATTCTCTCTCTCCTCTTTACATTGTGAAAATGATGAGGAAATTGCTTCTGTACTATTATGCAAAACCTTATTTGTCAATCTCTTCAAAAAATCAGGAAATATTTGAGAAAGCTGGGGAGGAAGTTCATACCAGCTTTAGCTAATCTGCAGAAAATCCGGCCTACATGACTCCCATGTCACTGCTGCTCCTTTCATCTATTCTTTATAAAGAATCTATTGAACTTTAATTAATATGAAAAATTCAGGTTTTCATCTGATTTAAATGTGACTGACTTCATGCTGCTACTAAAAGTGGAACAAAGTCCAAGTGTGGTGAAAACAATGCTGAATATCTGGATTCAAGCGAGAATCTCGGAGCCCACAGAAAGTGTAATCTTGCAGATCTGTAATGCTGTGTAACAGATAAGTAGGGGAATGCCAGAAAGTCATTTATATAGATCTCTGTGATAAGGATAAGAGAGTGACACATGAAATATCTATATTATCCTTAGCCTGGAAAGTTTTCTGAAAGCTAATCTCACTCTTTCTAGTCAGGCTGCAGCTTGTTGGAGGCCAGGATATGAATTAATGCTGTCTGAGTTCAAAACAGAGAAGAGACAGTCCATGGAATACAATGAAATACCTCTATCTGCCTTTGAGGATGAGCAGCATGGGGACTCTTTAGGGTCTGAGGTGTAGGAAGAATAAAATATTGGTGCCTGTGTTTCAAAGTGCTGCAGAATCCATATTTTGATTTAACTCGTTTGCAAAGCGAACCCCAAAATTTGGAGTTAGATACATAAGCCATGTAACAATCAGACTGATCCACAGGAAAACACTGAACAATAGAATGATCTCTTTAGACATTAGATATTTTAATCAGGCTTGCAGTCATGTGTCTGTGTCTCCACAGAGATCCTGCTTGAAAATCAGAACTGGTAAATGCTGTCCTGTTCTTTTTTTCTGCAGATGGATAAGCACCTCAGATTTTATTCCCTCTCCAGTCTGTAAAGATTTGAATCCTCATTTAAAAGCGACCTCTTTCAGAAATGTTCAGCAATAGAAAAACACACCCAAAACTCTCATGTGATGGCATTTTACACAGACATCTCCAAGTGAGCTTTAACCTGAGACTGTGGAACTCAGGAGGCACAGTTGTGCCAGTCTACACACCCCATGTCTGGTGGGAACGTGAACTTCACAGGAAGTCCTTGCTGCCACAGACACACAGCTGGAACAATGTTAATTTGAATATATCTACTCAGGATAGCCACCCACATCCAGATTGCAATGGAGAGAGAAACGTGTATCAAAAGGCAGAACTATTTGCTTGGATTCCTGTTGGTTTCTTCCTGTATTAAGTTCCATATATCTGTTTCTACAAGGCCAGCTGCTGTTATGGTTGGCTGAAGCCAGGAAGAAATGTGTGGAAAAATAAGTGTGAAAGTAATAAATAAAGACTGTTGCTTACAGTGAGTAACTGAAATCTACATCTAAGCATTCCTTGAACTCCACAGCTGTGTATAATTTTGGTGGAAAGAGAACAGTGCTAAGATCAGATGAACCGAATCCTCAAAGTGTATTTCTCTCTACTGACTGTATGAACCTCCAGAGTGATTTACACAGTTTAGTGGTGGACTTGGCAGTGCTGGGTTCATGGTTAAACTTAATGACTTTAAATTTTTATCCAACCTAAATGATTCCATAATTCTAATTGGTCTTGTGATATTAGTGGTGGCTGCTATAGCATTGTGATATTTCCTTCTTGAGCTGCAGAACTTGTTTCCCTCAAATGAAGCCTGTAAAAACAAAAGGAAAAAAGGTTTGTTTCCTTGATCTTCTTTACTTGCTAAATTCTTCAGTCATATTAAGAGCCATTAAAGCAGCATCTTCAGCCTAGTTACAATAAAAAAGTTCTAATTCAGGTCCATCATTATGTTTTCTAGACAGATGCCATCACTTCAGTGGGGTCTGAGCATGTTTTAAACAAAATACCTTCTGGCATGTGCAAAGTGCTTTCCTAGATTGTGCAAATTGCTTTCCTTTACAGATTGAGACAAGGATGAAACCTTCTCCCATAGCCCTCAGACTTCAGCAGGGAGGGAAAGGTTATTAATCCTTACATACATCTAATGGTCAGCTTTAGTCTAGTTTCATGCTAAAGCCAAGAGGTTTTTGGGCTCAGAAATTTATCCTGTGATTGCCCACTTGGAGAAACCTGTTAAAAGGCATTGGCCTTTCTTTTTGTAGTAAAGTCAAAACTAAAGCTCCCTCATATTTGAACTTGAGCTGAGTTTGACCAATAGTTCTAAAAAAATCTCATACTGAATTAAAAATACAGAAATATATAAATATTGTCATTCCAGAACCTTGATACAGGATGGCAAGCAGAATAATGAAAGCCTTGGTCATTTACTGAGCAGTTTTGGAAAAAGTTTTCTGCACAGAATGGTCTTAAGTCTAAAAATTTGATGAGAAAATATCAGTGTCTCAGGGTTTATCACACTTGATTAATCCCTGTTTTTTTTTTTCAAATATTATTTTACATGTTTTAAATATTGTTCTGTCTATATTTTGAAATAATTCTGAATTTTTTGCTCTACTTTTATTTGTGCCTCAAACTCAGCCTACAGGACAAGAACAAAGAAAGTCTTTCTCTCCAATGCCTGACACAAAGAAATGTGTTTGCATAATGGTTGACATGGTGGAAATAGATTTAGTTTTGACAGTTTTTTCCACAACAAAAAGGGAAATTTCAAGGTGAAGCTACTGACAAATTAATTTGCAATACTTATTATATACATTCCCAAAATTGAGCAAAGCTATAATTTTGTTACTCTCGGGTAGGCATTAAAGAAACCTTTAAAACTATTATTGGAATTAAATAAGACATTCAGGCATAAAATATTTGTTTCAAGTGTCCCACAAAAACTCTCAGCATAAAGAAAATTCAAATAAGCATACACACACACATCCAAGTCTTAACTAAGATCTTTCCTCTAAGCCTTTTCATTGTGGATGGGAAGTATCTATTCCAGTTAGAACTATTTTAAAAATCTGTAGTGCAGACACTTCGCTCTTTTAGTGTCATGGAGCAAATTTTTTCTTTTCTACAGCAGTTTAAATGCAGCATTATAAAATATTTTACAACCAATGGAACTACACTGAATTTAACTAGACTAAAGAAAATCACTGTTCTGCTTGAAATTGAAACCATGCAGGCAAAATCAGACAAAGATTTTCTCATACAGGTGTTGCTTTTAGGTGATTTTGGTGGAATTAGGATTTTATACATGCTGCTTTTATAAGAGGAGATTCAGGAAACTTCTTTCTGTATTTTCCTGCTGGAGGAAAAGGAATTGGTATTTTGAAATTATATTAGTGTAAAGGGGACAGCAGGATGTTCAACTGATACCAGCTGAAATTCTGGGAGAGGTGAAATGGTTGTGGGTGTTATGACAGAAGGTGACAGTGGCGGATATGTAGGATTTGCAGACTTGTAAATTATGTACTTTTAGATTCAGGATGCTCTATGGAAAAGCTTTCCTGGATAAATGACCTACAGGTTGTCTGTGGTGTGTGTCGGGTTTGGGTATAGAACAACCCAAAGGCATCCTATGGATAACGTAAGAAGGCAGATCCAGTTCTTCAGTGCACCATCATGGTCCTCCTGAAAAACAATGCAGAGAGATAAGTGATCCTGTTAGCCTCCACTTATAAAACTGTCCTTCTCTCTGCTTGTTTAGAAATTCAGGGAGCTGCAGGTCTCCTTAAAGAATCACAGGTTATGTGTGACAGACCCTACAGTGCAGGGAGGGTGGTGGTCAATTGGCAAGAGCAGGATGCCTCCACATGGTATGAGAATCATAGGTAAGAAATAAGTACTAACTGAGGAATTTGAAAGTATTTGAGACAAAACTTCATTGCATTTGCATTGCATTGCTCCTAGGTATCATCTTATTTCCATGCTGCATGTTGCTGGTCACACAGCACTCAATAATGTGCCTCCAGTTTTAACAAGAGTGTGAAAAACTGGGTATGAGTTTCTGGTGTCAGGTTATTGTCTACCTCAGTATTACACTGAAAGGCCCCTGCCAAAGGTGATGCCCCACACAGTAAGCAAAGAGAGATCTCAGCATAAATTCACAAGATGGATTGGAAGGTGCAATACTGCCTCCCAGGCCAGCAGGAGAGCAAGGATTATAACCAGCAGTTCTGTTCCCCCACTTATGAGTATATTTTTCCCTGAGTGTGTAACAGAATGAGACATCCAGCAAGTACAGCACAAGGCTGGCTGTTGTCTTGCGAAGTCCTTTAGGATTGTTTCTCTTATTTGATAGCTATGCCTACATACATTGCAAGTGATATGGATGCCCATGTACGCTATGTTTTGTAAATTTGTTTAATTCACCTCTTGTTACTGAAGCAGGGATTCAGCAAAAATAAAACATCTGTGGTCCTTGACAGAGTGACTTAAAGAGAAAGACGAAAGCTTTCAAGGCATGAAACGTGTAAGAGAATTAATTGAAACAGGTGGTTGCAGCTAAATGGTGCTGTTTAAACTTTAGCATTTCATGGATCAGTAGGAAATTTTACCTGACTACGGTTTTAGACATGCTTCAGAAGGCACAACCAGGGGCTTTAGTTCTAAGTCTTCGCTGGAATTTAGAAACGTGTTCATACACTGCTGATATTTGAGCTGGCAATAAAGGAAATAGTCAGACCACACTGTTTAGAATCAAAAATTATGCAAAACCTCCTTGCATTATGTAATTGTGTTCAGTGCCATATACTTTAGCTAGTTTCTCTCTGTAGTTGTTCTGAATTTAGAACAACTAAATGTTGCTGCCTAAAAAATGAGATATTTCCTTTCATGCTCTAAAGGCACACAGCAAGGCCTGATTTTTGTTGTTTATACCAACGAGTTTGAAAATGGAGTTTAATAGATTTATGAATGGCATCATTTTACAGGGTCACCTAAACCCATAAGGGACTGTTTTCAATGATGAACTTTTCTGTCTCTTTCTATTACTGCAAGGACAGTGCACAGGATAAGGCTCCTGTTCATTTGGCTTCCAGCATCACTCAATGTCAGAGCACTTGAGCAATCAGAAGGGACACATTAAACAAGCTGCAAGTTATAAAGTCATCAATTACAATATATAAAGTAGATTTTAAAAATAGCACGAGACAAGCTATTTAAAAATGTTTAATGTTGATGGTTACTGTGAGGTGTATCTTCCTTTTGTGTTACCTTTGTTACCTTGATTTACTAGGAGCAAATATTTATTATCACAAATCCCTCCAGGGCTGGACAATTAAGATCAAGCAATCAAAAATGAGTGGTCACTTTTGTAGTCTTCCCTGGAGCTCCAGGTGTCCATAGAATTGTAGAAGGGCTTGGGTTGGAAAGGACCTGAAAGATTCTCCAGTTCCAACCCCCTGCTATGGGCAAGGACACCTTCCACTAAACCAGGTTGCTCAGAGTCCCATCCAACCTGGACTTGAACACTTCCAGGGATGGGGCATCCACAGCTTCTCTGGGCAACCTGTGCCAGGGCCTCACCACCCTTTGAGTAAAAGGTTTTCTCCTAATATTCAATCTAAATCTCCCCTCTTTTAGTTTCAACACTTTTCCCCTTGTCCTATCACTATCTATTTTTGTAAAATTACAACTACTAAAGAGACACATCCAATCCTACAAACATAACTGTGTGTGACAAACTATTAATGGCAACAAGAAGAGGAAAAAACAAATATTCAACCTTGAAAGCTGTCTTCCAAGCCAAGCCCCCCATCCTGGATACCTTTGAACATAGATGAGCTTTGCAGCTGCCTCAGTTATCCCCACGCTGGGCTGAGGGCCAGAGCTCAGGCACCAAGGGAGGTTCTCAGGCTGTAGAAGCTTGATCAGATCCCTCATTTCAGGTGGGGAGGAGCAGTGCTTGGGACTAGGCTTTAAAAGGTCAAGCCAGCAGCAAAGGTTAAGTCCAGTGTGTTTCTGACAATCTGAGAAGCAAATGCCTGTGTGAGCAGATAGGCCTTCAGCATTCCCTGGAAAGCTGGCTCCTTAGCTGATATAAATCTGCCGAGCTGTGCTGATGTCAGTGGGGTTATTTGTCAGCTGAGCGTTGGTCCCGTATGAGCACCAAACTGCTTTGCTGGGCAGGAGGAAGAAAAAAGTTCACTATCTGAATTGTGCTAAAAATCGACCAGATTTAACTCCTTCCCATCAAAATCCAGAGGCAGTTGGATCAGGCAGAGCAAATCTCCAGCAAGTACAATGCACACAGAGAGGCACTGAGAGGCGAATTAGGATCCAAGCCGCAACGATACTCACACAGCTGTGCAAAACTTGAACCAGATTAGAAAGGAACTGGAAGCAGCTGTGAGGAGCAGCTGAAAAGGCTCCCTGAAGATATATGTATGTGTCAGTGGGCAGGACTGGCTAACAGATGTGGTTTGTGAGGCGCTCTGCTGCAATGCTAATCAGGCCCACACAAGTAGGACAAGAGCAGCTGAGTGGGGCAGGTCTTTGGAGTCAACCTGAAAAGGAGCCGCTGCCGAGCAGAGGCTGCTGTGTCAGACAGGTGCTGAACAAGGAGACTTTGTGTGCTTTGCCAACAGGCACGAGGAGAGGGTTTATCCTGGAATCACAGCACTCATTCACAGGAGGGCGAAGTTCAAATTCAATCGCGGCACTTTCTGAATTTTAAATACGCCGACGTGGATCTTGTGCTGTTTCAGCACCAATAATGATATAAGAATTATTTATAAGGTAACAGGATGGACTATAACACCACAAAATCTAGTGGAAAACTAAATTAGGCCAAGGGTTTTTACTTTCTCAGTGGTCATACTGATAAATAAACTTTTATAAATAACTGAACTGGCAGCTGTCTTCCCAGTTATTAATTGGCACCCATAAAGCTGATGGTCTTGCATGAGATCTTTTTTTGAAAGAGAATGAAAAATTCAATCAAAAATGATCTTTTGGGTGCACTTAGGGTGTTCTTTCATGGTGTATAAGGTTGTTTTAATCCATTTGAGGAGCTGGCTAACTTTAAAAGTACTATTGAAGGAGAACCAACAGATAATACAATGGTTCAATTTCAAAATTCAGCCAAACTCTATTGTTACTAGAACTAGAAAAGGCAAATTAACCCAAGGAAAGAAGACTATACTTAATCTAGCTCTGTATTTTTTGGAGCCAATTCAGGGACATGCTCCAAGCTTGTAAGGAAATTCTCAACATGCCATTTTACAAAAGCCAACTGTGTAATTGAATAATATAGAATGTGTTCCTCATGCTTGTGCACGTGGAGACGCCGAGGAAAGCATGTGCTCCCTACCTACTGAACAGAAATACATTTTTTTTTTTTTTAAAACTCAAAGATTGACAGCAAAACTTTTGTGGTGCCAACTACACAACGTACATTACTGGCCCCATGAGATATAAAAGTGTAAGTTACCACCAGAATTACACTCAATAGCTCCAGCTGGTCTTATTCTGCTCTGAATACTACAGTTCAAGGCTTTCACAGTGACAGCAACACAAAAAGTATTTTTGGATATTGCCTTTTGTAATTTTAATAATATACTCAGAAATACACTTGATTCTTCTGAAAGATTTTAAATTCAGTGATCTTCACCTGCAAACAAATGAAACCTCATAAAAATATATAGTTTAATTTTTGCATTGGGTATAACAAGGTCATGCAGTGGTTCTAGAGCCCCACCCAACAAAAAAGGAGATATCTCAATTGTTTGCAAAGAAAGCTGGGTCATGTTCTTATCAATTGTCATTTCTCACCAGTGCACTGTGACAGAGATAAAGGTAGCCCAGTCCTGCAAAGTGCTTGTGAGACTGAATGTCAAGTGATTATATTTTTGGTAGGTGGTTTTCAAAAATGAATTGTCTGCTTTTGCCTAGGTGAGTTGTGTTCAAGATTAAAGTAGAGAAGAACAAAACAAAACCAACAAGAAAGACAGGCAGTGGAAATATAAAAGTACATAAGCTTGAGATCTTCCATGGACTATAACACCACAAATCTATAGATAGTGGTCCTGTAAAAATAAGGTATCCATGAAACTTCTGTCCTTTTCTTTTTTTTGTTCCTGCTAAGGTTCTGTGTTCTCAGTTTGGGAAATACCTAACACAGGGCACTTAGAAGCCAGAATTCAAAAATTTTCTTACCTCACCTGAGAAGACACCTCAGAGCTGGCAACTGAGATGTGAAAATAAATTACTACCTGTCTCCTCTCAATGGTGGGAGCAACAAAGACTGTCCAGTCTCTCCTAGGAGATTTTTGGTGGACTTCTGAGCTCCATGCTAACATGAATTGTCACCTCTGCTCATAATCCTGATTAATTCCAATGGGAAATGCTTGGTTGTTGGCGAGATTAAGACTTCTTCCTCAAATCCAACATGGATGAATTGCATGCAAGAGAGAGTTCTCATCCTGCACAGATACCTCTATTTGAATTGACACTGAACTGCTTCCTCAGGCAGGAATTCCTGGAATTAAGGTTCAATATGTGCATGCACCATTGCACTCATCCACACAAATATGTGGTTACACCTTGCTTGACACCAGCTTACATTTCCAAGCTTTATGATTGCAAGCCTTGTTCAGGAATGAAGTTTTTTATGGTTATCCAGATTGCAACATATGTTAACAAGAATATAGAGTAATAATTATAAAGCTCATTCTACCTTTATGTCTTTCATTTCAAAGCAACAAAGAAATATGTGATTCAAAGTGCTGCATTTAAGGGATGTCTGCTAGTATTACCTATTCCTTGTGCTTTTTTTATGTTGGAATTATCATACTGCTGTGGTGATCAGGGTCATTAGTGTAGAATTCACCCTAATTAGGGTGAAATTCATCTTGCATGATATTTGCTCTCAAAATTAACATCACTCTTAGCAAGTTTCTTGGTTATCCCCACTGCTGGTGGAGAGAGGCACCTTCAGGAGAGATCTCTTCCTAGTGTCTTGGATTGTGATAGGATTCAAAGATAAATTCTCTGTGTTCTCTGAGCAGAATTAGAAGGTGTTAGAGATGAGAGAATGTCTTTGCTTCCTCCAAGCAGGAGTCTCTGCACTGTCTGACCTGTGATTTGCTTGGCATTATAAAGGCCAAAATAATCAAGTCCTTGCATCAAAGACCTTTTGAGTCAGAAACTCTGCGCTTATGAGTCATTAGAGCCCTAGAATCAATGGCAAGTGGGGTTTTATGGTACATAAGGTATCACAGTAAGCAGATTTAGGGTCTTATTCCTAACATTAGGCATCCTGTTTTGAAAATGTTAGTTTTAGCCTCTAGTTTCCAGTTTAATCACCTATTTAATACTTCACATGCCTACGTCAAAGAAGTGCTGTGAGATTTAATTAATTTTTGTAAGGATCTTTGAGATCTTCAGATAAGAGGTACTATACTACATAAGTGGCAAGTATTACTACATTACTGCAGAGACTTATCACAGAAAAGGTTAAGGTCAATTAACATTTTCTTGCCATTTATGCATATATTTTCAGATCACAAAAAGAAACTGGTGTCAATTTAGTTAATTTCACTTGTATCCATTTTCAGATGAGTTATTTATAATTGATATAAGTTGAAGGCTTAGAGATCACCAAAATGGCAATAAATTATACCCTCCTTATATGCTTCTAACACCCTATGGTTTTAGACTGCTTTGTTTTAATTGAAATGTAAGTGTTTCAATTAGACATTATAATTAAAAAGTTTCAGGATCAAATGATACATCTTTTAAAAATGGCTCAGGCAAATTTACAAAACCTCTCTATGAGTCCTTGGAAATATCTGTATAGGCAATGCCTCTCTGGGGTTTTGAGTATCAAATCTACAGTTTAATTGAAGCAGCACAAAGGGTTTTTGTTCCACAAAAACTGTTGCTTTACTAGATATCTGAAAAAAGGGATATTTAATTGACTAACTCTAAAGGAACTCTTCTGAAAATCACATTTATGCACTTTGTTAAGCACACAAATGTACTCACATTTATTACTGCAACCTTAAAGGAGTCACACTAAAATTTTTCAGAGAATGTCAAGACCCTCAAATCCTAAAAAATTTGTCAGGATTTGGGTAATTTTTAGAGAAAAAAGCTGTGAGATTCAAGTTGAGAGACATCTAGATCAAATTAACCACACTGTAAATCACTTCCATTACACTTGAAATATAACCCTTTTCTAATCAAAACTATTCCATCTTGCCATCATGTTGTAGTTAAGATCTTGCTTTACATTCTGGCCATTAAAGCTGCTTGAGTTAAAAAATAGAAAACAAGGATAAGGCTTAGCCAAGAACATTTTAATAAATAAAAAATCAACACAGTTAATCACTGTGCTGCTTCTAGGGGGGTCATGTTATTGGAGTATTCAATAAGCCAGGTGTTTTCCAAAAATGCTTTTGAATCCTGAAAGTATTGAGCATAAATGTTTAAACAGATATATATTTGCTGTTCTCTTATTTATTACTTACTATTAATTCAACCCATTTCTAAAAATGTTTTGGGAAATTCTCATATGAATTAGGTGACTAGTCACACCTGGACTTTCTTTAAATCACTCACTCTCTCCTTAAATTGGGTTATAATCTCAGAGGGTGCAAATATTGGTTTTGTTACTGATTTTGTGAGATCAAGTGCTAATATTTTGTTTCTATTAGAAAAACTATTGAAGTTGTGATTTACTTATGCAAGTCACAGAATCACAGAATCACAAAATAAGCTGGGTTGGAAGGGACCCACAAAGATCACTGAGTCCTGCACAGGACACCCCAAGAGTCCCACCATGTGCCTGAGAGCATTGTCCAAACACTTCTTGAGCTCTGTCAGGCTGGTGCTGTGACCACTGCCCTAGGGAGCTGTTCCAGTGCCCAAACACCCTGTGGGAGAAGAACCTTTTTCCAACCTAAACCTCCCCTGGCACAATATCTGGCCATTCCCTTTGGTCACTGGTCACCAGAGAGAAGAGATCAGTGTCTGCCCCTCCTCTTCTCCACACAAGGAAGTTGTAAGTGCAGTGAGATCTCCCCTCAGTCTCCTCTTTTCCAGGCTGAGCAGAGCAAGTGCTCTCAGCCCCCTCCTCCTATGGCTTGTCCTCAAGGCCCTTCACCATCTTTTGTGCCCTCCTTTGGGTGCTCTCTAATAGTTTCACATCTTTCTTTTATCATTGTGACCGGAACTGCACACAAGACTTGAGGTGGGGCCTCCCCAGCACAGAGTAGTTTGGGAGAGTAGAAATAAGGCTTAAGCAAGTGGGGTTGACTCACAGAGTAGAGGAGCTAGAAGAAAAAAAATCTTTAAATATCTTTAAAAAGCTGAGGAGGAATTTCGAGAAGTAAGAGAGAAATCATAAAGAGCAGGAAAAGTCATTTAGTCCTGTGAAATGCTGAGATTCCCATATCTTTATTAGTCTCACTGGAGAAAAAAGCGGACCTTCAAGTAAAAATCCATGGATTTTATATACTAGTACTTAATCAGCTCCAGAATAACTGATGTAATGCTCCTGGAAGTACTTAACAATGTTAAAATTACCTGTATAATAATTCCTTAATGTTGTTCTTCTTCTGACAGCCATGAAGATGGAGGCAGCTAAAACCTTCGCTCGTGCGTACTGACCCTCTGTACATCAGAAAACATTTAATTGTGCCTAAATTGAACTTGATTGCAATTTGTTTGACTACCACAAAGACATCTATGCTTGACATGAAGACACCAGGAGACAGAGAAACCAACACTTCCACTGGTAATTTTTTCTGGTGATTAATCCCTTTCTCTGTTTACAACAGGTACCCTCTTTCCCCTTTGAATTTGGCTTGGTTCAGCATTGCTCTGTTACATCTCTCTCTGCTAGATTAAATAGACATTTAAAACCTCTGGTTTTCTGCTCCTGGATGTACTTTATCACATCACCTCTCAACCTCCCTTCAAGCCAGGGCTGTGCATGTGGAGTTACTCCACGGGAAGAGCATGGAGTTGATTGAGAAAGTACAGCCGTGCACAAATGAACCTGGGAAGTTTTCCTAGGAAAAAAGCTATCTCACCTCCAGAAAAAAATACCTTCAGTGGGAAATCAAGTAATATTGTACAGGTAAGAGCAGATTTCCTGGGGTTTGAGGAGTTGTGTTCTGCAGCCACAACCTTTTTCTCAGGGCAAGCAAATTCATACAGGATGCATATATGTGTGGCCTTAAACAAAAGAAATCCTCTAACCTCCTTAATTAGGGAAATGAAAGCTGTTACTTTCTAGCATTTAAATAATTTTTGTAGATCCACCTTCTGACCGGAAAAAAAAAAAAAAAAAAAAGATAAACCCAACAAGACCAAGAAAGTGTCTTTGGCTACTCATGCCACATAAATATTTAGTAGCAATATTTTCCTTCTTCCCAAAGATTTGCAATTGTCCTTCTGGCCCAATAACTTACTGTAACTTTATATTGAGTTCCTGTTACACTGCAGTACTATATCATTTTAGGTTTAGTGGTTTACCAGGATGAAATCCCCAGTTCTGTAGTGTTCCTCACATTAACGTGTTCAGCTGAATATACAGATGAAAATATCTGTTTTTCTTTGAATGGACCCTTCTTGTCAGATTGTTCTGCAGGAAATCCTTGTCACTATCGTTATCTATCATTCTGCCAATAATTACCTGTTTTTTGGCAGCTGTATCATGTTTACTTCTCCATCACTATGGAAACACTGAATTTTATCAGCCCTAATATAGATTCCTGCAGAATCCTACTAGAAATATTTTCACAGAGTGAAATGATTTCTGTAAGCATTTTTTCTGATGGCCATTTAATCTTCTGTGTTTAACTGATTCTCTGTGAAGCTATTCTTTTATCACAATACTACTTGGTACTTTTCAAAAGAATAAGCCTGTGGGTATTTATATGCCCATATACTATGGACTTTGTCAGAGTTTGGGCACCAGAGTGAAAAAGAGCTACTCAGAATCTTATTCAGGATCGTGGCATCACAAACCAACACCTTTCTTTTTTTTTCCTCTGGGAAAATTTTTTCTTTTCTAAAATAAAGTGTAGACTTTAAATGCCTCTTTTCTCCTTACTCATGATAGAGAACCAATCTGCTCAAACTGAGGTCTTGCATTGGAGACATTTCTGTTGATGCTCCAAATCCCAGAACCCTTCAAACTCAGGGTATTCTTTGAAATATCCTTCAGCTCAGGTGCCTCTTTGGAGATGTTTCAGTTTAAGTACCAAATGAACTTTCTGCTCCAAATGGATGGCCAGAGCTGACTCAGCAGCTCACATTTTTCCAAAGGAAGGAATTCTGACTCTTCTCATCTTTCCACCACTCCATGCTAGCTCCCAGCCACATGCTCCAGCTGTTTTCCACACACCATCTCTGACATTTGTCCGAGCTCTTGATGAGTCACTTCACCCATTAAAGCAGAAGAAAATGAGCCCAGCAAAACAGTGAATAAATTCAAGTTACGTGTTTGCAAGCTGAATTAGCTCACCAAAGGATCTGATAAGCTCTGCAGATAGAAAGAAATGGCTTGAAATGGAAAACATTGAGAAAGAGGAGGACAAGAGAAGGGAGGGAGGATCAGCACTGTCTTTTTAGGCAACAGAAAGATATTGGGTTGACTTAGAAGACATGTCTGCCTGCAGCCTTCAACAGCAACTTACACAACTCTCTTGGACCAAGGACTTACACACTGCCTAAGCCCATCTGAAGAATTATATGAGGCAGGTGTTGTAAATCCCCATGTGAGGTCATTTTAGGCATTGCAAAACCTAATTTGCATACCCAAAGTGATATGTTTCATCTCTTAATTATCCACACCAAACTCATAGTCTCATCAAAGATGACACTCAAATTAGTAAAAGATATTTATTTGCATTAATTAGTGCTGGCTGATATTTCATTCTTTGAATTTACAGCAACTTAATTCCTATTTCTTTTTTACATATTTTCCATAACTTCATGTCATTTTGACAACCCTAAAGTTTACCAGATGATTCCTTGCATCCTATCTGAATATTATCACATTAGTATGTTTTTCAGTTCTCAGGTTTCTTCTGATATTCCAGGATCTATTAAGAATATGTTATTAACAGAAATGCAATGTAATTAATATTTCGTTGAATAAATGTAATGTGTGAGTTGTCTGTTGATATAAAAAAGTAATATATATTAGTTGTTATTTTTTGTACTCTTCAGTTATTAATGAATTAAAAAATGTTTCATCTTCCTCAAACTGAATCTCCTATTCCATCATAATATATCTAATTTCCCTAAATGCCTGCCTATTTTTCTGAATAAATTCCAGCCTGTTTTTAAGACCTGTAAAACTTTATCCTGGGGAGAACACAAACAAACCTTCAAAACATTCTCACAACTGAGAGGGAATGGCATTTCTCTTGGGTTTCCATGGGATGAAAAGAGTAGTGATGGGAAATCAGAATATCTCTGATTATTACTGTATACTGTATTCTGTAATATATATTACAGAAATGGTTGTACTTTGAAGGAAGAGTTATGCTGCCTCAGGTCTGTAAAGGATTAAGAAAACTGTTACAACAAGGGAAAAACTGAGGTAGGATTAACCATGAGTATTACTCTATTGCACAATATTTCCAAATTAAGTCATATTACAGCGCGATGAACTTTTCAGGTCATTGATTTCCTGTACATTCTTGTTAGGATAGTGTAATAGGTGGTCAGAAAGACTCAAAACAGAAAAAAAAAAAAGAAAAATGAAAGAAAGCTACAGAAATAACTGGAAAGTGTTTTAATAATTACAGCAAACACTGGCCCAGTGAGCTACAGAACACTTTCATCTCCCTACTTCTTTCAGAGATTCATTGCTTCAGATTATTAGTAAAAGTTGGGTGCAAACAAGAGTGCAATTTAAAAAAAAAAAAAAAAAAAAAGATCATACAGCAGAATTTTGAATGACCAGCAGCAGGAAAGCTGGTTATCATAATTTGCAAACCATAATTCTCTGCAAAAGAACAGCTATATTTAAATATGGGGACTTAAACAAGAATATCAGTTTCAAAGGCAAGAAAGTAGAAAGAGTATCCTTATATCCTTGGAGAACTTCAAGCATCACTTCTAAGCCTGCTCTCCCTTTCTACATTCTATCATAGTATAGGAATTCCACAATGATTTATAAAAGGAAGATTTTCAAAGGCACAAATGGGAGTCAGATGTCCGATTTCCATTGACTCAGGCACCCAACTCCCATTTGTATTTCCAGAAAATCCTCCCTTAGAGACATGAAATATAAAGTAGTAAAGTAACTTGTATTCTAAGGCCAGGAACATTTGCCTTAATTTTTTACATGCAGTTCCATTTTGGTTTCTTTTGATTTGATATCAAAGCAAATAGAATTCTGCATTTTAAAAAGAAAGACTGGATGATCTAATATCTTTGACATTGCTGGTTTCTGTGGTTCTGTCATGCACACAGTGGGACACTAAATATGAAACTAAGTAATTTAAAGACAATTCCCCCCTTTCAGTCTGTCCTGTTATTTTTGCTTTCTAAAACAAATGTATAATTTAAAAGGAATGTAAAACAAGCTAACTGATACACTTTGGAGTCAAATGAAGGAAAGGATGTAGAGTAGGGGAATTGACAACTTGGCCAAAAATGTAAGCAAGTGTGAATGACACTCCTATCTAACACATTTTTTAAATTGGGATTATCTTTGTTGTTGCTCTTATTGGATTCTTATTTTCATAAGAAATAAAAAATGCTAAAATTATCTTGGTTTGAATTAAATACCAAATTTTTAATTAAAAAATTCTAATTTGTATCAACTATTTTTAACAAAACGCATTTCAGGATTTTTTTAAAAAATAGAAAAGAAAAAAATTCCAATAAAGTACTTATACCAGTTCCCTTCCTTTTTTTGAGGAATTATGCTAAATAGAGTCAACTGCAGTATGTCTAGGTCCAGAGATGGATTTCAGCAGTTCTCCCACACAGTCAAAGGAGGTGCAACAACCACACTTTTTGTCTGAGATGTGTCTTCGTTAACAAGTAGCACATTAAAAATCCACTAAAAATACTAAGTTCAGGCTAGGTCTCCTCTTCACCTTTGGGTTTTTTATTTTTCCTGCAGAACTACCCAACAGGATGACAAAACAGAAAGTATGCAAAGCTCGGCAGAGAGATTTTACACTCACAGTTTCTCTCTGGTCTTGGTTCCTCAATCATTCTGCATCCATTCATAGGATCAGGGTGGAAGGGACTTCGGGAGGATGTCTTGTTCCCCCCTGTGATTCAAGCAGGGTCACCAAGACTGTTGCCTGGGACGACATCAAGATTCCTTTGAAATATCTCCAAGGATGGAGATTTCACAACTTCTCTGGTCACCCTAACTGAAAAGTTTTGCCTGATTAGATTCATTCATGTCCCCCACCAGACACCTCTTTGTTAGGTGACACCAGGACACAATTCAGATGGATAAGTCTTTCCAAAGATCATGCCATGTAGGAAACATGGACGAAATCACACCTTGTTCTGTCCTTTCCCTAAACAGTCCTTCCACAGTACTTCAGCAAGTTTGTACCTCCCTCATGGCTCTTGTGCATGTTCAAGGCTTACAGCTCATACCAGAACACTCTCTGGTGCACTGTCACACATTTGTTTCCTTATTTCATTTCCTTATTTCAACCCCAAACATGCCAAACCTTTCACAAATGAATGAAAAATAAATCTTAAGGCCATAGATATGCCAGACTTTCCCCAGAATGACAGCCAGACAAAGAAGGTTGTGGATGTGGAGAGGATTGGCATGTGGCTGTGGGACACTGGGGTGAGGGCCAGAAGTTGCTGCCAGGACAAGATTACTTGACCATGTCCATGTGGCCTGGGAGGAAGAGGCAGAAAACAGCAGGTTGCTGATCCAACTGAACTCACTGGCAGGTATAATTCTCTACCCTAAAAATGCCTGATGTTTTCTTGCCCAAACTTCCTGTACAATCCTTCATTCTATTTTCTTTTCTTTTCCTTCAAAAAGTGCAGAAAGGACACTTTTCTCTTGGAAATACAGCAACCTGAGTCATCCCCACAATGAAGGAAACTCAAGTGGAGGAAGTGGGTGCAAGAAGTTTCTGCTCGGTGAATCAATTGTATCTTCAGTTCAAATAACTGTGATTAATTTGTGTGGGTCTGAAAAAGGAAGGGAACCCACTCAGGGAGTGAGGGACTGTCAAGATAATGCACATATCTGCCTTCAGAGTACTCCTGATGCTTAGAAATGCTACATATACATGCAGTTATCTCTTCTCCTCCTTGGTTTCTCTAAGGGATGCAGAGTCTACATTTAATCAATATTAGGAAATTTCCATAAAAGAAGACTAAACAAAATGCAGCTGCTGTGTTTGACAAAGGTGTGTTTTACCTTTGAAATATTAGAGAAACAATTTTATTTGTCACCCAGAAGTCGACTGAGTTTGAAAGGAGGCAGAACACCAAATCGTATATCTTACCACGTCTTTTGTATGGAATAAAAGTGCCAATGGGATAGAAAATTGCTTAAATTCAGGGAGAGAGAGGCATCAACAAGAACAAGATCAAGACAAGAAATCCCAGTGCAAAGGTCGAAAGTCCTGAATACAAGGGAATAAACCATTACATTCAGAAGTACATTTTAGAAGTAGAAAAGATGCTAACAATCTGCCCCAAAACAATTTGAAATCAATAAGTGTGTCAGACAAAGGATGGAAAGGAAGTCATGCTGCTTTATATATTACATTAAAACAGCAACAAAATCTGAAATTTTGATCCTTTTATAAAACAATACAGAAATCGATTTTTTTTTTTTTTTTGGAAGGAAAGAAATGAAAGAGAAAAAGAAAAAAAAAAAAACACCAACAAAAAAAGGAAAAAAAACCCACCAGCTGTTTCCTGGCCAAGGAAACCACAGGGGCTCTTACTCTGTACTAAAGTAAATGGCCAACTTCCCAGGGTAGTTTAAGTCCCCTGCAGCCTGCAGTGTCAGCAGAGTTGGTCATTTAGGAATCAGTGGGGTTTTGTTAGAAGTTTGTTTGTCTTTCAATGAAACCACCCGCCTTGCGGCTGGATTGTTTGAGCTATAAATAGAGGAGCAGTGAATGAAGATCTTTCAGAATGAAACACAAAAATATGGGTAGCAGGAAGGGTGAGAAAGAAGGTGCGGGTCAGCTTTTTGATGCTGAGATGAAGGTTGGGAAATACTCTGGTTTTTTATGCTGTAGAATGTGGAGTAAGCAAAGCTCCAAAAAAGCATTTGTCACCCACCCTCTGCAAAGCCATGTTCAGATGATGGGAGCACTACAGAACCTGACCTCCCTCCTTTGCTGCCCTTCTTCCTTCTGTAATAATGAGTTGGCCTGAACCCTAAAGGGCAATTTTGTTGAGTCTGATGAAAATATTGGTATAGGAACTCTTACCGAGTATGCTGCCACCTATATAAAGCGCCCAAGAGTGTTTTAAACTCTACCAAAATAATTCTTTGTTTTTCACCAAGGCAATGAGTCCTCCTGGTCAATCCTGCTCTTTCTGCTTGTTTATTTAAACCAGAATGCTGCTTTCCATTCATTTCACACTGCTTGCCTTTCAATTTCACAGTGCCTTCTAGATGAGTTTGTAAAGTTGCCACTAAGGAGCCCTGCTCTAAGTCTTTCCATGGAAAGACAACAGGAAATGTTCACAGAATTCACACTCTTTTCCCACTGCAACATATCCTGGCAGATGTGTTAGTTACCATAGCAACAATTAAGACCAGCTTTTTCCCTTTTTTTTTTAATAATAAGAACAATCAGTAGCGCCTGAAATGTTTTCAGATAAATTTGTGTCTCAGATTTAAATTATGCAATGTAAAGATCTTCTTGATGATATGTATTTGCTAATATTTCAAAGGGTATGAGATAAGGAACTGGATGATTTGAATGAGCTGTACCTTTTTGTTCTCCCTCAGATTGGGGCTTACATGACAGTGGCTTGTTTCTGCTGATGTAACGTGAGAGAGCTGGAAAGCGAGAAGGCTGGTCCTATATCCAGAAATAAGAAAAAAAAAATGTAGCCCTTCAGTGTCATTACTCAGAGAATTTAAATGAGAGTCAGAAACTCAAGAGCTGTTCTCTGGGTTGGAGAGGTGAGTATAACAATATAGGGAATATTAAATGTATCTCAAACTTCATCACTCCCCACAACCATCTTTAGAAGTCTTCATGCTGTAAAGTTCTTGAACCACAGATCAGTGACAGCACATGTAAATTTGGATCATTGCACTGGTCTCCATGAAGTTGCTATACCACTGCACATAGAAGAAGAATTGAAAGGTAGTTGTAGTAAAAGTTATTGTTCTGGAAAGAAACAATGTTGATCAATTAAGAAAGAGTAATTGAAAAAGGAAACACTATGAGCTGAGTCGAGAAATCAGGCATGGATGAATGCCTTCTACAGGAATGCAAATACTGAGTAACTCCACTCAGGTCACAGATCACAAACTCAAGTTTTCAAAAAATGTGCTTCAAGTGTTCAAAGTGGTGCTTAGGGACATGGTTTAATGCTGGATCTGCCAGTGTTTGGCTAATGGTTAGACTTCATGATCTTACAGGTCTTTTCCAACCCTAATGGTTATATAACTCAAACTGGGCGTAAGGGAAGCAGGGAGGACTCCTGTCCTACCATGTCCCAAATACTCCAGCATTTCTTGTAGCCATAGCTGCAGCCTGGTTCCACCTGACTGTTTCCCTGGTTGCTTTATACTATGTACAGGCACGCAGGGTGTCCCCTTTTGACAGGGTTTACCTCATTATTAGCCAAAAATTTAAGTTTATGACCATCCCTCCCATCCCCAGCAGTTTGGCAAAGCATTGGACAGAAATGCCCGAATAGGTCCTGTTTTTGATGGCACTCCTCGTTCCTCAAAGAAGAGGTCCTGTTTTTGATGGCACTCCTCATTCCTCAAAGAAGTAGTCCAGGCACTGCACCTAAAGAAAACTTGTTTTCAATTCCTCATTCTGCTGTTTTGCTTAGAAGGAAAGAGAGTGACTTGGTAAAACTCTTTCTTGCCTCGCAGCAACCACCACTGAGTAATTGTACATAGATAATCCTGTGAGTGCCTGCACAAATGGAAATATGAATCTGTATTGGGATTGTGATGGAGAAGTATAGCCATTAATTAGATGCCACAATTCTTTAGTGCCAGGAAGAACAAGCCATTACTGAATTTGAAGTGATCCTTGTATTTCCTACAATAACACCGTGTGGCTGAAAAACTCCACTTGTATCCAACTAATAGCTCCTGGAAAAAGAGACGACATATTTTTTAACCTTTCCAAAACACACTTGCTAACATACTCTAATGCTTGAGAGTATATAAGGTCACCTGAAACAGCAGCCTTTACATTTAAAACAGATGTGGCTATATACAGCAGTGAAGGAACATACTGCTTTGGGTTTTGTGTAACAAGCACCGGCGCTTTCCAGCTCTTTGCCATTTTGACACTTACAGCTTACACACAGGACTGCTTTGGAGTGGGATATTCAGCGTGTATTCATAGAGATGACTAAGAAAATTATTTTATGCACAGCTGTCTGCAAAGGCTGGTGCATAAAGATAACTACCCTTGATGCCATGATGATTTTTTGCCTTTTATACCTCTGTTATACCTTTATACAACTTCTGTATTCTTAGTGCTTTTTGCCTTCATTCTTGGACTTGTTTGTCAAGCTAAGAGACCAAACATTTTAGAAGCTTCGTAGCTAGGGGTTAGTGTGCCCCACACCCCAAGGTCCTCTCTAGAACACATTCTGTAAACCAAGATAGAACCATCCAGGGGAAGAGTCCTTGGCGGGGGGGGGGCTCATTCAAGCCTCTCATTTGGGAATTTTTGATAGACATACTAATTAATAAGACCTATAATGATATACCAGATCTTTTGGGGTAGGCATTGTGGTGTGCATTGATGTGCATTTTACCTGGACATAGTGCACCTAAGGATCCTTAAAATAAATACCAAGGTAAAATCCCTTTTTTCCTTCCAACCGTGTTTGACTGTTGATTTTAAGACCAAGAAAAGGCATCACCTAACTAAACATATTACTCTTTGCAGTCTCAGTTTGATGCCTTAAGAAGCCTCCTAGAAACAGAGACTAGACAGGAGTAAGGGAATAAAAGTAGGTATTTATTTGAAAGGCCTTCAAAGGTACACCCTGGGGAGCCAGAGGCTGCTGCCAAGATGGACCCCAAGATGGAGGACAGGTCCTGAGTTCTTCACACTTTTATAGGTTTGGTTCATTTGCATCACAGGGTTAATTCTCCAATTAAAGCTTCAGTTTTCCCCTCAGCTTAACCCCCCCCCCCCCCCCCCCCCTTAGCAGCTCTTTGGTTTATACTTTTGGGCCTAGGACAGCCTAAGTGTCCTTGAAGAGCAGACCCAGAGAGGCTTTGTTACATCTACCTAGCATGAGAGAAGAAATTAACAGGCTACAAGAAACTTTCAGAGTTTCAGAAAGTTTCAGAGCAGTACAGAATGTGAAAAATATAAAAGTTAAAACCTAAGACATCAAGTTCCTCCCATTTCCTTGCTTAGTTACACTGGAGAAGGTAGACTGAAGTTACCAACTCACCAATGGCACCCTTGGCTTGCCAGTTCATCACTACTGGGTCAGCTGTGCTCTGCAGTGAGAGGTGGAGAATTATTCCACAGCCATTTCTTGCTCATGTGCTGTGCTAAGCTGAGGTTAAGTATGCACCTGGCTTCTTTTATTGTGTGTGCCTGAACCCAGTTTTTGAGTAGCCACAGCAGAGACGTACAGAGGAAAACCAGCTTATAATCAAGCCTTCACAGAATCATAGAATCCTGGAATATTCTGAGTTGGAAGAGACCCACAAGGATCATCAAAGTCCAGCTCTGGGCCATGCACAGGACAATCCCAAGAGTCACACTGTGTCCCTGAGAGTATTGTCCAAACACTCCTTAAACTCTATCAGGCTGGTGCTGTGGGCACTGCCCTGGGAGCCTGTTTCAGTGTCCAAACACCCTCTGGGGAAAGAACCTCTTTCTAATATCCAACTTAAACCTCCCCTGACACAGTTTCATGCCACTGCATCAGGTCCTGTCACTGGTCACAACAGTGAAGAGATCAGTGTCTGCCCCTCTTTTTCCCCACACGAGGAAGCCTTTTGGAATTATAATCCACCATGTATTGAAATTTCCCAACCACAGTAAAGATTCCTGGTCTTCTGCTTCTTTGACATCACAAGAGAACGTTTTAAAATCTTTCCAAAATCAGGCTCACATCACAATTTTATACAGTGTTGAGGAAAGATCAATCCTGCCCATTCCAGGTGCGTTTTGTGGAGGAAAGCAGAAATATGTGAGCCTTGGGAGGCACGAGATTGGTAGAGCTGCATTGCCATGAAGGCAGTCTCTGAACACGCACAGATTTCCCTTCCTCTTCTGTTTAAAACTGACATCATAAATCAGAGAAGAAGAACCTCAGAGAAGAGCTGTAGTACAGTGTTGGTGGCATGGGCAGTACATTGGTTTTCTCTTCTCTGCCTGTGGTACAAAACAGTTTGGTCTCTTGAAGAACACAATGATTTAAAATCTGATTAATGAATTAGGCTCATCTCCATGTGCTGGTGAAATGCACACCCCTAAATAGTGCAGAAGGTCAGAGTGGTTTCTTAAAACATTCTCCTGGCCATAAGAACCACACACTCCTTGACCAATGGAGTAATTTCCTCATGTGGTGGATGTTAGAGAGGCTTCTTCTCCCACCTGAACATCTGTGAGTCCATCCAGCTCCTGGGGGTGTGGGTGTGTGTCATGATACCAACCCAAAAATTTGCTCAGAGGGATAGAATCTTCTCTGGAAACATACAGAATAGCTCAGGATGGCCCTTTGCAGACTCGAAGGTGTGAAAAAAGAGACAACTCTTACTTAAATAAAAAATTAAAATAATTTATTGAAAACAGAAAAACTGAAAAATTACAGAAATTAGAAAAATATAAAAATTTGGGATCCTATGGCTCGGTAGATGGTATGCCCCAGGAGTGCAGGGATCTGAGATCTTCTGGCTGGGACAGCACTGCACCTCAGGTAGAGAAAAAGGACTTGCAGTGCTGAGCTGACTTTTAGCTGGTCCAAAAGTCAGGAAAAAAAAAAAAAATTATTAAAGGCTCCTTAATAGGAGTAAGGCTTTTAATGCCCAGCACGGACGTCCACCACAGCTCACCTGCAGAGAACTCCCTCCCCGTGAGCCCTGTCTCATTATTTTATAGTGCCTTTGATCCACCCCAGCCCGCCCACAGCCCGCCCACAGCCCGCCCCTTTGGTTTAAAGTGATTGGTGCTTTCTCTTTGACAGATCATCTCAGCCCACCAATGGCTCATCGATGTCAGAGGGGTGGTATTAGTTGAGATAAGGGCGGTAACATGCCCTCATTAAAATTCAGGTTGCCATGGAGCTTGCCTGCAGGGTAAGGGTTAAGGGGTAAAAATAGCTGGTGGCTGTTAGAAACTGGGGTTTTGGAGTTAGCCTTTGAGTTAGGGTGCCAAGTAATAATACTTTAAAAAAATATTAAAATACATCCAACACATCTTAAAACACTTGTAAAAGTATACAGTAAACACAGGAAAGATAACTCTTATGGTGTACAGGTGGTTTGAAGTTTCAAAAGGGAGCATAAGTTGGGGATTTTTAACTGGGGAATTTTTAACTGGGAATGGTGCAACTCTCCTAATAAACTACTTTGAACAATTAAAAACACTGATAATTGAACTTGATTTTATTACCTGGGCTGATGGGTTAATTTTAACATTCAATTTAAAAATATTTAACTCAGAATTAATTAATTAAAGCACTTAATATGCAAAGACCAAGCACAATTAGGGATTTCATGTATGACCAAAGGGAAAGAAAATATCCACACTAAAAGCTTAGGAGGAATTATTTTTCAAGGCACTTTACACTGGAAAATAAAGCTATGAAAGCCCTGTGAGATTTGCACGGGGTGCCAAGTCTGCCTAAGACAAAAGGCCGATCATGAAAACAAGAAAGTTCATGACTTGTATACAACCCCTAGCAGGCAATTGAGCTATATATCCAAAATCTACAGTCTGAATAGAACTTTAATATCTTGGATAGGGTATTCTGGCTCTTTGAACCTCAATCAGTTCTCTGGGTGGCCTGCAAACAGCTGCTAAAATCTGCAACATGAAAACGTGGGTTTGGTTGCTTTATAAATGCCGTGGGAACTAATGTTTCATTTAAAGTTAACTAAGTCTGTTTGGACTTCTGTGTGCACAGATTTTGGGCTTAACCCATGGAAATGAAGATAAGAAGAGTAGCAGAAAAAAGAAGTAAAATTAAATAGCCTGGGATAAATGAGGATGAAAATGAAATTAAATATTTGTTAACTGGTTCTTAAAGGTTTTAAGGGAAGTTAGGTGAAATCCTAAGAAAAACAACAAAGGCAGGAAAGCAAAGCAAGGAAGGCAAAGCATCAGGAGAAATAGAGGCTAGGCATCACTTTGTCAAGCTATTACTGTCTCTCTGTGGCAGAAGGACTGGAGGTATAAAAGTAAATGTCAGATCAGTTATGCTGATTTCTGTCTATTGCAGGTATTTTTCTGGTCTTCATTATCATAGTATCATAACACTTTCCCATCTAACGATTTATCCTCGCGACACCTCTCTGAGGTAGGGTACTGCTATTATTTCTATTATACAGCTGGAGTGAGCTTGGGTAATGGAGCAGATTCTTAGCTGGCATAAATTGTCACGGCTCCATTAACTCCAGTGTGAGAGGACTTCACGGAGTTTAGGATCCGCCACTAAATGAATCTCCCTTCCCCCTGGAAGCGGGGGAAAGAGAGGGGCAGCAAGCCCTCAGGTTTTCCAAGCTCTTAACTACCTCTCTGCCCAGAAGACCATCCTGCCTCTATTTAGATAATGTGTGATCTTTGGGCCAAGCCCTGCTGGCTTTATTCTTGCAAGAAAAGTCAATGAAGTCTACATGGCATTATTCACATAAAGCCTGCAGGACAGAGCTCGTTAGGTGGCACGGATTGTGCAACACAGAAAGGCTGAAGCTATAGGAACACACCACACCCCCGCACATATCTGACGTTGGACAATTACAGGAATGAAGCACAGAGCTGTCAAGTGACAGTCAATGCAGGGTGGAAAAAGAAAGAGCACACAGAAGTGTGCAAACACACAGGGATTCTGATGTGGAATTAAACCACAATGTACCCAGAAAGTTTGAATAAAAGCCACACAAATTATTTCCTCAAGCCTAATTCAAACAAATCAACAAGACAAGAAAATTGAAAAGAGAAAAGGCAGTAGGTTGTGTTTCTCAGAATACAGGCGTCTCAACTCTAATGAATGTACAAGATTCGAGCTGGTATCATGAATATCACCAGGAGTGATTATAGCTTGTAAAAGTAGACCAGAGAGATGTGCCTGTGTGTGTCTTGGGCTGTAATTAAAGCCATAAGCCATCAGCAGCAAAGAGGCCAGCTGCAGCATTTCAAACCTTTCCTACCCTAGCATTAAAAATAGATTGTGGCACAATAATAATAAAAAAATGTCTACCCAAAATAATTCCAATAAAACAAATTTGCACATCTGATTACTATAATTGATTTCTCTTCTAGATATGAATAAATGACCTAGGCTAAATGCCAGCTCCTTGCAAAGAATTTGATTTAAGCTTCAGTGAATTGAAAGGCTCAACCAGACTCAACATTTCCAACTTCCTAGCAAGTAGCAGAAAATCTACCTGACAGTTGCCATGGAAACACGAACAGGAAGAGCTAACCACCAGCCTATAAATCCACAGAGAAACCTTTCTTAATTGGAAGGCCTTTAACCCACACATTTTTCTCATAGCTGCAGAGCTTATTTCTAAAGAGATTATTAAATTCCTCAATTGACTTATGAAGGATGCTGCCCACTATATTACTGTGCTCTGGGTTGCTCATTCTTTATATCTGTTTCCAAAATTACAAAGCAGAGCAAGGATGATAAAAGTTAACACAGATGTTTCAATGAAAAATCCATATGATGTTCTGAAAATAACTTTAGTGGTAATGTTCTACTAAAAAAAAAAACCAACCAACCAACCAAAAAAACCCCACAAACAACACACCAGGAAACCTACCATAAAAATAATAAGTTCAAGAACTGACATGGCATTAAAGAGATGAGATATCCCAACATTCTCTGCTTTGGGTTCTAGGAAAGATTTTTTAAATGGAAGAATTTCAGTGGGAAATATAACTGAACCTATGTGAGGAGCCATTGCTTAAGTCTATGAATGTTAATTATACAAATGTCCACAAATGTGGACACACGTTCTCACACTAGTAAGTATATGTGCAAATAATCTAATTTTAAAGAAAATAAGAACTGAGTTGCTCATGCTTGTGTCATTTCCTTCAGCATTTTGAAGATTTCATCAATGTTTTGGCAGAGAAACCACACATTAGTTAGTTTCTGTGCCTTGGCTTTCTGCAACGCCATTCTCCTATCCAGGGGTGGCTGAACTTTTTGAAAGGCTAGCAGCTACTTTGGGGCTGAGACTGTTGCCTCATTTCTAAGAAATTCAGCAGCCGCTTGTTAAATGCATTTCTCTTCTCCCATCCTCTCCTAAACAGAGAGAATAATCAGGTACAGGCTCAGAAAGTACTATTTGGTAGGGTGTTTTTAGGTAGTCAAATATTTGTTTTATTTGGTTAAGCGGGAAGATTCCTCTTTTTTCCTGGCATTATGCCACATTTCAATATTTTTATTCCTTATCTCCAAATTCTAAGGACAATAGGAAAAAGATGTGCTATGCACCAAGAACTTATTCCTAATGCAGTCAATTGAAGCACAATTGATTCCTGCTGATTTCAATGGAATTAGGATTCTGCTCAGTTTGTGCTTGGAAACAGACACAGAGAAGGGAGAGCAGAGATGGAGAAATGCCTTTTTTGCCTTTTTTTTTTTTTAAAGCCTGCCTAGAATTTGGATGAAATATTTAGCCCTTGTTCCTCCAGTATTGTGCATCTCTTTGAGAAACTGAAGCACTATGGGGCAAGAACAGGGGAACATTGATGCCAAAAATACTGGTGTAGCAGTGTGGAATGAGATCCAGCACCGTGTCAGAGTGAGAATCACATGTTCATCACCTCCACCATGCTCTGGCTCCTTCTGCAAACAGAACTACACTTTGAAGCCTAAAATTCTGGAAGGTCCCACTGCCAGAAGCACCAGAAGAAGAACGAAGTGAGGTCAGTCCTGGAGTAAACCTATTGCCACTTACCAACTGGGTGGAACCAACTTTCAGTGGGACTTATCCACTCTGGAGTGACTTTATGATGTATATCCCCTATCGCTTCTCTATGCCCAGAAATTAATTTTGTGCCTTTCTGTGCCTTTAAACTGAGCCCGAGAGGGGGGAGAGAAAAAAACCGAGCGAACTTCTCAAAGCAGTTGTTCAAGGTCACAGACACACACTCCTCTGCTTCTGCAGCAGCCAGAGAGGAGGAAGCACCCTGCTTGCTTTTCAGCCAGCTTTCGGCTCCTTTTCTCCAGAGGGACACAGAGAGTTGAACTTTGTTTTCCTGGGACTTCAGTTTTTCCCTTCTTTTCCTCTGGACTGTTTCAACATCAGAACACACCGGGAGAATTTTCCACCGAGGCCCCGGAGGTGGGCCCACACCGACCCAGCTCCGAGGAGGAGGAGAGAGACCACACCTACAGAAGGACTCTGAAATCTTCCCAGGTTTCTTTCCACAGCAAGAGGTTTTATTATTTAACATTATTATTCTTTTCCTGTGCGTTTCTTAAATAAATAGTTTTTTTATCTTTTTCACTTTCCTCCAAGGAAAATCGTTTTTTTTCCTGAGCCTGGTGGGGGAGAGGTGGTTGTAACCTGCATTCTATCAGAGGATATTTTCCTCCAAATTTGTCCAAACCAGCACAGTGACCCTCATGCCACTCCCACATTCCACACTCAACATCCTTGTGCAAACACCTTGTTTTGTGGTGAGTCCCTTTATCCAAGGTACGTTTATACCTTTGTACTATTGAGCCTTTACACGACATGTCAGCAGCTATCTAGGGGAGAAACCTGGGTGCTTTCAATGAGTTTAAAACACCAGTGGACTCTCCCTTCCCTATGCCTTCTGTGGTAGTTTTAGAAGAAAATCTGAGTTATCCAGAAATCATCCAGGGAACTCAGAGGCTGGTGGTGATTGGGCAGAGAAGATTCTCCAGCAATGAGGATCAGATAATGTGGTAACCTATTTACCCATTGCTTTTCTTATTCCACATTGTTCCCCCCACGTTCCCTTGCCCCCAGCCCTGGCCACTCCCTTGGGTTCTCCCTTTTGGTTCCTGTGCCCCAACCCCGCCCATGTACCACCCTTGTGATCTGACTAAATTCCCCTGCGCCCAGCTCATGAGGTCTCTATGCCTCTGGGGATTGGGGGGACAAGGTATAATCATTAAAAGTCCTCTGAAACCCCCGATGGAGAGACCCTTCTCGCCTCCTTCACTGTCACTGTGTTGTAAAGCTGATAGCTGGCCAGTGCAAGAGTGTAGAGCTGTCCAAAAAGGACTACGGGAGGACAGAATGGCTGCCCTGCCCTAAGCAGCCCCGCTGAGCTCCCAGGGAAAGCTGCAGCTTGCTAAACTAAACCTAGCACTACAAGATAAGAAATACACAAATTATTTATCAGTCAGAGGGCAAAACACTACCACTAAAGAGTTTCCACTCCTCCCTGTCAAATCACCTCAGTTTTAACTTGCCTTGTCTTCCTCCTTCTGTTTTCTAACCCTGAGCCTCTCTAGAATGAGTACAGCCACAATATTTGCCAGCGATATGTATAGTAAGCAAATGGCCAAATGGCTCTGCTTCATGAAAAAAAAAATGCCTCGTATTTTCAGGCATGCAAAGTTTTGAATGCATTTTTATGTGGTAAAGGATTAAAACATGACTCTGTTTCCCTACCTGCCCTAAATGAAACTGAACATTTACATGATATTACCTCACTAGTTGTATGAATGGGACTGACTGAGTTTCATTTCTTAGTGCCAAGTAACACTGTGTAAATACTTCGGAGTAAATTAACATAATGAACACTATATTCTGTTGCCTGAATGATTGTTTTCCTCCCCTCCCCATATCGTTGTTATTATTAGAATTGTTGTATGACTGAGAGAATCTCTCTAGGGACAAGCTAGCTTTGCTTAACAACCACTTCTCCAAGTCCATCAGGCTGGCAACTGCAAGCCTATGATTAGCTTAATAAAAGTTAAGGGAAAATTATAAAGTGAATGGAAAATACTAAAGGTGCTGTGAAACAAAACCATAATTGGGTAGCAATACTACAGTGATGACAGCTAGAAAGCATCTGCTCCCTGCAGTATCCTAAAATGTTTGCAAAGTCTGCAGAATTCTGCAGGAAAATCCACAGCCATGTAGTCTCCATGCCTACAGGGATTGGCAATACCCTGGAGAGTTTTTAAGGGATTTTTTTAAGTGACTTAACTTTTATTTTTATCCCCCTTTTTTTTTTTTTCCCTAGCTGTCTGTCTTGTTCTCAAATCTGGATGGTGTGTTCAGCAGATTGCTGTTTTCTATTGCTCTCTGTACACCTGTTTTCCACCACGGAGGATACAGGGACTTCCTAAACCTTAAAGAAGACAAGATTTCTGTTCCAAAGAGCTTGTTTTCAAAGGGCCAGACTCTCAGGCTATCTGACTCCCTGGAAGTATTCATTCCTATCTATGCAAGCAATGGGACCTGAAGGAACAATATGAAGCTCTGTCAGCAGAGGTTTAGATTGGATATCAGGAAAAGATTCTTCACCCAGAGGGTATTTGGGCACTGGAATAGGCTTCCCAGAGAAGTGGTCACAGCACCAAGCCTGACAGAGTTCAAGGAGTGTTTGGCCAACACTCTCAGGTGCATGGTGTGATATTTGGGGTTGTCCTTTGCAGGCCCAGGAGTTGGACTTTGATGATCCTTATGAGTCCCTTCCAACTCAGGATATTCTACGATTCTATTCTATTTCCTAGGCTATATTTCAGCCAGAAACTCCAATTAATTCCTTATCTTGCAGATGATAAAGAAAATTATGTCCATACACTCCTTTTGACCACATATGGTTACTTGGCTTATATCCACATCTGCAGCACTTGTGCTGTCAAGATCTCTAGATTGTTTTAAGAACTTTTAGCTCACCAGCCAACATATGGTGGTAATCTTCATTTTGGCCCAGATTAGTAAGGAAGTCCAGGCAGCTTCATGTTTTCTGTGTTAATCTGAGAAATAAAAATCCTGTGTTGGATGCTGTTTCATGGCAGGGAATGAAATTTCAGTGTTTGCTTTCCTTTTCTTCCTCGCCACTGAGCTGCTAGCAGAAATCCTGTCAAAGCAAAGAAACATGATGTGTATACTAAATACAGGAAACCATAGCCTTGGAGGTCTCTAAACTTATCTCAGAACCCATCACTGAATTCTCTGAGAGGAATTCCTCCCATTTTCAGGATTAGGCAGTTTCTGGATTGTCAGTGCATTGGCCATTAGCACTCAGGAAGGGATGGGAATGGGTCAGGCTACAAAAGCTGAGCTGTAAGTGGATTACTCACTCTCCTTAAACCTCCACCTGGCAGAAATTATTTCAGTCCGACAATATTTCTGCTGGAAAGAGAAGCAGAGGAGCACCTCCTGCCCCTCTTTCTTCACTGCCCTGGGTGTCTGCAGAGTTGCTCCTCTCACATATTGTTACTCCTCTCTGCTGATGAGCTGCTGAAGTGCTGAGCAGGTTTTTTCCCCTCTCTGTTTTATCAGAGTCACTGCCACTGTCACTGATGAGCTCAGCCTTGGCCAGTGTTGAGTCCAACTGACATTGGCTTTATCAGACACGAGGTAAACTTCTAGCAGCTTCTCAAAACCCACTCATTTAATCCCCTGTAAACTCTCTGCTACCAAAGCTTTGCCAAACAAACCTAATACAACTGTCTAGACTTTCATCCTGCCCTCAAGGAAAATCTTCAATGGGAAGGTAATTTCCACCAGTTATTTCAAGCTTAAATCCAGCCATGTTGGTGTATTTCAAAAGTACCAAGTAGCTGGACTAGAATTTTTAATTTTTCCTATAAATAAGAACATGAGAAAGATTTACAGTGGCAATCGTTAAAAAAAAAAAGAAATCAGAAATAAGAAGATGAAAGAATAATGTGATATACATAGAGGCAGTTGTTTATGATACTTATTTTTGGTTTCCTGCTATTAAATATTTGGCTGGATCTCTATCACTTCTTGCACAGAAGTTGTTATCTAGTGGCACTAATTATAATAGTTTTTTTTCCCAGGCTACTGTTTGAATTGGTGTCTAAGATATTCACTTTTTTATTACCTGACAGGTGACTTCCACAATAAGTTTGCATTTCTCTCTCTTGTCCTCAAGTACAGTTCAGCTGTGTTTGATATTTTCAATGCCATTTAATACATTCTGCTGCGAATTCCAACAAACTGTGGAAAAACTTCCGGACTCAGTCTTTAAATATTTTTCTTCCATCAACAAGGTCAGGCACAAGGCTCAGGGAAAGAAGGAGCAAGGAGGCAGAACAATTTTGTCAAGACTGAATTTTTAGAATAGCTGGGGTTGAAAGGGACATGAAAGGTCACCCAGTCCAACCCCCCCAGCAATAAGCAGGGACATCTTCAACTGGATCATGTTGCCCATAATCCCATCCAAGCTGACCTCGACTGTTTCCAGAGAAGGGGAATCTACCACCTCTCTGGGCAGCCTGTGCCAGTGTTTCACCATCATTATAGTAAAAAAACTTCTTCCTTGTGTCTAGTCTGGATTGACCCTTTTTTAGTTTAAAACCATTACCACTTGTCCTGTCACTACAGACTCTGCTAAGAGTTTTGTCCCAGTCTTTCTTATTTGTCCCCTTGAAGCCCTGAAAAGCTTCCCTGGGGTCTCACTCAAAATGTCTCTTCTCCAGGCTGGAAAACTGCAGTTATCCCAGCTTTTCCTCATAGGAGAGGTGTTCCAGCCCTCTGATCACTGTTGTGTCCCTCCTCTGGACCTGCTTCAACAGGTTCAGGGTGGAGTAAACCATAGGATAGTTTGGTTCACAATAGGATAGTTTAAGAGCTGATACCATAAAGAAAGTTTAGATATTAATGAAAATATAATCACTTAAGAGAGGACAGATGGACTATAAGAAGATAAATTTTGGAGATTAGTAATCATTTCATGTGAGAACATTTAGTCAGTCTTTTAAAGTTTAGTGAAATGCACTAAAGCCAGCATGTAAAGCAGAATAAGAGGAATGCTGAACATTTTTCTCAAATATACAAAAGATTCTCCTGGCCTGTAAGATGCTGCAATGTGTAAATATGTAACTTGGAGGAAAAGATAGAAAACTGCAATTTGCTCCTGTTGGAGCTTTGTAGCATTCTTCCATTTTACTCCCAGCTTTCTGAATGCTTTCAAGTGATCCATCTAAGGAAATCAATGGCTATTGACAGGTTCTGTAATTACATTTACAAGCCAGGATTCCTAGCCCTCTGACACTTATTCAAGCGATTACCTACCTTCTAACCTGTTTTGCTAATGATCACCAGTGTATGGATCTGAGCTAAAAATCAAAGCATGTCCCAAAACACCCACTTGCCTTTCTGCAGAACAGTGCTGTGACTGGGGATCCTTGCACTGCCACAGTAACAGAAGATCTGATGAGTACCACTGGGTGGTAAATGCAGCTGATTGTCACAAACCTTTCTTCCAAATTCATGCTGAGTTTGCCATGCAGGTTTGGCTGGGATGGTGGAGTTTGAACTGGGTTCACAGGTCAGTCCTAAATAGGGGCGGTCAGTCTTTTTGTCTAATAGATCTCTCTGTGGCTGGAATAAATACCAATGAGGAGGGAAAACAATATACACATTAAACTTTTTCACAGATTTCCTGCCACTTAGAATGTTGCCCGAAGCACCAGAGCTGGGTTGCTTTGGCATTGTTATCTCAGCTGCCCTCATTGGAGCATTTTTGTGTTGTATGAAACACTTGAAAAAATTCCTTAAACGATGAAAAATAACACATTATCTGTGTAATTAGGGCACTGAACCAGGACTTGGGACAAAGTTTTTGTTTCATTGAATGTTTAAGTTTTGCAGATGAAATGAAACCTTTCAGTAGGACTTTCAGTACCTGAAGGGACCCTGAAAGAGAGCTGTAGAGGAACTTTTTATAAGGACTTGTAATATTGAGAGGACAATGAGGAATGACTTTCAATGGAAAGAGGGAAGGTTTAGATCAGATATTGGGAAGGAATTCTTCCCTGTGAGGGTGGTGAGGCCCTGGCACAGGTTTACCAGAGAAGCTGTGGCTGCCCCATCCCTGGAAGTGTTCAAGGCCAGGCTGGATGGGGCTTGGAGCAACCTGGGATGGTGGAAGGCATCCCTGCCCACGATTGGAGGACTGGAACAGGATTACTTTTAAGGTCTGTTCCAACACAAACCATTCTATGATTCTATAAATCTATGTTTCTATGAAAAACCTCAGCAGATACATGCCCAGTACACAGATCAGTGGCTGGGTTACACTCTGATGGCCATATTGGAGTGAAACCCTGTAAGGAGAATTGGGAGTTGATACCTCTGAGAGCTGCCAAGAGCTTTGGTCACTCTGCCTTTGGGTAGCAGAATCATTGTACAGCAGCTGTCTGCTTTGTCAATCTAGTTTGTCAAATTATATTATCTTTGCTGGGAAGAAAAATCTGACAAAAGAATTTGGGGCCCCATTAAGTTTAAAAAACTATCTGTATTTCTGGTAAGCATTATATTTGTTCATAGAAAAAAAAAATATGCTCACAATATCAATCCATGTTTTATTGATAAATCTTCCAGAAACTCTTTCAAACTATGTGCATGAAAGCTCTATTCCTGCATGGTCCTCAGGTAAGGTGGCTTTTCTACTGATCACTGCCCTTTTGAAACTCAGTAACTTCACCTAAATCTAACAGAAATACACTAAACTCCAGATGCCTCATCTCTGAGTCAGTGGAAAGAGTGAAACCTGAGCAACAGATGAACAGAGAGAGAAGCACAAATATCCTGAGTACCTGGTAGCATCTGCTACCAGAAACAGTTCCTGCACCACCTAGAAACTGCTGCTAAAGCCCTTTCTGCTTAGTAACTCCTACTACCTGACAGCATCTCTTGCTCATCTCTTGCAGACTGCTGAGTCCACTTGCCATAAGTGAAAATACTCTGTGGGAGGAAAAATAGTTACATTAGGTTTTCTTTGCTCTCCTACATGAAGGCTTTTTTAAATTCCAAAGGAAGTGCTTTAATATTATTATTATTATTATTATTATTATTATTATCATTATTATTATTATATTATTATTTTAAACATAAAAAATTGACTCAAACAGATACTAAATATTCAAAATAGAATCCGAAATGGTTTCGTGAAGCTGGAGGATCACTAAACTAGTTCCTGTATTGGAAACTTCCTCCACAGCAACCAGTATGTGCTGCCAATAAATCACAGGTGTTCCCAGTCCACAAAAAGGTGAAAGAAATAAAATGTGACACGTTTGATAGCTTTGAGGTGTGCAAACCTAAGTGTGTGTGCCTATACATTTGGCAAGGCTACTTGTCTTTTCAGAAATCTGCAAGACTAAAAAAGAGTCCACCCCTGCCATAAAGCTGTAAAGAATCTCAGTGTTATAAAGGGGACTCTACAGTCTCTCAGTCTTTCACAAACAGGTATTTTGTGCTCTCTTTTCCTTCAGATGGTGAGTGTAATAAGAGAAATATGATAAAGAGATAAGGGGCATTAGCAGCCTGCTCTGAGACTTGACAACACACTGAGTGGAGGGAGATGCAAAAGGGGATGGTATGAAGAGAGACTCGAGGAAGAAAAATAGAGGAGACCAAGGGTGTTACTGGATCCATTCTGAAGTGAGTGGACAGCTCAATATTCATTACAGAGAGTGCAGCATTTAACCCCAAATTTGCTGATGGAATAAGACCCTCCTTTAACATCATCAAAGTTGCTATGGCAAGGTATAGCTTTTTTCCTTGCTTTTAAGCCATGTTCTTGTCCTTTGTGTCCTTATTTTTCCCCCCTCAGCATTACTAAACTCATATGAGCACATTGTGGGGGCTGGTTTGCCTGGTTTACTTTCAGTTTGGAAAGATGGGAAAAGACTTCTTGATGAGCTCATCTGAGATGGGGTGCTCCCACTGAATGTCTGTATGAGAGAGAAGGTGAGTGCTCTGCTTGCTGACATCACAGAGCACTGGACTTCTTTAGTACATTCTGCTTCATTAAATGCTTCACAGTTGCTGATGGGATCCTGTGTGTGCTGTGGAAGGCAGCCTTCAGCTGTGCCTGGAGCCAGGCTTGCATACCTGCCTCCTAAATGGAGACTAAAGCTGATCTTAAATGTAGCCTTGGAGGCTGTGGGCTTATAGGAAATTAATGATCATGGGGCAATTCTGGTGCAGTAAGCTGAACTTATCCTTTCTGTCCATAACTGGATGGACATGTGCAAGCTGCCTGTTAAAAAATATTCATCGCTAAGATAAGCCCTGCACCAATCTTGGCCATTGACTGGGAGTGAGTAATTTGGGCCAGGTAAAATTCATGCCAGACCCTGTGCTGAGAATTTCAAGGAAGTGCAGTCCTTGGAATGTGGGTGCTTGTGTCTTGCACACTGCCACATTGACTTGATTGGTGTAGATATAGCCAGAGCATCCCTCTCTCTGTCATTAGAATTATCTTGAAGAAATGATATCCTATTGCCTGTCATTGCTTATAACTCTATAAAGCAGTCTTTTTCCCCAGGTCATCAGCCACTGCCACTGAGTGGCAAAAAACCAAAAGGAGTAAATTAAAATGTGAAAAACCCCAGTTCATGTAAAATACTTAACTGCACCACTTCATGTAGAACACAGTATTTGCTCTAACCTAAAATGTGCTTTGTTTCAGATTGAGGAAAAATTAAGACTTTGAATTAATATATCTTATAAAAAAGCCTCACAGAATTTTGAACAAGTAAAACTTAATTTATTATTTTATATAATGTCTTTAACTTTTTTTTTTTTAGAATTAAGTCAGGTAAGTTGAGCTGAATTTATAAACTACATGGACTGTACAAAACCTGCATTTTTCTAGTGCAAAGAAATTGGGCCAAACTATTCTCCATTTTATGTGAAAAATTATACTGCCTGAATATTGGAAATGTCACTATTTCAATAAATTTTTTTTCATGTTATGCTGTTTGATCAAAGGTGAAGACCACCTCAAGTGCAAGTTAAATGTTAATGCTTTTTCTTTTCATACGTTGGCTTTCTGAACATTTACAGAGCAGCTGTGTTTCTTTGCATTTCAATGATAAGTTGAGCCATTTCAAAAGACAACAAAATCAATTAAGAACTTCACATTCTGGTTTAGATTGATTTATTTTAAATGCTGCACACTGTGGCCAGGATGAAGAGGAGATGGGTCACAATCCCTGTGAGCCTGTAATTTGCTGTCTCATCTCCACAGCAGAGCATATACTTTTTCCCTTGAAAACTCCAGTTTGTCTCTGTTGTGGTGGAAATCCTTTCTTGCAGATTGGATATGAAACTTTGTGTCATTCTGTGACTTGTTCTCCTTTACATGTATTACCTCTAATTGAAAATTTCAATCCTGTTCACCTCTTGCATTTACTTCTTTCACATTTTCCTGTTGCTTCCCCATTTTAAGAGTCAGTTTGGACCATCCCACTAAAGTGTTAGCTCAGAGTTAACCTCTCAGGTTTCCCTTGAAATGTTTCAGATTCTCTCCCAGCTCCAGCTCACCAGAGATGATTTTCTCATGGATTAGACTCACCACCTCCAGCTTCTTCAGCCTGAGTTGCTTTTTTACTTACTAACATATCCTCCTGGTCAAATATATTCTACCCCCGTGGCAAAACCAAACAAATTCTTTGAGGCAAGTGAAAGAGGCTGGTTTTTTTCACCAGTTCTCAAAGGCTGTTTCACCTCCCCTGTGAATAATTTTGGCTCATGACTCTGCTGGATTTAACACAGGTGCACAGACTAGCTGAAAATGGGATGTTAACACTCAGCTTGGGGAAAACTCTGACATAGTTCTGAGTTCCTAAGTCTTCTCTTTCCTCACTGAACACCCTCCTGTTTCAGTGCAGGTGGAGATCTGGCTAACCAACACCACATGCTGGCCCTTCTCTGTTAGGAACAAGTCACACCATGTGACTTGTTTTATCTTTCTGGACCCTACTGGGTCCAGAGTCTTTCAAGAAGTTTATACAAATTAAACAGCTAAACTTTGGCATTTTACTTCCCCCCCCCCCCCCCCCATTTTTGTGCTACATTATTTGATTTTCTTTATTTTTTCCCATTATATTGTATACTATTTTCCATCACTCTTGCTACAAGACTGTGTAATGAGCCAACATACAGCACACCGAGAAAGGTGTTTGCCAGATTTCCAAGAGGTATCTGTTGGGAACTTTGTTTTTTGCTGTGTACATGGACAGTAAATATGCCTGCTCCTTTGGTATGGAAATAATCTTCAGGCTGTACCATCAATATTCATTCCATATCACACCAATTAACAAACTGTGAATAATTGGGAACTAAGCATGAATGCATGTAGGACCATGATCACCCAGGTAGTGACTAATAAGGACTTGTTTGAAGTAATCACACACAAATTTAATTTTAATATGGTTGATTTGGTTTTTTTTTTATTTTCCAGAAATGTGTCTTAATGTTTATTAAACAATTTAGCTCACACTCAACTTTTTAGGAAATTTTAATTGTTTTAAAAACCTGCCTTTAATCACCAGAACAGATTATTCAATTGATAACAAAATGCTTGATTTTGCTAGCATCAAACTCAGTATGTAAAATGATGTTTTAAATACCTTTTATACTTTTCGATATAATCAAAATGATGCTTTGCATTTCAGAGTTACTCTTCTGCTTGGATAACATTTTAAAAAGAAAAAACATGAAAATTGCTAAACAAACCTAAAACCCTCCAAAAATTGCTTAATTGTAGTATTTCTTTGTATTTTAATTTCACAACAGCATGTTCTTTGAAATTACAAAGTGAAAGAAAGAACATGAAAAGCAGTTTCTTGTAGCTTTTTTAGAACTTTGAGGAGAGTCCAGATCTAAGTTGGACCCAAGAATCATCGATTTTGATACAAAGTCAACCAATCTCAAATGTTGTCACAATTTTCCAGAGTCCCAGCTGATGCTCAGCATAGTTTATAATGTAACCAGGTTAAAGGAGGCAGTTTTGTTCTTTTTTTTCTATTCCCACAGCATTACCTGAAAAGAATGATAACTGATATGCTGGGAATCTTTCTCTAAATAAATATTCAGATGTAGAAATGATTTATCATATTTATTTAACTAATCAGTATTCTCCCCTTTTATTGGTTTCACATTTAAGCAAAGGACAGGTCCCAATTCTGGCCTTAAAGGATCACTATGTCTCACATTTTTACCATGAGTCATGCAAATTATTTTAGTGGCACAAGAGTTTGAGTAAAGAAACTGTGAGAGCTGCAATCTATGGGGGCTTTTTCCTCTTTTGTAGTGATTGTTTCTAACTTACAACTTGAGAGCGGAAGGTTTTTTTTTTTTTGTTTATATTTTTGTATCTTATATGCTATATTGTATATCATATTATATATTGCATTTTCAATATTTTTATGCTTTTATTGTTTTTATTTTAATACTATATTCTATATTCTAGATCTCATTTAATTTCAATCTCTCATGTAATTTAATTTCATTATCTTTGGGGGTTTGGGGGTTTTTGTTTTGTTTTTTTTTCCAGCTGTACTGATTTAAAGAAGTTCCCTTGAAAAGACAGAATTCTTCCAGTCCTAATGTGGTCAAATAATGAAATTTTCTCTATTACACTTCTGGAAAGAAGGAATATAGAGGTGCCTGCTTTTCCAAAATATCATAATATTTGATTTCTTTCAAATGAGCTTTGAAAGAGCTCACAACAGTAATTTTTCAACAGTATCAGTTGCTAAGACTTTGAGGTCAGAGATATGCAGTTGATGCTGAAATAAATCCAGAGCAGTGACCTGGAGCTTATAGTACATCTCCCTATGAGTGTTGGCTTTAGTAGTACATAATTAAGCCAGAGGAAATGGGCAAGCTTCATAAATTTGGGGAATATTGCCTTCCCAAGAAAAAGGAAAGAGAATGGAAACTGAAAGGAGGAGAATCCTTCTGAAGTTTTTGTTGACTTCTCCTAAACTAATGGGTCAGATGTGTAGCTGTACTTCATCTGGGCTCATTGGAATTATCAGGTAGTGACCAGCAGCACAGTGCCAGAGCTGCAAGGAAGGACTGCTGGAGGATGTAGATCCAGACCTAGGGAAGATGCTACCAGGATGTGCCAAGCTGCAGAAATATTCAAGGCAGGATGAAAATGTTAAATGGGACACAAGTTGCAGCTGCTCTCGACGGATTCACCAGCAGGAGAGGATGCTGGGAAGCAGGAGGTCACTGCAAAGTGAGGGATTTGGAAGAGGTGCTGTAGAATAAACAGCAAGAAAATGTGAAAGAAAAGCAGCTGCTTGAGGAATGGGAACATTTACAGACCCGGACAACAGACAGCATTTGGAAATGAATGCTGTTTTGCAAGAGTTCTCAGCCCTGAGTAGCAGGGACGAAAAGAACATCTCACGACTCAGTGCTCAGGAGAGCAGAAAGTGACAGGGTTTGCAGGGACAGGCAGCACCTCTCAACAGGCCAGCATAGACAGTCAGAAAAACAGACAAGTCTTATACACCCAGACCTTCTTCCAGGGGACAGAGCTGGCAGTGACATGGAGGAGTTCTGCATGGGGCTTGGCTGAAAAATGCTGAAGCAAAGAAATTATTTTTTCATTAAAAAATAATGAAATGCTTATAAATTATAGACGAAACATAGATCACTTAGGAAAAAAAAAGTGAATGGGAAGTGTAAATACATAGAGGAAAGACAAATATAATTGTGAATGCATAGCATGAAACTAATTCTGAGTAAAGAATTACGTGATTTGAAGTTTATCTTTAACTGGAACTGATCAAGTCTGTTATAGTTACAGGAATAAAAAGGCAATATTTGGTTTAAAAACATTTTTAGCCTAGGTTTGATTCAGAGAGTGTATAGACTGAAGAAACCTAGAAAATATAATAATGCAAATATAAGAAACAATTATCCAGTCTCAGAAATAATACAGAATAAATTTGCAGGGACTGCAGCAAAGGATGAGGCATTGCAGGAAACCTTCAAGGCTATCAGTGTAAGATGGGATGGGAATTACAAAATATATCCACTGCATCTTTCTCATTTAAATGAGAATTTTCTGTAGCTGATGATGTAGTGCTTAGAGGTACTGGTTCCCAGACTGCAAATTATGATAACCTGACATGATTCATGATTGCAGAGAAGTGTAGAAGACAAAATAATATGTTGAGCTATGGATTGCTGGGGTTAGTGATTGATGGCTCATTCCTACAAACATGAAGGAATCCAGGGGCAGCAGGGCAGGGGAAGGAAAGCCAGTGCTTCACTCAGAGAAAGGATCCCCTGCCCTGGCTCCTTCCAGGGCTGTCTCCAGACAAAATCACCTCCGTGGACTGGAGAGGACACCCATCATGGGCCAACAGCTTCTGGATCACCTTGCAGACTGGAAGGGTCATGGAACTCACTATCCAAGTCAAGGGAAGGGACTCTTGGGCTCATGCAGGGCTTATTCTAGGATGGAAAACAACACTTAAACACTCAATTATTATTCCCATTAAGATGAGATTGTATTATTGAGAAGTTTAATACGAAATTAAGTCACAGGCAGAATTAAAGACATATTTAACCAACAAGGTATTACAGAACTCTCTATAATCAGGATGGTCTGCAACTTCATAGAACTTGAAAGCATAAGAGAATTATATATTCCAAAGTGAAATGAGCCACCCAAATATACTTATTAAGTTGTCTGGCAAAAAATAAAGTTATATTTAGAGTGTTTCTAATTAAATTTTTGATATCTCAAGGAGAACCATAATTTGTCCTTACAAACTTAGCCTTTAAAAACTGCAGTGAAAAGTTATTTTGCTTAAAAAATCCCAACATAGTTTTTCCTGGTTTCTTTCCCCCTGCAGCAGAAAGCAAAGCAGATCTTTCAAATACACTCAAATCACTGCTGAAAGGGCACACTGAACCCATATTGTTGCCAGCTTTGATGCCCTGGGGATGCAGCTGACATGCAGAGTGGTGTTCCCAGGTTTGGGGAGGGCAATTTCTCCTTACTCTCGCGAAATACTTGAGCTGTCAGCCTTCCCTCTCCTGTCCTGAAGGGAAGTACCAGGACATAAGCCACATCCAGGTTACATAGGAGGAACCTGCAGAGAGAAAAAAAAAAAGATTGTGAAGAGCCACTAAATATCAATGAGCAATGATGGAGAATTGATTCTCAGGAGCCCAGCCAGAACCAGTCCTGACAGACTTAGTGGCAACTGCTTGGTCTGTGCTGTAATAAACTGGAACCCTCAATTATCTGCTGTTAAACAAGAAGTTTCCCCGAGAAGTTGTGGATTTCCCATCCCTGGCAGTGTTCAAGGCCAGGTTGGATGGGGCTCGGAGCAACCTGTTCTAGTGGAAGGCATCCCTGCAAGGCAAGGGGGAGCTGGAAAGAGATGAGCTTTAAGGTCACTTCCAATCCAAACCATTCTATGATTCCATAAAAAAACAAAAGAAGAGAGGACTGTAGTGAAATTTATATTGTCCCTCAGAGCTGAACTGTGAGAACTGTGCTGTAAGTTGCTTCTTGCTAGGAGTACTGGGGTTTAATATAATTTTGAAAACAGACCTCCTAAATGGGAAAAAATTATAACCTAAGTCCCATGGAAAACAGGGCCTGGTCACCAGTTTGGCAAGTTGGCTGCTGTCCTGAGACAGAATTCATTTTGGCATTTTCAAAGGAAAAAAAAAGTGATGAAAAACTATGACAAAAACGTCTTAAGGGCAGCACCATGAGGGTGGTGGAAAATGTTTTAACAGTGGGGTAAGAAATGGCAATATTTAAAGGAAGGGACTTGTGAGCAGATGGATGAGAGGAGAGGAGTTCTGAAACAATAAATGAGCAAAGATATGCACTAAAATGGACAAAATTAGTGCTCTGTTCATTTTTTAAGTGTGAAGGTGAAACAAAGCTGCTATAAAGAAGTTGAACAGACCATTGGCCTTTGGCTGCTCTGTGCTTCACATAAAACAGAGAAAAAAACAGTGACAGGGCTTGGCTTATTCGATGTTGTAATAGCTCAGAATTTTCCAAGCTGCAGAAGACCAAACATCAGTCTTATTTTCATTCCTTCAAGTCCTTCCTTTGGTGTCTTTTCCCCCTTGCAGAGATTAAATAGACCAGAAACCAGAACAGCCATCCAAGCCTTCCTCTCGCCCCACTCTTAAGTGGCACATACAGTCAAACCACAACTACTCTGGATCTTCACCTGGGGTGGAACCTTTGCAGACCTAAATTGTCACACCAAGACTATAACTATTTCCTCTTTCTGGCCACCCTCTCATGCTACTGCCACTCAGCCCCACCCTCTCTGCCTGAAAGACTCAAAAAAAGGGGTGGAAGAATCTGTCATTTCTAGAAAACCTGGCAGAAGTGTTAAAAAGGGAGAGATTCTGGCAGCTCCGGTGCCTCCCATTTCCATCCCTCCCACTTTTGTGTTGCTCTTCCAGCCTGTCAGATCCCACAGAAGACAACAATAAAGAAGAAGGAGTTTTCCACCCTCCATGGCACCTTCCCTGTCACCATTGCAGGAAGAGGTTATTAGAGTGATAAATCATGCAAACCTAAATCAGCCAAACAAAGCTATAAAAAGACAGCAGAGACAACAGAATGGGGAGGGGAAGGGGTAGGGAGAAGTTAAATAGCCTATTGTCCAGAGGAGAAAAGAAAACAGATAAAATCACAACATAGATTAAAAAAGACTCGAGCAGGGAGGTGCTTACAAACCAGAGGCTTCATGAACAAAGAAATCTATAAAGGAATATAAAAATACACTCTCTGCATTTCTAGTCCTGTTTTATTTCACCCTGCTTTGAGGACTGCAACTAATTTAGTAAGTTACTGAGCACCTCTGCCTTCACTTTTTTCCACTGCAAAGTAAGAATTAGTGGTGGAGGGAAGAAAGATAATGAACTCATCTAAATGGATATTGTGATACTGTGCCTTGATTTCAATGGATACAGATATGCTAATGAATAAAATGACCTAAAATGTTGCATGTGGGTGGATCACATAGAATCATAGAATCATTAGGGTTGGAAAAGACTTCTAGGATAATCAAGTCCAAGCATTAACCCAGCACTGCCAAGTCCAGCACTAAACTGTGTCCCCAGGTGCCACATCTACACACCTTTTAAGTGCCTCTGTCATGGTTTCTCCACCACCTCCCTGGGCAACCTGTTTCACTGCTTAACAACCCTTGTGGTGAACAAAGTTTTCCTAATATCCAATCTAAACCTACCCTGGCACAAACTGAGAGCATTTCCTCTTGTCCTGCCAATTGTTACCTGTGAGAAGAGGCCGACCCCCACCTCACTACAGCCTTCTTTCAGGGAGTTGTAGAGAGCAATAAGTTCCCTCCTGAGCTTGTTTTCTCCTTTTCTCTCCAGGTTGCAATCCCCTAGCTCCCTCAGCTTCTCCTCATCAGACTTGTTCTCCTAATCATTGGTATAATTAAACTTTCTACGCCCTGCAGTGCAGGAAGGTCACATCCAGATTTTGTACTTGGATCTGTCCCTGAGCTGGGCATGGCCATCGTGTCAAGGCTACTTTGCATGACTCAAAAACTGGTCAATTGTATTTGTAAAGTGGCAGGGATGGTTATTCATCAGTCTTTGAGCTTGTGCCATGGCATTGCTTTATTTACTAGTGCTGAGGTGGCTGATAAGAACAACGAGAACATAGTAGCAAAGGTGGGATGACTAATACACACCAAGATATGAAATAGGAATTAGGAAGAAAAAAAAACTCAGAGGGTTTAAGAGAAGTCACAGTGACCTGATGTGTCTGAATTATAAAACAATCAGAAGTTGCAGAGCCAGTAGTAAAATATCTTTAAGGCATAGGTAGTTGAAGATGTAGGGATTCTTTTCAGAAAGTAGCAATAAAAATGATCCAACTCACTACAGACTTGTAAGTTCTCTCTGAACAGTATAAAAAATTGAAACAAATCTCAATGGAAAAAGAAAAATTAAAAATACTCAGAGAAAAAGGATATAGAGTACAGTTAAATTTGGGATGCCAAAGGTAGTTCTTGCTGGAGTAACCTGATTGTTTTACATTTATTAAAAAATCTCAAACTACACTGACTCCCTCAGCAAAGGAGCATGAACCATATAAAACTTAATGCTGAAGGATAAACAAGGAAGTTGCTAGTGAAAAAGGAGGAGAACGTAGGCTTGCTCAGAGACCATTCAGCAACAAGTACTGCTGAGACTGGAAATTTTCAGCTTCAAGGAGGGCTGAGAGCAATAGTAATTAATACTTTCACTAGCAATCCTGGCATAGAAAGCGAGTACATCAATAAAGTGAACCTCACTGATGACACAGAGAGGTTCAGAGCATCTGCAAAGAGCAACTGGATGAATCTGAAAACTGGAGTAATTGCAATTTAATGGAGTTCAGTACTACAGAAGGCAAGGACAAGCATATGGGGATCAATAACAAAAATTCTTCCAGAAGTACCATGTTCAGTTGGAAATTACCAATGGCAGTTGATATGGCCATGAAAACAAATACTACTGAAATGTAATGCCATGGAACAAGGCTCTGCTGACATCAGAGGCACTGCTCTCATTTCTCAAAAGGAAGAAATATATCTCCCTGTTGGAGGAGCAGTGTGGACATCTGAGGAACACTGGTCTGGGAAAATCTTCCTGGGTAACCATAACCTGTCACTTATCATCCTGGGACTTGCTAGTTCATCCTAAAACTCTTTTAATTGGAGTCAATATTGTAAAAATGCTTCAGAGACAATATGTCTAAATAAAATCTAACCATGGGTTGGTTCTGGGAAGCTCTGTTTCCTATGGCACAGAACACCCAACAGTTCTTGAGAGGCTCAAGTCTGAGCCCTTTCCCACTTATAGGTGTGATGGTTTTTAATTTCTGAAGAGGAGGTGATGGTATTTATTACCTGTATATTTAGAGATTCGCTGCTAAAGAGCAGCCTCTTAGGTATTACTTTTGTCAAAACTGCAAGTATCTCAGTTAGCTGTAGAGAATGTGCTGTAACATTTAAAAGTATTTATTTCTTAAGCTTATTCATCACCTGACAGTCAGAGTACTTCCCTGGAACATGTCCATATCTATCCAGGCAAATAAAACGGGGTTAAAAATGGCCCTCAGTTCTCATGTAACCCACAGAATTCTCACTCTTGTGATTTTGGTCCTGTGCTAATTAGCCCTCTCCCAGTCATTGAACTTTTCCAGCAGTAGAAGGGACACTTTATGAAAGGAACCCATCCCCATGGGAAGTTTGGATATAATCACTCCATTTGGTGGGGTGAAAAATATGAGTGGTAAGAGTGTGCATATACAAGGTCTTGGCAGCAAAAAATAGTCCAGGGGCTGTTTTATTGAGTTATATAGATACCACTACAGTGTCCAGGGGCTGGCATTGCAGATGTCCTGGTTGTCCTGGCAAGGTCCTGAGGATGAACCTGAAATCCTCACCTGTGTTTCCTCAAATCTCCCTGAGATGGAGGAGTGGCAGATGCAAGCGTGTTTTGCTCGAGTGTTACATCCATAGGAACCAAAACATATGGATTGCATTACCCCATGCAAGAGATGTCATAAGAAACCTTTAAAACTATTGAAAACCAGGAAAAATGAGCATGACAGATATCAGAAGACTCCACTATACTTTAAGCAGGAGGGGTAGCTTTTAATGCCAGGCCTCAAGCAAGAGATTGCTTGCCTAATTAACAAAGAAAGTGAAAGCAGCTGCTGCTAAAGACTCCAAGTTAGAGGCAAATGGTGAACTGAGGCATGGAGAAGTTAAGTGGTTTGCCTTAGGCCACAGAGGGAAGTGGTGTCAGACCCAAGATAAAAAATCACAAGTTCTTCTCATCCATCTCCAAGCTCAGATCACTAAAATGTACCATCTGGACATGTGTAGATAACTATTTGAGTCTGTCTATCATTCCTATCCATCTTTAAAACAAACTCAGATCCTCTTACATTTTCATATAATTTACAGGAAAATGCTATTTTCTTTAAATGTAGTTTCTTGCACAGCTAATATTTCAGAAAAATAATTCAGGATTAATGTGGTGCCACAGCCACTGGAAAAATTATGTTCCAGCAAGTGAGGATTTTCTTTTTTTGAACCATAAACCAGAAGCTGTTTAGTGCAAAATGATAGAGAAATAGACACAGAAAGTCTCCTTCAAGTCTCCTTCAACTTCCCCAGCAAGTTACCTTCAGCTTGTTACTGAAATAGTATCTTTTGAAAGATGGGGAGGAAGTGAAGTGAGATGGGAAAATTTTGTGCTGCAATAATTTAGCACAGAGCAACAAGAAAAACCCTCTACAAACACAGTACAGAACTGCAGCACAAAATAAACTCCAAATAATGCTATCTCAAAACACTCTCCATAGTAACATAACATTTTTACCTCTATTACCACTGTCAAGGGCTTTGTCCAAATGAACATAAACTCACATGAAAAAGATCTAAAGCAATCTTTGGACCCAGCTTCTCAACCTCTTTGTTTTAGTTTTACTTGAGAGTGACATGTGCTGGCCTCTTGGACCCCTTGGCAGCCTTTTGTCTTTCAACATTTATGGGAACACTTTCTTTGCCAAAACCTACTGATATGATTTCTCCCTTATATTTAAAGTCCTTTCTTTATGGCTTACATTGTATCAGGGCATGGCAAAAACCTTTAAGCACAAATCAAGTTTTATGTTTAGATACTCCATTTGAATTAGCAAGGGATAAGATCTGTTCACATTCTCTATGAAACTTAGGGGTGTGAAGCAAACCCAAGAAGGCTTTAAAATTAGCAAGTTAACATCAAAATACTTCAATTCTTGTAATTCAGGTGTTTTCATGATGTAAATGTGCTACAGACTAACTCTCATCTAAAGCTTCTGTGCTGGTTTTGGCTGGGGTAGAGTTAATTTTCTTCACAGTGGCTGGTATGGGGCTACATTTTGCATTTGTGCTGAGCACAGGGTTGATACTACAGAGCTGTTTTTGTTATTGCTGAGCAGGGCTTTCAAGTGGCTGCATGGGGCTTGGCTGCTGGCTGGGGTTAAGCCACGGTAGGTTCTTATGCAGAACACACAACTACAGAGCTTGAAAATTGTATGTGAGTGTTGAACACAACATCACTTAGATGTGACATATTGATGGCTGGTGTCAGGATCTCCCCATGCTGGAGAAATAGCCGATGACAGCCTGGCAAATGCAACAACAAAACCATCTCCCTGAAAAAGAGGGGAGGATGCACCTGGCGAAACCAGTGAGTTTTGCAGTTCCCTATTATTTTATGTGACAGATGGATTTTTGGCTATCTGCTCTGGGTAATAAAGGCACAGCAGCTCTACGTCGATTGCTCATTTGGGCACACGTACACACACCTGCAAGCACACAGACACACAGCCTTTGATAAATACAGGTACATAAACCCTGGTTCCAGGATGAAGTCTCAGTGCAGGAAAACGCTTCAGCATTTACTCAAATCCCATTGCACTATAAAGCTGTTGCTTAAGAAATTTCCAAAATTGTGGCTAGTACCATTATCACTGCAGTCAGTCTTCCTATTGATTTCAATAAGCTTTAGGTCGGTCCCTTGATATCAATATTCTGGATCTACGTCCAAAGATGGCATTGCAAAAACAAAGCCCAAGAATTTCTTCTCTTCCACAGTCCTCAAGAGAAAAGTTCAACTAATCACTGGATCAGAAACAGCAACACACAATTTTTCTCTTAATAAATTCAATGAACTGAAGCATTTTGTAAGTCAGAAAGGTGGTGTGAAAAAAAAACAAAGCACCATCGCCATATATATATATATATATATATACACACACACACACAAACACATGTACATACTTACATACTCTTCATCCTCCAAGCAGAACATTCTTCAAACTGTTAAAATGTTTTATAAAATTGCCCTTATTGTTCCAGCATTTTAAAGCCTTGCAATTTATTATTTTTCTGTGTTGGAAAAAATACGAAAAGGCAAAAACAAGACAAACATTTTACTGTTTATACTTTAACTGGCTTGGTTTAAAATGGATTTACTTCACACATTGTTTGAGCACTTAGAATATTTGTAATGCTGTTAAGGTGCTCAGTGACAGAAAAATGATACATAGCTGCCTGCCTGTGACAACATTTTAATAATTCTTTGAGGCATCGGAACAGGTTTTAATGCTACATGCTGCAGCAACAGTCCCTGAGAGGGTATTTACAGTGTAGATACCTAAGTTAGGAGATTTGTATACTGTGGCTCTCTTTATACTGACTGGGGTGAGAAAACCTCCTCCAGAGAGCAGTTGGGAGGAGAAGCAGAGTTTAAGTGCCCTGACTGCTAGCAAAATCATTCCCAGCAAAATCATTCCCAGCAAAAGCATTAGGGAATATTCCGAATTGCAGCACTTATTTAAAGGTTTGGAGTTTGGAATGGAAGCACACAAAGGTGAGAAGAAACTTTGTTCTTATTTCTTCACTCAATCTCTTCTTCTCTCGAGAATGTCATGTAGTCTTTAATGACTGTGTGGAATACTGGCATTCTTAGTTTTTGAGCAAGTTCATTTAAAGGGCTAAATATTTTCTGGGAAATGTTTTGTAAAGTTAAAGTGCTGAAGCATAGTTAGGCTGAAAAGCTTTGTGATTCAAGTAAAATGTCTCAGTCTTAGAGCATCCACTCCAAAATGACAAAGGACAGAACTGAAGTTGCCGGAATCTCATTTGAACCTCTGGCTGCAACCTGTGATGTGAAGCTGTTGCTTTGTCTGATGCTTCATCTTTCCTCAGAGAATATACTTGTCCTTCGCCTACTGCCAACTGCCTACCAATACACTTAGGATCATGGTCCATTTTTTACAAGGAAAAAAATATGCTTTTGTCCAACAGCATGTGTTTGGGGGCAGTAGAAATGTTATTAGCTTGGAAATTCAGAAAATCTTGCTGCAGCGCACACAGAAATCAAGACATTTCCTAAAATTTCATCTCAGGACTGTGAGCTCTTTGTCATCTTATATGGAGTTCTATAAATAAAAAATAAACCTAGAACAATTTTTTTTCTTCTTATATAGACATAAAGAAAATTAGAAAGTTATAAATGACACAAAGAAAAGTAGTGAGCATGTGAAGCAGGTTATGAATCAATTGTACTTGAGCAATGTCCTAAGATCTCACAAAAATCAGAGTCCCAAAGTTATAAGCATCTTGCAATGTTTAGTTCATATCTCTACAAATTGACTAATTTTGCTTTGTACGTGGAGGTTTACATGTGGTAATAATTTACATGTGTAAATATTTCTGATATATATGCAAGCAAACCAGAGTGGGATAAAAGTTTTAAGCACACTCTAAGTAAAGAGAAACATCCATAAATCCCACATCTAAATAAAAAATAAAACCCAATCAACCCAATACAAAAAAACCCACCTGAAAAACATACACAATAGAAGGAATGACTGAATATATTACTAAATGAAAAGCATGTCAAAATGCATTAGAATATATTGCAAAATCAAGGACATATCCCTTTGAACCATATTTCAACATCTGCAACTGTTTAATGTAGTAAATGACATATATCACCTGCTGATTGAAACACATCACCTGGTGAAATAACAATCAATCTGTGCATGTGAAACACATCTCTTCTTCTAATAAATTGAATGCAGAGCAAGCTAAAGCTGATGCAGCAGTTACCGAATTATGCACGGTGAGAACTGAACTCATTTTACCAGCTACTGAATCCAAAACCTAAAGAACTGAAACTGATACAGCCCATCAAACACATCAGCTTTCTGGGAAGTGTCAATCATGGGGGCAGGTTGAAGCCTCTGTCAGAAAATGTTTAGGTCAACAACACTCTCAGTAACAGCCATTTGCTTCAGCTGATGGCAAAGGTTCAGGAGCAGGGCATGACTGCCAAGATCCCAAACATCTGGAGTTTGATATTCAAGCCTGTGTGAGTGTTCACTGTAGAGGGAGAGGTGCTGAAAGGCTCATTTAAACATACTTTAGTTTAATGGAGAAGGGGAGAGCAGCCTATTGTGTTGTTTAACTCGCTGAAGATGTGCGGGATGAAAAGTGGTGGGATGGACAACAGTGTGGTTTTCATTTTTTGAAAAAATAGAGGATCATTCAGCAGTACAAAAAACATTTGTGTCACTCACATGCAAACTTCTTTCCACGTCTCATGAAATGGATACATATATATACACACATATATACATGAATATGTATATGTATAGATATATGCATGTATATAAGGTAAAGCGAAAAGCCTCATATTTGGTTTCTTCTTCCCCAAATATAATGGAAAACGGTGATGTTTCATACCATCAAAATGAATGCAAACCAGCTTTCCCCTTGGGTTTCTGGAAAGGAACCAGCAGTTTTGTAGCTGCTGCCCAGCAGGAAGTCACATGCCTGAGCTGCATTACAGCAAAGGCGGCTGTCGAGGAGACCTGTCCTGCCTCTTCTCATGCAATATACTCAGAGAAGACAGAAGATTAAAATCATGGAATGGTTTGGGATGGAAGGGACCTTGAAGATCATCTGTTTTCAACATCACTGCCATGGGCAGAGACTCCTGCCACTAGAGTTTCTCCAAACCCCATCCAACCTGGCCTTGAACATGTTCAGGGGGATTCACAACTTCTCTGATCAACCTGGTCCAGCTTCACTCTCACAGTGAAGAATTTTTTCTTAATATCCAATCTAAACTTGCCCTATCTCAGTTTAGATACATTTCCCCTTGTCTTATCACCATATGCTCTTGCAAACAGTCCCTCTCCAGCTTTCTTGCAAACCCCCTTCAGGTACTGAAAAGTTGCAATGAGGTCACCCCAGAGCCTTCTCTTCTCCAGGCTGAACAATCCAGATTCAGCCCTTCCTGATTCAAAATTCTATGGAGAATTTTGTTCTTGCTGTCACTCAATGGCCAGTTTTGTTAAACTTTTAGTTAATTGATCAATTTTACTTGTCAAAATGCAACATGTGCAAAATAAGTTGGTTATTTGAGCCAACTGACTCAGGCTGTTTTTCCTTCCTCTGACAAGAAATGATGATTTAGGGAGTGAGTTAAGAGTAAGTCAGAGTCTATTGGGAAAATTCTCTGAAGTCATTGACTATTTAGCTGATCAATAGGGCTGAAAAATATCAGATCTATCATTTGCTGGAAGACAAATTCCTGGATCCCAAATTACCTAGAAGAGAGGCTCCAACAAAAGTGCAAGGTGTCTGTGTCTTGAGTCTACACAGGTCTGTCCCCAAGGCTTTTAATTAAGATTAATATTGTACATTTCATTAAAGTATATAAAGACTAATTCCAGTGAAGTGGGGGATGCTGAAGGGAAGTGATAACCTTGAATTAATTTACCTTTAAGAAAATACCTGAGGAGGAAAACAAAGTTGCTTGGTTCCATTGAGCGAGAATGGCATGTTTTAAAGGACTTTTGTTTTTCTGGAATTCACATCAGAGTCTAATCAGACTTCTGGTTTGTGTCACATTGACCTAAAATTCACAGGATAAAAGCCACCTTGCCATGTCTATTCTTCTGACAAAATACAACTGAGAAAGAAGTTGATCTTTTTAGAAGCACAGAGAAGATTCCTTTATGGGTCATGGCTGCAGCTGTGGATAATGGCACAGTGTTTCCTCCTTCCCAAATCCTCAGCACCAGCTTGGGAATGTTCAGGATTGGCAAAACCTCCATGAGGCTCTGTGTGACAGCAGGAGGCCGTCATCATTTCCAACAGCTTAGCAAATAAAACATGAGTCACATTCCCCTTGTGACTTTGCTCTGCTTTAATTATTTCTCTATTTCTGCAGCAAAAATTAGAAGGGACAAATAATGGGAGATTCCAGATGCTACCAATTTTCAGACAGGGCTTTTTTGTTTTGAAGTAGTTAGGCATCAAAGTCCCACAGTGATAGACAGCTGATAGAATATCTCTGAAAATCTGGACTTCAGGCTCATTTTAGGCACACTCCACCCACTGGCCCGGTGGCTGGAGAGAAGAAGCTGTGAAAGAGACTGTGATCCTCCAAGTTCCAACCTGCCTCATGGTCTTCTCACCCACAGAAAATGCACCGTGCACACCACACTCAGCTTCTCCCACAGCTTCAGCTCTGCTGCTCTGGGGGTGGATGGAGGTGGGAGAACGGGAAACAGGTCTGACCCATTTCTCTGTTCCAAGGATTTAGAAAATGGGCAGGAGGAGAGAAGGAATGGCTTTTGTTCAGGAAAGTGAAATACCACCCAGCCTAGGAGGAAGGTCTGATTTTTGTTCTGTTTTCCTGATTGGGGAGTATCCAGCACGTTCCAGGACTGAGCCCAGAGAGAGAACCACGATTTAAGAAAATCAAATGAGTGAGAGGGATTATACATTTCCATTTAACTGGGAACTAGACACATCCTCGGCAACACAGAAAGGGATTTACAACTTTTAACGAGCAGCACTCTGTGAAAATAAAATTACTTCAAGCACAGCATTAAAGCTTTTCTCAGAAAAGCTCTAATGTAAATTTTATATGGAGCACACTACTGTACTTGCATTTGTTATTTGAATTTGTTATTTTATTAAAAAGTAGAGCCTAATCAGGATTGCCTAGTTTCAGGGAGAAAGGGAATGGGATTAAATATGAAATAACAGTTGGTTCAGGATTCCTACCCACTCAGGAGGGTTCAGAAATGTTCTGTCATTTTCTAGAGATTTATATATTAAAAGCGTCTGCCCCTTCATAATCACTTAACGTGCTTTAAAAAGCACATAAACACACGGGGGGGTTTCATTATGGCATATGGGAGAGAGATTTTTCTCAGCATTGGTCCAATTTTACTCACATTATTGTCAAATGCTAAATGTCCCATGGACATCAGGGGGAGCCGAGCCTTTTGAAAAAAAGCTGTGCTGTATAAAAAGCATAAAGCAGGCAATCTGCAGCAAATATAGATTTCCAGTAAGCTGGGGACCAGGTCTAGACTCAAACAAATAATATCATAAGGTATCTCCCATCAGGAGAATTTTTTTCAGTGGCAAAACTGAGTTCAGATGGAGAGTTTGCCATCCCAAGATTGATCCGGGAAAATTTTTCCTTTCAATGGCCATAATTTTTGAAGAGATTGTGTCTGTTCTTTATCACCCCTCTTATTCTTCCTTCAATTTCTCTCTTCTCACACCCACAAGGAGGACTTCTAAATCTCAGCACGAGGCTGATAATACCTTCTTCTCTTTAATGTGTGTTTCTGCGAAAGGGAGAATCAGCAGCTATTAGCAGCTTGTGACTCAATGCTGCATGAGCCTCTCTTTGTAGTATCCACTTGCACAGGAAAACACAGTTTAGCAGACAATCATTGCAGAAGCCATGCTGAATGTATGGAAGAGGCATCATCCCAGTTAGCGGTGGGTGAGGGCATCAGGTTCCAGGCTCGAGGCTTCCTCACTGGCAGAGGTGGTTGGGAGCAGAGCCAAACACTGGGTCCATGGCTTAGGTATGTTAAATCATTTTTTTGCTGAAGTTAGATTTCACTCCCATGTCACATCCATTGCCTTAAACATAAGGGTTTAATGTGTTTCATCATGCTTTTGTCACCAACGTAATGAAATTCCATTTTATGGCTCAAAAAACCCATTGTCCCCTATAACCTCCTGCATTAGCATCCCGTAAAGGAGCACGAATCCTATGAGGAACAACTGAGGGAGCTGGGGGTGTTCAGCGTGGAGAAAAAGAGGCTCAGGGGTGACCTTATTGCCCTCTACAACTCCCTGACAGGAGGCTGTAGCCAGGTGGGGATTGGTCTATTTTCCCAGGTAACAAAGGACAGGGCAAGAGGAAATGGACTCAAATTGCATGAGGGGAAGTTTAGGTTGGATATAAGGAAAAATTTCTTAATAGAAAGGGTTGTCAGGCACTGCAACAGACTGCCCAGGGAGGTGGTGGAGTCACCATCCCTGGAGGTATTTAAGAGATCTGTAGCTGTGGCACTTGGGGGCATTTTTTAGTGGTGGGTTTGGCAGTGCTGGGATAATGGTTGCAGTCTTAGGGGTCTTTTCCAACCTAAATGGTTTTATGATTCTATAGCCCAAAATGATGTACAGTAATTCCTGTGTTAAGCCTCACCAGAGATTTCTGCCTGAGTTAGAGAAGATCTATCAGAAAGATAGTGATGTTTGATTTCAAAGTCTTCAAAGGGAGGGAAAAAAAGCACTTTTCATATGAAGTAATTCTGATGGTTTACAGATATTATTGTTAACATCCTACCCTGTCTTCTTTGAATTTTCCTTGTTTCCATGCATAGCCTTCAAATTTTGTTGTGCCTTTGGTATTAGATTAAGCCTGCACTTACAGAAAGCCACACAGTCAGAGCTCTCACTACAGCACTTGTGCTTGAATAAGTTTTTGTTGCCAACTCTGCAATTACAAAACTTTTTTTCAGGAGCTTGGACATCACTTACTTCTGCCATTGTAACCAAAACCTACATGTCAATAGGAAGCCTTTAAAAAATGAGGTGTTTGGTCCTTTTCTGTCCCTCACTTGATGCCAAAAACCAGATAAAGCATGAGGGGTGTTCTGCTTAAGCTCACACACAGCAGAGTCAGGACCAGCTCAGAAAGGAAACCCACAGTTGCATACAAATAGACTGGAATTTATGTTGGGAATCTGAACTCTGATTAGACAAGGAACTAAAGGAAAATGCCTGGTTCCTTTATTTTTCTAAAAGTGACTAAAAGCAATTAAAAATATGCCCTGGTTGTGCATTTAGCATTTGGACTTTATGTTAATTGTCTTTTCCTGAGCAAGCCAGAAGAGAATGCATTCACATGGCAAGTTTAACAGCCTGTGCTGAAAAAAAGTAACTGCAATTATTTCATTCCTGCTTCTTACAACGAGTGTGAAATAAGACAATGAACTTACTGGAGGTAAGCACAGTAGTGAAAATATGGTCATTACCCTGGTGCAGATCAGTTGGGTGGTTCTGGGTTTAGGTACAGATGGAGGGAAATAAGGATGATGCCAGTATTGGGTTTCATCTGTAAAACATTTCAAGGTGAAATCCAGCCCATCAAGAGTTAGATTATAAATTTACTGACAGAAATGAGCTATTTCAGTTTGAATCAAGGGGTTTTACACTTAACCTATAATGTGTAATAAAATGGTGACTGTTCCTCGTTCCCAACTTATTTTGAAATGGTCTACTTTTCTTCAGTACAACCGCTCCACTAATGATGTTATTGAGAACTGCTATATTTAAAAATAATGAAAGTGGCTTGTTTGCATTTGGTGATATTTCCAGATATAAGAACCTGGAAATTCACTCACAACTTTTTGAGTGCCTTTCTCATTTGTAGAAAAATAAGATACATTTCTTCCTCATGCAGGTACTAGATGGATGCTTTTGATATGATGAGATATTACAGCGGTCTCCAGTCAGGAAGTGAGAGAGAATATGGAGTCATCCAGCACAGCAATCCTTGGAAATGAAATAAATTCTGCCATTTATTATTTTTTGGCTATAACATCTGGATGTGGTGATAAGGGATCCACTATGTGATGAGCTGTAGGCAGCATAATGGAAAAACTGCCCACCTCTCTATGAGGTTTGTTTCCTGGATTTAGAGATGAAAGACAACTGATGGATTTGGAAAATGTGGAAAAGTATAAAAACAACAAAACGTTCATGTAAACATGGTAAGTAGGGATCACAGCCAAAGCTGCAGAAAGCTATTTTGGAGCTCATTTGGGACACCTGTTACACTCAGTCCCTCCCACAGCTCTATGGTCCTTTTGGTGCACTGCCTACAATAGAGACAGGAGCATGATGGCCACGTGAGGTGTGTGTGGGCCTGGTTTGCTGTGCTAAATGACTTGCAGGGCTGGTGTTTGCAGAGGGGTTTGCAGACCGACCACACATTTACAAGTCTGGAGGTGCTGCTGTGCTGATTTGATGTGTCCCACGAGATGTGCCACAGACCTGGTGTGCTAACAACGTTAAGATTTTATATGAAACCTTTGTTATCTGCCTGTGGGCCATGGAGCAACAGCGGGTGTGTTAGCAAAAGAATGTGTGGCCTTACCACGTCAGCAAATATTCTTTGTAGATATGAGTTTATTCATGCCAGTTCATAAAGAAAAACCTCATGGAAAAAAGAAAAAAAAGTTGAGAGTCATAAAGGCAAGTGCTGTTACTTGTGGAATATAGATGACTTGAAAAGTTTTGGTCTGTTGGGAAAAAATAAGAAAAATAACAAAAAACCCCACAATATCAATATCAAACAGAGCTTATTTTCATCTAATTTTCAAGTGGTTTTTGTTTTATGTTCAGTAGAGCTATAGACAGAGAGGCTTTGACATCCGATTGAAGTGCACCATGTGCAAAGGTTAGAGGACCTTTCCTGGTGAAATGCTCAAGAGCCCTTCAACTGCTGCTTCCTTGACTTGCATTTCCTACTTAATATACCCTGTCTTACTACTGCTTACTCTGTATTCATCTGAACTTAGCATCATTCACGTCCTATTTCTGCCCTTTTACGTGGCTCTGCTTGATAAATCTACGGAACCAGCAGGCTGGGAGAGTGAAAGTGCAACCACGAGCTGTTGAGAGTAAATGGCAGTGGGTAGCACTTTGGGCTGGGGCAGTGAGAGTTCACTGTAACAGAGCATAAATTGACAGAAAGGTGTTGGCAGTTTACCATTGCTATGATAGCTGCTATAAAAGTATGTTTCTAGGTGCAAGAAACACTTAATGAAATGCCCTGACCTGTGTTATGTGGGAGGTTGGATAAGATAAATGTAACAATGCTCTAAGAATTAGTCTATGAACTATGAATATTGCCATGAAAAAGCCTTATGAGCATAAATGGAGAATGTTAACATCCTCCAGAACGAGCAATAAAAAGCAGATTATAAATCTCTTTAGCAGGATACTCTGTTCTATTATCTAACTTAACCACCATCTGTTGCATTCAATATATTTCCCAGCTTTAGGTTTCTCTGTTGCATTCAATGTATTTCCCAGCTTTAGGTTTCTGCAAACAGTCTTGGATTTGTGATGCATTTTCCAAATAGGTGAAATAAAAATGGATTGGCCCAAACGAGAAACAGTGTATAAGAATACTAATTATCAACAATCTATATTTCAGCATCAGATTTGCTGGGGCAATTTCTTCTCTCTGCTGCTCTCATTCATGGCAGCAATGCAGAGAGAATTTATATTTAAGGAGATTATCTTTACCAGTAACAAAATTTTCCTGATTGTAATGAAGATACTTGTTGAATATTAATATAACATAACACTTTATTTTTCTTCACTACAATTATGGAAATGACTAAATTTAGGGAGAAAGTAGAGTCTATCTGAAGGTTTCATTAATGTCTGAATATTACACAAAAAGTTTCTATCTGTTCTAAAAGAAACCTTCAATATCTGGAATACAGAGGATGGTGGTGAAATTAAATTAATTCCTCTGCTAACCCAGCAAGTGTATTGATAATGTACTGCATGATTATTTAAAATGTCATTATTGGAATGAATTTTATTAAGGTTTTATACTGCCATCTAGTATCTAAGCACCTCCCTCATATATTTAAGGTTAATAGAGAAATGCCTTCTTGGGATTTTTGGAGTATCAGTCTCTTGGTTTCTGGAGAGAGGAATAACTAGATTTAATTCAAGTGGGTAAGATTGAATATAAGAACTTTTCTTATAATTTTCTTAACACTGCAATCTTCATTGACACTGTTTTGTTATAAGGCTTTTAAAACCAGAGGCGTCATCCTTCCATGTCCTGTGCAAGAGAATTTTTTGCATCTTTCAGGATCGAGCCCTAATATGATTGGATTAAAGTGCTGGTTACTCTGATGGGAATCCTTGATATCACCAGCCTGGGAAAAGCTAAATGACAAATGGCATTTTTCCAATAAATGGGTGTTAAAGGGGTTAAAATCAGTAAAGCGAAGGGACTGGACTCTTCAAACAGTGCAATTTCTTAATCCTTCACTGCCATAATAAGAAACAAAAGTCTCCATTTTATTCCTAGTTTACATTCAGACCTCTGAACTTAAAGCAAATAGCGAGTGGTGAAACTTTTCCGGCCATATTACATGGCTGGCTAATCAGTGCCTATTATATTGTAAAAGGCTCTGCTGATGTGCCTCTTAGATTTTTACCCAGTAACACACCTACCATCTGACACTGTGCAATTAGCCTGCTCTTCTAGAGCCTGCCAGAAACAGCAATAATACTGCATCAGAGGAAGATCATTATCCAAGGCACCTTGCAGACACTAAATATGCACAGTTCTGCTGCATTTGCAGCCCACAAAGGATGAAGGCACCAATAACTGTGTGGTGTTCAGCCATTCATTTGCATTGTTTCAGGGAAAGTCTGGTCTGTCAGGACTTCCCACTAGCAGGCATAAAAGAAAGAATAAAAATTAAAGTCTGCCGATGTTTTAGACCTTATTTTTTTTTTCCTCACAGAAGTAGTGAATCAGTTCATTCGTGTGGGGCGAGTGATACATTCAGTATTTGGGGTGAGCGATACATTCGGTATCAGCAGAGCGTGGCTGGGTTTCCTCAGTGTGAGTCAGTGTTATTCCGACCCTGGGCTGTGTTTTTAATTGCTTCCCTCACATAAAAGACACAAACTTTAATGCTCACTTTGCCAGGAATACTGCAGGTGAGAGACAGGAACTCTGGGAGGACAATGTGCCCTTGGATTCTGCAGGATGAGTGGGGCTGGTGCCCAGCTCCCAAACCTGTTTATAGGAAGCTCCTGTAGTGGCTCAGAGGGATTTACCCCAACGTTCAGTGCAGTGCAAAGAGCAGCCTGAAGATTCATTCCCCAGTTTATACAACATTCCTTTGCCAGACTGCTTGGACTCAATGACTACCAGCTTGAGGATCTCAACACTGCAAAAAAAATCCTCTTTGTGCTTCCAGACCCTTCTGTAGTCTGCAGTGGTGTTACCTTTGATTTCTGTGTTCGTAGAACACAAAACGAGGACAAAAAAATCCCTGCAAAAATTGCTGCAGACTAAAATATCAACACAATTTCCCACTTGTTTAGCAAGAGCCATGGGCTGCTTTACCTGAGAAAATCCTTGCTGCAGTCAGCCTTGGGATATTCCCTGGGGGTCCTTGTTACCCCTGTGATAGAAACTGGAGTCTCTTATGATCATTTCTTTGCTGTGCTGAGGATAAAAAAAAAAGCCAAAAGCTGAGGATTATAGATCCATTTTAACAGCAGTTGTTAATCTAACTTTCATTAACAGTTAAAAATCTTGCAGGGGGAATATATGAAAATTACTGCTTTCCAAGTAGATCTGTTAATTATTATTAGTCAGTATACTTATTAGGCACGGACTGAAACTTGGCACTCAATAGGTACCTATTAAACTATGTTAGAGAACATCATATTACTGTTTAATATAAAAACTGCATGAATCATCTGTTCTTTTAGCACTGGGCCTTATCTTCAGCTGATGTGAATCAGTCCAACACCAGCAAGAGAGCTGGTCAGTTTATATAGACCAGGGTCTGGTTTAACATTTGCTACATACAGAACAGGATGATGGTTTTTTTCTCTTAACTTTTTACAGAAATTTGGAGTTTGTTCCCTTTTTTGTCACCCATCTGGCAGAATTGTAATTAACAGAATTTAGAGCCACAACACTGAATCTGTTAGACAGTCACACAGTCAAGCGAATTTGCAGTGTAACTAATAGATGCAGGGGACAAGATCTGTTTAAGATCACAGGGACTTGGATGCAGTAGCAACTCAGATAATTCAGGCTGTGCTGCCTTGTTTCTAAATAATTTTAAATAGGATATCCTCCCATGGGTTTATTATACTTAAATCCATAGCTGTGTCAGAATAGAAGATATAGTGATAAGATCAGCATCCTGATTTATGACCAAATTTTTAGCATCCTGGTTCATGACAAGGTAGACAAGCCCTTTCAGATCAAACAGGAACAGACTGAGAAGTTATTGCCTCTGAGTTCCCACCCTTCAGCTGGAATGTGCTCTTGCACATCCAGTTTGCTCAGTGTAATAAATAGCATGTATGAGACACTGGCACAAATTACCCAGAAAAGCTGTGGCTGCCACATTCCTGAAAGTGTTCAAAGCCAGTTTGGATGGGGCTCTGAGCAACCTCGTCTAGTGGAAGGTGTCCCTGCCTGTGGCAGGAGATTGGAATTAGATGATCTTTAAGGTCCCATCCTGTCCAAGCCATTCTGTGATAAATCATCCTCCATTCCTGCACTTCACTCGGATGTGAAGTAATTACCACCTGCTGTGTGGTAGTTTTTTTTAATAGGAACAATGTTGCCATAAACCACTTCAGATCAACTTTAAGAGCTTGCCTTCCTGCCCTAAACCATCCCGACACTCTCGCTCTAAAAGCAAGCTGTTTTCCTTTAAGAATTTAGGCTTTATTAACTCAATGAGAGGTAAATACCCATCATTTTGCAGCTCAGTTCAGGTTTTGTGACCTTGCCAGCTCTGAGCTGAAGATATTTGTCAGAATTCTAGGGCTATGTATTTTTCATCAGTTGCAGTAATTTAAAAATTGCACAAATCAGTTCAGTATTTTATCCCTAGTTCATTTATTTATGACAATTCTGAAGGGAAAATATTAGGTACTTTCCCTGAGATCTCAAATACAATCACTTGGAGATTAAGCTGTGCACAAATACATTCATCCAAATGCAAATGTATGCCTTTGTTCATAGGGCCCAATCCTAATTTGTGCATAATATATTGCTTTAAATAATAACTTGCATTAGGACAAAAGTTGCAGAGCCCAGCTTGTAATGGGGAATGGTGTATAGGCTTTGTGAGAAAAGCAAACAAAACTAAAATCTTGAGCTACTTGTTCTGGAGGACACTACTGGGAAAAAAAAAAAAAAAAAAAAAAGTCTATCTGATTTCGTCAGTTTAATTTAAGGACTACAACTGAGGGATCTCATTTAAGGGTTTAGCAGGTTTAGGCTCCCTGTACGGTTCATGTACAGAAAAGCTCTTCCAAAGTCTGATTTGGGCCCTATGAAGTCTGAATAATTTTCTTATGAAGAACATGTCCTGACTTTGAAAAAAGAGGAATATGTAATGGCTAAATTCATGACATATGGATACCTCCATTTAATACTTAAAGTTAACATTAGGTGAACTTACAGATCAGTTGCAAAGCTTAGGAGAGATTTTTCTGAGAACATCAGTGAATCTTGGTTTACATCTATAGAATACAATAAGCTCCAGGTGTGGCCCCATCAGTGCTGAGGAGAAGGGAAGGATCACCTCCCTCAACCTGCTGGCAACAGTTTGTCCAATGCAGCCCAGGATATCATTAATCTTTGGGGCAAGGGCACCTTTCTGGCTCCTATTCAACTTGGTTTCCACCAGGATCCACATGTCCTTTTCTGTCAATCTGCTTCCCAGCTGGGCAGCCCTCAACATGTAGCGGTGCCTGGGGTTATTCCTTCCCACCTGCAGGATTTTGTACTTGTTGAACTCCGTGAGGTTCCTGTCATCTAATTTATCCAGCCTTCAAGGTCTCTGGATGGCAGCACATTCCTCTGGAATATCAGCATCTCCTCCTGGTTCTTTATCACCTGCAAGCTTGCTCACTGGAAATTCTCTCTCTTCATGTAGATCAGTGATGAAAATTACAGGACTGGACCCTGTGTTGACCCCAGGGTACACTGGGAGTTGCTGGCCTTCAAATTGACTTTGTGCCAGTGATCCCCACTCCCTGGACCTGCCTTTCAGCCAGTTTTAAACCCACCTCACAGTCTCACTGTCTTCAACCCACCTCACCCAGCCACACATTAACAGCTTAGAAACATAGAATTGTTTAGGCTGGAAAAGACCTCCAAAATCTTTGTGCATGTATAAATGAGGAGTTCTAGTATCAAAATAGGGAGAAGGAAAATGAAATAAAATGGCTTTTAACAGAAATATTGACTTTGGGAAATAATCAGATATGCATTGCCAGCCTCTCTGATTGGCTGTGAATGTTATGGAACTGCCTTGTTTATATATTTCATGTGATGAATTTCTAAATGATTAGCTACAGAGACACAGATATGTAATGAACAGATGTGTAAGAGGATTCTATGAGCATAATTACAGAAAACCTCTCAACCCTCTTAAAAATAATCATCGTGTAAGTGGTTTCCTCTTAAAATCAAATGTTTTGAGAATATATACATGTACTAGATATATGAATATATATATATATATATATATATGAAAATGCCATAAAAACCCCAAAGATTTAATCTACCCAGAGTCTCAGCTTCAATTTTGAATGCCTTCTTCCTCAAGTGTTCACTTTTTGCTTTACTAGTCGCTGAATGTCAGTTTGGGTTGGTCAAATAGCAGGTGCAAAACAGGAAGAAAATTGTTTTAGAAAGGCTGGGTTTGAATCCTGCTCTCTGCTGAGCTTCCCATCTCCATGAGTCTGGAAGCAGAGTGCTTCCTGATCAGGATGGCACAGCACCAGGCTTAAGCCTAATATAGGGAGCTTGAACAGTGATCTGTAAGAAAATCAGGTACTTGACAGATGCATTTTGACACCACTGTGGCAAAAATGGTACAAGTAAGGAAGGTTCATTCTTAGACGTAAATAAAACAGCTTTCAAAATATTTCTTCTATAAAAGTAGATAATTGTTTACATATTATGCTGGTGTGCTAAATGTAAATTGCCTTTGGCTTCTTTAAACCATTTTAACACTTTTAGACCAACTCAGGATGTTTCCAGGATGATGCTCAGTCTGACAGTTGTGTTTTGGGAGTTCCAGCCTTCCTTGTCCCTTCAGTGAGCAACTGTTATTATATACTGAACTCTTGTTGCCTGTACTTTTGTCCTCAGGAGGGTATAATTCCACTGAGAAGGAAATTCAGTTCATGTTCTAATAGGAAAAATTCAGAAGAGCAAGAAGGCAAAGCAGCTGTGTGACAACTCTTAACATCACCAATTTAGCACTATTAAAAGCAACTGTGCTTTGGAAAGACCAAGCATTTATTTCTGGACAGAAAGGGACGATTTCCTCTAAATCAGTAAATTAAAGAGTCACCATGAATGATTCCATCAGTTAAAAGCTGCACACAGAAAAACCAAATCCAGTGTAAAACTGTATGGAAGACTCCTTTTATGAGCAACAATAAAACATTCAGTTTTCACCAAAGAAAAGCTTATGGGCTCTTTGAGGAACAGCCTCCCTTATCTCAGCCTCCCAAGATGGACTGGACTAGCAGAATTAAGAGTCACTTTGTTGCCAAGCATGATGGATGGTGTCTAGGTTACACGTCTGCTTGCAGCCTGTTGGGCATGAGATGTTACACTCCCATAATGGCTGAGGCAAAGCAGAAAGAGGAAAGCTGCCTCTTGGCTTTGTTCTGGCTCCAAAAAGGACCTCAGTGGGGAAAGCTGGGCTCTTCAAGGAAAATAAGAGTTCAGAAGATAGGGAGAAAGGCTTATTAATACAGGGAGAAAGCACAGAGGGGCTTTGACTGTGGCCTACTGGGAGAAAGAAGGTGCCCCACCATCAAGAGTTTTATAGGGAAGGGAGAAAAGACTTCTTGGGAACCCAGAAGGGACAGGCTGGGATCTGCTGCAGCTCAGCTGCTAAAGAGCCTGAAACCAAGAACCTCTTCCATAGGGAGAGTTTTCTTTACAGGAGAGAGAAAAAAAATCACGCAGCTTAGTTTCTGTTGTAATAAAAACTTGTTCCAGAGCTTACAGAGCCTTCTGGCACTTGTGGGAAAGCACCCTTAGGGAAAGAGTCAAACCTCAAACTTCTGTCTGAATCAATGCCCCAGCACAGTGAAAATTCTTTGCCACTTTTTTGCCTTAGCACTTCCATCTGCAGAATGGGAATTTATCAGCTGCATAAGGCTGCTGCAAATAGAATTAATTGATGTTTGTACAGTGTTTTGCAAGGGCAGCATTTTATTGTTGCTTGTTTGTTTATCCATCAACCCATGTTACTCTTTCATCCCAGTAATAATACTCTGCAAATAGTAGATCTCTTCAAAGTGAATAAAATCATGGCATTGAAGGTAAAAACAGACTACTAAGAAGCATTGACCATGGGAGGAATGTTTCTAGACATTTCCATATAATTTTAGAGAAAAGAAAAAAAAAAAAAAACAACACTATGAAACAGTTCAAATCTTAAAAAAAAGTCATATTGACATATTTTATTTTCACTTAAATCCCTCTTCTTTAAAAAAAAGGGACAAGAAGTTAATACAGATTAAAATTGTGGGAAAGAACAGAATAGTGACCTCCTGAAGGCAAATGAAATTGCCCTGCTCACAGTCAGTGGGGTTTATTTCCTCTAACTATATTTCCCCTAACATGCTGAACTATGTTCAGTGTCCAACCTCCATTAACTGTCTACACCAATGGAAGCCCCACTTCAAGAGGCCATTGAGCCCCTTTCCTTTAGAAATACTGTGTTTTGGGAGGTCCTTGAGTCAGAGATTTAGATCAAAAGGATAAATAGTTCTTAGTATTTAGTAATAAGATTGCATTTGAGCCACACAGACCTGAATCTGCAGGCAATCTCAAAGAGGAAATGTTGCTCCCTCTCCCAGGGTTGTGTTGGAGTGGCTGCAGCAGCGTTCTGAGGTCGATGTCAATCAGATGGATCATCCTGCAATCACACAGGAACAGGAAGTGTTTGTGAGCACCCTGAGTTCAACCCAAATTGCCAACATGTTTAATAATGCATTTAATCATGTCTCAGCAGCACAGCAACCTTCAGGCTGCTTCTGGAGTCAGCCAGCCCAGAAGCCATGCAAGAGTCAATACAGTAATTTGATTTCTCATTATTTTTCATTCTTTTCTTTATACCTTTAGATTTTCTTTAAACCTTCTACAAGTTTTAAAGGGTTCTTGTTGCTGTTTGTTTGCCTGCTTGGTTTTGGTTTTGTTTTGTTGGTTTGGGTTTTTTTTCTGTGTGGTTTCTAGAACAGATCAGTATGTTCTAGTGGAGTTTGCAACCCTCCAGCAGAAGAAATGCCTCTCTATACATATTCTGTATTTCATAGAAGCATGTAATCCATGGATTGTACTAATATTTAACTACAATAAAACAACCAGGGTTTCTATGTAGATGACAGCCTGCTGTGCTCCCAGCTTCTCACTACTGGATTCAGTAGTTATGTAGAAGCTTTATATTCTTTGTCACACATCTGTGTACTTGTTGCCTGCACTGTTTCCTTCTGACCTATCAATCAAGCAATCAAGGTCACTTTGTTTTCTGTTTACCCCTGCCCAACCAATAAATGTCTTGCAATTCAATTATTGTGTATTAAAACTTGCAATATATTGTATTAATAAGTGTAATACAATTACAGTTCTGAGTCAAAGTCAATTAACTCTTATGTGACTGTCAGTGGTCCTGCACCATGAGTGTAAGAACTGACTTCTAGATCCTTAAAGGGTCTGGTAAGAAGAAAAGGCCTTTTATGGGTTTATATTGGTTTAGTTTTGCTGCTTATAGCAAAAAAGTTGCTTATAGCAGCCTTCTAGTACCTAAAATGGGCCTACAAGAAGGATGGAGAGGGACTTTTTGCAGGATCTTGTAGTAATAGGACAAGGGGAATGGCTTTAAACTGAAAGAAAGTAGACTAAGTTTAGGTATTAAGAATAAATTTTTTACTATGAGGGTGGTAGGGCCCTAGCACAGGTTCCCCAGAGAAGTTGTGGGTGCCCCCGCCCTGGAATTGTTCAAGTCCAGGTTGGATGGCACTTGGAGGAACCTGCTCCAGTGGAAGGTGTCCCTGCCCATGGCTGGAGGTTGGAACTAGTTGACCTTTAAGAACCCTTCCAACCCAAGCCATTCTGTGCTTTTATGGTCAATGGGATTAAGACTGTATATATATATATATATATATATATCCCTGAATTAGACATTTCAGCTTGTTCACTTAAATGTCAGTTCATAGTCCCCAAATAGACTTAAAATATTTCATGGTTTTAAGAACTGGAATTTCATTTTCGACTCAACCTCTTCTGATGGCTCATGGAAACTTACAAACACTACCAGTTTGTAAGTCATAATGGGAATGTGGCTGCTATTAAATTGTGGAGCTGTTTATTGTTTCTAATCATTAGCATGGCATCAAATCCTGTGTCACTGTCAAACCATACTTCTTTCCAGTGATGTCAGGTGCTTGAGGCTGTTTCATAACCCACAGTTCCAGGAGCACCAGAAATTGGCATAATTCTTTTCCCTCAGGAACAGCTGAAAAACATCTGCAGATAATCTTTGGCAGTGGATTCTTGTTTCCCACTGATAATACAGGATCAAAATCAACATCACCTGTTACTTGTAAAACTGACTTCACACACAGTACTTACACTTGAAAACCAACATTGCTCCTTCCTTACTGTTGTGTTGGGAATTTCCCTCTGAAACACCAAACCCTTTTTGTTTGGAAAATATAGCCACAAGATCTGACAGAAGCGCTACTGCGAATGATATAGGGGCTTGTTTGCTTTCAGATTTGATCTTAAGAAAATAATGCACATTACAACAGTGCAAAAATATCATTCTTCTGAGAATATTATTGGTTTTTTTTCCTGAAAATGCAGATGGGTACCAGAAATTTCTAGGTTTTCACATTTCAGCATATAGGTCATAATGTATACAGCAAAGATAAAAAATGCAGGAAGAAATCAATTCTGTTATCATTTTAAATGTATGGTTCACTACACGTAAACAGATGTTTCTCTTTCTCCTTTTTTGTGCACTGTAATGAAGTTTTAGGTAATAAAATGTGTTGCCTGAAGATAAGAAGTACTATCTAAAACACATTTCTGTCAATTAAATTGTCTTCTATTACTTCCATTGAAGCGCTAGCGGACTTCTGATTCGACTGATTTTTAAGAATACTGAAGAACACAAGTCATTTGAATTGGAGTGCTCACTGCTAATTTATGGTGTTTAACCATAACGGAGATAGAACATAATACTTGGGAAATTGCTTTTTATTATGAATGAGTTCTTAGCATTTAACTTTTGCTTTTTTATAAAGCTATATCTGCCAGGAAACCTTGCATTTTAACTTGTACTGTTTGTCTTCTTATTTAGTGTTTTGTCCCAGTAATTAACTATAAAATTTGCAATGAAATAAGGCTGAGGAACTATCCTCCCGTACATTCAGCTCTCTTTAAACATGTAATTGAGATAAAGCTCAATCCAATACTTAAATGCCAGTGAAGTTGAGATGCTTTAAATGTTATGATGAACTAGCACTTATTTCAACGCACTCTGTGGTGAACAAGTGTCCTTGTAAATGTGTAGCTCATATAATATTTTTGCCATAAGAGAAACAGCCTAGGAAAATTAAGTGCCACAGGCATTTGAACATTGTGCCATAAGAACATTCCCAGGCAGTTCAAGTAACACACTCACATTTTTCCTCTAGTTTTAAATTCTCTTCTGTTGTCTTTCAATAACTCAGAAGCCTCAAAGGATTTGTTGTGTCTTTACATTGGTGTGATAGAGGAAGAAATTATTTCAGTCTTTGGCTCTCTACATGCTGCTCTGGAGAGCACATGAAAACCTTCACATCCTAAAACCTGAAAGTGATAGTGTTGGGCAATGGCTGTCTGGCAAAGAGGACTAATCTTTTGAAGGTGGTGGCACTGCTCACATGATTTCTTGTTGTGTGGGACAGTTGGTAAAACCCAGATTAATATCCAAAAATTTTAGCCTTGAAGTTAGAAGCATAACTCACCTCTTCTAACCCTATAAATCTGTTAAAAAAGAGTCTAGATACAAGTTAATCCTTGCCATCAGTAAAGAGAAATATTTCAATCTTTCTATCTCTGAGAGAGGCTGTAGACTCCCCATCCCTGGAAGTCCTCAAGGCCAGGTTGGAGGGGACTCTGAATAACCTGGTCTAGAGGAAGGTGTCCCTTCCCATGGCAGGAGATTGGAACTGGATGACCTTTAAGGTCCCTTCCAACCCAAGCCACTCTATGACTCCCTGATCTACATTAGGAAGAGAGGAATCAAAAGTTCCTGTTTTTTCCATTGGCTGTGAAGGAAATCTGCACAGTCACCTCAGGTAAGGACACCTGCACTGGAGCTGTGTGTGTTTCCTCAGGCAAAGTCCATTCTTAATGTCTGCTCCAAATTGGAGCCTGAACTTTTTTTGTATCAGACAGAATTAATTTTACACAGCACTTGTTTGGGGATTAATACCAATTGAAGTTTAGGATGAATCACCTTTGGAGCTGCCTTTTTTTTAATCATCTAAAGGAGGAGCCTAGATAGTTGCCTTAGACTGGGTACTTTTTAGATAACTATAATTAAATGAAATGAATCTCAGCCTAGAGGACATCGCCTACAGACTCAGAATACAATGTGTGTTTCATGTTTCTGTTGGTGGCAGCAGGTTGCCTAAAGATCAGAAAGATACAATCCCTTCCCTGCCCTGATTTTGCCTATTACAGTAAAAAAATGGGCAGAGGAGGAAGGAAGAGAGGTGGCAGCAGGCAGGGAAATAAGCAGTAAAGATATAAAATTGCTCAGGTCTACTGTGACCACCCTCAGTTGCAGTACAATTGCAGCCTGAGGACTGCAGCAAAAGCTGTGAATAGTTGCTCTGTCTCTGTGGTAGCAGATGGTGGGGATTATGCTTTTCTCAAGTGCTGATGGCTTCCCTTGAGCAACACCTTTTGAATTTCTTTTTTTTTTTTGTGTGTTACAGAAATCAGACATTTATTTTAAGTGTGCAAAAATGTAACCTTCCTTTCAGCTTCAAAGGAAAGGGGCAGTGGGATCACCTCATTATCTTGTGTGAATATGACTGGAGGAGATATTTGCTAAGTGTGTATATCTATCTATCTATCTATCTATCTATCTATATATATATATAGATATGTAACAAGTGAATACTTGTTCACATGTTCTTTCTCCCTTCTGCTCTCCCTCATTATTTTCCCTGTGTTTTAATTTTTAAAGAAGAATACAGAAAGATAATTTCTCATGTGTTATTCAGGTTCTCATCAAAGATACACAGAAAAAAATGTTAAATTAAGCTTATTTGAGATGTGATATTAAAGCTGAAGTCTTTACAAATCCTTACTGGTACATATAAAAGAAGAGAGATTTTTTTTAAAACCTTATTAAAAAATAGAATATTGCATGCTTAGATTTTATGCATCTCCCAATAAACAGACATCTTAGAGATGTCTAGTTTTCATAAGACAGAGGACTGTCTGTTTTCCATTGGAAAATGAGACTGCTTAAGGCATCTCAGTTTAGCCCCCTTAGGGCTTCTCTGTTTGTCTAAGTAAAAATCAAAACAGTGGAACTCACTAGGAAAATCAGGAATGTCTACAGAAAATGTTAATATTAGAGATTCAACTAATCTAAAATGTTATCAGCCCACAGGATGTGACAGCTTATGTAAACTGGGAGTCTTTCCTTTAATCTTTGTGAAACCAACACTTTGAAGGCAGTTTAATCAAGATACTGCAAGAGCACTGTTCCAGGAGTGAGTATAAAATTAAAATTTTCCAAAAAGAAAAATTTGAAAAGAACTTGTTGCAAGCTTAGATTGTAGACAACTATTAAAAAATTATCACTCAAGATATGAAAGTTTATATTTATTTTTTCCAGAAGTCATTAACTGCAGAGTAGTAACATTGAATTTTAAAAAATCGCTGAAGGCAACATCAAGGAATAAAGTAGGATGCAAAAAAGAAATTTGCTACTGACAGAGTTATATAACAGATGACACAATATTATTTAACTTCCACAAGTTCATGCACTTTTCCCTATGAACGACACCCACAGGGCTGAGAGATGATATAACATCGAGACACTGGGTGATCACATCTGCTTCCTCTTCTTGCCCCTCAGTGTCTGTTTCCTTCCTTTTTTTCCCCCTGAAATTCTCAAGGAACCGGTTGCCGAGGCATGGTCCCAAAAGATAATGGTGGTGCCATAATGGATGATTCTTTTTAGCTGAAAATAATGTAACCTGGTTGATTCCTTCCATTGCAAACCCCATCTTTCTAACAGCACTAAGAGCTCTGGAGTAGCTACGTGGCTCTGAGAGAGCCACTCCAGAGGGAGTGAGATGCTGATGCATCCAAACTGGTGGTGACTTCAGGCTCTTCCTCTCTGTTGGCTTTTCAATGCTATACCTGAAATGAGAGTCTAAGTAAAGGTGGCAGGGAATCCAAAAAACTGCTAGGCTAGTCTCCCAAGGGCTGACAAAATCCTGAAAGGTGTGGCAGGAAGAGTGGACCTTGATTTTGGCAGTGCAACTGACTCCTGCAGCATTCAAACTTCTGTCTCTGCTTCAATTCACGGGGAACAGTGAGTCTAGAAACCTGCAGGATAGAAAGCTTGGAATCACAGCTTTCTAGAATAAATTGTGGGAGAGGGATATTTTCACAGCAAGCTAGTAAATCAACATTTTCTGGAGAAAAGTTGCTACTTTCAGCCATCTACATTAATGAGTAGGAATAAGGAAAGAAACAGTGGAGACCTACTGGATGCAGTTATTTAGAAGACTCCTTGAGGCCTTCTTGGAGCTCAAAAGATTTTCACACACTTTTGCCCTAAAAGTTTGAGTTCTACAATGTGTGTGGAATAAAGATAAAAGTTTTCACTTTTAGGTTAACTGTACCAAAAATGATGGTAAATGTAGATTAGCATGAAACATGAATGCCAGACAGGCTTCTATCACCCTTTCTTTGTGTACCTACAACATTTCCTGTTTCCTTCTGAAATTTTAAATACTCAAAAAATCTGAAACTGTCTTCCTAGTCCTTACCTCAAGTACACAACAAGGAGTTTTCACTGGCTTAAACTACATTACCATTCTGAGATGCTCTTTATCTCTTCCTCCCTCTGTGTTACTCTGTTTACTCTTGGTGTGTTGAGCTACTTTAAATTAATTATATTGAATCCAGAAGTAATCTTATAGTTTGGTGAAAATGCAATCATAAAACAAATCTCATTGTACTTGTTCTATTTTATTCAGAATTTAGTCAATAAATAACCATGTGCCCTTTGGGTTACAAAGTTATATGCGATCATGGTAGTTTACTCCCAGAGTTTCTACAGCTCACAACAGACTCCAAATTCTTAATTTAAAACAAAATCATGCTTATATAGCTTTGGGAAATATCATTTCTAGCAGAGATTGAGGTTATTAAAATATTGATTAGATTAGCTCAAAGACATATATAGCATAAACTTTCCACAGGGTGTCTGTGTAGAAACTGAAACATCAGTCATCACTGTAAACTCAGGATGTCAAGCTCATCTCAGTATGTGTAGCTATCCAGCTGTGTATATGTCTAGATCCAAACTGTATGGTCCAGTGTGCACCTGAACTTTTACAGTCATAGAGAGAACAGGTACTTAAAATACATCTTTCATCTGTCTTATTATGGATGGCTACCTCAGGATGAGTGAAGTGCCCATTTCTCTCCCGGGTCTCTGAGAGTCAAAAAAACCTCCACCTATTTCAGGTACAGACAATTACTTTGTAGACATTTAAAATTAGGTGAGTGAAAACCTGCCTGAGTTGCCTAAAAGCATGAATGAATTTTTCTTTACAGCCTCTGCTCTGCAGGAGAAAAATTGTTATCTCTGGCATGGAATAATATTAAGTTTCATACATGGAGAACACAGATATAAAGAATTAAAGGTTCAGTTCCAGAGGTACTATGGTTCTGATACTCTAGTTTCTGTAAAAGAAAATCACATGGCAAAGTGCTTCACAGAGATCTCTGGGATATGTGAGATCTGAATGCCCAGACACAGATAACAACTAAACTAAAGCCTTGCCTTGACCTCTTGCTCTACGACTCAGTACATTTCAGCAATATGATGTACAGGGTGTGATGATCAGCAGGCAATGAGCTGGGAACTAAAAGTGTGTGGAAGTAAATGTTAAAGGAAAACATGAAAAACTAGTCTCAAGTTTTCCATATTCAGTGCTAAAGTTAGTTGTGGCCATTGAGGAATGTGATCTTGAAATTGCAATGAATAGCTGTATGAAAAAATTAGTGGTTAATGATAGACAAAAATTTAATTGCAAAAGTAATTAAGAATTATTAGGAAAATAATTTCAAAAGCAATAAAAAAGCAATAAAATAAAATTCCACCATGAAGCACAGTGGAGTCACCCTTCATACAACATGCAGTAAAGGGTTTCACTGTGTGTGCTCGATTCATAAATTTGAAATGGTTCACAAATTTTGATTGGATACCTCAGGGACAGAGTATTGTTTCTTTCTTTGATAGAAAAAGCTTAAAGGATGAAGCTTGCCACATGAAAATGCATGATGTTACATAGAAAATTAATTTGCATACCAATGCAATCTAAAAATGCTTTCTAGTCCTACTCAAAATTTCTCCTAGAACATTGAGAAAATAATGATGAAAATAATAATTAATATTAGCAGACACTGTTCAATGTTGCATTTAACCAGTATTCTGAAGACCTTTTTCTAGTCAACTGCATGGGTATAAATACTGGGTATAGTTTTTAAAGTTCTTCTAGTGCTAAGGTACATTATTCTCTTTCCTTTAATTTTAAGTATTTTTTGATTTTGGATTATTCTAAGGAAAGGGTGCAAGACTCTCAGGTATTGTAAACTTATACAGCTTTGAAGGATCCATTTGTCATGTGACTACTGACACTACTGAGAACCTGGCTAGACATTTGTATTAATTTCTCTTATTTTTTCAAACTTTTTTTTGTCCTTGCCTGTAAACAGTGCATTCTTGCAAAGAAAATGGTGTAACCTTGTTCCTTGTCCAGTTGCAAAGGACTGTTTTATCTTACAGTGCTATTTTACTAAGATGAGAGAATCATGCATCAGATCACAGGGATCCTCTATGTAGCTTTTATGTCAACCTCAGCTGCAGTTTACTGTGCTGTTATTTGGGTACCCCAAATGAGAACATGAAGAGCACAGTCCCCAAAACCAGTGAAGAGGAGCAGTCACTTCTGGTTACTGACACTTCAAACCCCATGATTTATCTGTTGGACTCTGAAGGTTTCCTCTCAGCTGGGAATGAGATACCAGATCTAGACACTGCTTTGGTGTGTCTTCTCTTTTCTGAAGGCTGAAAATATTTCAGATGTTTTTTATTTTGGTGCCTCCTTCCTGTTGGTCAATGCTTTCATGGCCCCAAGGCCGTGTCAGACTGTGGGATTTCCTCCAAAGCAGATGCATATCTGGATTTCCTCCACCAAAAAAACAAGCTGAAGGGGCAGGATGGAAGCTGCAATATGGGCTAAAATATATTCACATGGAGTCAGCTGTGAACCCAAATATGAGTTACTACAGTGGTGCATGTCCTCGTCTCAACAAGACGCTCTTGTTTTGCACAGCACATGAAACTCTGGAGTGCTCACTGCACTCAACTCACACCCTGCCAGAGGTATAGCATAGCACTGAATCCTTTTATTTCTATTAAGTGTTCAGAGTTAAACCTCATAATTTTGGTACCATTTCATTTTATGCAGTAGCCATAAAAATTTCATCATTTCATACTTACGTGCTAATGGTTGGTAATACTGCATATAGCTGTAAAAATAAAATGAAATAACACCTAATCCACAAATTAGATGAACGAAAATCACATTTTAATATTACAAAATACCTCAGCACAGGGAAGATGTTAGGTATTTGTCCAGCTTTAAGTAGGTTTTTACAATATATTAAAAATATACAGATGTGTGAGTGCATTAGAGAGATCAGAATAAAAAAAAGATGTAAATATCTATATTTATTAAAAAACCTACAATGAATAGGAAAAAAGTCAAACATAAATGTGAGTTTAAGTGCTTTGCTGAGCTGGGTTTTAATAATTTTGTCTTCTTGACGTCCTCATTGTAGATATGGGCAGGATGCTGTTACCTCCTCCTGAAGCTCTTTCTTCTCCAGGCCAAACAAACCCTGGTCCCCCAGCACCTTCTGAAGGTCAGTTACCCCAGTTCCTTCTCTCCCCCACTCAGTGGTAACCTACCATTGAGTTCATGTCAGTTTTTACTGATGCCTTTCTTTTTTGATGTCCCAGGAGTAGATGCAGAATTGTAGCTGCTGATTAGGGAAGAATATCACTGTTCTCCAGCTCCTGGCTCTGCTCCTGCACCAGCAGTCCAGAACAGTTTGCTGGCAAGGTGTGCTGATGTTTATTATTTATCTATTTGCCCACCAGGACCTTCAAGTCCTTTTCAGCCAAGCTGCTCCCCAGGTGTCCAGTGATGATTCTTATAATGTGCAGAATTCTACTTTTTTCGCTGTGAAATTTCATGAAGTTCCTGTTGGCCCTATCCTACAACCTCTCTAGATCCCTCTGAGTGGCAGCTGTGCCCTTGAGCCCAATGACTGGTCCTTAGAACGTTTGTGAAATAGATTCAACAAAAATAAAAATAGCTACATAGTATTTCACATCTTTCCTCACAAAGTGGCATTATTTTACCATAATAAAAAGTCCTTAGGTAAGGTGTTATAGATTCCTGGGGTTTGAGAAGTCTTGCATTTTGGTTCAAGCCCTCTCAGCTCACTAGTTGAGCTTATCTCAAAAGCAGTATGTAGTGACTATTGCTCAGTGTAACTCAAGAAATACATCTTTAACTGCACCAAAAAAAGAAAAAAAGTTCCAAGAAAAAACATTTGGATCCTCTCCTGCAGCCACTGCTGAAGAGAACACTGAATAAAAAAGAAAACAAAGCATCACAAAGGAAAAATCAGCCCCTCTTATGTCTTCATCATAGCTGACTAAAGTTGGATTTCAAAGTACTTTTCAAGCTGTTTGGATACACATCAACTTGTAAGGGTAAAGGGAAGAAAAAAGGAAAGGAAAGAAGCTCACTAGCTTTTCAGCCCTGAGCACCAATGAATTATATTTTTTCCCCATGTTTCCTTGCAAGGTTGCTCTCTCTTTTTTGTGCAGTTTTATTTATGTGGCAAAGTATTAGCTCAGCAGTAAGCTAACAGCCACATGGAGTTATGAGAGGACACATTTGACTTTTCTGCTGAAACACGATATTCTTTATGAAACAATAGTTTGTACAGACAAAATAATGGTTCCTGGGAGACCGAATGTCTCAGGGGGCTGGGATGTGCAATTGGGCTTTCATTTTCTACCTCAGCACTTTGCATGTCAACCAGATTACTAATGACCTGAAAGTCCCATCTCACACTGCAGCAGTTCCTTGTGCTTTGCTGTTTTTAAGGGAGTGCTGAGAATGGGCTGCTGCTTCTCATTTAGGGAACAGATGGAGAAATCAAACTATTTCCCCTCTTGTTATAGAATCATAGAATTGTTTAGGTGGTAAAAGATCTCTAAGATGACTGAGTCCACCACTCCCTGAACTAGGCTATCCAGACATTTTTTCACCATGTGAAGAGTACACTCATCCAAGTGGTTCTGCTACAGCACAAGTAAAAGCTTTGCTTTTGCTGTAGTTTAAACCCTCGAGTCCCTGAGGAGAATCCCTGAATGCTCTCATGAGGCCAGTTGGGCTGTTCTCCTGCAGAACCATGTCCTGACCATGGCATTTTCAGATGCTTCACCCTCCAGTTTCTTAATTCCCTGTCAGGTGCTGGACGAGGCCATGAAATAACAGTATGAAAAAGCAGCCCAAAGTCATTCAGTGAAACTATTAGAATAGTCAAAATAGGCCTGTTGCTAGCAGAACCTGAGGTTTGTTATCACCAGAGTTGGCTGAAGTGATAACTCCTGAGTCTTGCAAAGAGCTTTTACAAAAATTCCTGTATAAACTTAACAGCAGCTGAAACATTCAAAACCATCCATCTGAACTATCCACGTGTGGCTTGTGGTAGTTTGAGCTGTTTTACAGAGGATACGAAGAGCAGTGCTTTAAAAAAATATTAAGAGGAAGTGTCTGTAACCTGTGTGTAACCTCTCTGTCAGGTGGCCTGTTTACCAGCTGTAGTACAGAAAGGGATTTTAGGCTTAGTCTCATACTGTTCTTGTTATATTTAGCTGCAACAGGAGCTTAAATTTAGGCTATCCAATGGGGAAACATTTGGTCTAAGCTCCTTTTGTAATCCATGGAGAGACAGAGAGGTATGCCAGAACATGTCTTAAATAAATATTCACAATGAGAAGGTTCATTTGCCCTTTGGAAGCAGTTATTCCTCCTTTCCATTTCCTAAAGAAAGAGTGCAGACAATTGGCACAGACAGAACAAAAAAACATTTTAGATAGTTGATATGGGATGAAATTAGATGAAAATCACCCATATCTTCTCAAACCTTGTGTTGTGTTCTTGAGGTCCCTTCTGCCTTACAGAGCCACCTCAAAGGGAATTCAAGGCACACCGGTGTTTCACAGATGATGTTAACCTGTCTCAATGGTAGCATTTTTCACCTATGTGATGGAAAAAGAAACCCACTAAACAAATGGAATTAATAGGGGGGAAAAAAAAATGATCAAAGATTTATGAAGCAGAATGGAATAATTTCAGGGAAGGGTGATGAAACCTAAGGTGGTTTTCAGTACCTTTGAATATCCAGAATTCAGTGCTACAGCACTGTTTTTCTCAGTGTAAGACACACCTCCCTGCTACACACCTTTCTGCATAACAAGTATGGTTATGCATTTGGTTGCTCCAAGACCTGTGTGTCTGAGTCACATAATAGACAGTTGTATTTTTGGTTGAGGAGTACAAGTCTTATTGAATGTGTCTTGAGTTTCCCAAACTACTGGGAAAAAAAGCAACACCAGTAACAGTGTGGGAATATGGAATTTCTAAGTAGGTGTTTATTCCCCTGTGCTATGGGAAAACCACAGTCTTTGTAGAGGTAAGGTGGCCCCACGTAACAATGCTTCAGTTCAATTTTGCTAAGCAAAAAATCGAACTTTCTGATAGCCTCCTCAAGATCTTTCTAAACTTTTATGCTCACAGGTTTTCTTTTCATGCCATCCACTTCTTCCTCTAACTTTGGTATAAATTTTTCTCAATATAGAACTTGCCTGGTAGATACAGAGGAAAGAAAAGGATTTTGATCCTTTTAGAAAAGGATTTTGAAATGGGTGAGTTGAAGAAGAGTTGTAAAGATTATATGCTCTTCCCCTCTCTCTGTACCTTTTCCTGTGACACCTCTCAGAGAGAACCACCCCTCAGCCTGATGGAGAAATGTCTCTTTAGCATCCAGATGATGTCCTCTGATAAACAGTCAGGGAGTTGGGTAAGAGAACAGCTTAAAGCAAGCATGGCAGCAAAAGCAGCGGACAGATTCAATTCCTCTGAGAATGCTTGAATATCTGGTTATAATAGAGCTAAATTTCATCTGTTGTAGTGTCCTGATGTGTGTATTGACTTGTTTTCCTTTGTGCCAAAAACTTTCATGGTGTCTTCATTATCAGAGCTTGTGGAACAGGGTAACAGTTGTTTGAACTCAATCTGTGGCTTTGAATTCGTCAGGCACAAGAGAACAATTGCACGATGCTGTTCTTCAATTTAAGTGACAGTAGGTATGTTCAGACTCTCTGTGTGATCTGGATCAGAACCAAGGGCTTTGTGATTTTCTGTCCAAAGTCGTCACTGCATTTAGAGAAATCTAAATGTGTCGCAAAGACATTCAAAGTGATTAACAATACCCACAAGAAAGTGATAAAAGTCATTACACTTGCGCTTCCTACCTGCTCCTGAGGTAATAGCTGCAGGGGCAGACTGCTGACTGAGTTGAAAAGGCAGCAGATTCTCAGTTTGGTCTGGCAGTGAGGGAGAATTCCTCACTCCTTGTCTCCTTGTTCCTCGATTTTCTACCATTACAAAGAGTCATTTTCAGCAGGATCACAGAGTCCTCCTTCCTGATGGTGTCCCACATAATATTGTGGTCTTTTTGATGTGGGAAGTAAGAACTCTTCACCCTCTAGGCTGACATATATCTTCCAATTTTTGGTTATTTACCTTTGCTGGGGACACAGGTCTTGTTGTTGCTACTGTTTTCTTCCTCACTGAGATTCACATCTGCTCCTTTTGGTACTTTTCCTTAGAAAGGGTTTATCCAGCCTGTATCCCAGCTGGATGCAAAACCCTGTGTATTCAGTACACCAGTAAAGAGAAACAGATTTAACCTAGATGGTTTGAATGGTCCTTTCACAATACTTGCTTTCCTGGGGCAATCACTGGAGATAGATATTTGACATAATCAATCCCATGTCCACCTGCTTCTCCTCCTAGAACATCCACAGGGCATCCATAGACCTGAGAAAGAAGGTCTTGGACTGCTGCCTTCAGGACTATGCACCTAAAATTCCACTGCCTGTCAATCCTAGGTAGGTGACAGCACAAATGTTAGATCTTACTCTAAGTCATATCCTACAGCCCTAGATTTTGAGGCTGGAGGGACAGCCATGAACTTCATTCCAAACCAACAGGAAGCTTGTCGTAATAATCCACAATTCCACAGGTTGCGGTGATAACTTGTCTCTTTCAAAAAGTTGTAATTTTATTATTTCCTGTAAAAAAGAGGGTGCTGGAGGTTTTCAACATTTAAGATTCCCCTGCCTCCCCAATTTGTCTTGTCATTGTTAAGTCTTATCTCCAGTTCTTTGTTTCTACCATTCTTTTTAAAGAATCATAATTGGTACGATTATCCTTGCTATGAGAATAATTAGCTAAAGCTTTTTGACACATTAAATGGGGAACATTACATTTTAAACAGCAGGCACTGAAACACTAAACAATACTGCTTTGAATAGGACCGTAGAGAAGAGGCTCAGGTGAAACAATTGCTAATTTTAGCAACTTGAACTTTGTACCTTTATAGAAGAAAATTAATCTCACAGTAGTTTTTGGCTGTGAAATAGACAAAGCACTTTGGCCTCTTTTTAAAATAGACCTTTGATATTTTCTGTGATGCAAGATGGTTGCAGAGTGAATCATCCCCTGATGTGTCCAAAAGAACCTTGCTCTGACAAGAGAAAAGCCTTTGATTCCTCTCTTGTGTGGCTGGATAACTCAAATACTACCTAATGCAAACAGCATTTTCCAGCAACTATTGCATTTTAGATATGAAATCTCTCAGCAGAGAACTGGGCAAAGTCACACTCCCCCCCAAAAAAAAAAAAAGAAGATGAGTGAATTTGAATTTTAAGTGCTCTAGCACTGAAAACTCTGTTCCTTGTTTAGCAAAACTGATTGTAGGGAACAGGTACACAAAGGTACATTTATGATATTTGAGTGGTGTCAGGGGCATCTTGGTGCCTGCTTAAACATCTCTCTCCTACTGAATATAATAAAATTTCACATAACCTTTGATGAGACTGTTTTGAGACAGTCACTTGTTCACCTTACTGTGGTATTTCAGTTGTTCAGAAAGGCCAGCAGAAAATCTGTAGGCCTAAGAAGGTTGCTTGGGATAATTGGATTACGGTGGTGAATTGGCCTAGTAATCATTCTGTCAACAGCATGGCTGTGATGAAACTTTTTGCTTAGTCAAAGAAGAGAATGAGGATGTGATCATTCTATTTAAAAAGGAGGTTTTACCTGTTTGTTGGAACTGATTTTGGTCAGCAGTGAACTGCACTGTTGTAATAATATAACTCAGTGCACAACCTTAGTGAGTAAATGATGATGTAAGTTTGATGGAACTAATTGCTATTAACTAACATAACTGTCAACTTAATAAATTGTAAAATAACATTAAGAAATCTTTAAAAACAGCATTGTTACACCAAAAAAATAAACTAAAAGTGGCTTAATTAATGGAGTTATATCCTTTGCAGCTTTTCCTATATTTTTGTTTCTTCTAGGAAATGTTAAGCTAAAGAAAACAAAAAAAACCCCTTTGATTTCAGCAATAAAGAACAGTGACTTCATTTCTACTTAAATAATTCTCTGACTTCTATACTGACATGTGAAGCAAACCAAGTAAAGCTAAGATGTGTTATTCAGACCCTCATTAAACTGAAAGCTAATATGGGCTTAAATATAGACCTTGGGATTTAAATTCCCAAAATATGCTTTAAACAGCTTCAGCCATGGGTTTAGGTCTTAAAAAAAATGAATTCACTTCTTGCCATCCTGGTTTATTCAGCTATGCATTGTGGTACCTCGGTAGTCCAGGTGGAAAACATCTCCTCAGGGAATAAGAATCTCAGGGCTGCTTTTATCATCTAAATGTTTAGCAGAAAAAGAAATCCAGCTTCTTGCCCTGCACTATTCACATAGTTATTAAAAGAAGAAATAGGAAATGACAATCAGTTTGAAGCACATTATAGGACTGAGAAATATTTGATCAGTTCCTGGAATTGCTGCATCTGTTCTGCAAACTCAAGCAGATTATTTGATTCTTTGTGTCTTAATGACTGTAAGTGTAACTGGGGGCAAATCTTGTTTTAGTCCCAAGTAAGATTACATATCCCCAAAGCAAGTCTTCAATTCTTCGCTCATCACAGCTAATTGTGTTGCAAATTCTGTAGTGCAAGGATTAATTATTATTATGTGCTTTTCATCTGGCATGTTGGGCCATAACTGTGCTACCAGAGTATAAACAAAGTACAGCAAAATCGTAGATACTTTAGATTCCCAGAAGAAGACTAAAATTTTAGGAAGTGTTCTTGGTTCGTGATTCTTAATTCTACTTCATTCTGCCAGATACTTTATTGTTTTGTTCTGCCAGAATATTTGCTACTTCCATAACTCTCTTCCATTTTGCTTAAGTTATATAATTGTTAATTATCTCAGATATTTTGCATCCACTGATGATTTGTCCACGAAGAAATGTGCAGTTTACACCTGACTGCATTCCCAGTTGATTGCCCTTCTAAACTAGAGATTACCAGAACCTGTGCTGTATCATTAAGGGGACACTCAGTTTCAGAATACAACTGCAACTGCCTTGCTTTTTTCTTCCTTTGGAAGGTGTGTTCAGGGTTCTCCCCTGTTAGAGATGCTTTTCAACTTCTGTCACTATTTTGACATTTTGATGCATCGCTGGGGAATGCTGGAATAGTTGGTTTGACACTGGTGTCACAACCTTCCATCTTTGCGTGAAAGCATCTATTACTGTATTTCCACATCTAACCACAATCTAGACACTCATGACAAACCACAATAGTCATGTTAGCCCAAGTGAAGGAGAGGAAAAGAAAACCTTCACAGCTCACTGGAAAATCACCTTCACTCTGCTAAAGCAAGATGTGAGTGCTGATATTTCACAGAGTCCCTTGGAACAGAAGCAACTCTCCATGCTAAAGGACAGTGGCATATAATGTGAGAAAAAAAAAGTGGCATTTTTGGGTACATGGGGAAAAAGAATTGCAGGAAGAATGGCTATGCACTAGAACAGGTTGGATAGGTTTATGGAATCTCTATTCTTGGAAATTTTCATAACTCATCTGGAAAATATTCCAGGCAATTCTACCTACTGTCAAGATTAATGCTTCACTGGACATAGGGGTTGGATTAGATGAGGCACAGTGATTCCCTCTGCCTCAAGTACTGTATGATTTCAGGATTTGTTCTGCCTGCCTCTCTCTTTGAGGACAGAGGGTGCTTCCATGACAGAGTGTCTAACTTTTAGATGATTATACTGGGATGAACTTTAGATACTTTAGATGATTATAAGTCTGAAGTGGGATACATCCCGTTCTAAGTCTGAACTTAGAAGAATGCCAGAGAAATGTGAGAGTGGATACTAGAAAACAGACACAATTCAACTATCATGACAGGAACCTACGTGCTCACAAATGGCAGAGGCCACCAGGAAAGACAAAATTCAGAAATTATGTGTGGAGAATATGCACTGTGATCTCTGGCACCGTTACCACTGGAATTAAGTAACAGGAAAAAGTGTGATGAAAAATTATTGTCTTTGGTACCAGAAGGCTTGTATCAAGGGCAGCTTCTATAGCAGGTGAGATGCAACCCACCCTCTTGGCAGATTTGAGTCTTCCTGGTGAAAAAAATAATTTATTCCTATTTTAAGGAATGTACGTTTCTTTGAAGTTCAGTTCAGTTTTGTTTCTCCCTGTAAAAGCAGCAGAGATAAAACCATTTCAACAGCACAGTACAGTCCATTTCACATTGGCCTCTCCTTCTGGACATGCTTCTTTCTACCCATTCACCACACGGGGAAATTAAGACAGCCATGATTTTAATTTAATTCCCTTTGGAACATAGAGTGAGATGTAGCAAAGGCCACTGTCTGCATTAAGAATTGATGCAGAGTACCTACTTCAATATAACTTCATAGCCTTACTTAGTGAGCACTGATTTCTCCATGTAGGTCCCCCCTGAGCTTTCCATGTTTCAACATTTTGTGGATACCTTTGTGTGTTATCTTGAAGAGAAATTCATTGCATTTACCAGATGAAATGTAAAGGAAAGCAGCTAAAAATGTGGTATACCACTATTACTTTAAATTGCTCCTTAATTTTTAAATCATCTAAAAGATTCAGATTCTTTTTTTTCCTTCACAGTAGTTAATTATGGACTTTTATTTGACTGTTATACACTCAGCAATGTTTCTATGGTTTCCTTCTGGTAGTTTTTTCGGAATATATTTTGAAAACTTGGCAGCCATACAGCATTTCTTTATATTGTGCATGCTTACTATCAGATTTTTAATGAGGTAGCTATGAAAATCTCAGTAGCAAAGGCATAGAAAAACTACCGTTCAGGATTCTGCCTTGTCTCATAAAAAGCAAAAAGAGTACACATCTTGCACATCACTCAGTTTATAAGCTCAGACTGGATAATCACAGCATATTTTTAAGACCCAAGCTCAGCCCTCTCTTTCTCTACTACTGTATCTTGCTGTCACTCATTTCATCACCCATAAAATTATTAGGCAAGATCCTTGGGCCAAGAATTATTTATTTTTTGTGCAAAATGCCCAGATCATTAAAGCAGCTAAATTGAATAATAATGTTGGTGAGACAGTGGGTGGCTTTGATAGAGCCAGTTTGCTGTCAGAAGGAATTGTTTGCAAAACATATTAGATTTAGAGTTACATCATGGAAGATCTTACTGTCCTGCATTTCAGAAAGGAGTGAGATAGATTTGTGATATTGAGCACCATTCTATATATGGTTATTTTCCAGCTCTTAAAAATCCCATTTAATTTAGGATTTTCCTATGCTGGCATTTTAACTCCAGTCTATACCTCCACTTCAGGTATAGACAGAAACAGGACAGTCTCTGAAACTCATATAGGCATATCTGCTCTAGCTTTTCTTTAGATTATCTTGCTAAAAATGTAACTCTGTGTACTACAGTTATTCCTTCATTTTGCTATGTGTAGAATGCATGTAGCTAATCGCTTTTTGATATGGTTGCAATCCACTACTGCAGGTTCATTTTTTGATTTGATTTGATTTTTTTTTATTTTTGCTTGAATTCAGTGCTGAGATTTCTTTAAAATTTAGCATATTTTAGTCAATATATTGCAAGATCCTGCCTCTTTTCCCAAGTCACAGTAGTGTTTACCATTGCCTGTTCCATCTAAGTGTGACTCCAACCAGGCATCAGCCCAAAAGTGGGAAAGATTTTGATTCATACCTCACTAGCATTTTTGAATTTTCTATACCTGGTTCTTCTGGAATAACCTCTCCTAGCGGAATTCACGAGGATATGAGGTTTCTTGGGTACTAGTTCAGCATCTTTGGCACTTAGCTGCAGTGATTCTGTATTCAAATGCACAGATTTGCAATTATATTCATTGCAGGAGATCAAATATCGATCTTTCTGCATGTTGGTGTGTTGGGTCCCTTCCCCTGCCATGTGGTCCTGGGAGAGGGGCTCTGGAGGAGGCATGGGATTTCCCCGCTCCCTGGTCAGCCTCATTCCCCATTGGTTTTTTTGTGTTTCCCTGTGTGAGCAAGGACCCTCGGGTCCCGTGATTGCCGCAGCTCCTCGGCAGAGCCCCGGCCATGCAGCTGGGGAAATAAACATCTCTGAAACATCTACCAAGAATCTGTCCTTATATTTATTTTCCACAGGCCTCGTTGATTGATACACGTGTTGCAGTATCCACACTGTAACACTGGTGTGCCTGCTGGTACTTGATTTTGGGAACATGTTAATGTGAAAGATCTCAAAATGATGCAGTCAATTGCAGAGGTAACCGTTGGTGTCTTCAGTTTCCTAATTTTGTATTTCTTTGTGAATAGTCTGTGATTACAAAGGAAGATATCAATTCTTTTCTTTCAGTTGCAACTCTGTATGTTTCTTAAAACAGCTGTCAATATTAAAAAGAGATGTTTAATGCATTCCTTGCTGTGCATTTCAATATCTACTCACCATTAAATTCCTACTGGTCAAATTTCCCTTTGGTGTATTGGCTAAAACATTTGTTAGACTGACAGATATGGATATAATTTATAGATTTCTAAGTAAGAAAACAGGGAACATGCATAAATATAGATTTCTACAGTAAGAGTCAGGAGTATGAGCCAATGAATGGATACACTTGGATGTACTCTGCAGAATTCTGGGATCTTAGAATTATTTGACAAAGGTTTTTAGCTTTTTAAACCAATATTTCTCATTGAGTGTAAAACCAACAGCAGCTTGGGGAAGGAAGGCAAAGTAATAAACAGCACCTGTTTTACTGAACAATTTTCTGGAATTAAACTCTTGTTAATGTATCAAACAATCAGCTGGAAATTTATCCAACAATAACAACAAAAAAGTGTTCAAAGATGATTAATCACACAAGTCTGTTGCACTAGCACTGGATCTCAAGGGAAAAAAGCTTCATATTGACATTTGACAAAGCTAATTTTAGTAACTGATAATTGATGGATATTTTTCTAGTCAAATCTGGTTTCTTGATCTCTCGATCTCTGCTCTGTCTCCAAATAAGGTCCATTCATTTAATTTTACCCAGCAGCTTGATTATGTACCATAAGCGTATTTCCATTAATTAAAATTTGAAATGTCTAATGCTTTCTGTGTCCTTTTGCTAGAGATATAAATGCAAAAGAATCACAGATAGGCACAGTACCAAAGGGTTCAGAAAAACACCCAGAAATACAGAGATAAAGTAAGGCACCTGAATTCTCCCATTGACTAGAATTCTCTGGGTGGAACCTTTATATCTGAGAACACCAGTGGTAGTCTAGTGAACAGGACTGGACCCAATCTCAAGAGATATGCAGTATAAACCCAGAGAAGGTTTTTTCAAATGAAAGAGGGAAGAATTAGCAGACAGTGAAATTGGGAACAAGTGGGACAGGCAATGTAACATAAAATACATGTAGGTATGGCACTTATGAACATGGTTTAGTGGTGGCCTTGACAGTGCTGAGTTTATGGTTTGAATTAATGATTTTAAAGGTCTTTCCCAACTTAAATCATTCCAGATCCTCCTTACTGGTACCTGCCCCAACCCTTGGCAGTCAGAGCCTTTAGGAGCTCTAAAACCCAAGTAGATTTCAGATTTTCACGTTCTCAGTGAGGCAGTTTTCTGGACAGGACCACTCTGAGATGTGGAACAAAGGGGAATCACTCCTGCCCTGCCCCACAGCTTCCTTGGATCCTGGTTGTTTCTGTTGCACAACCAAACCACAGGTTTTGCATTTCAGCCACCCAAGTGGGAGATGTACATCGTGTCCTGCTCTTTCTGTGAAGTTATCAAAAGGCTTTATGCAGGAGCTCACTTGACTATTAAAGCAGAGAGATTTTCTTTAATCAGAGCTAAGTACTCCTTTTTTTTCTGCTGGTTTGAAGTGGGAGCTCTTTGGAAGATGATTTTTGCTGTGTTGTTATCATTGCTTAAGTAGGGACAGAGTCATTAGTAGTAGAAAGTAAACACTATTAAAAGGGGGGGGGGGGGCAGCCGCTGTAAGCAGGCCAACCTTCAAGTAGCAATTTTAATGAAAAAATTGTGAATAATAATGGACTAAAAATGTTAACCCATACAAATAACAGAAAATATTTGCAATGATGGATAGGAGAAGGAATTTTAATGTGTGAGAAAGCCATTCTGCTAACATCAAACTAGAGCTGGTTGGTGTTTTTCCACTGACAGAGACATTAAATGAACAAAATTTGCTTACTGCAGGGACTGCTCAATTTTCTAGTTTCCACTGAAATGACCCTTTTCCCCTATATGCTATGGCTGTTTAAATGCCATTTTGAATGAAACCTTATGATATGACTCAAGGATTGTTTCACGCTTCTGTTAATGTGTGTTTATAAATTGCCCCCACAGTACTGATGAGGTAAAAAGCCTGAAAACATGCTGGGGATTGCAATGCAGGGGTCTCTCAAAAATCTCTTTTTCTTGTGTCTATGCAAGCTCCTGGTCCCACACAGGTAAAATAACATCACCAGAATACCTGTGTCCCAGCCAGGGCTCTGAGCATTTTAGCCAACATTTAAAGGTAATCAATTTTTTAATTGAAAAATCATTGGAAACATTGGAAATAACATTCTGGTTGTATCCAGAAATTATTTTAAGAAAACCTAGAAATAATTTCAATTTTCTGAATATAATTTAGGACTTTAGCATTTTTCTTATTGCTTTTCATCTTTGTTTTTTTCCTTCTCCTTTCTCTGTCTTTTCCCCTCTTTCTGTTATTTCCTCTGTGGGGAAAAAAAAAAATCTAAAAAAGAGTTCTTTAAAATTCTTTGACTTTTACCAAGTATTTCCTGTAAAGAAAGTATTTACAAAACATAAATAAATGGGGAAAAATGACATCCATAATCTGAAAATTCCAGGCAGCCAAAATATTGCTGTTTCAGCTTTAAGCAGAATGACACTTGAGATGGTGTTGAAATCTTTTAGAGAAAGCAGTAGGTTTTGAACTTTTCAGTTCCAACCCAGAAGAAACTAACTTTTGTTGTGGGAATATTAATTTCAATTTGAAGCAATTTTTTAGACTAAAATATTGGATTTTTATTGAGATGCCAGCATAGAATTATTTTTTTAATGGAAACTGGAATTAAAAAAGAAAATAGTAACTGAAAATATTGACTTATTTTTCTGAGTGCAACAGCTTCTTTTTATTTTTATAATTGTGTTTATTTTGAATTTTTGGATACTTTTCTGAATCTATCATTTTACTGTTGAGAAGACGTTGAGAAAATTAATAAAGACATTTTACAGAAACTGAATAATATACATATATAAAGGAATTAATTTTGTTTTAGAAAGTATACAAAAAGTTAACCTTTTGAATGATAAAGGACATCTTATAAGGGTCAACATTTGAGGTGGTTTGGTTGCTAGGAAACTCTCACTAAAGTGTTCAGGGTTTTGTAGCATTTTGTAGCAAATGTTTTATTTCAAATAAAACCATTAATTAGTGTGCAGGTACTATAAAATACATTAGGTATCTGTCGATATAAGAGTATATATGGAAAAGACCAGGATTAAATTAAAATTTTTTTGTGAAAATCAAATAGCTTCAATAGTTACAGGGAGTTCTTTTCATTGGTTAAAATGTATCTAAAAATGCAAAAAAAAAAAAAAAATAGTAATAAGGAGTCTGATGAAAAATTAATTTTGCTTGTTGTTACATTCATTAATTGTATTGCATAAAGAACACAAAATAAAAGACTTCAGTTCATAAAAATCACAGCTGCTGATTTTGCCATCAGTGTGAAGACTAGAACTGTTCAAAATGACTTTGGAAATAAAAGAAAATATATTCATCTAAAGAAAAAATAAAAGATGAAATCTCATGTAGGGTGACTGCACGGTGAGAGAAATTTGGCCAGCTACAATGAAAACTGAGCAGGGTCACAAAACTAATGCAGGGCTTGGACTTCTTTATGGGTTGGGGATACAACCCCACGCTAAGATCACAATTTCTCCTTTGTCAAAATACAAAACCTCACAAAAATCCTCAGTGCAGCCTCATTCCTCAGTTGTTTACGCCAGCAGCACTTGCAGAAGGTAATTTGGATGTCACCAAACACTGGGGAGGGATCGACACCCTGGGAATGACACCCCGGGGTGATGGGGCTCTCACGGAGCCACTGCTGCTCAGTCAGGGGGCTGGGAGAAAGTGACACCTGAAGTACATCTCATGTTCCAGCTGGGAGAGAAGGCAGAACAGGGAGGAGAGGAATCCAAGTACACATCTTTCAAACCTGACACTGATGAATGATTTAAATCGCTACTTGTCCTTCAAAAATTAAATGCTTATGGTGAATTTTTAAAAGTGCCTCCTGCCAAATCAGAGTAGGGTCTGTGGCTTCTAGCAGCCTTCACAAATGACATTCAAGGTTTACTCAATTATAATATTTCCATGTTTATTTACTAGATATAATGTTGCATGTTCATTGTTAAAATCAGAAAAAATGTGATTTATAAATATTTTGTGGGGCAGAATTGCTTAATATTTAATCCTTATTGCTGACAACACCCTTTCCAGGGTATGAAATATACTGTTTGCAAATCTCAACACAAATCTAGCAAAAACTAGTAAAATAAAATACTTCCCAAATCTGCACAGTTTAAGGCATTTATTTTTTAATAAAAATACTTTTCAAAAGATTCTCCTGTTTTCTTCCAAATTCTAAAGACTACAGGCTTTATTAAAACCTTCTTAAGGCTTTAAAAATCTGCGTAGAATTTAATCGTGCAAATGAATGGAAGTTTGCAATATTTGTATCACAAAGATTTCTGTCAAAAACCCACAGTTGGAAATAACATGCTGTTTGTCGTGTAATTGTTACTATTCACTAAAGCAGAAAAAGCAAGTGCAGAGAGCTAAAGAACTGACAGCCTAGTCATTTAAAACTACAGGTTGTCTCCTGGATGACAATAGTTTTCCAAGTAGAGCCTAACCCATGCCGAGAAGTTGCTTGCTGGAAGTATATATGTAGGATAATATTTTAACACTTTAGTTGAAGAGAGATTTTTTCCTTAAAAAATAAGGAAATGTTACTCAGGAAATGAGGGGCATGCATGAATGGCATATTATCTTCTTTGTCTTTTACTTCACAATATTTGTTTATGATCAAGTTCTAGATACTAGACTAATTAGTTTGATTACGGAAGTTGATTTAAATCTGAGGTGTGAAGCAGTATAGAGGAATTTAAGAGGGACCAGTTTTCTGTACTGGAAAACCTCTGTAGCTTAATTTTTCTGGGCAATAATCTTCCACCTATAAAATGAGGATAATAATTCCTGCTTGTCTGCTAGGCAAAATTGGAATTGGGGGAAAAAATTATTTTTATAAGATTGTGGAAATGGTTAAATACCAGATGATGTGACTTTTTTAAACATAGGTAAGAAGAAATACATGTATGTTTTCATTAAAATGCTGAGCAGATGGCCCTTATTTTTTCATTTGATATTATTGAGATATCAATACTCTGTAAAATCAGATCCTTTGGCTGGCAATATTTTGACCTATGGCTTTTTATTAGCCTAAGCATACCGTCAAACTGAATTTGCAGGCAAGTGTTCTTGTCTGATTCACAGTGATTCTATTAAAATTGTTAAGGATTAGATCTAGTTGATCAGCAGTGACTGAGTGGAATTAACATTTTTTATTGTAATTGGTTAATTAATGGTTGAAGCTGGGATCTACACAAAGACAGGCAGATCCCCCTACTGAAACCCAAACAAAGAAAGGACCCGCAAGGGTGACTTCATGTAGCTCAAAGAGAGTTTGAAGAGGTTTAACAAAACCTCAAACAATAGACCAGAGCTTTGGAAAATACTATTCCTAGCATTGCAATGAAATAAAAAAAAAACAAAACAAAACAAACCAAAACCAACAAACCACCTTCTTTGAATAGATGGGTTTTCTTTGCTTTGTGCTAACAAAGCACTTTTTATTAACAAATCTCTGGAGACACTGTAGTAACTCCGGCTCGATTTGAAGGTAAGAAATAAGGCACATTAGATTTCAAGAGGATTTGCAAAGCCCCCAGCAGTTTTGTCCCAACTGCTCCTACTATTTATTTTCTGTATTTGCTCTTCCTGGTTCATCCCATCTAGCTTTAGGCACTTAAATTAAACTCCTGGTCATGAGGCAGGTTTGTGTCTCAGGTGCATTAAATTGTCCTCTGAAGTTGCTGATCTTTTTCTGTCGACCAGAGAGAAAGCTGGAGCTCCTACCTCAGGTACGTCATTTTAAGTGACAGATCCAATCTTTAGTGGTTTGCTCGTGGTTATGCAGGTCATAGGTTCTTGGAGAACCTCTGTTTTATTCATGCATCACCTGTCTATATTTTTCTTTAAGTGTTGCAGTAAATGTAATTCTTGCTTCAAGTTCTGTTGGTCATCTGTATTAATTTCAGTATTTTACATGTCTTTGAATTTGGACCTCTGAAATTAATAGGTATTTTGGCATTGACTTCAAGGGCAGCAGGGTAACATCCTATCCATCCTTTGAACTTTCAAGCCCTTTAAAAATGAAACAAATAATTAACAGCATAAGAATATTGAAGGATAATTTTTTCTGACCATGAGCAAGAAATTTTAACAAAGCTGGATTAGATGATAACTGCATTTTCCTGTCTGCATTTGTATAAATATTGTCATACCAGACACAGGGAATTTAGTGGGTACACGAGCAATTTTGGACTTGGGTCTGCTTGGGACGATCTTGTCTTTCTTGGCCAGGGTAATTCACAGACTTAAATTTGGATTTCATCAATAAATAAATGAACTACATAATATATCCCTGTGCTGTCTGAATAGTGCAAACAAAATACTGTTTGTCACATAGTTATGAAATATTTCAAAAGCAAAGGCTTTTTTTAAAAGCTCTTTAAGCCTATACATGTGTATGTCTATCTGACCAAAGAATACAGAGATACTTGTTAGCAAATATCTTTTTCTGTATGACATCAGACCTTACAGCAAATAAAAAAAAAATTGACTGACATGTCTTCACTTATTAAAAGTACAGAAAAAGTATTTCTATATACTATAATTAATTCTGAAAGTAAGGTTTGTATGTGTTACTAAAGACAAGACATTCGTTCCCTGCTTTATTCTATATATTTCTTTGCTTTCAGCTAGTAATCTTTCTTTGAAATACCATGGAAACAAGCAAATATGCCTCATTAAATTTTCCTTTCAGGGGAAGAACAGGGAAAAAGAAAACAAAACAGAAAAAGCAGAGAATAACAAGAATAACATAGAAAGGGTGATTAGATTGCTCTTCTTAATTCTTTCAGGCATAGTAGGATAATTTTCTGGGGAAAAGCCACTGCAACCACTTATTTCTTGAATCCCCTCACTTCTAGTTGGACTGCTTTCCAGCTAAATACTGCAGTATTACTTCACATTTTACAGTCTTGCTCATCACTGTGAGATATGAGTCATAGCTGATACCAAACAGTCCCTTACCATAGCTAAAATAATGCTTTTAAAATTAATTTTAAAGGACTTTTAAAATATTCCTATAAAATCATATTTTAAAATGCAAACTTTGCATAAATTAATATCTAGCTGACATTTTATACATAGACATGTTTAGAACTATTTCCTTGCCATCAAAAAGAGGGCCAGATTTCCAATGAGACAACACTAAATTCAGTAAAGCTATGCTGATATACAGCAGTTGAGGACTCAGATAAGGAAAAGTTATTAAACCAGAATTTGCAAGTCTACTCTTTAATAAGGGATTTAAAATTCCTTTTTACTTAGAAGCAATTTTAACTTTCAGCAATATACCTTGTTCTGCCTTCACATTTCATTGAGATCCCAATGAATAAGTTGTGGAAGATCCTCGCACCACTGTTAGAATCCCCCTCCCAGTTTGCCCAAAACTTGTCCTGTAGCTTTAACTAAGGCAATGTCTGAGGGAGATGTCTTGAAATTAAACTCCACTCTTCAGAATAACCCTACAATCTTAAAGTCAGCTTGGTAGTGAAAGGGATATTGATTTAGCTGAGTTAGTATTTTGCACCCTGAAATCTACTTTAACAGAAGAAAGATCAATAAATTACTTTCTCAGATCAGTCTGTGTTTTTATTTAGCTGGCGGGAGGTGTAATTCATTTCCCAGCATGTTACTTTCTAACAGTGCAAAGGCCCTCAAGACCCTTTTACACTGAGACAACTCAAAGCTACAGGGAGAAATAAAGCCAGCTGCCAACCAGTGTGAGCCTGGAGGCAGCCAGGGAACATCCAGAGATGGAGAATGCCTGAACACCATAAGGACTGTGGGAACAAGCACATCCTACTGCTCCTTGAACTCTTGTATCTGGGCTGGGTCCCCATTTAGGAGAGTTCTGGAGCACCCACAACCTGGAGGTGGTTTCACTACCCCTTGGAAACAAGCTGAGAAGGCCAAAGCTGGTGAATTAGCTGGATGAGGAGGAGCCAGACTTCATCCATGCATGGACTTCCTCAGAATGGTGTCCACCTTCCCACCTCCAGAGAGCTGCCAGTTAAACACCATCCAAAGGGTTCTTCCCACTGAATGCACCAATTTTTATCTATCCGAAGCAGATTCATGCAAGCAGCTCTGTGATCCAGTTCCTGTATTAAACCCAGGCCATTTTCAGAGGAATACGATGTGTGAGGGGTAGGTAACAGATTCAGCAAAAACGTACTGATGAACTAAATCTAGAAATTGATTTCCAATGAAAGGCTTAAAAAAACCTGACAAAAATTCCCTCCAGAGGATCAGAAATGTAACAGCACTAACCCTGTGCCAAGAAAAGTGATAGATCCTAAGCTGATTGTCTATTCAAGCAAAGAAATAAGTCATGTCAAAAAAATATCCACATTTTGAAAATAATTTGGTAAAGCATCTCAAGCTGTTCAGCCCTGCTGCAGCCACATTGCTAAAGGGTGGTAAAGGCAATAATTGTCTAGGATTTACTGGTATGTTACTGCCTTTTTGCTGATCCACAAAATCCAAAATTCCACTGTCTCTAGGAGGGAAACAAGTGCCTATAACAATATTCTCAAGTGATTGTACAGGAGAACACTGTGGGTACACCACAGCCCAACAGTTCATTAAATAATTGGTCGAAAAAAATATTGTGTGGGATATTTTTTGCTCAGAAAATTATTCAGGTTTTATAACTCTATTCCTATGACTGAGAATTAAAGTTCTCTGAGGCAGAGAGAAAACTCATCTGTACCTTCAATGAAGGTTGTTCTTTCTGAAAGACAAAGGTGTTAGTCTGAAGATTTCAGTGGCAAAATGTGTTATTCTAGTTATCCGACTTCCTACATGACAAATATCCTTTTATAACCCATGCATTTAAACTTGATGTTTTGGTTGAACTAGAGAACATCCTAGTGCTAAGGAGAGACTCGTGGAGAGACCTTCATTCTTGATGGGAAAATTGGAAGTGATGGAAATGAAGAGAGGGAGAGAGGGCTTCAGCTGGAAAGAGAAGGTTTAGTGGTGTCTTACCAGTGTATAGAAATACCTGATGTGGGAGTAGGGAAGACAGAGACGGACCTTTCTCAGTGGTGTTCACTAACAGAAAAACAGGCAGAGAGCACAAATTAAAATACAGAAAATTCCATGTGAATTTGTGAAAATCAGGTTTATTGTATGGGTGGTCAAATATTCAACAGATTGCCCATGTTGCAAGTCCTTGTCCTTGAGGATATTCAAGTCCCATCTGGATTCAGCCCTGAACAAGCTGCTGCAGAACACTCTTTGAGCAGTGGTGTCTCCAAAGGCCATTTTCAACTTCAACAGTCTTGTGTTTCTGTATCAAACACTTCTTCCTGTAATCTAATAACCAACAGCAAATAAAAGCTAATTACCCTCCAGAATAAAAATCGGCATTTATTTCCCATTTAATTTTATCTTCAATTTCTAGCTGTTGGATCTTGGCTCGTGTCTGGCCACTTGATTAAAGAGCTCTCTTCTAGCCTCTCTTTAGGTACTCTCAGATCAAGCCACCTGTTAACCTTCTTTCTGATAAGCCAAAGGGTATTTCCACAAATAAATACTCCATGTTCTTGGTTAAAATGGAAATTGAGCCCTTAATCTAGTCAATTTGCAGAAACAGGTACTTTACTGTCCAAGTGCAATCTGAACAGATTCTGACTGTTGAACTCACACCCCTCATTGTCTCTTACAACTTGTAATGACTCAAGATAATAAAATGCAAAAAAAATCCCCAAAGCCACAAAACCACCTCTCCCACCTAAAAATGACCCCTATTTCAAAAGCCAGCAAGAGATAATGAGTATTATATTAGGTATATTATATTAGGTACATTAGATTCTGGCATGATGTACAGATGACCTGGAACACAGTCAGCACTGAAAAAGGTCAAATTTAGGTGCTAAGTTGCAGAATCTACCTGACCCATCTTTTGATTTTTTTTTAAAATTTTGGTAAGAAATATATTTGCATTGTTACTGGCTATTTAAAATACTATAAACAGAGACTAATAATTGAAGATATATCCAGTTTAATGGGTAAAGAAGAATATGAAATTTTAGGTAAAGTGATTTGCCATTTTACACTAGAAACATACTGCAGTAAAGCTCCTGAAATCAGTGGTGCTCTGCAGCTTAAATAGCTGAAAAAATCAGCAATGCTTCAAGCCCAGTATGACTACATACAGTGATGACTACAACAAACATCCAGAAACAGGGAGATTCCTTTAGACTGTATACTGAGTTTTTTATTTCCATCAGATATATTCTTTTGTTTAAAGGGCTCTGGGTGCTAGAGAAAAAAAAAAAATTGGTTTGAAAATATATTTAATATTAGCTGGAAACTGTGTTCAATTAGAGTTCATAGTAATGGGCTTTGTGGCAAATCTTGAGTGTGCTGTTGATTTATGTCAGCTATGAGATGATGCAGGAGCTGGAGTGCCAGAGCTTCTCTCTGAGTTCATCCCCAACTTCCACAGTCTCATTACTCAAAGAGCATCTTAAATTTGGACTGAAATTTGAGGACTCCTGCCATGAACAATAAATACTACTTACCAAGGCAGAATTTAATCACTCTCCTCCATCAAATATTCTATATTGATTGTATTCGACTTTTTATTTCTTCTACTTTTACTTAACCTTCACATAATCTCTGACTTAACAAGAGTAAAAATGAATAATTCAGTGGTTAATCACAACCTTGCTCTTTATGCCAGGATCAGTGGTGGTTTTTTTCTCTTTATATTCCAATATGGTAGAAGGAAGTTTTGTTTATGTGCTTGCTGTTGTCTGTTGTTCCTGCACCTGTCTACTCCTCACTGAAAATGAAGTTTATTGTTTTCTTAGTTTCTTTGTATAAAAATCCCAGTTCAATTAGATTACCTTTTTAGAAAGGATGGAAGATATAAAAGTACAGCTGCTTAAGCAATTAGCAGAGCAGCATGACATGTGAAAGCCTAGAGCTATTGGAAACTCACCTGGCTTCAGATGCCATTATAAACTCAGAGTTTGGTCCGGGTCACTGGGAGGGACAGGACATGTTGGAGCAGAATCAAACTTGCTGGTGAGCTCCTCTCTATGACAGGAGCCACTTTTAAGCCCTTCATACTTAAAATACATCTATTCCAACATTTGGGGTAAAATCCATCTCCAGACTAAGAAATGTAAATGCAAGTATCTACATGTTGCTCTCTAAATATTACTGAGGTGGGTCTGTTTGCATCACTTTTGGAGCAGATCAAGTCAATATGACAGCCTAGAAAATTAAATGTTCAGCTGACCTGCCTTTGTGTGTCTAGTTTTAGGTGAGCTGAACTGCACACTTTATTTAGGAGGTGACAGCTGGAGACTAAACTAAATGACCTTAGGGTATTTTAAATGGCATCAAACCTTCATATTAGGGGAGCTGAACACCCTTTTTTTGTTTGTTTGTTTCCTGCAATCAGTCTTTCCCTGTTCCACTTGTATGGAACCTTCCCACATTCTTGGCATTAGCCTTAATCCAATTTTACGTTACACATCAGCAAGATCAGAATTATTCAATGCTGAGAATCATGGATAATCTAATACAAATTTTGCTGTAGTTGATTCCCAAAGCCTCCTCTGGTTAAATAAGCACATTCACATGATTAAGATTATGATCTGCCCCAGCTACTTTGTTTCCTTTACAGGGGACTTTAACTTGCCTATCTAATTCCAGAAGAGATAATAAACAATGTCCACAACTGAAAAGATAACAAATCTCATCATAAATCAATAAAGAATCTTTTGGGAGGAAAGACATTCCCCTGTTTTCATTTTACAGGGAGCGCAAAAGGATGGAGAACAATTAATGAGCAGTGACACTTAGGAGATTTCCAGTTAGCCAGAAACTCAGAACTGAGTCCCTTGGAACCTATTTTCCTGCCTCAGCCACCAGCCCACATACTTCCTCAGACCTCTGCTCAGTTTCTCAGCGATAACAACAATTAGAAAAGCACAGAAATCACTTAATTAATCTCCACAGAATTTTTTGTTGTTCAGTAGGATGTGGGAGAGGAGACATAAGAAAAGAGCAAGCAGAAGTGAAGGAAGGAAAAACAGTAACTGAGAGTTTCAGGCAGTGGTCAAAGCTCTGGGGAACAGAGGTTAAGTCACTTCTTGGCATAATTTGTGGTAACTTGAGGTGAAAAGCTCTTCAGGCAAAGTGAATATCCATGAATCTGACCTCTGCTTTTGGGATGGACAGACTTGAATTTAGGGATAATCTTCTGAAAAAATGTGGTTCTTATCACAGTGCAGAGGAAAAAGAAAAAAAAAAAAAAGAGGTGACAGGGGACTTAGAATAGTTTCTATAACATGAAATTGATATCTTCCATTCTCATCCTCAGTGCTGAGCTCTGCTTCCAGAGAAAGGATGAGTTTGCAGCAGCTCCCACATGTGCTTGTTCTGAAGCTGTACTAGGTCATCTGCCGCTCTCAGTTGCAGATATATTTTGCAGTGGCAGCCAAATAAAGGTCATTTGTCAGAGCACAGTGAGAGTGGGGTGATTACTGGGCCTTGATTACTACTGTAATACAAATAAAGAATATTAATAAGCTAAATTACATTCTGAATCCTTTTACTGTAGCTTTGCAAGAAGAAAAAAAAAGCCGACTAGATTGTGAAGGCATTTCACTAATGGTTAATGAATATTTATTACTCTTGAAGAAGAGGAAAACTATGTCAGGGTGCTGCACAGCCCTCTGTATAAATGGTTTATCCTTGCATTCTTCTCCCCATCAACTGCCTTCATCAAGGTCTGAAGGAAATATTTCTTCTTTTCATTTCAGGCTGCACAGATAATACACATTCTGTTTGGAAAGTCTTGGGAGAAAGCACAGCATTTCCAAACCCTGTGGTAAAGCTGGTGAAAAATCCCAAAGGGCCCACTCTGTATTTGGACCATTACAGACTGAGGACACTGGAAGGGAAAGTGACACTCCCAGTGATTCATTAGATCTAGGGGTAGGTATGGGCTGTGCTGGTTTTGGCTGATGCAGAGTTAATTTTCTTCACAGCAGCACGTTCCAGGCTGAGGTTTAGATTTGTGCTGAAATGCTGTTGATAATTCATTGGTGTTTTTATTATTACTGGGCAGAGCTTACACAGTCAAGGCCTTTCCTGCTCCTCACCCCATTCCACCAGCGAGGGGGTTGGGGGTACATTAGGATTTGGGAGGGGACACAGCTGGAATAGCTGACCCCAACAGGTTCCATGGATATCCCAGACCATACAGGGTCATGTGCAGTTCATAAATCTTGGGAGAAAAGAAAGAAAGGGGAGAGGAGGAAGAAAGGCAGGGGGGCATTTGGATAGATGGCATTTGCCATCCCAAGTCACTGTTACATTTGATGGAGCCCCATTTTCCTGGTGATGGCTGAACACCCATTGCCCATGGGAAGTGGGCAATGAATTCCTTGGGTTTTTTTGCTTATGCACAGGTTTTGCTTTACCTATTCAATTGTCTATACCTCAAACCATGGGTTTTCTCATTTTTACCCTTGAAATTCTTTCCCCCACCTCAGTGTTGATGGATTTGAGTGAGCAGCTTTGTGGGGCTGAACTAGCTGGGGTTAAACCACAACAGGGCAAAAAGGTCCTTTGCCATAGGCACCTTCAGGAATAATCCAAAGAGTTATCAAATGAGCACATCTCCCCAGAACTCTCACTTATAAATATTTTAGCAGAACAGGAGGAGTTGGTGACCCTTGATACATTTTCATGGAACTAATAAACAGTAAAAGGGCTTTTTTTCCCCCCCTTCAGTAGGAATTAGGTTTTCAATTTCCAGTGACTCAATCTTTCTGGAGAGCAGTCTTTTCTTACTGTGTCTGGATTTTCTCCTTGTATTCAATGTAAGATCTGATGATTTGGGGAGAAAAAAAAAAGTCAAAAATTAGCAATAAGAAGGAGGGGTTGTACTGGTGACAGAAGCACTTTTTAAAGTTCCATTTTCAGGTTTAGAAGGAACTAACTTGAAGTCAGATGTTTTGCTTTAATTTTCCATGGCCTAAGTTGAAGGCAAATACAGCCCATAATATTTTTGTTCATGCTTGTGTAGTCATTAATGTGCCTTTGTGTTAAAGGCAGAAGAGATACAAGACTTGAAGAAGACCCTTTTTGTTATTGGTCACATATTTTTTAATCTTCCCCTTTTTAAGACTTCACAAAAGGTTAGTGTTTTTTTCCCAGTTTACTTTAAAGTTGTTTGTAGAAAAGGTTAATTTTTTTTTCCTGCTTGGGATTTCCAGGGACAGATTGAGATTTCTTTAATTAAAATACTAAGGGAAAGAATCAGAATTAGATTTCCTGAGTTTTAACTTTAATAAACACCTGTATATTAGATACTTCAAAACAACTACTCTGTGGTGCCTATTTCAACATTTTACTTTTCTGCATTAACTGTATGGGGAAGTTGTGTCTATACAGCAGCAGTTTCCCTTTGCACATAATCTTTTGGATAAATGAGATCGCTCAACATTATAAACCCAAGCAATGAAAAAAGCAAGGTTCAAAGCCCAAAGAACTTAAATTCGTGTAGTGAATAAGGGAAGCGATCGCTGGAATATCATACAAAGATGAAAATGTGGATCTGCCCAATGCACAGGTTCCAGGGAAGGTTGAAAGCTCTCTTCAGCAGAAGTTATGTAGTAGAAACACAATTTAGCATCACTTTTTTCCAGTGGGAAGCCCACGTGAGCACCTACTTCTGATGTGTTGGATAGTCAGAAAGGACATCCAAATTGTCCAGGGACTGAGTGTACCCAGTTTCCACTCTGATGTTGCATCTGTGGGTCTTGAGGAGCTACAATTTTGGCCCTGACGCCTACTATGCAGTAATTATACATATTTCCTGATTTTTCTACAAAGAGATGCTTACATGACCAGGTAAGTGCTGGCTGCAAAAAAAAACCTGTGACATCTCAGATCACCACAAAAGTGATTTTAAGGATTATACCTTTAGCATCTAGTTAGATGGTTTTTACTGCACTTAAAGCAATTTTATTTATTTTCAGTCTTACACGTCTGCTTAGCTTGTATTGTACATAACAGCATCCAACTCCTAATGTTCTATTACACATTTACCCTGTAAGGCCCTTTTCCAAAGATTTACTGAGGCTGACATTTTGTATTCTGCACTCTTAAGATCCCTGGGCATCTTGTCTGGGCACAGAACAAAATATCAGTTCCAGAATAATGCAATGTGATTTTTTTTTAAGAGAAACTGGTCTTATGCAAAAATTAGAACTTTCTGCAGTTTAGAAACTTTTCTACTGGCTCACTTATATCTGTGACCTTGTCAGTTTTTGTGAACACCGTAAGAAACTCGCTAGTTTTTAATTGAAAGTTTTTATGATACTGTATCAGCTTCAATTATCCTCTACTTCTTGCCTTCATCCTTCCTTCCCAAAACCACCAAACAAATGCTCTCTTCCCACGACAGCTGGATATTGAAGGCATTTGTTGAGAGTATGTCTAAAGCCTCTCTGTAGTCCATAGAACTTTAGCACATGTTTCACTGCTGTACTAAATTGCATTGTATGGATCTGATCCAAAGCCTATTGATGTCAAAGGAAGAAAAGCTCCCATTGACTTCAGTAAGATTTCGATTTCGATTGGGCTTTTTTTTAAGGGAAAATGATTATGTACTTTTACTTTTAAACATTTATGATGAAAAGCGTCAGCAAATAAAAATTTATGAATAGGCTCCCACAAAACAAAAGTGTCAGGAGCTGAAATACTGGGGCAGATTGGCTTTCAAGATCTGTCACTCCACCAGCATTGTACAGTTTAAAGGCACTGCATGTACTCGGTCTTCTGAGAGGGTGTGTGGACAAGAAACCGCTCTCATTCATTACTTTTTTTGCGAGAGAGGTTTGATCTTGGAGCCAGATGATGAGTGGGAACTTTTGCACAATGTTTTGTGTTCATCATTCATTGCACTGATATAATCCTGGTAAACTTTCTGAAAGAAGATTTTATGCCTTTAATGTACTGTGCATTTCTGCTTAAAACCAAGAAATTCCTAGTTAAGATTCCACCACATTTGAAGTTTAAAATAACATATATGCTAATAATGTTTCTTCCTCATATACAGCTTTAGGTTTTTATATAATTAAATAAATTTAAAATAGTTTTGAGACAGAAATCCTCATTTGTATGAATGCATTTATGGCATATAACTGTGTAATGGCATGAAGCTCTATCGGAAGAGAGGCAGATTAGATATTAAGAAAAGGTTCTTTACCCACAGGGTGGTTGGGCACTGGAACAGGCTTCCCAGGGAGGTGGTCACAGCACTGAGCCCGACAAAATTCAAGAAGCATTTGGACAACACTCTCAGGTACACGGTGTGGCTCTTGGGGTTGTCCTGTGCAGGGCCAGGAGTTGGATTTCAATGATCATTGTGGGTCCCTTCCAGCTCAGGATATTCTGTAAGAATTTGTTAAAGTGATGACATTTATAGCCACAACTATTGCAGATGAAGTTGAAAGAAATGAATAATGCTTGAAAACAATATTTAAGTCTTTTAAGTTAGTTTACATCGCTAAAAATTGGAAAACCACGTTGATCAGAGTTAAGGTTGCTGTAGAATTTTTGATACTCATCTGAATTTAGTAGTAGAGAGCACATGAACTACTATAATATCCTCATCTGCTCACCATTTTAATGCTAATTTTTTTCAAATTTATTTAATTCAAATTTTTAGGTATTTCCCCCTAATTTTCTGTGCCATGTTATTTAATTCCCCATTCTTTAAATTAAGCAAAGGAGCTGTTTCTGTCTAAATACACACATATATGGATAGCTTCCCTCTTTAAAAGACAAGGTAATTTTTTAAATTCACTACAAGACAAAATGTTATTTTCACTACATATTATAAAACACTCCCTGGAATATAACATAATCTTGAATTCCCTTTAGCAGTTTCCAACATCCACATCAATCTTGTATCAGAGAAAATATGACAGAATCAATATTGTGATGATAAACTGTAAAAAATTGCTTTTTTCTGGATTCAGAAGAAATCACAAGTGGTCTGATTCAGCATGGTAACATTGGAACCAACTTCTTAAAATGAACAGACTGTTCCAAAGTAAAACTAAGTTCATGTGAGATGGAAGTGAGTTTATTTCATTCTTTGTTATTAACCAACCTTTTTATTCTCTTGCCTTTATGCATTCTCCCTTACTGGATTATGATAATTTTTCCTGTTATTTGGTTTAATTTGGGATTGGAACTGATACACTGCAGCTAATCTCCAGCATAACACAAAATATCCTAGCGGTATTCCATATGGAAATCCTCTATATGGGCTTTGGAACATGTTCTGACAAATATTGACATTCACTCTGTCTAAAATATGAGTGGGTGGTTCTCCTCTCTAAAACTAATAAAACCCACTAGATTTGGATTATGGGATATGACTCTTCCATTACCAATCTACTGGAAAATTGTTACTAACCACGATTTACCTGTTATCCATACAAAAAAAGAGACAAATAAACAGCAGTTTCAGGAACTTCCTCAGCTCCGTCGCCTTTCTCTGGACAGGCTCCAGCCCCTCAATGTCTTTTTTGTCATGAGAGGCCCAAAACTGACCCCAGGATTTGAGGTACAACACAGTGCTCAAGGTGCTGCTCTCTCACACATCAAATGGTGGCAACGCAGATGGATTATCCAGAACAGATTAAAGGCAAAAGATAGTTTTCGTGCTTAGATATTTACTTTTTGCTAATTCAAAACTCTCTAAAATTAAAATCCTTTCATCCTACCATGGAATCAATCAAAACATTTGGTGGAAAAAGTGAAAATGCAGTATCCAGAGCTCAATTTAAGGAAAGCCAAAGCTGAGAAATGATATTGCTGACCACAACTCCTTGTGCTGGTGTCTCCAGATCATTCCCTCAGACGATACTGAAGTGGCTTTGATCCCCAGCTCTGTGCTGAGCTGTCAGGATGAAGACAATGTGCAGAATTAAGGGTGTTCTAACGATCCAGTCACTTGCATTTGCAGGGGAACCTGGGCCTTTTGAACACTCTGTTGTCCACATGCTCTCAAAAGTGTCAGTCAGCAGTATAGATCTAGCCAGACTACACACTGCTTGACAGCACCAGTCTGATTTGGGGAAAAAATAAATCCACAGAGCAAACAGATAGGGTAGAATTAATCTCTTTTACTTCTAGCTTTCAAAAAGTGATCTGTCTAGTGTAAACTAGTCCTCTAATTGCCTTCTAAAGTTAATGGAGAGAGAAAACATATTGACATTTCCTATGTGACTCGGGATACATTATGCAATATGAGCTTGTTAAAAATGCTAGTTCAGGTATTTTCTGTTCAAATGACATTAGGTTATCTCCATTCAAACAGAGATGATATGTAGCAAAGCCTTCTGTTTATTCTCTGAATGATTTACAAGACTTGATTTGTGCTGTTCCTGTTTTGCTTCTAAGTTACTTAAGGTGAATTAATCTTCCCTAATTTAGATGCCTCGTACCTACAACTGAACTAGAAACCCAGACTTCATTTAATGTTCTCACACAAATCTGCATTTTTGGGACACATTTATATGGCTTATTACAAAACATGTTTTAGGATTAAAATAAACTTCCAAAAACCAGCAATTTCTCCTCACTTGTTAGAAATGAGAATAAATATATAGCTCAGGTCAATATAAGTGTCTGAAACCAGATGAGACTAAACCCTCCCTTTAAGTTTGCCCTTTGCAATGGTCTAACCATTGTATTTCATGAACTGCTGACTTGGCTCATAACTTGTGTGACCAGCAGTTGAGAAGTAAGGAAAATGAAAACGTCACTGAAGTCACTAAAGGATGACAGAAGGAAATTATATTACTTGCCTTTTAATAAAGAGTGACATTATATGCTGACTCTTACCAGCTCTTTTTTAGGAATCAGTACAGCATAATTTTTTCTTCTCTTCTTTCGTATCACAGTTAACCTATGTGCAAATAGGGAATAATCTAAAACTCTACAGAGACCTTGTGGTTATTTCACTGCTTGCATAGTCATGACAGCTTGTGCTCTGGGACTGGTGTATTAGCAAGGTTAAGACAGTCTTTTCTTCCAAGGGTAAATGTGGATGCCAGAAGCATGGAATCTCAGAAGATTCAAAAGAAGTCTTCAATGATGACAAAATGAAGGCACCTTGGACTAATATACTCCAAACCATTAACACTGTTTAGAGACCTGAGGAAATTACTTTATTGTGCAGATCTTAGATGGACCAGTGGAGCTACAAATCTTGGAAAGAATAGAGAAGGCTTGAGAATGGGATTAAAATGTGAACAGGGAGTATTTAACCTACAATTCTGAGTTAAGTTTATTATGAAATGGAAGTAGGCATGAGAAATTCCCTCCAGAGGTACAAAAAATATTTTCCCATACTCAAGAAGTTGCTTCAATTAGAATCATAGAATACTGTGAATTGGAAAGGATCCACAAGGATTAGTGAAGTCCAGCTCCTGGCCCTGCACCGGACAGACCCCAAATTAGATTGGATTAATAGATTAATTGACTGTAGAAGGATCCTAGATAATTAAATGTGATGCCAAACTCCTAGAAGGATATGTCTGACAATTCAGTAACACTTATGTTTTTGATGAAGATATATGAGAAGGTTTTATCTGTAATTCTTGGAGACCACAGTTGCTAAATAGACACAACCCAGTGGAAATTAATGTTCTGATGCTGGGTTATTGATCTTCACAATCCTACTCACAGCCTTAGTTTTACATTCTAGGAGCCACCAGGAAACCAAGTGTGCTAATCCAGTTGGGGAATATTCACAATGCAACTAAACACAGAGAGAGAGCTTTATAGCAGGTCAGAATTTGGAACTGTGATTCCTTATTCATGTGCATAGCGTCACTGGGGTGATCCATGACAGCTGACAGCGTTTTGTCAGGCAAGGGAATATGTGGTCTGTGCTTCCTTTTAGGTCAAGTGGATCCCATAGATCCCATATCAATCTCCCACTTCTTTTTAGCTGCCTTAGAGAGAGCTACATACCATAGAGGTTCTCCCTAAGGATTTAAATTGCAGCCCTGGGGAAGAAAGACTAATGAGCCAACAACGAGGTGAAAAAGAACATTTCCTGTGGAAATGTACAGCTCCTCCAGCAGACATGCACAAATCTCTGTGCTCAGTAATCTAAAAAGTACAAGCTCAGTTTTATGAAAGTGTTGAGGTGACTTCAATTTGCTTTTGGGTGTGAAAGAATGGATTAATTCCACAATGTTTATATGCTGCGCCAGTTAATGAAATAGTTCTCGCAAACATGGATGGTCAGCAAAGAAAAAGCTTACCAAAAAAAAAAAATCCTTTCAAATCCAGAGAACATGAAAAATAAAGACTTGTGACAAAAAGAGAAAAACATAAAGTTTATCTGTAAGTGAAATACATGCAGGCGCTACTGCAAAGGAATTTAAATGTGTATATAATGAGCAGCTACACATGCACAAAAGTAGCTGTCACACACTATATAGTATGCATAAAAGCTCCAACAAGTTGCACAGTGTGAGGAATGGTTGCTTCTGGATCAGCGCACAGTCATTTAGTAGTTCTATCAAGCTGACAGCGAGCGTACCGGGCCCGATACACATGACTGCCCAAGAAGAGTGTCTCTGGATGTCAGCCTGGTGTACGTCAATGAAACAAGAGTAGAGCAGAATCAAAACAAGTTAACAAACCAGCAGCGAGCTTGTTTCTGCTGCAATAACAGAACCATAGGCTAACTGAGGCTTTCTTCATAAAACTTGTAAGGCTATGTCAGTGACCTCGGAACCACTGACCCTCAGATGCTGGATACAGTGAGGATGAAAGGGTTGGTTTTCTTTATCTAAACTCTTTTTTTTTTTTTCCTTCTGCATTTCTAGGTGTCTTGCACTCTGTTCTGAGGTGACTGAAATGCTGGGTATTGTTCTCGCTCAACCTTCACAATAAATCCTCCTTTGTTTGCTTATGTTGGTTAAACACCATTCAAGATCTGGGCTAACAAGCATTGTTGGGTAGTCACTTCTTATAATTTTAATAGTCCTTTTGAAGGCTTGGATTCATTTTATGGTTGTAATGTTCTGTGTCTGTGAGAAGATCAATTGTCTGCAACGGTTGTTTAATATGTATCAGGAACTATCCCTGTAACCAGAAATCTTGACTGGACCATTTTCATGGACAGTCTGGAGAGTGAGGATATAGTTTAGTTTGATTAGGAGATAAAATTCTTTTAGAAAAGGAATATGAACATGTCACTTTAGGGAAAATGGAATATGAGTTTCTTTTTTTGATAGCTACCACTATGCACATCCTACTACCAGAGCAAGGTAGGAATCAAAGCTGGAACCTGGTAGGCCCACTTGGCTGGAAGGAACTTTCTTCCACAAATTGATATTTGGGAATTAAATTTTTCCTGTACCATTTTCCAAACAAACAATTTAATTTTCGGGGTGGAAAACGATAATTAATTGTAATTTATTGGTGTAAAGGCACCTGAACCAGTTGTAAATGAAAACTGGTTTAATATCAAGTTCAGCATGGACTAAGAGAGCTCTGGACTCCGTAGGAATTGCAGCCAGCCCATGATGAGTTCTCCAGTTGCAGAACTGGTGTAAACATCATTTTGGCCACTTTAAAGCTGTGTCAAGGATTAAACTGCAGTGCCACAGTGACCTCTAATTCAACTGATATGTATTTCTAATATTTTCCTCTCCTGAGAATGTGAATTCCCTCTTCTCACTGCCAAAATGCTCCCTGACCTGCCAGAAGCTCATTGCAGAAGTCACAACTGTTCAAATCAAGCCCTGATTTTGAATTTGAATTACTTAAATGTTTGAAAACTTACAGTGACTAGTCCCCAAGTCCCAAAGTTCTAACAATACAGTCAGCAGAGCATCCTCTCATATCCGGCTTCAATGAATTTTAGAAGGGACAAACTAATTAAAAAATAAGGTGCTGTGTGCGTATAATTTTAATGTTGAAAGCAGAAAATGCACAGGGCACCTTGATCATGTGGGAAACACTTTGTTTTAAGGTCTATTAAAGCATTTAAGGTTAAAAGGATTCTTATAAGTTCAGACTGATAGACACAATCACAAATACATCTTCACATCTGCTCATTTTCACAACTGAATTAAGGAACATTTTCCCCCCAATGAGTTTAATTAACTTTAAGAACAAGCTAAATTAGTTTAAAAGGCAATTAAAATGCAGGCGTATAAATTGTAATTAAAACTGCATGCTGTTTATAGATATTTTTTTCTAAATATTTAAAGAAGATGTTTTCCAAATGAAAAAACAGAAGTTCTACAGTCAGTAAATAATTCAGTTCAGAAAAATAACAAAAAGATTTTCTTGCACATGTAGATTTTAAAAAATCCAATTTGTTAGACATTAATATTGCAGAATATTGTATCAGCGTCCCACTGGAAAATAATGATAATTTGCTTTTCAGATGCATTTTTTCTTATGATGAGATGAGATTGGTTCGCCATTTAATTGGGTTTGGGGATATCAGATTTATTGGGATGTGTTAAGTATTTCTGAGTCAGTTTTGCCTGAACTTTTCTTCTGGCAGTGCTGGGTTAATGGTTGGACTCGATGATCTTAGAGGCTTTTTATAACCTCAGTGATTCTCTGATTCTTGCTACATTTGATGTGGTCAGTGTTTCGCACTGGGCACCGCTCTTTTTCCTTTATATCTTCTTTCCCTCCTTCTATGTTCATTATCTTGAGGACATCCCCTTATGGGTGTCCTCAAAACTGTATAGTTAACCCAACCAACTTTTAAGTGGTGTTTTTTTCTCTCTTCAATTCCCTTTGAGCAATGCAGCTGATGTGAATGGAGCACACATTGGCCCTGGACTCCAAAAGGGGTATCACAGTTCCCTTCCCAGCTCTTCACCTCACATGGTGCAGTCACACATCCTGTGCCCGTAGGAAAATCACTTCACCTCTCTGTGTTCATCCTGTCTGCTGGCCAAACGTATTTTGGTGGATTGGCAACTGCCTCTCAGTTTGGAGCATTCCTGGGAAAATCAAGGTCTTGGCTCAGTCAGTCACGTCAGGTACCACAGACAGAAATTTCTGCAAGTGGCAAAAATACTGTGAGTGAGAATACATCTGACAGAACATGAATAATTGCATGAATATCCATTATAAAAATATGACACTCTGGGGATTTCTAAACATGTTCCTCAGACATCACATAACCTGGGGGGTTGTCTTTGAGTGAGTAATGGTGATCACAGACTGTTGCAAACTGAAACGCTGTGTTATTTGTTCCCTCACAGCATAACGTTGTCAAAAGGAAAATTCCTACTGAATGTATGGCAGACAGGATCCAAACATCACAGAAAAGGACTCACAAGTTGTTGATCTTCAGCTGTGGAACTAAGAAATAAAATACACGTTTAATAATGACTATATATAAATCTGAGTTTGAATTTCAATAATTAATGTGAATAACTGAGGCCTAGGTTTGGTTTTTGATTTTTTTTCACATTTCAAAATTAAAAATCTGCTTAAGTAATCTCATCCAAACTTTGTGAAAATACTGAGATAGATTTCTGACTACAATAAACTATATTCAGCCAAAGTCATTTTCATCTGAGAATAAGGATTTTTATTGAAAATTAGAAATTCAAGTTGCAGGAATACACTTAAAATATCTATCACAGTTCCCAATTTTTACAGCTTTAAGTGAGTAAAGTTCTTGAAAGTGTAGGAGTTCTAAAGGATTTGAGACAGTTTAAAAATCTGTCATTTGTTAGCTTTCTAAAAGAAAGATACATGAATATAAAGAATAAGATAACAGCACAAAAAGGCTTTGTAACTGCCAATGAAACAAACCTGCATATTTCACTAGAGATATAAATGTTACAGATTTAAATAAAAAATGGATAGAAAATGAATGACTTGTTCTCTCACTCTACAAATTGGTGGATTTGAAGGGGTTAGTCTTGTTTCTAAATCCAGAGAATCTTTCTTGTTTGTCTTATATGATCAAAAATAGATAAGAGCATTCAGGTGGAAAGATGTCTACTGTGTATAATAGGAATAGTTTGATTTTTCAGCACAACCCTTATTCATAGCAGGGATACTTCATAAGAAGCTTATGAATTTCTATTTTAATCCACCAGCCAATTTCCATTTTCAACTGTTTGCAAAACAACACAAGAATTTCACTCGAGAGCTGGTTCAAAAAAAAAAAAACCTAAATACACCAAACTAATTGTGACTAGGCTCTGACTTGAACTGACCTGCAGTTTGTGGCACTCACCTCCAGGGAGAATGTTAAATCTGGCCCATCTTTAAATAAAACCAATCACTCAGGACATGCATACAGACCACCAGGAAGGAAAAGTTCTAATTACATCAGCTTGCTGACAAGTTGCAGGACACATAAAGAGAATCAAGCATGTCTCAGTTGCTGTGCCCCAGGGAAAACCAAATGTAGATTCAAGAAATAATGATGCAGTGCAATAATACCATTTATGCCACCACAAAAGAGGAAAGAGGTCTCATGCTTTTATCTACAATAGGGACAGAATTATGTTCCTGCTTTATATTCAATTTATTTTTGTTACCTGGATATTTCGACAGAAGTATTATTGATGACATAATTGGCATTTTTTGAAGCATCAGATATTGTGTACTGTCCAGCATAACTGATAGCCTGAATTACTGGCAACATTTTTCCTATCAACAACATATCTTAGATTATTAATTACTGTAATTAAATTAACAATAACGTATTGCTTTTGCCTATAATTATATCTCAGATATAATGGATATATCAGATATAAATGGCCTTGGGGAAGGCCTTTGGAATATCTGCTAAATCTCATATCAGAAAGTTTGCTACCACTGAAGTGCTGTTTCCCTGTGTGATGTACTGAAATAGGTATTTTTTGTTTTAAAATAAAGTTGTGAATTCTAGGGAATAAAACAAAAAGGAAAACCAGTGAGAAGAATTTTTTCAGAAAATTAGATTAAGTTTGTATCTGCAATTGAACACAAAAAAGCTGTCTTTTTTTTCTTTTTCTTTTTTTTTTTTTTTTTTTACAGCTGCAGCCCTATTCTTTTCTTTTTCCCATTAATTTCTTGTCTCCTGTGGTATTTGTATTAACTTCATCCATTTATTTAAGATCTGTTAGGCAACTAAGGATGGAATAATGGTTCCATATTTCCAAGGAGGTGAAAATGTCAAATGTTCTAAAGTTGTCTCCTCTAGTTGCTGGAATATCTTTGCTTAGGGATTGGATTTTTTATTAGGGACATTTTTTTCACAGTGAGCTTGTAATTGTGAAAATAAAAATGTCCCCTCGACCTTCATCTGACAAAGTGAAAGTTTTGACAAAGACCTCAGAAAAGTGACATGAGAACACCTCTATAATAGTAAGCATGTATCCATTCATAATTGAGAGAAAACCTTCATTTATTCAGAGCCTTATTTAGAATCTCATTATCTTCTTCTAGCCTTTGATAATAGGGTCATGGGTTTCTAGAATACACTTTGAGTTTTAAAGTAAAATGCAAATTAACTGTGTGCTTTCTTTCACCATTTATGTGAACTTTATTCCTACAAGCACACCACAGCTTCCTAATGACTGCTGCTCAATGCCCATACGAGTTCTCATCCTGTGTGAGTACAGAGAATTGAACCAAAAGACCTAAATGAAAGTCATTTAGTGGAAACAATCCCATTGATTCTCGCCAGCTTCAGGAGTGTGATCTCAAATCATCACATTTATGTACGGAATTTGCTGAGTACACACTGGAAAGAGACTCCTGGTAATAGAAGAAAAATTGGCTCACTATTGTGGTGCTTTTTGTAGAATTAAAACCTTAGAGTGCCAATTATGTGTAAGAAGTGCTTCTTCCCTTGCAAAGCTTTAATTTGTCAAGTTAAATGGTTTTTCAAAAATGAAAATAAATTTGCTTTTCATAGAGAAGCTTTGAACTCAGTGAGACCTAAAGAAGAGCTTATGTGCCCAGAAACCTGTCTATTTTTTTCCAGCTGCGTCAGTTGGGGTGATAAGAAATATTATCTCTCAAGACTTATTTGAAGAGGGATCCCAATGTCATAGAGTGGGAAACTAGGAATCTCCATCTATTCAGTTCTTTGAAGGGTAGATTATTTGCACTCTTAATGCACAGAGAGAAGATATTTTTTACAGTAAATAACTCCATAATCTAGCATGTCAGGATCCAGTAGCTGGGAGCTGAAACTAGACAGATTCAGATTGGAAAGAAGACATTTAACAGTTAGGAAAAATTGCATCAGCTTCCAGAGTGAGATAGGTGTTTAAGATAGGAGGGATGAATCATGCTCTCATGATGTGTCTCTCTCCTTTGGTTGTTGAGAGACCCCAGATAACCAGGGTAGATGTCTAACTTTAAGATGGATAAAACTAGGTGAGATAAATCTGACTTTCTTAAATTGAGATCATATTCTGTGTGTTTCCTTATTGTGTAACAGCCACAGCAAACAACAGTTTAGCTGTAGAACTTTGGAAAATTGCTCTGGAATATTGCAGTGCTTTTAATAACTGAGATAAATTTAGGAAGAATTGAACGTCCCAAAGTATTTGACTACATCTGTATAATGAAATGCATTCAGTTAGAAATGGGGATTACAGTCCTTATGATTTTTAAATCACTCTTCAGCTTACCTCTAGAGCAGACCAGATCAGATTTGCTAAATCAAATCATCTGAATGGTTTTTGCATGACTGATTTCTAAAAACATTAAATTGACAGAGAAGGGAGAATGAGTTATGCATTTAATACAGATTTGCTAATGATAATTATGGTCACATGACTTTCAGATTATGTACCACAGAGATTGTTCATGATCTCACCATACTGATTGTTCGTTTTTTTTCTTTCAAAGTTTCTTTTTCTCAAGGCATGAAGATGGAGAACATCACTGAGGCTCAGCAAATGTATGAATATGAATTATTTTGTAAGACTGAAGGAAAGTTCTCTCAGGGTTTGGATGACTTCTGGCAAGGAATTTTGGGTGAGACCTAAGAAATTCCCTGTTTGGTTTCTAAAACAGGAGGAAAATGCATACACTTGCATCTGCTTCATGATTGTTCTCTACATAAGGAACCTAAACCACAAAAGTTCAAAAACGTTTTCACCTCGGTCTTACATGAAAGTCTTCCATATGAGAAGGTTCTTGGTTATAACATAGAAATTGTTTCATTATCAAGGGGTACAATTCAGTTCCCTCTCTTCCAGAAGAGGTTTCTTAACAACCATGTTAAAAAATCAGGCTCCACACTATGGGCTGACTTCATGAATCTTGTTTCTTTGGTCAGCTGTATCCCAAATTTACGGTCTTGTGGTTGGAAAAGTGCCTCAGGAAATAGAAAATGTGTGTAGGAGATTTTCTAAGTTTAAGAGAACTGAAACTCCCAATTTTGGCAGGTAAAAAGCCGGGCTGCATATGTTTAAGCCACTAAGAAAAATCTTTCCCTTTCTATTTCTATTCCCTTTCTATTCCCTTTCCCTTTCTATTGTATTTCCCTTTCTATTTCCCTTTCTATTAAGTGCCTAAACTCCAGAAAGGAATGGGAAGTTAGGTAAATATGCTATTAAGTGATTGCAAACAGCCTTTTCTCTAGGCTCATCTGGCTCCTTATAGACAACACATTTTCTGTATTTATTGAATCAGCACATCTTGGATGATTGCACAAAGTAAGATTTTATTCACACATAACTATTACTATATATGAAACATCCCTATATTATTTATTTATTTATTTAACTACATGACTTTTGATATTCTTTACTTTGGCACCTCCTTTTGTGTCTGGTTCCCTGGTGCTACAAGTTGCAAACCCAAGGCAGACTATGAACCTTCCCTTGTCTCCATTCTGCAGTCATGGAATAAAAGTGTCAATCTGGTCATTTGAGGCTAGGTATTATTCTAACAGGAGCTGTCTCACAAATTGTTTAGAAAATATGTCTCTGAGGTGGTTCTGGTTGCAGTTGTCTATAATGTAATTATAGACAAGATTGTTTTAAAATTTTGTCAATTTTCATTCTCTGAACAAAGATGCTTGAACATATCCTGCTTTTTGGATCATGAGACTTCATGGCTGTCTAAAAAATGTAAACACCTAAAATCAACAGTCTGCTTTTAATATTTAGGCTTGCATTACCAAGAAAAAAACCTTTATGAGCAATAATGTGCTCTAAAATAAAACTTCAAAGCCTGCTTGAAGATAAGATGCTAAGAATAAGATATTAAGATACTCGGAATGCTTCATCTTTGATTGATGCAGCCAAAGCCACAGCAGTCAGCTGATGCAAGATTTGGAATAGTTTATTTCTCTATGATTTTGCAAGCAGCCCTTACATTGACACTGAAGGTCTGATTGTTAAAGCTTTGCAAGATGTGGAAGGATCCTTGTAGGGGACTTCTACTGTCTCTGTGTTGAGAGCCTGGGATGGATATGGAGATTCTTCCACAGTCCGTCACTTGCAGAAATGACAAGTCCCTTCTCCTTGAAGTAATTATCAGGATAGGAATGATTACAGCTTCCCTCTGATGTAAATGCTCTTTGGAGCCTCTTTTATGTACTTAAAGTACTAATGTATAAGAAAACAGTACCCCCACAGTGTCACATGGAAAAAAAACCCATATTTTTCCTAACAAAATAAAAATTTTATAGAAGTGTATTAAAATTGACTTTCAATGGGCTGAACAAGGTACAAATCACAGAAAACATCAGGATGTAATTACACACTTATAGAGAAGTCTACCATGAAAAGGAGAGGTTTTGTTGTAGTTTTTCCCCCCTGAAAAATGAAAATGACAAGCTCAAATTATGAAGTCTACTGTGCACAATCAAGTGTGAGGAAGTATCAGCTTACGAATCATTAACAGCCCCAGTTTCATGAACAGAGCATTATCAGCTCTGTGAGTCTGAACAAAGCAATTGTCAGCTGCCACCCTCTCTCAAATAGACAATTAAAAATTTCATGTAGTGCAAAGTGAAAAAGTGAGATCAAACTCAGCAATGCTCTTGCCCAGCAGATGCAGAAAGATCTGTCACCCTGCCCAAGTGCAGCCTCTTCCAGGGGACATGAAAGAAGATCAGCATTATCATTCAGGGGAGGGTCTGGGTAGAGACCTGAGCATGGCCATGAGGACACCTGGGTGCTCTCTACAGGCTTGAGGAAGGTTATTCTGGGCAAACCCTGCCCTGCTGGTGAGGTGAGGGTGAAAGGAGTGGAGCAGAGGCAACATCTGCCTTGAACTCATGCCAGCTTGGAGAACAAGGACGTGTTTTGAGGCAGATGGGACTCATTTTATTGCTGTTTAAAAAAAGTAACCAGTTTGTTGGGAAAATATTCATTGGTATCCTTGTTACCTGTGCAGCTCAGCAGAGAAGAGGAGCCCTGCAGCTGGTGAGCCACATTCTTCCTTGAGCTTGTTGTGTGTGTAAATGCATTTGCAGTTGCACTGCTATTCTATTTCCTTGTATGGATTGTCTTTCAGCTTTCCTGCTAGGGAAAAAAAGGCTCTCTTGCTGCTTAATCCTGTAAAATATCAAAGCACAGCACCAAACAGGATCTAGGCCTTACCTTACTGCGTTCAAGTTTACCCATCTGTGAAATTAGTATAATAGCATTGTTCTGTCTCACAGGGATATTGTGTGTCTGCTTGTTTCTAAAGTGATGCTCCAGGCATGTTTTGAAATGCTTTCAGTTTCCAAAGTGCTTTGTTGGTCTTGGACAATAAGAAGAATGTGTTAACTTTGAGTGGCAAAGACAATAGATTTCTGCACTGGGCTGTGAGTCAAGGGCTGAGTGGGACCTGTGAAAGCTTTTGGCTGCTGCAGGGAACCACAGACATAGAATCAAAGAATGGTTTGGATTCAAAGAGGCCTTAGAGATCATCTCATTCCACTCCTGCCATGGGCAGGGACATATTCTACCATCCCAGGTTGCTCCAAGCCCAATCCAACCTGGCCTTGAACTCTTCCAGTGATGGGACGTCCACAGCTTCTCTGGACAAAATGTTGCAGTGCTTCATCACCCTCACCACAAAGAATTTCATGCTAATATCTAATCTAACCCTGCCCTATGACATTTTAAAGCCATTTCAGCCCCACTGCTGTTCCCATCTCACGTTTTGTGCAGCATCGTGGGCCTTTGCAGGGGAAGTCACAAGGATTTGTATACCTTCCCTTCTCTTTGAAGACCCTTAGGACACAAGACCATTAAGCTGAATGCTGAATGGAGAATTACAAGTATTTTGGCAGACATCACTGCAGGAGGGTGTGTTAAAAAACAACCAGCATTTGAGAGACCCAAGATCAACACAAAGAACATCTTTTTTTCAATTGAATAAATAGGTTGGAACCTACCTGTCACACAGTGAGTTCACTCTGAGTCAGCCTCATTTCCTTATAAGTGTTTTTTGTTACTAACATTCAATTACACTGGAAGTTACTTAGAGCAGAATAGATGTTTATGCCTGTGAAAGTTTAGTGCAGCGAGACATTTGTTCTGAAGCTACTGGAAGATGAATGGTGCTAATAACAATAACATATTTAAATCAGAAAGTGCATTTGTTCATTTGTATTCTTAGATCTCTGATCATTGCTTCTCAAGAGCTTCTTGCTCCGTATTTTTACTTAATGGAACTGCATTCCTCAGACAAACTGCTCTGAACGCTGTTTCCTTAATAAGTGAGTTGCCTGACTGAGTCAGAGCAGAGAGAGAAAAGCAGAGAGAAAACACCAGCCAGCTGAAAAGCCAGGAGAAAGCAGCAGAGAAAGATGGTTTTGTAACCCATATCTCCCTTCGGGCTATTCATGCAAAATTGTTTATTTCAATTCTGCAAAACTGGGTCTCCCTTTTTTGGAACGACATTTCTGCTGATTTCAAGGTATTTATAGCATGCAGACATGCTGTTTGATTCACTCTGTATTCCTTATTGACACAATAATGCTGATCTCCCTGGTATTCCGTGTAAGAACAACCTGTGGGTTTCTCTTTGAACACTGGGGAGCTCAGTATTAATAACCTCAGCCTTTGACAACTGATGGGTCTCTGCCTTTCTTGAATGACAAGGTCTAGTGTAAAAAAAAAAATCAGATTTTCAGAACTACAGAAATAATTAGATTTGTTTTCCATCTTACTTTAAGTGTTGTTTTGTATTTTCATACTTTTTTTGTGGATGGCAAGAAGCAGAAGCTAATCTTTTACTAAATAAAAATTGATTCTTGCATAACAGGATTCCTGGAGCTAGGCGTGTTGGAATAAAAAGAAAAGCAAATTTTGAGCCTCATGAACAACAGTAGCATCATATCATTAAATTCATGTCAGCTGAGAGTTTGAAGTAATATTTCAAAGGAACCGAAAGTTTCTAAGAGATCAAGTTCTATTAATGAAAACAATTAGATGTTTATGTATCACTTGTGTCTAGGAGAAAATTAGGGACACAAGTAATTTCCTAGGAGATATGAGCTGTGGGGTTTTTAAAGATTTTAGCTAACAGTAATATACTGCTGTAGCAGTGTAAGCATCTCTGAAAACCAGACCTTGTGTCATTTTTAAAATGGAAGTATAATGGTTTTGATGATTTATCCTTCAAACCTTGGATTCTCAGCTTGATAATAATTTTATGTTTAATTCTAATCAGTTCCAAAGACTGCAAGTGAACCCTCATCCTGGAGAGTCAGTCCCACCAGTTAGTACCCACTGAGTACCCAGAATTTAATTGGTTAAAACAATTTTTGGAGTGACTTGCATCAGTTTTCTAAGCCTGTTTTTCCCTATATACTTCTGGGGGGTTTTTGCTACAAAGCTAAACAAAAAAATTAGAATTTTAAATTGTGCTTTCGTCTTGAGTCATTCTCTTTATGTGGGGTGGCTTATTAAATTAGGGATTAAGACTTAAATACAATTCACAGCAAGTACTGCTTACAGCACAAATCTAACACTGTGTACAGGAAGCAAAAGAAAAACGTGGTATGAATAGTTAGAACAATTTTAACTATTCAAATGACTAATAATTGTCCTTTTGTTGCAGGGTCGTGAATTTTCCGTTCTTCACTTTAGGCTTCATTGACATTACATCTGTTTTGTGTGAATTTTTCCATATTCTTTTTTATCCTCAAAAATCTGAGGACAACCATCTTAGGCTGTAGATTAATCATTTAATATATTGCTTTTATTTTACCTGGATTAGTGGTAAAGCCATATTTGCTGAACTGAAGTGTATTAATCAGATCTCTGAGAACATTTTTTTTTTTGCCTGTAGGATCTGCATATCTAAATTTCATTTGCTCTCTGAGAAACCTGTCAAAGTCTTTTATTATATCTTTAACATTCTTTCACTCAAATTAAATATATTCCATTATATCTTCAGTGAAGTAGAAATACTCTGAGACTTGCAAAAGTTTTAATTGAACATTTTTAACAGTATATCTAATGCCCCAAAAATGATTTAAGTAACAGATTTTTTTCTTTTTTTTGGTAGTAAAAATAGCTTCTGGATTGATAAATTCTTGATTGTCCAATAGGATTAATTTAAAAGTTTTCTTCTCACGAGGCATGAGTCCTAGATCTCTGACAATAATTTCTAACTCTTATCCCAAATTCCTAAACATTTGGACAGAGTAGCAGATGATGAAAATTAAAACTCTGATGTTTAAATGATTTGTTTAAATTAGGTCCTAAATATGCTACTACTGCATTTAAAAATGAGCATCTGGAGAATGCACCAGGCTTTCTTTTAGTGCTCACATCTTTCAGTTTTTATAACCTGATGTTTGTCTCTCACAGCCGATCAGAATTATTAAGGAAAGGGATCAAAAAAAGGGATTTTAAAAAAGCTGAAGCCCCTCCTGTTCTTCTCTATCTCATCTCTTTTGTGAAAGTCTTTAATTAAAATATTTACCAGCAAAGCTACCAAAATCAATATGAAATTATAAATATTTCATACACTCCACACAGGCTTTCAAAAATGCTCTTTTCCTTAATATTCTGGGAATATTCATTAGGTTTGTGATAAATATTAATTTCCTATGAAATTCTTAATATAAGAAAGAGAAAGTTGTCCAGATAATTGACATATTTCCTATGTAAAGAAAACAATCATCTCCAGATGTGTATTTGTTTCAGCACTATATTTGTCATTTGGTACCCAGTGACAGGACCAGAGGCAACTGGTACAAAACTGAAACACAGGATGTTCCCTCTGGAGATTAAGGAAATACTTTTTAACTCAGAGGGTGACCAAACACTGGCAGAGGTTGCCCAGAGAGGTCATCTCCTACCCTGGAGATATTCAAAAGTCCTCTTGGCATGGTCCTGGGCCACTGGCTCAAGGTGGCCCTGCTTGAGCAGGGGATTGGACCACTTGTCCTCCCGAGGTCCCTTCCAAACAGAGCCTCTCTGTGAATCCTTTGGTATGGTATCACGTAACAAAACAGTCATATTTTATGCCTCCCTTCAAATAGTGCAAAGTATAGCAAAATTACCAGAAGAGCCCATTGATCTTAGATCTAATCACAGAAACAGAAAATTGAAGAATTATGGAAGGGTTTGGGTTGGAGGGGACTTTAAAAATTATCTAGTTCCAAGACAATTGCCATGGGAAGGGATGCCACTCACTAGACCAGATTTCTCCAAGCCCCATCCAGCCTGGCCTTAAACACTTCCAGGGATGGGGCAGCCACAGCTTCTCTGGGCAACCTGTGCAGGGCCTCACCAGCCTCACAGTAAAGATTTCTTACTAATTTCTCACTGATATCCAATCTAAGCATACTGTCTTTCAGTTCAAATTCAAAGCTTTTTGCCTTTTGGAAGCTTTCTCTGTGTCTTTGGTGTTAAAGAGGATAAATAAAAATTTCATTATATGAAGGCTCTATTCTGGCTAATGCTCTATAAACAGAGCGCCTGACTTTCCCAAAAGTTTTTCTGTGCCCTGCCAAGGACCACACAGATATTTTGTGGCAGAGACAAAACAAACCTGTTTCAGAATTCACCATATGCCTAAATTGCACTTTATTCTGGTAATTTTTTAATGCTGCTGCTTCAACTTTGCTTTCTCCTTCAATGAACTCCTCAACATTTTACACTGTGTCATTTTATTTATGACCTCTGCCTTCACACCTTCAAGCACACCTGCAAGCAACATCCATATGTTAATCCTTATAGTGAAATTAGACAGTCCTACCCCAAGAACTGGGACACAGGGAGCTGTGGGCTGGAGGCACAATGATGTCTCCTGAGCTGCCAGAATTATGAACATTTAGGGACCTCTCTGTGGTGCATTGAGAGGTGTGTCCAAGAGACACAGCATCAGTATGTCATCCATCTACCCGAAGCAGGTAGGAGAAAAAGAAACAGGACAGTTGTTTCAGCCCTGCTGGTCTCTAGACCTTTGTCAACTAAAGTGTCTGGCAGGAAGGAATTCATTGGGATTTCATATTTCCTGAGTGGGATTCATCTCACCTAAGTTTAGACATGGAAGTGTGAGTTATCAAAGCCTGTTAGTCACTCAGGAATAACAGGCTGAGTTTTTCTTAAAATAAAGAAATAAAAGGCAACTCCAGAAGGCAATTTAGACAAGTGCTTGGGATAGTTGGAATGAATCACACACTGGAAATGCCCATTTCTCTCCATTCACAAGAGGAGGCAGCTGAATGACTGCTCCAGAAGTCTCCATGTGAGCTGGGCACCCTTGACTCCCTTCAAAGACAATGGAGCAAAATAGGCCCCTTTTAAATGCAATTCATCCAGCCAAATGCACACAGATGATTCACAGTGTACATGTGCTTTTCCTCAATGACTATTCAGGAGCCTGGGGAGACTTGCTCAAAGATCTCTGTGCTGCAATGTTTCATTCACTTAATGAATCCCACCAGGACTCTTGCTATGAATTGGGCCCAGAGTTATCCTACTTTTCTCTTTTTTTTCCTTCTTTTTTCAATCACAGAGGAAGATTGTGCTTCAGCTGAATATGATATCCAGAGTTCCTGGATTCTAAAGGAATGTGTCCAAAACTTCTGTGTTGTCTTCACTTTGCTTTACTCTTCCTCAAGTCCTGCTGCTGCCATCTCACAGAATTCCTTCCTTCCTACTCTGTGACCTTAGGGATCAGTCATACCCATTTCCTCCCTAATCCTGACTCTTCTTTCAGGTCCATTGTTCAACCACTCTATATCAGAATACCTCATCTCACTGGTTTACATTCACTCAGATTTTCTGGTCTATTCCACTTTGACACTGCTGCTGATTTAAGCAAATTCTTATCTGTGTTTCTCTCCTATTTCCTCCTCTCTTCTTGCACCAGTTGCCATTAAATCACTACCTATATCTCAGAGTTCATAGTCTGGAAATAATATGTAGATACAGAAGATTGAGACTACCCCTGTTTCTATATGGTATGCACCATCCAAATCAGAAGGGTCTTTTTCTTGGGCCACAGAACACCCAAATTTTGGCTTCACTTAGGACAGGAGGAGTACTGAAATGTCCTAAAATGCATTATATGAATAAAACTAAATAAATTAGTAAACCATAAATATACTGAAAATTGTCTTATTTCCACCAGGAACAAATGATTGTAGTTGGTTTTGCCTCAGACATAAAAGATATGTCTGGAAATATTCAAACTACAACACAACAGTCACATCTCTTTCCTCTATTATGCAAGAAGAATAATTTGCAGTTCTACATTTTCACTCATAGGTGGCGATAGAAAATTGATATATTATTTACCATGCTTTTGCTTAAAGATGTTCCAGAGAGGCTAGAAAAAGCATAATGTACTTTTTCAGACATTTAGAGTGATGGATTTTTCTTGTTTTGTGCACTAGGACATTTGTAGAAGGTCATTTTAAATTGTGTCTGCACATCAAACGTACCTGTGTGTACCTCTCCAGACAAATATGTAGGAGGAAGTCAGCCTTTGTCTCCTTAGTTTGCTCTTTTTCTTTCTTTATTTTCCTTCCTTCCTTCCTTCCTTCCTTCCTTCCTTCCTTCCTTCCTTCCTTCCTTCCTTCCTTCCTTCCTTCCTTCCTTCCTTCCTTCCTTCCTTCCTTCCTTCCTTCCTTCCTTCCTTCCTTCCTTCCTTCCTTCCTTCCTTCCTTCCTTCCTTCCTTCCTTCCTTCCTTCCTTCCTTCCTTCCTTCCTTCCCTCCCCCCCCTTTTTTCTATGCTTTTTATTTCCTTTTTTTGTTTCATTTTTCTTTCACCCTTTCTTTCATTTTCTTTATTTTTCTTTTTATATTATTTTCCTTGTTTGTGTCTCCTTTCTGCATACTCACCTGCCAGCTTGCCTATTTCCTTCCCTTTCTCTCTCTCTCTCTCACCATAAATTCCTCCTTACTTTTCTTCTCCCAGCTTCATTCCCTCCCTCTTTTCCCTATTAGAAAAAAAACCAAAAACCAGCAGTTATTTTAATTCTTTTGTCCCTCTTGAATTCCAAATGAAATTGATCCAAGGGAGCTCTCTGGATCTATGTCCTCTGTTTTTGCACACAGATGCTGGTACCTTTACCTCTCCCTCATGTATCCAAAGATGTAAATGGTAGTTCCCAGTGACAATACCAATATGTTCACTTTCCTATTCACAGCTGTCAGAATGATGCAATAAAAAACCACCCTGAACTTTATGGTAAATGCCTCAGGGTAAATGTAGCTCACATATGCCATTACAGTATCTTTGTTTTGTTCCTTGGAATATAAATGCCATCATCTTGAAATACCTTCATATTATCTTCAGCTAAGAAAAGAAAAAGTAAAAAAAAATCCGTTAAAACAAAATACCTAAAGTCTACATGTTCTGCCTAACAGGTGGTCACACTGGAAGGAACTCACGGTGCTTAAATTGGAACATTTCACCCAGGCTGGAAACCACACCATAAACTTGGTCAGTGACCTATTTAGTGACAGAACTTTCCCTCTGGAATAGTCACGTAGCCCACTGTGAAAAATCTGCCTATATCACATCAAGGCAATTAAAATTACTTATTTGGATATATATCTGTCTTCATCATTTCAGAATCCTAGTTAGACTATTAGATGGATACAGATCTCTTGGCACCTAACTAAGAATTGAGGATAGGACAATAGTTGTACAAATCTCCTTTTTACAGATGATGGATAGAGATTTTAAGAGAGCAAGTCAGACTTGAGCTGGGCTAATTCAAGTTTCCATCTGATCCAGCAATTACATATGTCCAAATGAAGCAAAAATACATCAAGATTTACATTTCACAAGCATAAACTTGTAATAGGCGAAGCATCTTTCAGCCATTCCCACTGTTCTACTTCCTTTATTAATTTAAAGATTCAATCTTCATGTGGTTAAACCAGGAAAAATCTGACAGACAAGTTTCTTTGGAATCATGTTTCCCATTGTGAACAACACTGGAAGTTTTTTAATGAAGAGGCCCTAATAGACTCCATCAAAACCTTGAAGACAATTTTCTTCTTTCACTTGGCACTGAAGACTGAGTTGGTCTTATTAAATTTGTCCTCAAATGTACACTAAAACTCTTTTGTGGAAGTTTTTTGTTTTATTTCTTTCTTCTTGTAAAAAATATTGTGTGATTCAATTTTCAGATCATGAATGAGATGATAAGAAAATATTCCTAGGGTGGACTTCACTCTCCTGTGTCTCCTGGAAACAAACAATCCCAGGCTCCAGTAAGGGAGTTCTCTCTGCCCTTGGTGGCCACCACTTGCCCACTCCAGCTGTTCTTTGGTCCTCAACTAGTTCTCAGACCAATTTTAGGGTAGATTAGTAATTTTGTGACTGTTTAGATATGTGCTGCAATCACTTTTTTTTTTTGCAGGAGCTCATGGGAAGTCTATTTACATGTATCATGGTGTGGAGTATCAACTCCAAGACAAAACAAAACTCTGCTGGAGAAGCAGACAATACACAAATGCCTACCTACAAAAAAAATGTGCATAAACTCTGCTCTCACTGGAGCTCATCAGCACAGTCCAGCTGCTTCTTGTTTACAGTGAGGGCAACGTTTTCCCTTACTGGAATAAATATGGCCAGTCTTTTGTAACAAACATGACAGTTCCCAAGAGCTCTTTCAACAAATATTTATAAAGTTATGGCATGATAAGAGGTAGAGCTAGAACTAAGAAATTATTTTAGGTGGGGTTTCAGCTCCACTCTTAAGTCCAAGGCTGATATTTTGATTTCTGGTTTTAGTGCATCTCTAGGAAAAGCTGTGCTGTTCTGGTGATCGAGCTGAGACCATAATTAGCAACATTCTTTTTTTTCTCAGCTATCATATTCATCTTTCAAACTTATGAATGTACAGATAATGAAAGTCTTAAGTGAACTCATTATTCACTTATTAATATTAATGTATTTCTTCAGCAAACAACTTTTATCAGTGGTTTGTCAAAATAAGGAATGGTGAATATTAATACAATATATATATGATCTATAATTTGGGCCATGCTACTCTCCAGCTATGACTAGAAAGAAAAAATCTGAAAAAGATAGAATGAAATGGATTCAGTATAGAAATTATGAAATTTTAAGCACCGTTTTCTAATTCCTCCCCCACTTCCAATCCTTCGTTCTTTCCCTTTTATGTTTCCTCAATTCTCTAGTTTAGAATTTATCTGGATAAAGAAAAGTTCACTTTTCTCAGAACTCTCATGATTTTTCATAAATTCTTAGGAAAAGCAACGTTTTTTAGCAACAAGTAAAAATAAACAATCCTTGAAAAATGTAAATTCTTGACTGCAGAATATCACTTGGTAAAGAAATTTCAGATTCCTTTCTCACTCATGGGCTTCAGATCACTGGAATATCTAAACAAAACAAGTATGTAACAGATATGAAGATCTAAAAATTCAAATTTTCATTCATATATTTCCTAGTATTGAGGAAGTCATTGGGGGACTTTTTAACTTTTTAGTTAGTTTTGAAGAAATCACCTGTTTTTTGTTAAAATTACATATTTTCTTCAGAATCTCCTTCACTGCAGTATTTTTTTAAGATATAGTTATAAAGGAACAGCACAAATGTCACCTTTCCAGGTGTGCAGAAGTTTCAATGAGGTGAAAGAATTATATTTGTAAGCTTCTTTCAGGTTTTTTTGTGACACTATCTTCTCTCACAGATCTTCAGTCCTTTTTCTGAGATAAAGGAGATGAGACCGTTCCTCTGCAGCTGTAATCACAAAGGTCCAGATCACAATATTGTCATATCTCAAGATTTCATCCTCAGTACCATAATATTTGTCTGTTTTGGTTTTTTTTTTTTTTTTTTTTTTTTTTTTTTTTTTTAACATAAGCTTCTGGGCCTCAGTCTTCATTTCAAGAAAACTAAGTTTCTTGTCTCTTTGGAATACAATTTCCTCTTGGAAAATATGAGTTATTGGAGTCCCAACAGGCTAAAAGACAAGCTAAAATGTCCCACACAAGTTATTTTTAAATTATTTTTAATCTTTAGGCAATCTTTCAGTGATCCTGAGCTTCTGACCTTCCTTTAGTTCTGAACAGGTGCTCAAGGAGGTTACGTTATTAATATCAATAAGCCCAACATTTTTCTTCAATAAAAACCCTTTAATAGAATTTTGATAACGCAAATAATCTTCTGTTAAGATAAGAGGAGAAAAATAAAGAGCTAGCCCAAAGATCTGTTTAGCACATGTTCAATTAGAACACGTCTTTTCAAGGAAGGATTTTCTTCCTTCAGCTGTAAAAGAGGCCCAGATTTACCACTACGAAAGAACCCTTTGGGGATTTTCTTAGCTTCATTTTCACCCTGCAAATTGTTGTCAGATTTTTTCCTTGGCTTTGAAAAAGATGTATGTCCAAAAACCTATGTTCTTTAAGATGTGGACTGTCAAAAAAAAAAAAAAAAAGAAAAAAAAAGAAAAAAAGAGGGTTGGTCTGTGAAAATTACTCATGGAAATGTTTTGATGCTAGGTTAGCTTCCTGGTTTTGTGGGAAACCAGACAACTAAATGATAATGCATTTATACTGAGTTTCTAAAGAATCAGCTCTTAATTAGATGTCAGTACGTTGATGTTGTTGTGAACTCAAACCCACAGCAGCTTATTCTGGTTTTTAAAATCCCTGCCAGGATTCACTGTTTAAAGGAATTTGATGAAAGCCAATGGAAAAGACATCAGAGGGCTTTTTAAGCCAAACATGGGTACCTTTACCCTGCTCAAAGGTCAAGCATCTTGATTGTATCCCACTCACACACTGCAAAATGACCATAAGTCATGTAAAAAGAAATCTCAAGCTGTGCCTGCTCCTGAAGACAGATTCCCTGCTTCTGCTTTAGGAATTGGTCAATGATTGAATTTATCATGAGGCATTAGAGGAAGGGCTGCTGTGATGAAAGGCAGAAATTAAGCAACAATCTTGAGGTCTGCATCTTGTTTTTCCCTTGGTAACACATTTATTGAAACACAAAACTCTTCAGGGTGGAGAGTGCACTTTTGAAAATGTGCTGGCCTTTCTAAATTGAGTAAAAGTGTGCAAATTTTAGAAGTGATAAAGCACCTGCAATAAGCACGAAAACCAAAGGAACCCGTGGGTGTTCAGCATTTGTTTTACAATTTCACTTCCATTTAAGTTTCGATGGTGTAAGAGCTATTTGAGGCACCAAGAAGGAGATTTTCAAATGCACCTTTACTATATGTAGGAACAGAACACCACAGAAGTTGGTGGGATCTGTGTTTCTAAATCTCTGACTAGATTACACTAAAACTTTAAAAAATCTCTGTCTAAACCAATCCCCCAAAACACCTGCAAGTTTTACTTACAGTTAATCAAAGAAAGGTGATGATTAGATGCAGAAAATGCAGAAAATGAGGAGGCTGCTAAAAAGATTATGGCAAAAACACAGAAAAAGAGAAGATTTCATGTCTTCAGCAAGAAGTCAGTGCACCATTTTGCTAAAGGGGCAGAGACACAAAGAGAGCTTAAAGTGTGACCAGCATGAGGAAAAGAGAAACTGGAAACCTTCCTGAAAGGTGTCAAAATTAGAGATCAGCAAATGTAAATGATAACTTTATTTCTAGGTTGCAGCAGAGATTTCACCTAATCATGTTCAGTGTTGCTCCCAGTCCTGTGTACGTCTAATTAAAAGACATTAATTTAAATACATCATAGTTGATTTATACCAGATAGGGTCAATTGCAGCTGCTAAAGCATTTTTTTACAATTTAGCCTACAGCAAGATGTTAGAATTCATGCCCCCAGCATTTCTGCTGTCAGGGATATCTTGGGTTGCTATTATGTCAACATGATGAAAGTGTTACAGGTTTGTCTTTAGTACTACAAAGTTGCCCTAAAAAGACAATGATTTAACTGGAGGGGGTTACATTCATGTTGGCAGTACAGTGACAAAACGGTTAAGAATCAGGAAATCAATGTAGAGAGCAAACATTGCATTTTCTTAAAGAAAACAAGTACAAAAGTGAAGTTCCAAGCTCTGGAGCCCGGTCAAGCTGAATTAGAGTCAATAGACCTTACTTTCCTAAGCAAAAGAATATGGAAGAAAACAGAAATTGTGACAATAGTTTTAAAATTAAAGGTTTGTAGCTGGAGCTAGAAAAGTGTAAAAGTAGCTAAAAAGCTGCTCTGAGGAATGGAGTTGGGTATGGCAAGCTGTCAAAGACACACTGGGAAGACACCACAAGAAACCAATGCATGGTAATGCCAGGAGACTGTAGCTGTCACCCAAATTGTTAAAATGAGAAGGGAATTAGGCACAGATATTCTGCTGAAATTCAATTTCATCTGAGTTTACCTTCTTTTCATTAGGGGTCTGCTAGTTATTGCTTTTTCTGTTTACATCTTTTCAGGAGAACCCACAATGTTTGAGTTGATCTGAATTGAGATACTTTTTTTCCTTGTTAAAAGTCAAACAAAAGGCTTGCCTCATCTAGAAACACAGCATTTTCCTTTTAAAATGAAGTCCTGAGTCAGAAATGCCAGAGTATTTGAGCCTTGTCTTTCACTTGCAAGCACAAGGTATTACATGCTAATATTCACTTTTCTTCTTCCCTAACCTGAATCATCCTGTCCATCCAGTTAGGGGCAGGTCTGTCCATGTGGCTGAGCTGCTGAAATCCCCTCTTCTCAAGCGCTTGTTGCTTTCCTCCACTTGCATGAATGGCATTTTCAATGGGCTACAGAAAAAAACCTGAGACTTCCAATGCTACTGATTGGGCTGTCCAAGAGGAAGTCAAATCTGTGTCAGACATCTCATGCTAATTCATGTTTAATTACTTTGTACAGACATAATCGATATCAATATTGAAATATCAGCCCCCATGGTCAAAGTAAGTGGTCATTCCAAGAAATCCTATTAATCTGAGGAGGATTTCAGGGTCACTAATCCTCTGGGTCAACGCCCTCCATCAAGATGAGGTGAAACTGCACCCTGCATTGTGCAATTTCCAAAGGTGACTAATTTTGAGATTTAGAAGGGAGCAGAGAATTAGGAAGTAGAAATGAAAAGGAGAGTCTTAGCCACCTCAGAAGAAAGCAGAAGATCATCTGAGTTGAGGGGAACTTGATTTGAAGGCTAGTATAGTCTTGTGGATCCATAACTTGTGGATCATAAAGTTGCACCAGGAAAGGTTTAAGTTGCACATTAGGAAGAATTTCTTCACTGAAAGGGTGATTAGACATTGGAATGGGCTACCCAAGGAGGAGGTGGAGTCACCATCCCTGGAAGTGTTTAAGGAAAGCCTGGACATGGCACTCAGTGCCATGGTCTGGTTGATCAGTCATAGGTTGGACTCGATGATCTCAGAGGTCTTTTCCAACCTAATTGATTCTGTGTGATAAAACAACTTCTTATTGCCAATCTGATCCTGAGGTACATCAGATGGGTTATTTGGAGCAATCTCATATATTGATATGATGAACCATGGAAGCCTTAAATAGTTCTCCTGCAGGTGTCTCCATATCTAAGCTCCTGGTATAGTCAAAGAACATGTAGTGAAAATTCAGTGGGTTTTATAACTTAGTTAATTTGCCTAAATGAAAGTGTCAGTTGCCATTTGAGGTTCCTTTGTGGACCCCACTTGGCTCTCACCTGCATTTTCAGTATGGCTTATGTCTCCTACAAGGACCGTGTCATGTTTGTCCAAGCTATGTACAGGTTGCAACTCCTCTAGGATGTCTCTGTGACTGGAATCAGTGATATTTGTGGTGCTCAGATTATCAGCTCACCCTGAGGTTGTTATCTAGGACATCACCCAGTTGCCTAAATACAGTCTTGTATAATTTTAGATTCTGAGAAGTATCTTGCTCGGCCTCTAGCTTCTGCTTCACAGTGATGTCACCTCCCATAAATCTGATGTTATATTTGTCAGTCCAGTAGGAATGCCTTAGGCATTTCAAAAGCCCATAGATATTTAAGTTTCAGAAAGTTTAATTCTACTCCTCATGACTGGTCAGCTAAATAGTTTTCTGGATACAATGATTGTCAGCTGTTCCTATCAGGAGATTAAATACTCAGCTCATATATGGATATCTAAATATATGTTATTTAATCTTAAATGGGACCCCATCCTAGGAATCACTCATGGATCATTAAAATTTTACATGTTAATCTCAAGCATGCTGGCTACCAGAAAAAAATCCCTCTCGTTTCCATTTCCAGCAAAGCACTTGTTAGAGACATCTTGTTCTCAGTGAAGAATGTGGAATTTGAAGTATAATGACTAAAACAAAGGTTTATACAGACCATAATTAAATTCTTAGCAACAGAACTAGGTGTATATTGCAGACCAAGAGAAACTTGTAGATGAAGTTTCACTGAAGCTCATTCCTGGAGATGGGAAACCAATCTTTGTTTGTAAGCTGTTTATCAGGACTGCATGTTTGCCACTTATCTCAGTGCAAAACTTCCTGTAAATAACATAAAAATAAATTAAAACATACTTGAAGGAGAAAATGTGCATTTTCTGTGGAATGTCAAATAGTAGGATTTGGCTCATCACCCATTTTTGATGGGAAATCCCTTTTCCTTTTTCAATGTCCATTATCTTTAGATTGTTAGAAATGTTCAATTCAACCGACGGACCTGATCCCTCCTGAGCTAGTACCACTGACATCTAAAGTATCCAATGCATCATTCTCAGGTGGGTGTTTTCCCTCTTCTTTCAATATACTCAGCAAAAACTGAAGAAAATATTTTTGAATCTGTTGGTGGTTCTATCCAGCCATCCATCAGTGTCAAATGTCCCACTACAATTTGAGCTGGTGGAGAAACCAGCCAAAGTCTACTCTAAAATTGTAAATCAAAGCCATCATTTTGAGGTCAGGTCAGGTCAGGGTACTGGAAGCATTTACTAGCTCAGATACCTGTGTCTCCCTCCTTGTTATAGAACTAAGGGCAAACAACTGTACTCCTTATTCAGAAATTTTAAACTTGAAACAATAGCACATGAAAGATCGGGGCCAGCAACTGTACATTGATTTTTTTGGCCTAAAGACTATTGTTATAGTCAATCTAAAATTAGATCCTGGTCACTCAAAGAACAAGACATCTTTCTTTAAAAGAACCTTTTTGAAATCAGATATTTAACATTTAATAGCAGGAGCAAAACTGGAACCTTAAAAAAAATGAAACATTTCCCTTCATATTCTTTCTTTTCTCTGTAGGAGATAAGAAGACAAAAGTACCCTGATCCTGAAAAAAAAAGAAAATCAGATGTAGACTTGGATGAAATAGAATATATTCTATTTGGACTTGGATTGAAATAAGTAAGAAAGTTTGAATTTGAAGGAAAGTTGCAGTCTTGGAACAAATTAAGAAAGAGAACATTATTGGAAGAAAGATGTAAGTATCTTTCAAAGGGAGCTTTGTAATATTTGGAAGAATAAAGGAATCATTCAATACTTAACTAAAATGGATTGAGATTCCAGTCCTTTTGGGGCTTGTCTATCTCTAGCCTTAGTTACTGTGAAATTCCTTGACAACAGTAATAAAGCATTTACACTGAGAGTCTTGACTTTTGCCCACCTGAAACATTCTTCTTCTATTGACTTAGAAAGCTTTGGGGGCAAAAATTGTGTGAAGCAATGAGGCCATTCAATATTAGACAAAGGGATAAAGCATACAATACTGGAGACATATTTTCCCTTTGCCTATGAAATGTTTCATGTGAAAACTGCTTCTTTCAACACAGCAGACCTTGTGGGAAATGACCTGTACACTGGATAAGTTGACAGGCACAGTAGGGGATTTCATTACACCTCACAATTTGACTGGCACAGCCAGCTCTCTCTGGCTCTCTGTAACCCTTGGCAAGTGCTTGGAATTGAATCTGTAAATGTTAATCAATATTTCAGGCCTATTAAATAACGAAAGGCATTGTGGAAATCAAAGCGCTAACGGTTAGCATGGTGCTCTACACTGACTTCCAGGCCATCAAAAACCTTGTAGGGAGCAAAAGAGCAAATATTTTAATAAAACAATTACCTCTACAATTTCAAACCTGCAGAAGAATGTTACATCTCCAGCCCTATCACACTAACTTAATTTTCATTTCAAACAGGTTAGTGAACAGTAGCAACTCAATACAGATATTTAATGAGTCTTTAAGGTGCTGTCCTAAATCTTGGGAAAGTAAAAGCCCACCATGTGTTTAAAACATCTGCAAGCACATCCATTTCTTCTCAAAGATGAAATAGAGCAGAACTGTACCCAAAGCCTAAGGGAGTTTCACCTTGGATTTCAGTGGATAGAGGCCCTGAGTGAAATTCATGGGTGGGACTGATTTAACACAGCTGTAGACAGCCATGCCACAGGCATCTGGGGTTGTGCTGGTCACCTGAGGCTCACTTTGGAGAGAAATGAGAACTTCTGGAGTGCAATTTATTTCATGCTAAAGCCAAAGTCTAAAATAGGTCAAATGAATTGTACCTTAAAGCCCTCTGGTCTCTGAAGTGATTACGAAGAGAGCCACAGGTAGCCAAAGCAACTGAGCAATAGGATCCAAAGTCAAAGGAAATGAATCACCACATTCCTGTGTATCTTGTGGTGCATGGACAAAACCAGACTGCAAAAGGCAAGTGAAATTGTGCTACCCTCAGGCAAGGGTGTAAAAGGATAACACAGAAAAAAAAAATACTCAGGATTTTAAAGTACTTCCCTGTGGTGAACTTTGAAATGGGTCGATAGGAGTACATGTATGTATAAGAAACACCCACTGAGTGAAAAATTATCTCTAATTTCTTCTTCCCTCCAGAAAATAAAACAAAAATCCAGGCACAAAGTGGTAACTTGCTGCAGAATGAAGCAGCAAGTCTTGGTTTCATCAGAGTCCTGGTATATGTGGGAGATGGATGATGATATGGACCAGACTAAATAATGCTTGTCAACTTTGTAATCCTATCCTGCCTCTGAGATGGGAAGCAGTCTCCAGTTTCTTTAATTTGCCTTCAAGAATTTCAGGAGAACCAGGTACTATGACCAAATAGCAAGGCCAGATATAACTAATTGCAAGTCTTCCAGTTGTTACTGAGCAAAGTGTCTCCTGCAAGAGTGAATTCCCACTTCTTGGCAAGGCAATCACCATGCAGTGCTAAAAAACAAGTGGAGAAACTTTCAAATTCTTTCATATTTAGCTTAAAATTAAAAAAAAAAAAAAAATCCATTGGCAAATTTAAGATGGTGATGCATCCACCTCATTCTGACCAGTGAAGACAAGAGAACATCAGCATTTCTTTACTACTATTGTATTGAAAGGAAATATAAGGGAAAAAAAAAAAGAAAAAAAGAAAAAAAAAAAGAAAAAGAAAAGAAGACTGCTACTCATTTATTAAGATGCCATGAGAAAAGTAAAGAAACTGGTGATGGATGGACATCTTGTGTAATTGCTGGGTACCTGTGTTATGCTGTGTCTGTAAAGAATCCCACTGTAAAGTGGGTAAGGATTTTCTTGGTTAATTTCACAGAACTAATATCCTCATAGGCAGGTCCTACTTTTCAAAAAACAAATTTTTGAAATTGAATTTTCTGGTAGATTGTGTTCTGTTCCTGGGAGTGGTATAACTAGTTAGTTTGGTGAATGAGTTTTGAGGATGTTTTTGGAGGGTGAAGAAGAAATAACAAGATTTCCTCAGAAGAGTCACAAAAACTCTACAGCTGTGGAAAACTTAGTTCCTTGAAAGGATGGGCAGAACTCTGCAGGGTGGAGAAGACTGGTGTTCACAGGAGACCTTCTAACCTCCTGCCCGTGAGCCTACAGACATCCAAAGGGACAAAAAGAGGCAGAGCAGCATTCCTACCTGTCATAGCCTCAGCCTCTGACACTCCTGGTGAAACTTTAGCCCTAATAAATTTTTTTCATTTAATTTTCATGTTCTCTCTCCCTTGTTAAATAAAGCACCTGTTATTTAGAGCTCTCATCATCCTGCTCCCAACCTAGTGAGACAGCAGAAAGTTTGCCTGCAAACTCCCACTCCTTCTGTCAACTTGATTGTCTGGGGATGCCTTGTGAACTATTCATGCTCTATCACCACCTCCTGCTTCCTCACCTTCTTTCCCCTCTCCTTAGCTGAGGCATTTACTTGCCTGTCATCTTTCCTCATGTCATTTCTGCTGGGTTGTGTAAGATACAAAAGCTACAAAAGTACATTTAATTTACTAGTGTTGTAACATGGGCCTTCCCCCACCGTGCTTCAACTATCTGCACTGTAATTTGAGGATCTGTCATATTTTCACAATGACAGAGCAAGTTGTCCCAGAGGTGCTCTGGTTTTCCTTTCTCTTCAGGTCTGGCTGAAAAATAGAAAGTCTGGAAAAGGTAGCTTTAAACCCCAATAAACAAGGAAAGATTTTGAGGCCATTCAACCAGAGTACATCATGCAGCTTAGAGAATTAAGAGAATATTCCTTCAAGAGGACTGAACCACTGATAGTCCCATATGTGAGACAGCTTCATGGGGATCAACATAAAATGTTCTCTCAGGAAAGCTGTTTCTGAAAGTACCATGACAATAGTTACTAAAAAGTTATCTCTGTGAAAGATGGCTGATGCAATGACAAGCACGTAGCAAGTCATAGAATCATAGGATGATTTCTGTTGGAAGGAACCTTAAAGATCACCTGGTTCCAACCCCCTTCCATTGGAAACCTTCCACTAGACCAGGTTGCTCAGAGCTCTCTCCTCGCTGGACTTGAGCATTTCCAGGAATGGAGCATCCACAATTTCTCTGGGCAACATGTTCAGTGTCATGGATCTTGGGGACAAGCTTGGAGCCTGGGGATGGTGCCTGAATTACCAGAGACACATCCTTTTTGTGGAGTCCAGCACTGACATGCTGGCTATGGTGAAGATCTTACTGAACCTCCCTCAAACCCACAAACCCCCCACCCTGTCATTGGTACACTGCTCCTCATGGAATTTGGCAAGATCTGTCATGTGAATGCAAGCACCATTACAAATGAGAGGAGGCAGCAAAGTTGTCATGGATCTGAAATACCTGAGAGAGACATTTTTAGAGAAAATTTAGTAATGACTGGTAATGTTGGCATCAAGGCGGTAAGGCTCAAAGAACTCACTGTTTAAGCCACAATAATGATAATTAGCTCATGCTATTAACCCATCAAATGCTGTTGCAGCCCAACAAAGCCATTCTTTCAGCATGCTGCACAAAACATAAACCTCTACAAACCAGTCTTAGCTCTGATCACTCAGCTCTCCCTGCCTGCCTAGAATCCTGTTCCTGCTTTCTTCCACCCATCTCTTCTTGCACCTAGGCCTTCTTTCTTGTCCCAAGCTTGCCTGCAACCTGGTGCCTGACCTGAATTAAGACACTGGCATCCAAATCTGTCTTTCTTCTCTCTCCTCCTTTTGCTGTCTATTGCAAAACTGAGAATGTGTAAAATCAGTACTTTTATTTCTCTTAAGCTGTAAGTTCACAGATCTCTATTTTGAGTTACTCTGGGAGGTCTGAAATGGTTTAAGAGTTCCTACAGGAGCAGAATTGCCTGGCCAAGTGAGGTAGAAGTACCTAACCTGAGGCTCATGGGCTGCACAGCAGACTGAATGGAGAACTGCTATTTACAGAATGTAGGTTTTACTCTTCTCGAATCATTTGTCTTCAAGCACACGGGAAGATAAGCAGTTGTAAAATGGAAGAAGTGGTTAATAGTGCAGAAATGCTGCCAAATTTCATGGGATATACTGGGCCTGGAAGTCTCCACTCCTCCTGAGTTTCACTTGTGCACAAGAAGCTCCTCATCTTTTCATGACTCAGAACTGTTGAAAGAACTTTATAAATACAGACAGCACCCTCATTGGTGGCAGGGATGGCTATGGGACACAAATCATTGATTGTAAGATTAAAATGTGCCTGCAGCACTTAATTGGAAATCTGTTTATACAAGCATTTGGCTTTAAATTCTGATTCATTCATATAAACAAGGACTAAGACCCCCAAGGTGAGAGTAACAGCTAAGTGACACCGAGATGAGTTTAGGTGAAGAGAAGGTTTGTGTGAAGGCTGGGGTTATGCCTGAAAAAAAATCTGGGTTTTTTTGTAGCTGTGGAATGTTTATATCATGAAATGTTGATGGAGAAAGTCTAATGTTGTGTCCATCCCTGATTTCTCCGTAACTCTGTCATGTTTGATCTTTGGATGGATCTTGGTGCAAAGTCAGTGTTACTGGTCCAGTAGCGTGACTGCATAAAAGGCCTTCTCTATATTTAGAATTTATAAAACTTTCTGCTGTTTTCAGAAGGATAGTCTATAAAAAGGAAGGCTGGAAAGAAGAGGGAGGCAAATTAGGCAGCACTATTCATGTTTCAGCAAGGAATATGGAGACATGGCGAAAGGAACTCTCTGAATCGGTTTCACATGACACATTCCAAGAATATTCCCAAGGATTTGGTGGTCAGATTTGTGCTGTATTTGATTCTACATTAGCATATATGACTCTAAAGGATAGTTCTTTTTGTACATATCTAGTATCATTTGTGTTTGTTGATCAATTGTTCTTTTCTTGTCTTCTCCTCATAGGTTTCAAGCAGACCCCCCCCCCCCCCCCAACAAACAAACAGACTGAAAACCTTCCTACATTTTCTAGCAGTTTGAATCCTAACATTTGCAGATCAACTAAATCTCATGTTGGTGACCAAAATTTCAGCAGGAAATGAATCATCTAATTGATACTCAGAGTACCTCCTGTTCCCAGACTCTCCAAAAATTGCTCCAAAGTTTGTCAAAGTTTGTTTACAGCTGTCCCCAGGCCTTTCTCTGTTATTTGGCTTGATCTTCACAAACACTTTGTAAAAGTGGTAATTGGGACAGGACCCCATCCTATTGATACTCACTGAGAGGCAATGAGATTTAAAGTGTCAAGTAAGTTGTGAGATATTTCCCTATCTATAATTGAATACAAATATAAGGGAGAGTACATAACCACAGAATACAATCCTACTGCTATAAAAGATCCATTTTAAAAATAATACCAGAAATGTGAGAGTCAGAATGGTTACACCTAATCCACTTTAAAATGTTGAATACTGGGACATGAACGAGGACTTTATGGATTAGAGGAGGTTATTAAGAAGTTATTTCATCATTAAAACCATAAGCTTCCTTTCCTTAGGAAAACAGATTTTTTAATTATTTTTGCTTCAGAAGGCTGCTGAGTGAAACTCATATAATGACACCAACTGTCAAACTTATCATGTCTCAATTATATTAACACCTTCTTTTGAAGTTTCTAACATGTAAAATGCAATTTACTATAAAAGATTTCAACACCTACTGAAAAGAATTCAAGACTAGAGAAACTCTGCATTTCAGCATGAGCTTCAGAGATTTCAGGCAGTTTCTGTGCTGCTGCTTAAAAATCTTGTATGCTGGGGAAGTTGGTAGTGTTCTTCAAGATTAATAACAGAAAAAGTGGGGGAAAATATCTCTGTTTATTCAAGATGCTTGGAAATGTTCAAATGTAACATGGATGATGATCTGAGGGATCAGCAAAACAGGTCATTCAGCACAAAACCAGCCTCAAATAAATTTAGTAAAAAAACCTTCTTTATGTGTGGTTCTAATTAAATTCCACTTTATGAATGATGATCCTTCTCTTCCTAAACACCAAAAAGTTCTGCTGAAATTAAATGGAAATATGTCTTTGCAAATCCTGCACATGTTGGGGAGAACTGGATTGAGGGTTTCTCCTGGCTTTTGAAAATTAAACCTTTTTGAATAGTTACTTCACTGTTTCAGCTATGATGTTACTGCATCATTGAACATCATAATTGAAATGGTTACTCTCATGGGATGTGTGGCTGCCTCATTCCTGGAAGCGTTCAAGGCCAGGTTGGATGGGACTTGGAGTAACCTACTCTGGTGGACGGTGTCCCTGCCCATGGCAGAGGGTTTCAAATCCCTTCCAACACAAACATTATGACTCTATATAGCTATGTGGGTATAGCTTATTCATATATCTAGCAAAAGCTGTATCAGTGTTTTAGTTTCATACCAGTATAACTGATATCAAACACAGTCATAACTGAATCATCACAAACACGGTATAGTTTCTGATTTCCATGTTTCAGTATTAGGCCCTTATCTGAAATCAGCTTCTGAGCACAAAATCAATAGTGACAATAGGTCAAAAATTGTTACTTGGGTAGTTCAAAAGATACTTATCCAGATTTCTTTTCTTTACCTCCATTGTATTTCAAAGGCTTAAATTATCCCACATGAATATGCTTCTCCATCTGCAGCTGCCACTCATTTTCTCTTAGGCAAGAATTTTGTGTTCTTCCATTTCTAGATGGTTGACAGGGATGTCTGGTTTTCAGGGAGCTGGAAATGCTTAGTATTTCAGATTAATTCCAAGTGGGACACCTAAAAACCCACAAAGGTATTCAAATCCCAGAGCAATTTTTGAAATCTTAGCAAAGTGCTTTCAACAACAAATGGCACGAATCTTGTTTTAGAGTGCCTTCTTCCAATTGCTTTTACCTGGAAGTCATGATTTGGCAATTGAAGTGAAAGTTCTTTGAAAGCTATTCTTCTCCTCCGTAGGTACAAACGAGCTATTTATTTATGACTGAAGAAGTGTTTTCCTGTTCAGCCATCAATTTTTTTATGGCTAAGTTATAAATAACTATTGTAACAAAGCCTTAGGCTTCTGAGCTCCAGATAAGGCTGAATGCACTTTATGAGAAGCAGAACGTCTTTGGACAAAATGCCTAGAATGGAAACAACAAAGATGAGTGGATTATGTAATGTGAACACAAACAAGCCTCTTCCCCCCTTCAAATCGCTGTCCATTGAATTCTGCATCACACACAAAGCACAGTGTGCATTCAAACGAAGCTCTAATGTGTCATTGCCATTACCTTGTGCTGCATTATTCACTACTGCTCTGGAAGATTTCTGTGGGGAGAATTTCACAGCTGAGCAAGATCTTGCTTTATGGTGGGTAAATATAAGGTAATTTTTGTTTCCAAAGACCAAGGAGGATAAAATCAAGAGATGAACATTCTCCTATCTAATTATGCTCATGTTTTCCCCACACACACACTTTTCCACAGCTCTTCAAATGAGGAGATCAAGATTAAGACTGCTGAGCTGATAAAGATTGCATTTATATAAAGCCATGATTTTACTCTTCTAAAGAAGCATCCAGTTCTTTATAAATATTCGATAAACTTGAGCTCTCAATGTAATCCTATGGTCTGGGGACATGAAGTAATTGATACTGAAAAACAAACCAACCCTCCACCTTTAAAATGTCTTTTATTGTTAATGTATTTTGGCAGATTGGAAGAGTTTCTCTAAATAACAAATTCTAACCATACTTCTGTATGTTTCCCTCCAAGTTTATCAAATAAGTATCTATTTAGACCTTAAATAAATGATAGACCATCTCAGAAGTTGTGTGAGTACCCTGGTTGGTAGAAAGAAGCATGAAACACCATCTGTTACTTTGAAATAAGCAGAAAAGGATAAATTATTTTGCCTTTGTTTTCACTGAGCCTTGACACAAAGAGTTTTAGATAATTGATGAATTAAACAGTTGCAAGAGCTTTTACCACCCTCAGATGACCACATAACTTATGAAATGCAATAGATACAGTTATCATTGTGAATAACAATAAACAGGAAAGCCAGGAATTGAGGTCATTTCTCATAGAGACTTTCTCTGTTATGATCCCTCCTAGCTTTGTTGCCTCTTGTAATCTGCCTTGCAGTGGTATTTTAGTTGGGCAACACCTTTTTCTCTGCGTGACTGTGCCTGATTTTTGGCATCCAGAAAGATTTCAATAGAAAATGCATAGTGGATTTAGAAGCATGCACTTCTGCAAAGGAGATATGATGAATTTGGGTTACAGGCAGATAATTTCTTACACAATATCATTAAAGGAGACCTGATCCTTTTGTGTAGAGGTGTCGTTTAGTCTGCATGAAAAACTAGTAATTTACAAAGATAAGAAAATGCAAGTACAATGGATACCCTTAACAACAGTTGTAATGGAGCTGGTGAACCCCCAAAGTGTCCGCAATGTGTGGCTGACTCATTCAGAGCTCAGGAAGATGGTCAGGACAGGGGACATTTAGCAGCATGGTCAGAGCTGAGAGACGTATACCACAAACTCCATCCCAATAGAATGTTCTGGGATGTGATCCAGGAAAAAATTGCAATTTTTAGGAGGGAAAGTAAGATTTTTAGGTATGTATGTAACTTTAGCTCAAAAGTTCAATAACTTGATCATTACCTTCCCATGCTTTGGGGTTGGCTTTACACTGGCTGCTGAGCCCTGTATTGTTGCACTTTTGCTGAACCTGAGCTGGCTAGATGACAAAAATCTCTTTAACCTAAAATCACAAGAGCAATAACCTGTATTGGTATGATAATATTACGATAAATGCACTTTTGAAAAGGTTGTAGTCTCGGGTGATTTAATCTCTGGCTTTTCTTTTTCCCATCTAGGACAGTTTGTAGGCCATCCATGATTGTGTTTTCTAGGCTTTTTCACCAGGGAAATAAAAGACAGAATTCTGACAGCACATACTCAAAGCACTGTGCAGACGTTAATTAACAAGCGAGAGATGATGAACAAGTGGTGAAAAGTTTCAATGCTTCTGTCTCGCCTTGAAAACCTGAGCAGAATGGCCCAAGCTTCTATGGAGTAGCCAACTATAAATGCCAACCAGGAACAGCATGACAGTGCTCAGACTCAAAGTCTGCAGTCAAACTGTCAGTGGCATCTAATTAGCAGAGTTCTAGATCAAGAATAAAATGTGTTTGACTCTTTATAAATATGATGTGTAAAAATGTTACATAATGACATGCTGCTGCTCTACATCCCCCTTAATGTTTTGACAAGGGGCGTCAAGTAGTGAAAAACTGCAAAGTGCCAAAGTATTTCAGCTACTGCATGTTAGCGGCTGAATTCTGCATTTCAATTTCTTGTGTGCCAGGGTCCAGAAATGGGCCAGGCTCTGGGGATAAGTGAAGGTTGTTCAGTTTAATGAGCTGTTAGATTTTTTGATTTTTTTAACAGAAATTGGAATATGTATAACATGTTAGAGAGTAGACTTCAACTGACAGAGGCAGTAGAAATGTATCTGCGGGGGACCCAAGCCCAGAGCTACTCCTGCAGAATGCTTTCTATATTCCTAGGCACATTGTTTAAACAAAAATTCCTACTGTTGGCTGCTAAATGTGTGTTTTACACGTTGTGGGTTCTTGGCATAGGATCTGCAAGTCCTCTGCCTTGAAGAAATCAAAGACCTCACAGGCAAGGTTGATTATCAGAACCATTCCTCTTAGAAAACAATAAAGTTATGGAAACAGATGCACTTTATTAGTAGCTTTTTTTTTATTATTCCTAGGAAAAATAAAGCCTTGCATATCTCACTGGTAAATGGGAGTTTAAATCTACCCCAATCTACAATGAATTTTTGGTTCTGTGAGGGTTAGTATCATAGTTCTGTTATTCTCCTTTAGTATCTGACACAAAAAGACACCAAGTAAAACTCTGTGCTGTTCTGCAAAGAACTTTCTTCTTTAACAATAGATCAAACCTGAAATTATTAAACTTTTGACTTAGGTACCAGAGTTATGCAACTAAAATAAGTGAGGTAAAACCAGGTCAACCTTTGCCTCCCCTTCTCCTTCTCTAAATATTATAATCTCTTTGTCTAACAGAAATGCTGTGCACAAAAATTCAATAATCATTGTGAAACCCATGGATGTTACAAAGAAGAAGCAATGTGGAAATGCTGGGGAGAAATCAATCATTCTGTCTTCGGAGCAAAGTCTGAATATTGTACAGTGAACAAAGTTTGAGAAAATGGAATGAAATCAAACCCCCAAACTACTGTCTTGCTGTTCATCAGTAACTGACTTTCCAGTCTGTTCTCTAAACAAACCTGGGACCTCGTAGAAAAAAAGTTGTGTAGTTAAAATAAAAGAGAGAGGATGGGCAAGTAGATGTTTTGAGGCTTTCTTCCTAAGGTTTAAAGAATTGGGTTCTTAAGTGTGAATTTAGTTGAAAGATTTTTTTTTTTACAACTATTCAATATATGCAATATATAAATTTATTTTTCCTATGATTATATTTATTCATCATGAAATACTTTGTGGTGAATTGCTGGAAAATGTAACTGATGCAAGACTATTAATATGTTAGTAATTTAGGCATTGAAGAGGCTGAGATGCAGGTGGCTATGTCTATGGAATATAAATGCCAGCTAATGCAGCACAAAAGTGCAGAGTGACTAACTAAAATTACCTAACTGTTACACACTGGTCTCCACAGCTATAAAGCAAAGATCTGGATCTTTGCTCATTTGTGTGAGTTTTATGCTTTGGGAGCTGCTAATTTACACAGATGTCAGAGAAAAGAGAATCAGCCCAATTATAGCCTGAATTTATTGTGCCATCACATTAGCCAATTTAGCTATTTCAGTGATGACCACATCATTAACATCTTTTCAGGACAGCAATAACGGAGTCATTTTTATTGCTGTAATTAATATTGATGGCAATGAAACAAGCAATATAGGTACTTGACTCATATATATTGCAGAAAAGTATTGAAAATGTAAGTAACTTCCTGGTAATTTTTTCTTGTTATTGTTAGTTGTACAAACTCATACTTGTCAAAGTTATTTCAGGTAATTCTGTATAATTTATGCTGAAATATAAAAACAAAAAACCCCTCAAAATAAATTTCAGCCATAGTACAAAAATCTTTCATGAGTCACAGAGAAGTAACCCTGTCATCTGTCTTAGATAAAACATCTAACTATTAGAGTTTCAGGGTTCCCTAAGGAAACTTATGATAGAATAATAAAATATAAAGAAGGGAATATATCCCAAACATTCATTTTGGGGTAATCCCCAATGAAAAAAAGTCCTTCAGCTGCAAAATGTTATCTAGCAGGAAAACAGAGTGAGTGAAGGCTATGTTTTTGTATTACTCTAAAAAATAAAGGAAGTTGGGAGAAGACTTTGGTCATAATTTACTTTTATAACATAGAATCATAGATCATCTGTACCTTACCACTTTTGTCTCTCACAAAAAAAAGGCAGAGACTTTTTAGGATTAATTTTAAATTTTATAATTTTTCTCATAAACTTGAAGCAAATTTGCAGTTGAGTGATTTAAAATATGATAAAAAAGTCCATGATTTAGAGACAAAGAGATTTTTTTTTCAATAGTCTCACTATGCATTTCCATGGCACTACAAAATTGCCCAATACAGGCTATAAGACTGACTTTCTCCAAGTCAGAATTACAAATGCCAAATTCTAACTTCCCAACACATGTGTACATTTATAAAACTATAGAAATTGTCAGTTTGTAACCCATTCAAACTACTTTCCATTTGGATCCATTAGTTTCTGTCCTTACTACAATTGCTATTTCTTTCCCTATAAGAGCTTCTTTTAGGTCTTTGTACTGGTACTTGGCATGTGTTTCCCATGGGAAAACATTGTCAAAAATTTCAGGGTATATTTAAAAATATTTTTTAAAATGGTCCTGGTTCACAGCTGATGGTGCTCATGCCTACATGAAAATACAGCTTGTTCCACCATTTTATAGCAGTCAAGGCTCAGAAACTAAACCCGAGTTTTCGCAAGAGGCTTTGAGAGAGGAAGATCTTTTTAACCATAACAGGCCATGGCCTAACTTGTTGAAACAGAGGAATCAATTTTTATAGGGAGCTAACTCCCCTATAAATCCTGAAAGCTGCTTATAGGATGGTTTCCTTGTATGTGTTTATTTCTCTTTTCAAATATAGTGGCAACTGGTTATTTTGAAGTGGAAATTCAAGTATTTTGAAAAGAAAATATGCAAATGCCTCTATATTTTCTGCTGTGCTTTCCTTTTGAATAAAAACAAAATGAAAAAGATAAAAATATTTCGAACTGCAATTCTCTAGGAAAAGAGAAAGTATTATCAATGATTTAACCAGCACTGAGCTATTAAACTGGATTTTGTAAGGAAGGAAGCAAATCCACCGTCTTTATTTATAGGAAAATTCCAGAATAAATGTCTTTTACACTTAAAAATAATTTTTGTATTTTTCAGCCTTTTACTATCCTAAACTAACTTTTGCAATACAGAAGAATTTATTCACGTAATTTCCAGTGGAACAGAAACCATCTGGATATGGTTTAAAATTTGTTAGGATGCCCACAAAGTGGATAGGAATTGCAATTCCATCTTAATGTAAAAGCTTTCCCCTGCTCTGGACTGAATTAGATGTCTTGCTCTCATATGATCTGTGCTGTCTAAAAATCTTTCCCTGACTTCCCCCCCCACCCCCCCATATTTCTTATTGGCTTTGTTTTCTCCTTCAGTTTTAAATTGTGAGACAAATAAAACTGGTGGGAAAAGAATCAGATAGAGCAAGGCCTTACTACAAGGCCAATGACAAAATCAGTACCAAAACTTTTAGACTAAACTGGAATAAAGTAGATAATACCAGAGAAATTATTAAAATTCGTAAAAAAATTGCATTAAAAAAGGCTAAAAAAGATATTAAAGTTTTAGGTGCCAAGTTCCAGAATTCATGCATTTTTCAGGTAAGTTTATTCTTACTGCTTGCTTTATTTCCATCCTACAAGAGTGCCTCACCAAGTGGTTCAGAATGGCATAATGCTTTAAAATGTACATAATGTTTTATCTATATATGATTTAAATAAAATTATGACCATTACAAATGATCCAGCTGCTATAACAGGGTTTTATGTTTGTCATAAATTTTTAACATGTAAGAAAATGAATCAAAATGTATCTCCCCTATGGTCATTAAATAATAACTCTGCATTGCCTATCATACTTAGGTATCCTATTTTAAAACCTTGTGAAGAAAAGGGATGTAATTAGGCTGATGGATATTTTTGATAAGGGAATAGTAATGTCTTTTTCAATGATAATGCAAAAGGGTGAAATTCCATCTAGTCATTCTGCTGACTTTTATTACTCAGGCATTACACAAATGCAATTTGGGGAAATGAACTGAAGGAGACTCAAGTGAATATTTGGAGAAAATTGAGTGATCAATGTGGTGACAAGAGGTAAAGACATGTTTGATGCTTTAGATGCTTACCCATGCTGAGGTGAAGAGAATGCAAACAGAGCCTGAAAAAATGGGATGGAGGACTATATGGTCTCTCTCTTTCCTCACTAACCACACAGAAGACCTCTTTACCTGCCAATTTTAAGAAATTATTTGAGTGCAGTATGAGTTTCACCACTCCCTTAATATCTTTTAAGTTCTAGAAAAATCCTTGGAACAAGGTGGAATTTATTTAAGCCAATGTTGACACCTATACATTTCAGTGAGTTTGATGGACACAGTTCACTACATCTCTTTGAAGACCCTTGTAATCCCCATGGCTATTAAATCCAACTTTTGAAAAAGGAAAATACCCATCTATTTACAGTAGGATACCTTCACAGATGATTCAAATGGCATTCAAATGTGGCATTGTGGGACCTCACCTGAAAATGCACTTTGACTTTTGGGGCTGGCAGGATTGGATTAAGTGAGGCAAGTGCAGTGCCACTACCTTTAGAGACTGTGGATTTTCCAAAATATTTAGGGTGGAACATCCTCATCTGAAAAATGTCAAAAGAATTCATAGAGTTATAGAATCACAGAATAGTTTGATTTAGAAAGGAGAATAAAAATACCATCTGCTCCAACCCACCTGCCACAAGCAGGGACACCTTTCCACCTTTCACTGGATCAGGTTGCTCAAAGTCCCATCCAGTTGGACCTTGACCAATGAGGAATAATCCACAACTGAGCAACCTATTCTATTGTTTTGTTACCCTCATTTTGAAATACTCCCTCTTTGTACTTCATTTAAATTGACCTTCTTTAACGCAGTCATTCTGTTAGAGAGCATTTTATACATGGGCTCAGTTACAAAAATGGCAGCTCAGTTCACTGAGAAATGGAGGATCCAGCCACGTAGGTGTTCACTGAGTTTCTGATAAAACCTAAGCTCTTGCTCAGGCTTGTTTTCAGCTGTAGAGGATGGAGTGAAAAATTGAATCAAAATACCAACAGTGAGTTTTATAATGTTTTTATGCTTTAAGTAACTCAATTAGTTTTCACAAATTGTTCCAAATTAAATAGAAAGAAAAAACCCGCATCAGTTGTGTGCAGACAATAGCATAAATTGCTTAGTTTCAAAAATAATCTCATCCTGACATTTCTCTGCTGAAATTAGCAGAAAATTTTCTACCTCCATCACTGTGAAGTCAGCAGAACTTTCAAAATTCCCACACTGAAAGCTGGAGAAGCTGGGCCAGGGAGGTAGTTTTTTAAATACATACATAGGAGATGAGACATAGGAGTAATCTAGTGTTTAAAAGAATGAGTTCTCCTTGAGTCAGTGGAGAGAAACAGTCATTCAAGAGACATTTCAGCCTAAACCAGGTAACTCAGATCAGATGACTCACCCTTAGAAGCATCTTTTTCTTTAATTGACTACGCATGAACATCCTGCCTACGCTGAGTACTTCAGAAGTCAGTGTCTAATTTTTAAATGCCTAAAACTTTGTGCAATCAATTCCACCCTCGTGGCCAAAGTTTGATTTTAAAAACTCAACCAAAAACTCTTGATGTCTTCTTATTGTAGCTGTATCTCTTTTAAAATATAACAAAGATGGATTTGAAAATTGCTCTTGGTTTCTTAGAATGAAAATAACTGAAAAGGTTCACTCAAAGCCATCAGTCTTTTTTGGTGCTTTATTAATTTAGATAACAGAAAGAAATTATTCTAAAGAGGCATCAAATGAAATTTAAGAAAATAATGTCCTAAAATGCAATGAGACTCTGGGCAAGTTTTTACTCTCAGAGGCAGAAAAAAGTAAAATAGGTAAACATGTGTCTTCAATAAGCACTTATGCAGCCAGTGGATACCCTGAAATTACTAAATTAGGAGATATGTGCTGGAATTAGAGGATACCAAACCTTACAGAACTGTTACTATTCTAGCTTTGAAAAACAAGGCTAATTTATATTCTGTAGATTTGTAAAGGTCAGGTTGTTTGTTATACAAATCAAGGAGTTGTTTTGCAGAGATTCCTTATTCTAGGTTAACACACAGTTAAAGAAAAATTTTAACACATTGAAAGGTCTTGTGAAAATAACTACTAGAAAATAATACTAAAATAATTTCTATAGAGGTTTCTAGTAAGAGAAAATTTAATACTCATTAATTACAATTTTTTTCTCAGAAAAACCTTAGAACTTCTTAGTAGCTGTACAGAGATTTTTATCAAACTTGTTTTTTCTAAATTTCAAATATTTTTTGTGATTCTCAGTGAATGAATGGTTGAGTGAATAATGAGGGATGGGACTGTAGCACCCATAGCATGAGCAGTCCTTTTTTGGAAGGGTGGTGGAGGATGTGGGGTCCATGGGGACCTTGCTGGTACTGAAGGAAAAAAGTTTTAGTTCAATGGCTCCATACCATATTTTGAAGTGGAGAAGTGGAGGGAGGCAGGATCTCAAATTGCAGGGAAGCAACTTTCATTAGTCCCCCTGTGAAGAGTGTCATACATGAAATCCCTTATTAGCTTGGTCTTTGCATGTTAAGTGCCTTAATTAGTTAATTTTGAGTTAAACAGCTCTCTTAATTGAATGATAAAGTTAACCCATCAACCCAGGTACAAAAATCAAGCCTTATTATTATGGTTTTCACTATCAAGCTTTATTATTAGTGTTTTCACTTGTTCAAAACAGTGCATTTGCACTAGTCCCAGTTAAAATTCCCAGTTAAAAGTTTCCTAGTTAAAAATGCCTTTTTCAAACTTTAAACCACTTGTACACTGTAAGAGTTGTTTCTCCTATGTTCATTGTCTGCTTTTGTGGATGTTTTGGGAGGTATTGGATGTATTTTAATATTTTTTTTAGGGTTTTGCTTTGCACTTTAGTCTCGGGACTAACTCCAAAACCCCAGTCCTAACAGCCAATTGCTATTTTTAGCCCCATAGCCGTTATTCTGCAAGTAAGCTCCATAGCAACCTGAATCTTAATGAGGGCATGTTACCACCTTTACTTCAGCTGTTACCACCCCCCTGACAATGATGAGCTGTTGGTAGACAGAGATGATCTGTCAAAGAGAAACTACCAATCACTTTGGACCAAAGGGGTGGGCTGTGGGCGGGCTGTGGGCGGGCTGTGGGCGGAGCAAAGCCACTATAAAACAACGATGCAACTCTCGGAGGAGAGAGACTCCTGCAGATTAGTTGTAGTGGACTCTGGTGCTGGATACTTAAGCCTTACTCCTTTTAAGGAGCCTTTAATAATTTTTTTTTTTACTTTTGGGTTAGCTAAAAGTCAGCCCAGCACTGCAAGTTCTTCCACCAGAGGTCCAGTGCTGTCTAAGCCTGAAGATCTCCCAATTCCTGCGCTCCTGGGTCATACCTCCTGAGCCACTAGGATCCCAAATTTTTATATTTTTCCAATTTCTGTAATTTTTCAATTTTTCCGTTTTAATAAATTATTTTAATTTTTACTAAGAGTTGTGTCATTCCTCACAAAGAGAAAAGCAGGTTTTACATCCAGAGGTATTAGGAAAAGATCTTGGGCTTTGTAGTGTGTGGTTACTAGCAGTGGACTAACATGTAGGACCAATTTTATTTTCATGTTCGCTCATGTGCTTAGAGTGCTTCTAATTTGCAGCAGAATAACTAATATTTGAGTCTGAGCTTCTTTGGGATCATAAGAAAAAGGACAGTAATTTTTTTCGGCGTTTTTCTTACTCGTAGATTCTAATTATGACTCTTGGCTACCTTGTAATGAAGTCCATGCAATTCTGTAGAACAACCCATCAGTGGAGTAATAGAACTTTAATTTGTGTATACTTTCTTCGAGATTTTAGAGTTACTTTGGGATTCTTTTACTCTCTCCCGTTAAGTCTTTATACGTACAACCTGCATTAGGAATTTGAATGTATTTTGGATTTCATCCTTTTTATGACAAACAGCTGAAAATGAGGGGAACTATAATGATTAGTTTGGATACATTTTTGACACTGGTTTTTGACTATATTTTTGCTAGTCTTAATGTCTGAAACAGGAATAGTGGGTATAAAAAAGAAGACATTTTCCATCTAAGTGATTGTATTAAAAAAAAAGGAAGCTAATATCAGAAGTGCTCCTCTCATTGCCCCACTTTCAGTACCAATTTCAGCATTTAAAATATTTCCTTTAAACTCAAAGGATGTTAAAAGGTAACCAGAGAAATATAATATTGTTTTATCATTTCATGAAATTATTTTTCATTTGTTTCTTCAAGACAGAGATATTTGGTCAGTTTGATTGTTTTTTAGAATTTTAACTGATTTTCCTTTACTTGGGGATCCCAAATGTTCCTCTTTTCTTTCAACTGTACTTTCTCTCCTGACACTGTGTGTGACAATAGAGGGATGACTATAACCAGAAACATTTTTATTCCCAACATCCAATGAAACAAATTAGAATGAAACTGAAAATTAACATCAATGAAAAGAACACACACTCAAGATGAGCATCAGTCTGATTCCTCACATGCAATTTTTTATGTGACGTGTCAAGTTAAAAGAGTGGAGACTTGCAATTTGGCAATGCAAGTGCAAGCCTGAAGTCCCACTTGATCTGTGAAAGTACTTGTGATTAAGCATTAAATTGGATGCTCAGAATACCCAGGTGTGACTACAGGTCATTAGTTTTCAGTCATTCACTGTATCACTTTGTTCTCAGGTCACCTGCACAGAATAAGTCTATAAATATTTAGGGTTTTTTTAAAATCTGCTGGTGCCTGTGTCTCCACTAAATAATTCCCAGCATGCCTGGCAGTCTCTGAGCTGTCTCCAAAGCTGCCAGCACTTTGGCAGGGCTCAGTGTTTGACTGCCAGGTCTGCCCAGGACACATCAGCAAAGCTTTCCTCCATCGTGCATCCCTTGGGGGGCAATGTGATGAGCACATTCAGAATGAGAACACTAATTTTTTTTTCAGTGTAAAGCAGAGCTCATGATAAGCGTTTTCCTGCAAAATATCAGGAGGAGGAGGAAGAAGAGGAGCAGGAGGAGGCAAAAGAGGAGGAGGAGGAGGTGACACCTGCATTTATAGAGGGTGCAGAAAATATGCAAGACTTTTGAAAGCAGAAGGCTGGAGTGAGTCAGAATCTCTTGGGGTACCATCCTGGAGTTGGGATCCCTCTGTTTCTGCTTCAGGGGCTGTTAATAAAATATATCCAGTGCTTACTGTAAAATGAGTAGATGGGGAAATTACAGAATCATAGAATCACAGAATATTCTGGGTTGGAAGGGGCCCATCAGGATCATCAACTCCAACTCCTGGCCCTGCACAGGATACCCCAAGGCTCACACCACATGCCTGAAGGTATTGTCCAAATGCTCCTTGAGCTCTGACAGGCTTGGGGCTGTGACCACTTTCCTAGGAGCCTGTTCCAGTGCCCAACCACCCTCTGGGTGAAAAATCTCTTCATGATATTCCACCTAAATCTCCCCTGACTCAGCTTCAGGCCATACCGTGGTGTCCTGTCACTGGTCACGAGACTGCAGAGATCAGTACCTGCCAGAGATCCTGTAGGACACCGCTGTGCTGAAGGCACTAGGACAGCCTAGGAGTATTATATCATGTTTTGCTCTTGCATCTGTGTGTCTATGATGGGATTTCCATTTGCTTTAACTTTGCTTTACCTTTATGCAGCAGTTTTGCATAGGTTGGGGTACTCTGAAGTTGCAGAAAGTTTTTCCCCATCAAGGAAAAATTTTCAATATCCTGACATCATTATCTAAAATAATTAAGAGAAGAAAAAAAGCTTGTCTTACTCCTGCTTCACAACAACTTTGATGCTGAAGAAGGGATTTCTTGAGAATACCTAATTAAAAAAAGCAGAAAAGGGCAATGAATGAATTATCCCTGTAGTTTTATGGAGTCAAAAAATAATCGGTGCCAAATTAGGAAGTTATCTTTTGTATAATTTCATAATTATAGGGGAGAGTTACACCAGCCTGCCCTTGGCATCAACTTTGTCTGCTATTTCATCACTTAGGCTTTAACGCTCTCTTTTCCTTTCTATGCTAAACAGTCAGGGATATTTCTCATTTTGGAAGACAATCAGCAAAATCTGGTAAGAGGGCAGCTGCAAAATTTTCAGAAATAGTGATTAGACAATTTATGCATTATCTAGGTCCTACAGTGCCTGAATAAAGCTTTCAGGCTCCTTGCTTTTTCATGATGTTTTTCGGTTAGTTTTACTAAACAACTTAACCCAAATGACGAAGATTACTCCAGAGGAGATACTATGCTCTCCTGCACGTGCAAGAACATGGACCCACAAGAAAAGCATAAGTGTGAGATTTTAAAGCCTCTTTTCTCACCTCTGGCCAGCTTTAGTCCCTCTGCTATGGAGATCTCATCCTTGGATCCTTGTCTTCTGATCATAGTCTCCAGCATTTGGACTCCACATGCACCTTCCACTCACATCTCTGTTCACACTCTGTGCAGTAATTTTCTCCATCACCAGTGCCAAGCTCATCACGTCTTGGATGTGTTTCTTCATCTGGAACAGGAAGCTTAAATTTTGTCTCTGTCTGGGCTGTTGTGAGCAGTGCTGGCTGCAGAAGTGAGATCTGATGTTAAAAGCAGAGGCAAGTCAATGAGAGCTGGTGTTTTGGTGCTCACTGCATGAAGGCTTAACATGAGATGAGGGAAGGAAGTTGCCAGAGAAAGCCTGGAGTTGTTTTCTGCATGACACTTTGAAGTGTTTTATACACCGTTTGTCTTTGCTTGGAAATTTTTGAGTTCTATCCAAGTGATTTATGAGATCTTGCTAATATGCAGAGCCAAATAGCTCAAACAAAACCATTATGGTAAAATCAAACATGTAACTTTTCATCAGTTTACCAAGATATTATACATTAAACTCTAGAAATGCCTTTTGAAAAGGTATAGTTGGGTGTGTTGCCAGTATTACTATGTCAAATCTTTTTATGGATCTCTTGAATTTTTACAGTCCTATGGACAAAATGTTGATCCACACTACATTGGCCACACCAGCCTGTTCCACTGAAGCACACTATAAATATTTTGGAAATTAACACCAGATGCATAAGTCCACCTTCAAAACAATTATGTTCTGTAAATGAAGCTCACTTTTTATCATTAGGTGATCATAAAATGGATTGAAATCAGCAGCTGAAAGCAATTAAGAAGACAGCTCTCAATTTCAAAATGTGCTCACCAAATTAGATGCTTTGCCCATACTCAAAACCAGGTTAAACAGGGACAAAGATGTATGAGATTAATGTTATGTGAATTTTTGACTTAAGGGATATCATGGAGTTCCTTTGAGATCAAGACCCCTTTCTGTGCATAAAAAGACATTCTCCACCCTGGAGAATTTACAAATTAAGCAGACAAAACTTCCAAACAAAAAAGAAAGGGAGAAATTTTTTTGGACTTAGGAAAACAGCTGGAACAACCTTGGAAGGGTTCACAGTTATCTGGCAGGAGACCTTGGAAGTCAATTCCAATGCTCCTAAAATTCCAAACCACTGTCCTGTCATCCAGAACATAAATATTAATATTATTACCATACCAGTCATGTACCACTGCCATTTGTTGGCTGCACATAATGACATAGGACTTCTCAGAGAAATTAATGGACTAAAATTTTTGTGCCAGAGGTAACAATCTGTGTCTGCCTGATCCCCACAGCTCCTTCACCAGTTTTTCTCCATAGATGTTACTTGAGTAGATAGAAAGAGAGTAAAGTTGCTTGTCAAAAAACTCAAATAATTATCCAGTCTGCCAGTCCAAATGTTAAAAAATTTCTAATTAGATATTTTGCTTTTAAAATTGCTGGGTCTGGGATTTTGCATTGTTTTTTGTTTTTTGTTTTTTTGTTTTTGTTGTTGTTGTTTTGGTTTTGGTTTTTTTGTTTGCTTTTTCATTTGGGTTTTTTGTTTTGGTTTGGTTTTTGTTGTTGTTTTTGGTTTTTGTGGGTTTTTTGAGTTTTTTGGTTTGTTTTTGTGTCTGTTTTTTCATTTTTTTTTGTTCGGGTGGTTTTTTTGTTTGGGTTTTTTGTGGTTTTTCTTGTTTGTTTTTTGTTTGTTTGGGGTTTTGTTTGGTTGTTTTTTTCTGTTTCGTTTTGTTTTGTTTTTGTTTAGGTTTTTTCTTTCCTTTTTCCTGGACATATCTAAATTCTTTAATTTATTCTGATGTGCATGCTCAGAAATGAATTTTTTGTGTTTTCATGCTTTTCATCTTTCAAGCACAGAAAAGAATTATAGGAACAGAAGCTAAATTCAGATACAAGAAACTAAGGATTTATAAAAGACAAGAAATTACTCCTGATGTTACCATGTAATTGGGAGAAAAAATATTTTGAGGATGATAAAGCACTGGAACTGGTTGCCCAGAGACAGTGTGGATGTTCCATCCCCAGAAGTGTCCAAGTCCAGGCTGGATGGGGCTCTGAGCAACCTGGTCTAGTGGAAGGTGTCTCTGTCCATGGCAGGGGGTTGGAAGAAGATGATCAGGGGTGAAGCTGAGTTCTAGACTTTAAATTAATTTCTAGACTTCATCCAATGTATTGGGTAGATCTCTGTTGGAGTAGGAGGTGGGACTCCTAGCAAATACACAGACATATCAATAAATTAACATATAAAATAAATATATAAATTCTCACTTGCACAAGAATGAGAAATGATAACCTGGTAACAATGGTTAATTAAGGTTTTCAGAGGTGATCACAACATCCTAAATCCTTTGCAATATCAAAGCACGAGTAGTTTGTACCTATAAGTAACAACTGGTTCCCCTTCTGGTTCCTGAAGTCACTGAGGAATTACTGTAGCAATGAAGAGTGTGTTGTGTTCAGTCTGGTTTGAGCTTTAACAGTAGGCTTAATTAAGATCTGGTGACAGAACCTCTCACTGGAAGCAATTCAGCAGTCAGGGTGAACACAGTTTGGCACTCCTGAATGGATGTGTCAGTCTGGCATCTCCCTGTGCATAACACAAACACATTTATCCTAGAGATAACTCAGTGGTAATAAAAATGGATCCCAATATGCTTTTAAGGTTATTTTACAGCGTCAAAACATATTTGTTTTATTAGTATTTGTAAAGAATTATGAAAGATCCGCAGAAATGGTGCTCAGATATATGCAATTTTGTGAGGATTGATGATTAATTTTGAACTTCTTGGCTCTTCTCTGTCAAGCGTCACTTTAAACATCCATTTAGGTGATTAATTAATTACCATAATCTCATCATTCGTGCATCATTTTGATATGCACTGATCTGATCAATTTTATGCTATGAAGTAAATGACACCTGTTCCTAAATTACACTTCTAATACATATTAAGACCAAGGGGCTGACACAATTCTAGTTTTTAGTTCTATGCACTAATTAAATTTGTTCAGCTCAAACTTAAACATCTGTGTCTGACAAGAAGACTATTTCTTTCCAGGTAATTTTTAAGGGGGAAGGAGTTGGAATGGGAATGAAGGGGAAGTTATGAAAAGGGAATCTGATGATTAAAAGTAACAAAATTTGCCATGTTTTTTTCTGTAGGCTTAACCCAGGAGGTGTCATGCTGGACTAAACAAGCTGAACTGGTGGGATTTATTCCTGTATGTTGCAGGAGGAAAGGAAGAAGGTTTGATCTGGTGCTGCTGTGGAGATAGAAGGAGCAGCACAAGCACAGAGTAATGACACCAGCGGATGAATTCAACAAGCAGAGAAAATGTGTCTGCTTATGAGTGACAGGGCAGACACAGCTCCCTTCTCACAGTTAATGTTGCTGTTACCCAGCATTTCCATCTCTGCAGCTGACTGAGCAGAGATGTGACCGAATTTCCTGCCCGGTGCCTGAGTGCTTTCCTTACGAGCTGTGTGTGTGAATATCCTCTGACAAACACTGGCTCTGCAACGCTGCCTGGTGGCTCTCTGCTGACAGAGGGTCCTGAGGCTGCCCCGACCCCTCTTATTTCTGCACCCTTTTCAATTTATTATACCCAGCATTCCCAGGAATGAGCCTCCAGCCTCCAACAGAGATTTGAACTCAGAGTAGTAGAAAGATTTCTGAATACAGATGGACAAAAGACAAAATCAAAAACCACAGGTTATTCTTGACCCTACATTTGATGTCAAGAGCATCCTGAAGCACGGGAGACTTTGAGACTGTGTCTCAGCCAGGGAACTAAAATAGTGGCTGATTTTATATGGGTTGCAGCTCCAGCACTGGTTTTCTATAAATAACTCACAGATGTCATTTGAATTACAGTCTTCTGCAAATAAGGGGGCTGCAGGCATACCCAGGAGCCTGTTAACAAGGAGATGACAAGCTTCAGGCATCTAATTGCTTTAGCTCATCGCCAGTAAGACACTTGCAGTCCTACAGCTAATCTGACCAGCAACTGACTGAAAATTGAATCTAAACCAGAAGAGTTATTTCACTGACTTCAAAGGCCTGTCCACTTCCAAAAAGAAACCTCAACCCTCTATCTGTTCAGCCAGCTGCTACTCAAGAGAGACAAAAACTTTTGTGAATTTTCTTAGCACCTTTTCCTTAGCACTTGATGACTGCACAGAACAGTCCAAATATATGAAGTTAATTGCATTTCCAAATGCAGTGCGGACAGATTACTAAAATATCTTCCAAAAAAACAAAGCAAACCTCCACCAGACCTTGTCTTCCTCCAGTTTTGAGAAGCAGAATAAGGGAACAGAACCAAACATGTATAGTCTAACTTTGTGTTATATTATAGTGACTCTAGCAACTTACACTGGCATAGGATCCTTAACTGTATCAAGCAGGATTGACATTTCAGGAGTCTGTGCTCTTTTCTCTGGAAAATATCACTAAAACATTATCCTGAAACCATGAATCTTAAGAACCAAGTAAATCTTTATTCTTGCACAGATGTGACAGGGATGCTTTGAAGCCAAAACCATGTAGATATGGGGCAGTGAGAGAAGATAAATAACTTTTGTTTTTCCATATACTACTGGAGAAGGCTCAAGTCTGCAACTTCAGGCCTGTCCTATTACCACTGACTTCATGGGATTTTCTCCCCATCAGTGGGATCACTGAGGGAAGGGGAAACTGTTCAAATCTTTTACGGTATTTTTAAGTGATAATAAACTGATGCTCACATAATTTGCTGCTGAAAATATGATAGGTTTTGAAAGGAAGTTTTCAAGGATAAATGTTGCAATTTAGTTTTTCCACACAAGAGTAGGAGTTTCCTGCAGTCTAATCCCTTTGTCCTGGGAATTGCTTCTCTTCATGATAATCAAATGCATTCCTCATTTCCACTGCAAGCATCAAGTTGGGCATGCCAGCCTAGCAGAACATCAAGCACATGTCCAATTTAAACACATAAGTGGTCCAACTGAAGTGAATTGGACTTTCCAAACACCTCATGCTTATATGTTAGGAGCATAAGAGCTACTTACAAGTATTTTCAGGATCCTTCTCTTAGTCCACATCTTCCTAACTCCAGCTTTCTCACAAAAAGCAGCTTATTAGATGTGCTATTTTCCTAATGCTGCACTATCCTGAAAGCTTGAGAAAACCATCCTACAAATTCATTGAAATCCTTTGTTGCTTTCAGTGACCATGTAAACCCAATCCTCTATTCACAGTGAGGAGCTAAAATGGTAAATATTCTGCCTCAAAGAAATTAAGATATGTAAACACTTTCATTCCCCATCAACAGGCTTACCCTGTGAACCCAGAGAACACTTCTATATCAATAGAATTGCACAATTGTGTGCTTTCCTTTCTAGCAGTGCAAACTTAGGATCTCTCATTTTCATCATTCTCAAATACACACAGATATTCAGTACAATGCCTTTGGTACACTGCAGTGCTCTGAGCCTCATTGTCACTTCCACACTGAGCAGCTGAGGCTCTTTAGAAAAAGGAAAGGACACAGAAGAAGCTGGAAAATGTATATAAAGAATGGGTATGGTCAAAACCCTTTGATATAAAAAATAAACCATTATATTTAGCAAATGTTTCTCTTGCTGGTAGATAAGTCTCTCTCAGGGCAAGAAGAAAGCAAGAGCTTTTCTCTCTTTCTTGTAGACTTCAATGGAAAAAAAGGAAAGAAAGCTTCCTTCAGGTTTTTAAAGTTCCTAATAAGAAGTGTTTGAATGTCTATTGTAATTTGAACAAATGTCTTATTGTCTAAATAAAACAGACTCCACAAGAAACACTTCCTCTATTATGGATTTTTCAAACACTGAAGGTGATTTTTTCCCCCTCTTGGCTGTGTCTGTTGTTCTTCCTTCAATATTAATACTGACACTTCTCTATTAACTCATTTAGCACTTGTGACACTGGATACAAAGATTCCATAATTACTATCCTTGCAATTCCACTTGAAGGTTTCCACCAAGGCTGAAGTGTCTTGTTTTAGACACTGTATGGACAAAGGAAAAAAACAGTCCTTGTCCCAGAGAGCATTGTATTTGAAAGGACAAAGCTGACAAAGCCAACTAAGCTAACAAAGAAAGAAAAAAGACTTAAATAGATTTGTCCAAGATCATACAACAGGGTTTGGTTTTTTGTTTGGGGTTTTTTGGGAGTTTCTTTGGTTGGTTTTTCTTTTCAGATCAGAGGTCAAACCCAGGTCTGTTGACTTTCCATTAGCTTCTCATTTGCCTCTTCTTAATCCTATATAATTAATCTCCATGTGTTTCAGAGTGTTTGCACTCTCAGGTCACATTCTTCCAAATGGCTTCTAACAGTCAGGTGACACCTCATGGAACTGTTACCTGCAAGGGCTGGAAAAAAATATTGAAGAAAAACAAAGGGAAGTATTGAACTATGGCAATGTCCAGCCCAAACTAGTACACTGTTTTCTTATTATCTTACAGGAAAGAGAGAATCCATTTCTTAAAGAATAAAAAAATTCCTAAACTTCTATATATTTAGCAAAGTGTTCTGCTGCTGTGCTGCTCATCAGTATCATGCTTCATTGCCATGGGCTGGGGCACACAGAGAGCTCCATCCTTCAAGGATGTGAGGTCAACCCCAAAAAAATGTGAAGGTTTTGGAGCTTATATGTTAGGATTAGAAATTTGTTTTTGTTTAGCTGTATGTAAAATAACAATTTAAAATATTTATTTCCCTGTGCCCACTGTTTCCAAGGAGATGAGCTGCAGGCAGTAGGTGGCTTTGTGGAGATCCCTGTATTTCTGACTTTCTATCCACCGTCATTTGTCAAAGAAACTCAGGATAACACTTGTCAAGCAAACATCTCTCAGCAATTGGGCAATTAACATTCTTTCCTTACAGCCAGGATCTTGTAGCTTGAGATGCTCATGACCTCACTTTCTCCCAACCTGTGAGGTCAGAGGTACCTAAAACGTGCAGACAAGCCCTGGGGAATGACTGGCCATGAGGGAAACAGCAGGATGCTTACCTAGTGCCAGGGCATTCAGACTTAGACTTTCCCTATGTAATTGCAAAATAGGAAAACCAAACTTAATAATAATTTATTAATAATAATAATCATAATCATCATCATCACCATCATCATAAAATTTTGTTTACAGTAACAGTCCTGTTTCAACATGAAAGGCTGAGGGCTGAGGTCTGTGCCCCTGATCTGACAAAGTTTTTGAGCACGAGCTCCTCATCAGCATTTCATAAAGCCACGAGTTGATGTGATTTGCTGAGTGGTGGTGCCCAACACCTGAAAGTACTGAGCTGGTTGTTTCTTGGGCCTTTCTCTTTGGGCTAATTCTACTATTTGGACTCCTTTTTACCAATAGTGGCTCTCCCTTAACATCACTGTGATTCAAAGAACCAAAGAAGAAAGAAAGAAAAAAAATCCCAAAAAACCAAAAAAATCCAAAAATCAATTGGATTAATGAGACTGGATTGTTTCCATTTGTTTCCTAAAAGAAGGGAAAGAAAAAAGTATAATTTTGTCTTGGCATCTGTCTTTCCTATTTTCTTCAGGCTTTTGCAACAACATAATACCTATTGCATATGTAACCATCTAGGGAATGGTAAATCACTGCTTTATAAGGTCCAAAAATATTATTATTCAACTTTAGAAAATAAAATTATAAAATAAAAATCCTTCCAAAGCAAAAGAGCTCTGGAATGTTTTCTAGAAGTGTAAGTAATACAAGACTTCATTTTGATACACACGGAAGTGATATTTATAACAGCCTGGCCAGATTGCAAACAGATGTTGGTAGAAACTCAATCTATTATTAAATTAATTTGCCTCTGCACCCCCAAGAGACTGTAGAACGCAAAACAGATACATTCAATAAAAATAAAGTTTTCCAAAAATGTTCAGAACTGGAGCACATGCAATATGACAGTGCCAGAACCATCTTCTTCTCACAGCTCTGGACATAAATATCCCAGTCCTAAGAGGTTCTGGTCACAGATGGTTTTAGCAGCAAGTGATTGCCCAGGGTGGAACTACAGGAACTTTGTAAGGAGAAAGCAGATGAAACAGCAGAGCTGATGCTACCCTATCCATGTCAATCTCCCAGTTGATGGACAGGTGCAATGACTAACCAGTATGGATTGTGATATCCAGGATTAAAAAAGAGGTTTCAAAGGGGTGAGTTGCCTGTTAGCACAGGAAAAGATTTGTCTTTGATCATGGAGAGGGAATGGTGCATGATCCTGTTGAGCATTTCCGGGTGTTTGGGAAGAAACCACTTCTGGTGAGAAACTAAGCTGCAATTTGCCACTTTTTCTGTTCCTTAAGATAAAGTGGAAGAAACTAGGGAAAATTCACAGGTACTTTAGAATTGATTTTTATGTCTACCAGAATGTGATTGTCAGGTTATAGCAACATTCTTATTGCAGGTGTTCAAGCAATGCTAAAAGAAAATGTAAATATAATGTTTAGTGAACACCCAGCTTAGAGTTAGACAAGAAACTAGCAAATAATGGTGCACAAGCCTGTTTGCTCAGCTGGCACAAGCCTGGTGTGAGATGGGCAGCAGAATAAAGCACAGAATGTAGGATCATTTGGGTTGGAAAAGACCTATAAGATCATCAAGACCAGCCATGAAAGAGACCCCTAACTTAGCAGTAGGGACAGAAATATCTGCTACTGTATTACAGCTACTGGTGCCCTGCCTGGGTCATTATGCAACTTAATAAAAAGCCCACTAAAATAGAGGTTTCCCCGAACACTGTGCATTTCCTGACATTCTGGGGGAGCCAGTACAGAGCAGGGTTTACACTTTGGGCTCTGCTGGAAGTTTACATAAACTTAAAAGGCTGGGATGGGTTGACCTTTGCTGGATGCCAGGTGCCCACCAAGCCTCTCTATCCCTCCACTCCCCCTTCTGAGCTGGACAGGGCAGAGAAAATAAGATGAGATGCAACTCGTAGGTTGAGATAAGTTTACTAAAATTGAGATAAATGTACTAAACCAAAAGCAAAAGATTGTGTGGGTACAAGAAAAGAGGGGGTGAAAAAAAGCATCAGCAAGTGACATTCGGCCACATCCTGGAAAGCAGGATTTAATCACATGGAGAGGGTGCTCCAGAAGGCAAACATTGTAAATAATGAATGCCTCACCCTTCCTCCTTCTTTTCTTAGCTTTTATATTGGAGCAGATGTCATACAGAATGTCTCTTTGGTTGTTTTGAGTCCATGTCCTGGCTGTGTCCCCTCCCAGGATCTTGGGATCCCAGGATCTGTCCTTTTCCAGCCTGCTGGTGAAGGGGGAATGCTGGAGAGGCAGCGCTGGTGCTGGGCCAGCTCTGCCCAGCAGTTCCCAAACACTGGGGTGTTATCAGCACTTTTCTAGACACCAGTGCACAGCACAGCAGTGTGGGGGCAGCTGTGGGGAAATGAAGTGCAGCTCAGCCAGGCCCAAAGCAGTTCTGATAAGAAAATCTCAGGTTGGAGTGATTCTTGCACTTGGGAGTGCTGCTTCCTAAGCAGATGCCCAATGGGAGTGCATGCTTGCCCTCAAAATGCCAGTGGGATAGGAACTCATTTACAATTTCACTCAGGTCTTTCAAAACTATTTTATTGATCTCTTGGATGGTGCTAGTTTACATGAAGGTAATCATGAATCATGAATGTAAATACCATAATTGGGGGATCCATGCTGCCCTCTCTGTTTCTTTATTTGTAATCTCTTTTGCCAGGAGTCCCTTTAAGATCTGGAAATTCAATTTGAACTGAATTCTTGAAAAGTGATACAATGTTTCTGAGGAGCTGTATATGGCAATGCTGCAGGGATGAATAAAATAAAATAAATAGTTTAAAATTTTTTTAGCTAGGAATAGGACAAAAGTGTATTCTGCCAAGTAATAAGATTTTAAAGATAACATTTGGGCTGTCAGGAAGGATTTTTATTTTAATAAAGTGATGACTGGGGGCCAATCTCATTATTCCTATCTTTCTTACAACTCTGAGCAAAATCCGTAAGGAAGATAGAAGTGGGAAACTCTTTCCCCTTTTTTCTTCCTGCCAAGGAGGGAAGGATGAGAACTCAGCCTTGAACCAGCTCTCTCCAACCTCTGAGTTTGCTCCAAGAGCTCAGGCAATCAGCATTATGAAAATCTGTGAGCTGGAAGCAACTCTGGAACTAAAACCTGGTGCTCTCATACCCTCCTGCCTAGCCAGAGCACAGAGGGCTTGGAGCCCTGTGGAAGCAGCCTTTTTCCTAGGGAGCCATCACCATTCAGGTTCCATTCAGGCTGGATTAATGTGACATCAGCCACCTGGTGTGGCTTACACCTCTCTCTTTGTCCCAGCATCTTTCCAGTAGCTGTCGTTGAGTTGCTGATGTCTTTGTTATTTATTTCTTTCTTTATTTACTTTTAAATTTCTGTGTGCCTGAATTCTGTGAAAAAAACTTGCAGCTTCCAGCGTTGACTGGATTTAGGCATTTCTCATTCCAGCCTCATGCTCCTGGGAATGGTAAGCAGAGCCTGTAGGAAGTTGCAGCTTGACTTGCACTCATCTGGAGCGAGTCGCTGCTGCCTGGGAGCTGCTTCTTGCACAGATGCCATCCTGGCAGCCCAGAAACATTTTAGACAGTATTGGTTGTGATAATAAGGAGCAACAATGGGCAGTTCACAGGACTGGGAATGATCATTGTATTTTGAAAACGCAAATTTTTTCTTGCTGCCATTGATTACTGCTGTTTATCAACTCCCTAAGACCTAAAATCTGAATAATCCTCACAAATTTTAGGAGAGGAAGCAATAATAAAAGCTTCCTTTTTTCTTCATAATTGTGGGGTTTTAGTTTAACAATGTAATGAGCCCAGATAGACTTATGTTCCTAGTAGAATATAAAATAAACCAAATGGAACCATTTGTAATCAGGATTTTATCTGAGCAATGTTCTGTCTGTATCACCCACTGCCTATAAGACTGTGCTCCATTATATTGCAGCAGTAATAGGAAAGAAACTAAACTATTTGCATCAACAATAATGCAACCAATTTTCAAGACTTGCATGTCAAAAATCCATTATTCCAGACATGATTTCCTGGAACTGCTGATAACAATTGTCACCAATTACACTTTTTTACAATGTAGCAAGATTTTAATTTCTTTTTCCTCACCCCATCTTTTCTTCCTCTTTCTTTTTGTCCTTTTTTTTTTTTCATCTCCATCACTTAGATTAGAACATCACATTTAGTACAGGAGCAGATGTTAATATGGAAAGACAGAACATCTCAATTTTCGCACTGTTAATTCATCTTACTGAGCCAATTTCACAATTCTCACATTCCTCTAGTCCTAAGAGAAAATGCTAATTTAGATTGTTAAAACTGACACAGGTTATGGCATAAAGGATAATTAGCATAAGATCCTACACAAAGTGTTTTTAGCACCATTAATCAACTCCCACCTATGCATACACATTTTTAGATAGAAGTGGTGTTGAATAGTTCTGAAAATATCCTGTAATACTTAAAAAAAAACCCAAAATCCCCCTGTAAAATTTGGTTGGAAGCAGTTTCCACTGAAAGTACCTAACGTGCAGCTAAAACAGATCTTCTATTTTACACATGAGAATTATTAAAAGCTTATAAAAACATTCTAGAAAAAAATACCTGTAGGATTTTTAAGATTGTAGGGGATGTGCTAAAATGCAGAAATACGTCAAAATGCTTTAGCTAGTTTGGAGTTTTTCCACTTTCTCATCCCAGAAAACTTAGTCAGAATTACATAAAAGAATATAATTCTGCATTTCACTCCATTTCATTTATACACGTAGATTTCAAGTAAATTAGGTTTTCATTAGTACAAACTGGTTTTATCTTCCTTGAAAATACTACTTTGGGTGGGAAAATCCAATAAAATTTTAGAAAGCTTCATCTAGAAGCATTTTCTACATAAAATGTATGTTGCAGTTACAGTTCATATGAATTCTTTTAAATTCTTTTAAATTATGTATTATATAATCACCAAAGTGATTATATGAACTACACTGGAAAGAATTCCTAAAATTAATAAATTAAATAAATATATTAGAAATATCAGTTTAGGGCAGTGAAGTTCTACAATTTAGATGACTGTCTTGTTGATCATTGTAGCAAATTCCACCAAAAAAAAAAAAAAGTGTCTTTCCTTAGTCAGAAAAGCACAGAAGTAAAAATTCCAGCTGCCAAGGACAGACAGTTTTAGGCATTTTTAATGCTAAAGCAGACAAGTCAAGTAATTACTGTCTCTAATTGGCACTTCCACAAGATGTAACAATTTTTCCAGTACCCAGAGAAAAGTGGCACTTAAAAAGGTGAGAAATTATTTCCTGCCTTGGGAAAAAGGAAAAAAAAAAAAAAAAGAAAAAGAAGGAAAATCACATGCTTTTCTAATCTGAGCTTTGCAGAGGGAAAGACTGGCCAAGCACTTCAAGGTCTGAATCAGCAAATCACTTAAGCACATACTCCATTTTAAGCATGGGCATATTAACACTTGACTAAAAGGCTATTTTTGTTCTGTGACTGGCATTCTTAACTGCTTTATTGGTGCTGCATGTGCCCAGTTTAGGTGAACACCCTGTTCTGGATGGGATTCAGCTTCAGATTGTGACAATTAGTTTTGATTCTGCAGGGGCTTCTGTGAGAGCAAGAAGGATTTACTGTTGTTGCACCATCCAGCACGGACACAGGGCTGATTCAGCTGCCTAACACATCTGATCTTTTATGCAGTGCACAAGGTCATCTTGACATCTAATTCCTGCTAAAGAGGGGCCTGAGTCTTCTTGAGGTCTTTGTCACATCTGCCAGCCCTACAGATCTCAAGGGGTTGTCGTGTTAAGTGTTGGTAGATACCCAACTTAGCAATTCTAAGAAGTTATTTTCCACTACAGTCAGAAGTGTTTGAATCAGTTTGTCCTTATTCTGACATGTACTGCCAGCTGAGAGACCACTGAGAATCCCACTTGGAGCTGCTCCTCCAGGAGGCAAAGGTCCCTGTATGTCATGTGTCATTTTTGTAAGCACCATGAGAACATCTTAAAGACACTCAAGCCTCTCAAGTAATACTAAATGCCTGTGTGGTCAACGAAATTAAGCTCACTGGAGATGAGAGTTATTCAGCTGGTCTGTCATTTGACAAGCTGAAGAATTTCAAAGGCTCTGTGGACAAAAATGAACCTATTCAGTTGTGAGCATACATCCCACACACCTCATTTGAAGCTGGAACCGCATCCAGTCCCCAGAGATGCATCCACTCACCTATGAACAGACATCTGGTGCCATTTCAGGTGCCGGGGGCTATACACGACAGCTGTACAGACCTGGCAAGTGTGATGCAGAACCTGAGGGAGACCTGTGACCTTTAGGAATGGTAACTGAAGGCCAGCACACAAGTTCAAGTAAAGAATTGAATTTAATGCCATATTAGCAGGCCTACACAGAAGTGTTCATTAATGCACCTTGTTAAATCAGACCTGAGCAATCAATAGCATTACTTCCACCAGTGGTGCAAAATCAGAGAAATGAGAGAAGGGCTTCTGGAGTGGAAAATACACAAATCAGAGTTCAAGAAGTACAATCCATGTCTTCTGCTCTTTGTAAGCTAAGCTACATTTTCATTAGACAGAAGTTTCTGGGGAAATAAACATAGATATTGTAGACATGATTGAAGGAGTTTTTCACTCTTTGTTACAGCTCACCCAAAGAAACAGATCTCCTCACCCAAACCCAGAAAGCTTTTTTTATCAGAAATAATCTATGCTCCAAGAGACTTTTTAACTGCCATGCATCTCCTTTGTTCATTATAAAGAAGCTCTTATTGACCAGAGCAAACTCTGCTTCACAATGGACAGTGCACAAAACCCAGATACGTTATACTGGAACCACTAATAAATATCATTATGAGGTCTGGGCTGAAAGAAAGAACAAACCATCAAACTAATTCACACGTTGAAGTTGTTAGTATGGCAAGTAAAGCCAAAGGAGGAAATTCTCAGTGTCCAATGGACACCAGACTAGCTGGCCCACAAAGAGATTAAACCTATATTTATTTTGGTTACCGTGTACATTGGTCCATGATGGAATTAAAAATGAGTGCTGTCCAATATGTTAGTTTGGTTTTTTTTTCCTAATGAACAGTGAATTTATTGATTTACTGAAACATAAATCTTTAAAGAAGAAAAAAAAATCTCTGGAAATGGAGGCAAAATCACTAATTATTTTCATCCATGAAGATAATGGAAAAGAAAAGGGACCCTTTGAAAATGTAATATTATTTTATTTCATTATTTTAAAATGTGTGGTTTTAATTTCACCAGAACCAACTGACTTCACATTTTGGAAGAGTATCTTGTACTTAAGCAAATCATCTCCACTGACAGAAAAAGGATCAAGTAATGACATCATCTAACCTTAGAAAGAAAGTAAGTAAATTTATGTGTTTTTATTGATGAAACACTTGAGCAGATATAATTGTGCAATTTTTTTGGTTTTGCTGAAAAATTTTGCTGTAGCTAATTTCCCCACTTTTTTGTGTGGCTACCAAGCAGAAAAGAAACTGAATTATTCACCCAGATCTAGTGCCAACAAGTATGTCGATTAGTGTTAAGTATTGTAGATTTTTTTATTCAGCCATATGTCCACTTTGGCTAGGATTGAGGTCAGCTGCTAATTTTATACAAGATATAAACAGATGCTGGGTAGCAAATCTTGATGTTTCCTTGCCTAAGATTAAAACTACACATTTACAAGGAAAATTCTTTCTGTAGTGATTGTTGTAGGTCAACCACGTCTGTGGTAATGACCATTTCAGATGAAACCACTTTTCCTGACCTGCTTTCATGGAAGTTTTTCTTTTCACTTCCTTCTACATGGCTCACGGAGGAGGTAAATACCCACAGGCACATACCTGAGAAACAAGTATTTTTTCTTAGACTCTTCACAAGCAACTCCCTGGATTCTGTTTCCAGATGGAAGATGAAGGCACTCAGATGCCTTGAATAGATTTTCATATATGCTGGTCCTTTGCCAACAGAAAGACCTGGAAACAGAAGAGTTCCTAAGTGGATGCAGCATCCAGAAATATTAAGCCATTAGGCAGATCAATTTCCTTCTCAGCCACCTGCTTGGGGATCTTGTACAAACATTGCCCCCTGCACACTGTGGTACACAGACCATTTGTTGGCTTGAAAATCTCATCAAAAACTATTTATCCTTGTTTATGTAGTCTATAAAACTTTCAAAGTCTACTTGTTCCTAGTGCAGGACTATCCTGGGGCTAATTTCCCATTCTCTCTGTTTAAAAGCACCTTGTAAAAATGTCCTTTTTTTTCCTGCAAAAGCTTAATGCTCAAGCTTCCAGAAGAAACTAGCTATATGATGGTGTTTGACTTGCATATCTCATAACTAAATGCTAATTTAAACAAATGTAAAATATCCCTTGAGCAGCTGCTTTTTTTTTTTTTTTTTTTGTAAACAAGAGCTACTTTCCTCTGGAGTTGACACTTTTAGGACTACACTGATATGCTAATTTCTCAGAAGTATGGATTTGGTGCTTATCTCTGTAAAGAATATATAGAATGATAACCTGGTTGTACTTCACTGTATGTTCAGTCTCATGCAAAAGTCAAATCCACAGCCTTTTTCTAAATTACTTCCTCTCTTGATATATGGACCTTATTTACAGCCTCCCTTTGTGCAACCATAATGCCATCACACAGGGCTTAGGTTCTGAAAACCGTAGCAATTGCCTGAAAATTGATTTGATGTCTTTTGCCCATCCCTCCCTCAGGTCCCTCAAGACATTTTAATATGAGCCATGACATTATGATGGATGAAATCTGGCATTTTACTGTAGCAATGCTACTCCCATGTGGAAAATAACAGCTTGTTCAAAGCCCATCTTCCAGCCAGATTTAGGATATACACTAAGCCACATCTTCAGTCTCCCCTTTCTCTCTACTCTTTTACAATATCCTTTGCAAATAGCTTCATTTTGTACATCAACCTGTCTCAGTACCAGATTTTTGCTAATCCTTGCCACTCTGTGTAGCTACCTTGGATCACACAGGCTACAGCTACACCCTTTCCCTCCCCAAACTCTCTTGGACAAGCAACACACGCAAGTAATTCAGCTAATTCAGTGGTAATTACCTGAACAGAAAAGGAATCTGGTTAATATGTGGAATTAATTCACTGTAAATCATCTCTGACAATGTGAAGCTCCTGGTGAACTGTAAGTTCAGTGATAACATGTTACACAGAGGCTGGAGCAATGAGCCAGCTCTTGTAGATGTTTGTGTGCTTAATTTACCCAGCTGAAGTCCAGGCAAAGCAAAAAGGATTTTGGCTTTCTGGGTTCTGGAGAAAAGTGAACTCATTTTAGATAACTAGAACATTTAGGAATATCTAGTGTTCATCTGAGAAAACTTGTTCTGTCATCAACTGTTGGAATTGTTTATTTTGTTCATAAATAAAGTTGAAATCACACTGGGAAGCATTTTGCTTCTTATTTAACCTTAAATTCCTGAAAGTCTGAAGTGGCCATCTATTTTTGTTCATTAAAAGCCCATATAGTCATAGGATAAGCTGAACCCTGAATTTTCTTCACTGACAGTGATGGGAATGCAGCATGACTAATTCAGATGTGGATGTCTCTAATGAAAACTAAACCAGGGGAAGCAGCAATACTAACCAGAGCTGCCTTCCAAAGCCAGCTAGGAAACCTCAGCAGGAAATAACATTTTTGCTGCAACACAAGAATATCCTAGGAGGCATAGTTCCATTTCTATTTCCACTGGACTTTATATATGGTTTGTGTTGATTTGAGCTGTTCAAACTCACTGCTGTCTACTGGGGAATGCCATTAATTTTTAAATAGGAGAAATGCACTGCAAAGCCATTAAAATAAATTTTAAACTGTTGATGCATACGATGCAGGTAAGTATCAAGGAAATTTTGCAAACATTTCTGCGTAGATCAGTGCTTATTTGGCCATGGGATTTTGGCACCTAAAATGTCAGGATCCACCTTCTCTCAGTAATCACACAGGTGGTCATTAGAGGAAAAACAGGTTCTGTCAGGATCCTGAGGGCAATAAAAGCCCTTAGCACCCTGTCTATATCCTGTGGCCATCAGGCCCTGTCCCAGCAGTGTGGTTGGATAACACAGTCCTACCCCACACACCAAATTCCTGGTTTCATTTCACTTCCAGGAAGGATTTGTATGCCCTGCCTTGTGTGTAAACCCCAAATCTCATGCTGCACAAAACGTGGGGGAAAAAATGGAGTACAGAGCGGCTGAGGGCTCGGAGTTGAATAACCCCTTAATTATGAAGAGGAGCAGAATTGCACCCACTTTTCCATTTCCACTGCACGTTGCACTCAGAGTCAGCAGCTTCCCCAAGCAATCTTTTTGAACTCTAAACACTTGCACACAGCTTTAAAGTGCAAATGAATGCATTTGTATGTGAAGCAGATATTTACTACTCCAGCTCTGAAAAAATAGGGTTTTCTTGTCTCTTCTTGTCTTTTCTGTCTCTTGTCTCTTACAATGTACACACACTGTGAGACCAAATATTTCATCATCATATGTTACCTTAACTGACAATAGAAAAGTGTCTGTATAGTTCATGGAACATTATTGAACTATGTGTTGACAGTTGATTTGATATAGAAAAATAATAACAATAAAAATGTCTGAAAGGCTTTTGCCATTTATTTCGGTCCATTTTTTTTTCCTGTTGACCTTTAGCAAATTTTTGATTTAGTTTAGCTATTTCATGTTCTGCTTTTTCCCTTTCCCTTTCCCTTTCCCTTTCCCTTTCCCTTTCCCTTTCCCTTTCCCTTTCCCTTTCCCTTTCCCTTTCCCTTTCCCTTTCCCTTTCCCTTTCCCTTTCCCTTTCCCTTTCCCTTTCCCTTTCCCTTTCCCTTTCCCTTTCCCTTTCCCTTTCCCTTTCCCTTTCCTTTCCTTTCCTTTCCTTTCCTTTCCTTTCCTTTCCTTTCCTTTCCTTTCCTTTCCTTTCCTTTCCTTTCCTTTCCTTTCCTTTCCTTTCCTTTCCTTTCCTTTCCTTTCCCTTTCCTTCTTTCTTTTTTTTCTTTTTTTCTCTCTTCTCTTCTCTTCTCTTCTCTTCTCTTCTCTTCTCTTCTCTTCTCTTCTCTTCTCTTCTCTTCTCTTCTCTTCTCTTCTCTTCTCTTCTCTTCTCTTCTCTTCTCTTCTCTTCTCTTCTCTTCTCTTCCTCAAATTCCTTTGACAACCTGAGAAAGTCTTGCAGCTGAATACAGTATTAATTATATTTCAAAGCAAACCTTTTATTCATTTGGGGACAATCTGTGAAACCGAAATCTGTGACTGAAGCTGCTGCCAAGCCAATTACTGCAAAATAACTCAAATATGTCTCGACAGATTGCAAATTTTCCTATTGTTAGATTTTTTATTTTTTAGATCAAAAGGTTATGTTCACTTAAATTAGACTTGCATTTAAATATTCCATAACTTTTGTGCATGATGGATCTGTAGGTGGATGGAGAGAATATATAGTGAGGCAAACAAATTATATTAAACTAACAATGAACATTATTGATCTATTTCAACTTCTTTTTTAGAAATCATCTGCAAATATACTCTAAGTATCAGAGATTCATAAATTCTAGGACTAGAAAGGAAAATTACAGTCTAACTTCTTTCATAAGCAGAGGAAATCAAAAAGAGCTTCTTGCTCAGTCATTTTCACAGCAAACATCTCTTTTACAATATATAAAACCGTGATTTAATATCTTTCTGTGGTGGAAAATCCATTGCTTTCCTAGGTAATTTTTTCTGGCAGTTAAGCTTGTATTATTATCAAAGGAAATTTCTACTGTATTTATTTATGTCATTCCCTACTCTTAAAAAGGAACAAAATCCTCCCAGGCCAGACTGTGAATCTTTGCTCAAATGTGAGAATTCCCAAGCATGCCAATGGAACTAATACTTCCAGCAGTGCTTGGTGTAAGCAAAGCTGATACAACATGCTTTATGAATTTGTTCAGTTTCGAGTTATCTGATGAATATTTTAGAGAAATAGATGACAACCTATTGATTGCTCATGACATATTTGCTGCCACAGTTATTCTATTCATAAACATAAAGCAAAGTAAGAGAGCTAAAACACACAGCTATTTTTGTTTCCAGAGGAAATAAATCTTCTGAAGTGGGAAAAGACATACATACATATATGCAATTACACACACATTTTTGATCTGTCTCCAATGTTAAATATGAATCTGCGTTATTACTTGTAAGATCTTTCTTCATACTAAAATTCATCCCTAAAAAAAGTCCTTAGTCAGATTAAAATTTGTTGACTTTGCATAGCATTGCATGAATTCTCTTACTCTTTCTGGTTACAGCTTTATCTGAATTTTGGACTTGCTCTTTGACACCACTTCAACCCTCAACAAGCTGAGAAATTTCTGGTCAGTAGAGCAGAAAACAAAGAGATTGCTTCATGCACAGATTGTAACACTACTCCAAATAATCATTCTGATTAAGCTTTCAGATGTGCTTGTTGATTATTGAACACCTACTTCTGTTAATTGCATATGGACCTTCCAAAAGTATAGAGAGTCCCAACCTGCCTCAAAATTCCCTGAGTAGAAGTGGAAGAATTCTGACATTATTCTCTTTAAACCTACCAAAACCAAATAATACGGAGATTGGCTTGTTTTGTATTCCGGCAAAAAACTAAACATTATTCCAGCTCCTGCATAAATTCATTTAGAGCTGAAGGCAAACATTTCAGAGCTGGTGGACATCCCTAAATCCCTCTGACTTCACTGGATTCAGAGCTGAAAATTTCATCTCTGTGGCTCTGCAGAGTCAAAATGGAAATGACAATTAGTTCTGCCAGTAATAAAGCAAACCTCCCGCCCCCCCAAATATGTTTTTTTTAATAGTTTTTTCCCTATTGAAAAACCTTATAGATACTCGTCTGTCAAAAAGAGAGAAAGAAGAATGAATTGCAAAGAAGAAATTAAAATGAGTGGTAAAGAAGTTCCTACATTCTCCAACTGTGTATTTTCACATTTTGTTCTTTTGGATGAGCTCGAGCAATGCACAACATCTAAACCAGATCTCATCTTGCACGGCCTCAGCTCTTTTAGAGGCTGATGAATTCACCTTTGTTTTCCTTTGAGATATTCTTTTTAAAACCTCATCTCACTGAATTTGGTCTCAACACTGAGCTCTCACATCTTTCATGGTAAAACCCCTTTACTCCCCAGTTCATGACTTGAAGGAAAACATTCACCAGGGACTCTGGCACTGTTTCAAGGAACAACCACAGTTTGTTTTATTTTGTTCTGTTTTGGTTTTGTTTGATTTTTTTTTTTGATTTTATTTTATTGTTTTTTTGGTCGTTTGGTTTGGTTGGGTTTGGTTTTGGTTTATTTGTTGCTGTTTTGGTTTCTTTTTTCCCCCAAAAGACAAGGAGCAGTACCTAGTTTGTTCTTACCCTGGAACAACTCATTTATAGTGGATCTTGTTCAAGGGAGCTCTCAGAAAGTATGATAGGGTAGACTATGACTACATTTGTTTGCGTTTTGTGGGCTGTGATTACTGCCTTTGACTGTTGGAAAAATTGACAGCTTTGCATCATTCTGTTAGCCCCACTTCCCACTTCAGCCACCTGGCATGTTTTTTTTCTTTTACACTTTGGATTATTTGTAGTAGGATGCAGAAATGGTAATCTGTCTCAATGACTGAAGAGGGGCTTTTAGGTGGGTGGTCTTCAAGGCACTCTATCATCTTAAAAAAAGTTACATAAATAGTCCATCATCAACTCATCTTGGTAAGAATGCTTGGAAAACATGATTCTGAAGGTGAGAGAACCAAGTACTCTCCTGATAAAAGTAAAGCAGGAAAAACTGGAGGTCTGCAAAATGGGCTTAACTCATCAACAGGTTAACTCACCATATTTAAAATCAATTTTGTAATTGCTGCCTGGTCCAAGTGACTGACCCACTCAGGGAACTCGATATAAAAACTCTTGCAAGCCCTTGAACGTTGCAATCCAGCATCTGTGTGCTAAACCTGCCAAGTATAACCTCTGAATGGTCACCAGGCTATTGGCTCCAATACTAAAACATATTGAGGAGGAGTGGAAGAGGGGAAGGCAATCCAGGAATGGGAGAAGCTCGTGCCAAGAAAGTGTCACACAGATATATAGGAGCCAATTACCTTTGTAATTGTGTTTTACCAATAAACGCCAACATTGTGTCCAGATTCCTGTAAGATCTGCTTGCTTCAGTGACAGTTTACAAGTGTAGTTAATGAGTTAATGGGAAGATACAAACTCTCATTGAAGGAGAATGACTATATTACACAAAGAGGAAGAAAAATGTTGAGGATGTAAGAAGTCACTAAACTTCATCAGAAGTCCTGTTAACCCTCTTAAAGACAATTAGATACAGAGCACCTACCAGGATAAGTCCTTTATTAGCATCTGTCTATAAAATAAGTGTTAGGTGGAAATGAAGCTTGCCATGGAAAGGGGGACCTGTTTCAAGGTGGTTTTTTATTAATGATATCCTTGATACCCACAGGCCAGTCTTTGCAAATATAATTCCAGAGTTCTTATCAGCAAAACAAATAAACTCAAATAAAGCTTTGATAGAAATAGCTCAGATCTGTTGGTTTAAAGAGCCACTGTCACACATGTAACTTCAAACTAAAATGTCATGCCTATAGTTAAAATGTTCACATGCATGCAAGCTGCTGGAACAAAAAGAGGGATCTAAGGTTCTTAAAGACAATAATAGCAGTAGTAAAAAGATTAACCATTTCTGATCTTAAAAGGCAAACCCAGGGGCAAAGATTTCCAGTAAACTGCATTTGAGTACATTATTGGTCCAAGCTACTTTTGTAACCTGCATTATCATACTACCCAGATACCTCCATCTTGTCATGCAGCTACCTCCAAAGCAAAGACTGTACTACTATTACAACTATTATTATTCCCTTTTGAGACAGGGAATGGGGGATTGAGTCTTACCCATTTTTATCAAGGTTATATTGAAAAACACAAAATTAAAATAGAATATTAAGTCTGATTTTGTGACATAAAGATTGAACAAGGCACATTCTTTTATTCTGAATTGCCCTCGTGGTCTGACTTCGAGCTGTTCCAGAGTCCAGCCCTTCTTCCCTCTCCAGGCTCTTCCTTCCTCAGGGTTTCAAATGGACAGTCAGAAAAGAGAATCAGCAAAAAATCAAAAAGCATTTCTGAAGTAATGCAGTGAGATTATTTCCCCTAAGTTATGTAATTTACTGATTGCTACATGCAGAAGGCCGAAAAGGTACTGTGAAAAAAAAAAAATGATGAAGAATTTGGGAAGTTGGGAGTTTTGTCCACATGAAAAGCAATTATATAACAAATTTTCACTAGGCAGGTGCCTTACAGTCCTGATCTGGGGATGCACAAGGAGCTGGGGACACATCCATCACTAATGACTGGCCAAAGGGATACACCATACCCTATGAGGTCATGCTTTTTTATATATATATATATATGTATATATTTATGTAAACATATATAAACTAGGGGGAAATCTGAATGGTGAGCCATTACATTGTGCATCACTCATTTTGTATATTCTAGTTCCATTATTATTATTATTATTATTAATTATTAACTTCATTTTATATTTTGTTAAACCGTCTTTATGTGAACCCACAAATTTTACCTTATTTTGCCCCATCCTCTCTCCCATCCCAGTGCAGTTTGGGAAGTGAGCAAGAGGCTGTGTGGTGTTTAGCTGCCTGCCAGCTTAAACCACAACACTTACTAAATGTAAATCATCTTTAATTATGCTTATATGTTCAGTCAGGGAAGAGAGACAACTCTATTTGAAACATCACATGGAGCTAATATTTAAAAATTATTTTCAGCATATTTCTAATAGCCTTTCAGTCAAAACCCCTTTGAACTACAGACCCAGAGACTTTGCCTGTAAGAGTTTTAGATTTCAGGTGTATATTTGCTTTCATTAGATAAGGGTTTGCAGAGAGAAACTGCCTTTGATCTTGTCAACATCAAAACACTGAATGTGCAAATTTTCAGGCATGCAGGCCCATGCAAGGATAACCTCATCCCCTGAGTTCCTATTTATGATGACCAAGCCGGATGCTGCAATAGAAGAAAACTTTCACGAAAATAAGCGTATGCAGGAGAATAATGACTTGGAAATCCAGAGACCAGATTTTGTTTTGCCATATAGCTGTGTGACCTTGGGAAGAGCTTTCAAGTCCCAAAAGTTGATTCTTGCAAGGGTTTTTTGGAGAAAGGATTTTCCCTGGCTTTGTACATGTGACCTCAGCCTCAGTACAGGCCTTCATACTGTTTTTTCCAGTCTTGTCCTTCCTGAGGTCCAGTTGTGCACTTAATTTGCATGCAGGGATGGAAACCCTTAACAGAACACTGCATCACCTGCTTGTGTGGGAAAAAACATCGTGTACAGCCAATCTAGAAAAGAGATGTGATATTCTATATATCATCTAGATCAAGGGCCACAAGTGTGGCATCTATCTTAAACTACATCTTCTCCAGGAGATATTTCATTACTGAAAGTCGAGGATTAAGAAAACAATATCTCTACAAGCTGTGTTCTGGATTTTATAAATATATAGATATAAAAATATAAGTGGCAAGTCACCTTGTGTATTGAAGAGCTTCAACATGTTCTCTGCATCAGGACCAACACATACGAAAATTTATCAGAGAGGAAAGAGAATAAAGACTGAGAATAGTTTAAAACAAGTCTGATCAGGGAAAAAAATGATTATATTAATGATCTGTTTAACTTTAGTTTTCCACTGCACATGATACCGCACTTCACTGGGAGACATAAGAAAATATAAAAAGCTTTCTTAAATTAATAATAAATCTATAAATATATAAATAAATTTTATGTGTGTATATATACAGAACTAAGATAACTGTTAGGTGAAGTAACTGAGAAATATACTTAAAAGGATTTTATTCAAACTGTGTTAGTTTCTTGCCCTAAATATTGAAACTTTCCAAATTTAGAAAGCAATTTCTTCCCCCCTTCTGCCAAAAAGTCTGTAGTCACCATCAGCTGAGACAGTCACAGTACCTGTCTGTACTTGGAGTTAAATTTGCATACATAAGCTTACTGAAGCAGTGTCGAGAATATTTCTTAACCAGTGACTTGCAGGTGTTCTCTCAGACAGGATTTACTTTGTTTGCTGGATTGACTCTCAGGCATTAAATTCCTTGAAAATTAGTTTTAGTGTGTGCACTTAGCAAATATGGAAAGACACTGGTCAAGTGGCCCTAAAGCTTCTTCCTCTTTCTTTTATTATCCTATGAAATGGGATTGCCTGGGAAAAATTCTGGTGCCTGGACTTTAATGAAGCCAAGTATGTGAGGTTTAATACGTGATGCTTAATTTCCACCACTCCCATTGACTTAACATTATCCTGTATTTTATGGTCTGCAATTTCATAGGTTTAATAATTTGATAGAGTTTATGGCCAGAAGGTACCTTTAGACCATCTAGCCTGGCCGCTTGCATATCATAACCCATTACATTTCACATGCATGGAACATTTTAAGCCCAAAGACTACATTTAAATGGAAACTTTCCAGTCTTCAGAAGACTGAATCCTGTGCTGCAGAGGGAGAACAGGAGGGAAGACAGGTAACAGCTATGTCCAGATGGCTGCAAACACAGAGAATGGATTATTGGATACTTCAGAAAAGAAGATCTATAAACACTGTGCATGAGAACCAAACTTTCTGAGTTGTGAGGGAGTAGCTGGATGAATGTGGGTTAATTTTTCCCAGTTGTAATCATTGCCTGACTTTAGATTGACAGCCTGTAAATAAATCCTGGACAAATTCATGGCTGTGTTGCCACCAAGTAGCTGTAGAAAGGGAGCAAGTACAGCAATCCCAACACTCAGCTCCCTTCAACTTGCCAGGCTGGAAAATGGGGATAAAGCAACAGAATTCCTGTATAAAGCTCCTGACTAGGAGCTAAAGATTTTGAATATTGATATTGTCATTCAAAACTGCTCAAAAGCTGTGACATCTTATCTTGACAAAGCTGATATTCTGTCCTTTGTAGGCAGCTTCAGTAAAGGCTGTTCAATGAACATTTTCCCATGGCATCCGAAGTTTCAACATAAGCTCTAATTAAAAGACATAAAAATCCTCTTGCCTATCCAAAGTTTCATTTTCATGGTTCCACAGGAGTGGTTTAGAATAATTCTACTTTATAGACGGTATAATAAATAAGGCCAATCTCAAAATCTCAAAACAAACTGAAGTGAGGTAAGTAGGTTATAAATCTGGAGAATCTAGTCTGCAAAAGAGATGGAATTTTCATGACTTTAATGTGTGATTAAATTATTTTTAGCTGAAGGAAAAAATAATCGTACAAGACAAATATTGAGATGCATAATTAATATTCTGAGGAGTGTACCATTCCAGATATATGTCATAAACCACAAAATCTGCAGCCTCTGCTGCTACAGTGGATAACACAAGCAGGGGAGAGGGTTGCTGTAATGATTTGACATCCTTGGAAGTTTTAATCCCTCCATCTTCCACCAATAATATTTAAAATTATCACTGGAGGGGTATTAACACTGGAGTGCCAAGGATAATTTTGAATGTATCAACCTATTCCCAAATAAAATGGTATCTTCCAATGTGGTTTTCATTTAGTGAATGAAATCTTCCAGGCTTGAATATGACAGTGATAAAGGATAATAGTGTGCAGCCATATCTTGAAATTCAATCCATTTCAGTATTCAACAAGCTATTGCCACCTGCTAGAAGAGGAAGATTCATCATTTTTCCTTATCCAATAAAATAAAATCAATAATTGTGGTGTGTTTCTTGCTCACCAGTGTTTGTTCTAAGGTATTCTAAACTGCATCTGCAATACTTTATTCTCTGTATATATAATTTTTATAATTATTTCTACTCTCATATGCAAAAGTAGATAATTTGAGAAGCTCGACTACCCTCCTCTTGCCTTTAAAAATGTCTGACTGAATGCACAGGGAATTTGGGGACAGCAAAGAACTAAGAAATGCAACTTTACCAAGAATAAAAAAACCTGAAACTTTACACCTGCCCGCAGCAATTGCACATTGTACAAGAGCTCTGATTTCCAGCAAGACAACATGTGATCTTTCAACACAACAGGTAAGTGTTAGCTGTGGAATGGATGATGTTGTGATTAAGGGCACAGCCCTGCCCTCCCAGGTCCAGCATGGGTCATGCAGATTTTGAGCCAAAGATGAACAGGTTGAGTGCAGGTGTTTGGGGAGCGGGGAGGCAGCAGATGGAATGGCTGACTTTTGCTAGTGCTCCTAGCAAAATTTAGCAAAGTAATTTTGGTGACTCCTGTATTTATTGAAAACTTTGCAAATATGCATATTTACATCAAATGGAGTGAAGGGGTTTTTCTTGGGGAAATTTTTTTATAAGCATTCAGGTGGTTTTCTCCAGAGTTTCTGAAACTTAATCAAGTGGGAGGTGGTGTCCTCTTTGTGAAGGAGAAGGTGCTTGTGAAAAGGCACAAGCCTTTCACTGGAATCTGTGTGGTACTCTGGAATGGAGATCATGTCAACCAGTGTTTCTAAGCAGTATTTTTACAGGGTTTCTGAGATTATTTTCTCTCCATTGCTGATTCGGAAATCATAGAATAATGGAATCATTAAGAACTAAAAAGACCTGTAAGATCACTGAGTCCCCTCATTAATCCACACTACATAGTCCATTGTTAAATCATGTCTCCAAGTGCCACACTGACATGTTTTTTTTACATTTCCAGGGATGGTGGTTGCACCACTTCCCTGGGCAGCCTATTTCAATGCTTGGATGCCTTTTCAGTGAAGAAATTATCCTCTTGTGAAAATGGTTTAGAGGACATGAATCAGAGAGTGAAACCAAAATGTGCCATCAAACTGCAGGTGGGTGACCTCCATAGAAGGACTGAAGACTTATTGTTACTCCTAAATAACTTATAGTTTCCAGAAAGGACTGGGATTTTAATATTAGCTATGCTATCATTTGACCCAAATGCAGCAACACCCATCTTTTTCAAGCAAGGGACTCAATTTCCTATTGCTGCTCTGATTCAGACAGAAATGGGCAAGAATTGGAGTTAGAAGCAACTGCAGATGGTACGTGAGTGATTCGACTGTTCAACAATGCATCCACTTGCTTAGAGATATCTTTTAAGGCTTTAGCCTTGATTGGCACATTTGCTACTGAAAAATAGCTTAGAAAAGCTATTTCTTACAAAAACATTTCATATGATCCAAAACAAAGTGTGATCATAAGCAAAAGAGCAACAGCAACAATTTGATCAATCTGAAACAATTTGCTATGATCAGAATTAATATGATGCATGTGACTCTAAATTTGAAGCTCCAGCCTTTTACATTTATCTGCTGGTAACAAAATTTGTACACACACAAATTGCCAGATCTTTTCTTAAAGTCAGAGCCAAGATCAATCTTTTCGTATCCACTTGTTAATGGCACATACACTGTGGGTAAATATCACTCACAGTTCAGAGACCTTTGATATTTAGTCTCTGCACAGTATGTGGAAATTCTGGGTATGGAATCTCATGCAATCAGTCTCTGTGAGGAAATTTGGATTTAGAAATTGAAAGCTTATCAACAAGGAGATACCTAATCTAAGCATTGCTGGGTCTTCCTATGGTGTCTCTAGTTCATCTTCTATCCAGCTTCCCTACTCCAGTAGAGATTTATTGACAGCTGGGTTGATCTCAGCTAAGAGTCCAACACATCTGAAAATGCTCAGGGTCAGAGCAGGAGTCCTATTGACAAATACTGAATTGTCCACACTGCAATGCTGTTGGGTAAAGAAGTTGATAGGAACCATGGTGATGTAAAACATCCCTTCTCTTGATCATCGCCTTTAATTACATATCACCCACTGACCTTTCTGGACATCATTAGATAATTACTTTAAGGCATCCTGTAGATCCTGACTTTTTCCATAAGTGCTTTAGAAAAAAGTATACATTCCTTCTCCAAAAAATGGATTTTGGTTAAAGTTTCTTTCTAAGATTTTCTTTCTGAATGAAAAACTACAGAAAGATGTGGACTTTCAGGTGAATCTGAAAAAAAATCACAGACAGAATTAGGGGTTTCAGCAAGTGGTTTTTTTAACTTTTTTTCAATTAACTACTTTACTAAAAAATGTTCGTGCAGTAAAAGGAAAAATAATGAATCAGAAGAACTATTAACATTTTTTAAAAAGTAGAATATATACAAAATTTTTAATTGTAGAGTTATAACATAAGATAGCAACATTTTATTCGACTAATGTAGATAAAAAGGTAAGCATGGTTTTGAACACAAAGAAGTGGGTTCTAAAGCTGAATTAAAACTAAAACCAAATTATTAGCTTAATTAAATATGTATCAGGTCATAAGTCTGGAAAAGATGATTGGTACCAAGGAATGGAAGGAATGTTGTTGAGGAACACATAGATATTGATGGCCAATGGGAGAAATATTATAATGTATCACAAAGTCATGGCTGATTTAATCCAGGTTTTTGGTAATCAATCAGGACATGAGTTTTAGTTCTCAGACTGAGCTTCAGAAGGCTTTGTACATATTTTTTTCTTTTCATGATTTAAATAGTAGTGAGCAACTGTTTTGTAGGAGAGAAAATCTCTCTGACTGGAGGTGGTTTTGTCCCCTATTTATTGTTTATGTGGCTCATTCTTGTGTTTTCATTTCACAAGTAAGACATTTGGTGAAATTCATTAAGTATAATATGTTCTGCAAAAAGACAAATGAAAGATCAAAGGCTTTATGAGTCCACTGTGGAAATATTTACTGTGGTTGTACTGGAGATGCTTTACTACAGTTTAAACTTTTTCCTTGCTATGATCTAAATCCCTTTGTCATGTTTGTGGCCTACAGGGAGTTTTTTACGATGAGTTTAGAGATTTGCAGACTATGAATGGTTGGAAGAGCTCTGAGCAGATACAATCTACCCATACAAGTTTAATGTATAATTAAACAAGTCATTTAATCATATTAGTCATCAATTTCACCCCCAATTTCCAGGGTAGGATGGCCTGTAAAACACTGAGTCTGTGACGTATGGAAGTAATTCTGTTGATATATTTGAATGTTCCTTTCACAAGAATCTGTTCCCCTGGAAAAGTGCCTTGTTGGATAAAATTCCCCTTTTAATTATTTAGGTAGGTATCATGAGTGTTCCTCTCAAAGTAAAAATATTGGTGTCCAAGCATATGGCTGGATAACACAATTTTTCATGGTGTGTTTTGGATGTGTTCATGGAAACAGATGTGTTGGTTTACAGGTCTTTCATAGATTTCAGTTGATAGGTTGTTGATTTTGATTCTGTTTTTAGTGTGTAAATAAATGAATATCATAATCAAGGATTCCTGACAAAGTATAATGGAATGGTGTTTGTTGCTGAAACAACAAGGGAAGTCAGTAAAAAATCCATATTTGTATAAAAGATGATAAACTTGTAATCTTTTTCTCTTAGATACAACACAAACTTCATGGTGTCATAGCTAAAAAAACCCAAACCTATCTGCATTAACTTCTGTATAAACAACTTCTTTCAGATTATGGATATAAACTATAAATAGAAACTGATATGATAATCCTTATTAAAAAAAATTAAATAAATAAAAAGCTCTAACAAGCCATCAAGTATAGAATTTAAAGAAATATTCCATGTTTGCTCAGAATAGAATTTATCACTTCAACATATTTCTATGCAACACAGAGCAGTGTAATTTTTTTTTCTCAGTTCATAATGACAAAAGGGATGATCTTGCACAGATTTAAATGTTCCACCCTAGTGGGGCAGATTCATTTCAGATGGTGGAAAACCAGTACATGCAGCACCTGGTAAACTGTGACAAAGCCCTTAATGTGAATTTGTGTAAAATGCCTTCACTGATGCTTTAACCTCTTCTCAGGATGGGGCTTTCCCTGGGATCATTTCTGTGCTTTTATATCTATTTAAATAGTATGACATCCCAACAGGAGTATCTAAACACCAGGCAGAGACACTCATCAGTCAGGGATGTGAACAGAGGGGACAGGTTTATCAGAGCCTGGGTTCTGCAAGCAGGCTGGCTACAACAATTAATATTCTTCTATGCAGTTTGGAAAATTTCTCTTCCAATCAAGTTCACCATTCCAGACATATGGATAACTCCTGCTCGGATGAAACGAAAAATAAAGGGGGAAAAAAGGCAGCAAATGAAAAACTGAATGCTTAAAGAGAAAAATTAATTTATTTCCTTTCCTGTCCTCTCTAGTTGAAAACTAGCCCTAGATAAGCAGTTTATGGTAGCTCCTACCTTTGATTTCTGTTTTCTTTGATTGTTTTAGCTACCTTAGCAAATTTGGCTTGTGTAGTCTTTTGGTGGAACAATATGATTCAGGGATATTGTGAGGATCACACAGAGCCATGTGAGCTCAGCAGCATCACCAAAGGTACAAATGGGTTCAGACCTGCTCAGACTCAGAGAAGTCTGGCATCCAGGGTTAAATGTGCTAAATTCTGAAGATACTGAGGAAACAAAGGCTGATGGTGTTGCCCTGGTGATGTTTTTTCTTTTTTTTGCTTTACAAGTGCCTGTAAGACAATTTTTAATTTTGGGTTGAGCAAAATTACACATCTTATTTCAGAAATAAACCCTTCCCTCTCTCCTCCATCCCCTACTACCCCCCTTCCCCCCTGCCAAGTTTTACACTTAGCTCAAATTTTGTAGTTGTTTTCGTTGTTTTGTCACTACCATCACTGTTTTTCCCAATTTGGCAGATGACTCTAAAAAAAAAAAAAAAATCAATTTTTCATACAGCTTGACTCAGGAATATCAGTTGGTGCTGGGCTTTAAGCAAACTTGGGGCTCTCAGTGTGCCCTCCTTGGTGTGTGCTCTGGAAGGATCTCTCCTCCACGGCTCCGCCAGCCTGTGCATCCCTTATTGCTGCTGCAACAAGGGTGACAACGTCTGTCAGGCCTGGTGGGAGCTGATCCTGGTGGTAGCCACACACTCAGCTATAGCCTGCTGTCAGTTTTACCTGCCCACAACTTCTCCTGGAGGCCTGAGCCTGCCAGAGTTCACAAAAACCAGGACAGACAGGGCTGCTTCCTTTTTTTATTACTACTTTTTCATAAGGCAGTTCAGGTGCTCACAAAACAGGTTGAGCTCGGAGAGAAGACAAACAACAAGTGATAAAGGGCCACCTGTGAAAAGAGATTTTTGTCTTGCTATTTGCACATACAAGTGAAATTCACAGTTAAATGGAACTGGACAAGGAGAAAATAAATTCTACCTGATTTATACTTTGCATAAGATAATTTTGGAATCTCAGATGTTAAACTGGGTTTGCAAGCTACTAGGAAGACAACATTCATACACATCCTTGTGCCTGTGGGAGTGGCACACCTACCTATTGGGAAATGCAGAGATTTCTCCCGCATTTCACAACCCTGCCCAGAAGGGAGATATTGGCTATAATAAATCAGGCATTTAATTGAACCTGATGAATGTTATGTCCCTCTTGAAGACAAGAGGCAGGGTGTCTCTGCACAAAATGTCTTTGGCCATTAGTAACTTTCTGTGCCTTTGACTCTGCAGTGTGTTGATGAGAAGTTTGACATCATCTCTAGGGGAGAAATTCTAACTGATGTCCTGTTCCAAGAAGCCTTAAAAAAAAAAAAAAACCAAAAAAAAAACCAAAAAAAAACAAGGAAGGAAAAAAAGATTATTTTCTGTACAAAACATGCCTTAGCACCTTAGGCATTGCAGGATCCCCAGCCAATGTGCTGAGGAATAGCATAGCAACCGTCACCAGGGAAAATGTCAAAACTCTGAGACATGCAAAAAAAGAAAAGAAGGCAGGCAACTGGGGAAAGTTCCAGCTTCCCTTACATCTCTGAGAAATTATTTAATTCCCACCTCTGGCGTATAAAATGCAGTTAAACTGCATTGAATTTAACAACATCACAAAAAGGGAGGAAAAATGTCTCGTGTTTGAAAATATATGAAGTAATTGAAAACATTTGTAGAGGGGGATGCAAACTTTGAAACAGTAAAAAAGTGAAAACCCACATTTTTGTAGTATAATGTAAAAAAAAAATGTGGGTTGTCTTCAATAATACATTTTTTCCCTAAATAATAAGTCTTGTTTTTGCACCTCAGGTGTCCAAAGAGCAAGAACCATTTGTTCTTCTTTAATGGCTACAAAGCTTAAGGCATGTATTGTTTAAAACAGATATTGGAGAGTAGTTTTGTCAGACTTACAATATTTGGTGCTCTTCTTTCAGTCCTTGCTTAGGGGATGATATGAAAAATCTCATATTTTCCTTTTAAGATTGTTTTTAAACAAGGATGTATCCTGACAGAATCCCAGGGCAGAAAATAGCCTATATGCACATCACATTCAAATATATGAAGACATGCATCAACTGCTTAACTATGTGGGCAGTTTTCTTCTGATTTTTTTTTCTTTCTTTTACCCATGATCAAGGAATCTGGCTCCACTGAAGCCTTTCTTTTGATTGAGAGGCATCACTTAATCTCAAATGAAAGGAATGAATGAAATCTTTATGCCACTGCCTAAAGAGGGCCTACAGGAAAGCTGAAGAGGGACTTTTTACAAAGGCATGGACAGATAGGAAAAGGGTGAATGGCTTTAAAGTTAAAGAACATAAGTTTAGATTAGATATTATGAAAAAATTTCTTTAATGTGAGGATGGCGAGGCATGGGTACAGTTTGCTTAGAGATCTTGTGGATGCTCCATCCCTGGAAGTGTTCAAGGCCAGGTTCTATGGGGTTTGGATCAACGTGGTCTACCTGCAGGTGTCCCTGCCCATGGCAGGGAGGTTGAAACTAGATGAATTTTAATGTTCCTTCCAATGCAAACCATTCTGTGACTCAGTGATGTTTCTTCTTGGCAAACACAGTTTATTGATCCTGTAGGAGACTTGTATTATTATATTCTAAGCAGTAATTAACAATATGACAAGATGAGGCCAAGAGCTTCTTACTTAGGCATTAGGGTACCCAAAGTAGATGTTTTGATCCTTTCCATAGCTCCAGAATGAAAAGATTTAAAATTGGGGAGCAATTTTTACTTTTCAACCTGGAGAATATTTTCCATTAACGCTGCCAAAGAAAACTGTGGACCTATTGAAACTCTGCTTTGTGGGTTTTTTTCTTCATTTAGTATTTATCTTTTAATTATTTACTTTCCTCTTGAGTTATTGTCTACAGAACTTTGACATCATTATTTAGTTATATTAAAAATCTTGAGGTAAAGTACTCAGAACAGGGAAGAAAACTTACTGGGCAACTTTAAACTCTAATTTTGAAAACAAGATTGATCTGATGGAAACAAAGTATAAGGAAAATCTCACTTTTAAAAAATGTAAATCTAGACTATAATTAGTTAAATAGAATGAGAAAAGAGATGTTTGTCAAGAGAGTATCTCTTAACTATAGAGTTAAAATAATAAATGTCACATCCCTTTTTAATACACCTCTTATTTAATAAAAAAACCCCTACTATTACTCCTAATACTTTTTTTTAACCTTTGCACACTCCAGACTGGCAGGAGACATTGTATAAAATAGTTATATTTACCAAAGTTTATCTTCTGTATGGGTGTACAGTCATTCATATTTTATAAGATTTTTGTCCAATTCAGAACTGAGAAAACCTGTAAAATACATCTTAACTTACAGTTCTCATCAATCTCTAAATGTGAGAGGGTTTTAAAACAAACATACAGATTACAGTAGAGAAAAGATAAGTAAACAAACAATTCTTCCATGTTTGAGCTATTCAAAATTATTCATGTTACAGTAAATTTTCTCTCTTCTTCTTGCAGTCCTAAGGAATGAATGGTCCTGGAAAGGCAAAAGAGAGCAATTTTGGAACACACCAAGAAGCATATCTGGATAATTTGCTGCAACTGAAAATCATTGAGACAAATTCTACGACTGCATCTAATAAGAAACTCAATAATTTTAAGGCTATTAGCACCACAAACTAAATCTGTAAGGAATGGTAATCAAATATCACACTTCAGGGCATAAACTAATTGTCCAGCAGGTCAGGAAATTATGTGTTGCTCCTATGTTGCACAAATGCTTAGATGTCCTGTGAGTTTTCATCTCTTTTCCTGTAAAAAAAAGGGAAAACTGAGAACTGAATGAACATCTATTGTTGGATGGAGGAAAAGGAGAAACCCAGCATATAAGGGATGAATAAGTCTCCTATTTAACAAGTAACACCTTTCCACTGTATCCTATTCCTAAACAGCTTAAATTAGAACTGTGTTTGAGAGAAATTAAAAGAGATATGAAGAGCCAAGAAGTATCATTTCAGGACTGCTGCCTGATGGAAGTTTACCTATACAAGAGACTCTTTTTCTATTCATTTCCCTTGGTGGGTAAAATCAGAGATGATGATGTGACCCCAGATTTCCAGGGTGAAACTGTTATGACAATTAATGGAGAAAAGTGAAGGACATTTCAGGACAGATCCCATCTCTATACAGGAACATATATTAGAGGCTGTATCAAATTTTTCTTTCTTAAAAGGCACAGAATGAACAAAAGAGAGGAGAAAGCGTCTTGCCTTAAAGCTAGGATGCCTCTGTTTCATTGTTTGCCTACAGGGCTGCCCTGAATCCTTGATCCCATTCCATCATAGTACAAACAGCAATCATTTTTTCTTCAAAGGACAAAGTGTGGCCACTTATGGGGGGAAAAAAAAGGAAAGGATATGCCTCTCCTAGCTCAGAAGGTCTTTACTAGGAAAAAACACCATTTGGGGGAGATTTGCAAGGACACATCTAAGTAGTGGTTATCAGGAGCTGGGAGGGTCTGTGAGAGAAAGGTCAAGTCTATACATATCCTAAGCATCTGCTACTTGCTGTTGCCAGGCAAAGGTTAGCAGGCTAAATGAACCTTATGTCTAACCCCATGTGGTATTTTTTGTGTTCTTATCTGAACTCCTGTCATGCTGAGCAGAGCAGCTCATACCTGACATTTTTCCCTTTATGGCCTTTTAAGCTACTAAGTCTGATTGGTACAGCATCCTTAGGGAGTGGGAAGACATGGGGCAGGGGGGAGAAGGGGGCAGGCACTTGTAAGTCAGGAAAAGGATATCTCTCCCTCATAGGCTTTCAGTCATCTGCACAGCTGTTTCTCTCCATCCCTTCCATCAGTGACTAAAATCTGAGGTGGCAATCTGATCCTCAGACTTCAGGATCAGTGATTTTGGTGGATGCCCATGAAAAGGAAAAAAAAATCTACAAGAATCTCTCTTAGTTAACGAAACATTTAAATCTTAAATTTTAATCACGTCAGGATGTTCAAAGTTAGGGTTGCCACAGCAACACTACAATAAAGCTCTTTGTGCAGAGCAGTTAGTGAAATGCACAGTTTAATTAAAAATTGTCTCAATCAACTGACAGTTTTCATCCCCCCAAATCCTGCTCTCTCCTTCTCCCTCTCTGAAATACCATTGAAATGAGAGGAAGGACAGGAGCTGTGGTGGCAGAGCCAGGCAGGCAGGGCCTGAGTTTGGGTCATGGTGTCAGAGGCCAGTGCAATGCACATAAAGTTTGCTTTCCATCTGTGCAGGTCTCTAAATTCATCATGAGTTGGCAGAAACAAAAGATTTGCTAGGATCTAGGTGGAAAAAAAGAAAACTAAATTCTGTCCTGCTTCCTGTCTCTGTGAAGGGTCTTCTGCTAAGACAGAGGCTGGGGGACAGAGGCTAAGACAGTGTTTTGGGGACCCAGAATATAGAAAGGTGCAAAGAGAAAGTGGGAACAACTTCTGGGTTGGCAGCATTGTCCAGTGCTAAGATGTTCATAAGCGGCAAGCACTCACTGAATCATAAGCAGTAAGCACTCACTGACCAACAGTGACATCAAAAAGCTCAAAAGAAAAAAGAAATTGGGATGATACTGATACTTCCTGCAAAGTGATACCACGGTGCTCAATTTTCTCTCAACAGGAGAAGCGCCTTGGCATCCTCAAAGGGCAATTAATAGAGAAATGTCTCATTAGCATGACAAGGTGATTTTGCCTTGTGCTTTGTGCAAGGCAGGTGTCACTTCATGTCCTCCCTCATGTCCCTGTTCAGTACCTGCTGTGCTTTCCTGCCCCTTGGTGAATCACTAGTGTCCTATGTCAGGAGCAGCAGGTTACACCTGGCTCAATCCTGATGCTGTTGGAGCAGCAAGACACTGTAAATGCTGGGCCATTCAGCACTCACTTTCCCCCTTCCACTTCACAGTCTGAGGTCAGAGCCTCCTGCTCCGTAGGCAGCAACAATGGCAGAGCAGCCCTTTAAAAGACTGCAAGAGAAGCAGGTTTGACGTGGACTCATGGGGAAAGAGCCAACAGAAATGAGAAGAGGCAGCCAAAGGTCACTCTGGCCTGCCAGCTGTAAAAACAATCCAAGTGACATGGCAATAAAACCCAGGCTTCAGAGCAACCTCCTCCAGCTCCTAATGGTGCACTCGCTTACCCCTCCGCGCTCCCGCCCGCTGCCTGCAGAATGCCAGCACGGAGACGTAAGGAAACCAGCGGGAGGTATAAGGCAGGGAGCAAGGGTTGCACAGAGGGAGAGGGAGCTCTGTCTGGCAAAAGCCAGGGATGATGGGAGGGCAGCCACTGCAGGACGCTGAGATCGAGCTTTTTAAGTACATTTCAGCAGAGCGCATTTGCTCCTAAGAAATCTAATATCCTTTGGGTCAGTGCAGGCCAACTGTTAGATATAAAGAATTCATAGCACTTGCAATCCCCAGATGAACCATTTTCAATTCTTCATGTTTCTGAAAAGCCGTTGTGTCGATCTATCAGCAGTGTCTGTGCTCCATAACGAGGGCCGTCTCCTGCCTTAATGCCAAAGTGTAAATATTGCATTGCAGCAAGCAGCAGTAGATAATGCATAATAATGAGCTGGGTTTGTTATATGATGTGCTACCTAGAGCTCTTAAAAACAATGCATCAAGTTAAAAACCAAAAACCAAAAACCAAAAACAGAGACAGTCAGCAAAAAAAATATTTTCTCCAGAAAAATAAAATAGCCTTTCTGTTGGATAGTAGCCTTTGTAGAAGTGAAGTAATCATTTACAATTCTGGAAAATAGATAACATGGTCAGAAACATGAAGACAAGGATAAAAAACCAATTCTGATCTGATAAGCCATTGGAGTCATCAGTATAAATTCACTTAGACACCAGCAGAGCTCTAAGCAGAGTTGAATTTTCATGCTGGATAAATGTCTGTTTTTATATAGCCTTGCTTATTTAATGGGGCAAGAATCCTAATACATGATTACACATGATGAAAAGAAATATTGTTTGAGCCAATAGTAATCAAGTGTGAGTTTCACGATTTTCATAGATAATTTTTCCAATTCTCATCAGTAACACATTTTTTCTCCCTCAAAAGGCAAGGTACAGCACTGTAATGGCTGTCAATCTTCTCGCTTTGTAAGCCACAAGCACTTTAGAAATTACTGAACCAGTGTTTGGCAGAGGCCAGAAAAATCACATGAATGCAGTGTGAGTTATCCGATCCGCGTATCTCCCTCCAAGAATTTTAACAATGTGGGCCAAAACAAAGGGCAGTTTGCTCTCTTTTTCATGCATGATATGCTAAAGTGTCTGTGGCAGGAAATGAGCCAGTGGCCAGCGTTCAAGTTTCTCACTGCTGAGGGGATGTGATGTTTGCATGCGCCCACATGGATCCCACCTGGCTCCCTGATGCTCCCTTGCCTGTGCAGCTCTCAGCAACTCAGATGGGATCAAGGACTGACAAGTTGCTAAATATCATCAGCTTTCATCACAAGCAGTGGGAACTGGTGGAGCTCTGCATCTCTCAGGATTCAGTTCTGAAGGTGCCAGTAGTTTTACAATTCCATCCGCTAAGAAACAGGCTGAGAAAACATTTTGTACAGATCAACGCACAGACTAGGCAGCAACATCTCTTACTCATTGCAGGGGAAGGATCTATATGCCAAAGGCTCTGCAGGATGCTTTTTTTCCACAAGCTGTGATAGTACTGTTTCCAGGTGTTTATTCCTTCCTGAGGTGTCCAGGAGAACAAGTATTTGGCAGGTAGTCCGTTATTCAAAGATTTTTCATAATTAACTTTGCGCTGAAGAAAATGGTTTGTACAAACCCAGTTCAATCCTGGGAAAACCCAGAAAGCCCAATAGTGCCTAAATCTTTGAAACATCTGTACTAAGTCTGGGATTTGTCTCATCCAAATTTGACCATCTAAGATTTAAACACCTTTATTTCCTCACTAGTGCTTACAGGAATATCAAAGGAAAAGTGTCTAACTCTTTCTTTTGAACCTACATATCTTCTTCAGGCCAATAATAAATCACCTAATCACACCACAAAATTCTTCTGCACTTCCATTTAAAATCTTCTACATAGATTTTTTCCAGCACAAGTTAAATAGGAATACAATGGGGTAAGAACACCTTGGGGGTTATTTAGCATTAGGAATGAGACGAGCCCCAGTGGTGGATTGTACTCCCCAGGAATTCAGTTGAGACAAAGAAGTTTGTTTCAGAAAACAATACAGTTCAAGCCACGACTTCAAAAGCATAACAACAAAAGTGCAACATTTAATGTGAGATGATTTAAATGGATTAAACCAGGAAATAAAATAAACCTGTGTTATCAGGAAGCTTGACAATAGAATCTAGTGGCTTCCTGGATATATGGATTAAATTTTATCTAGACAAAGCAGTAAAGAAACAGGAGTGATTAAAAAAAGAATAAAAACCAAACTCTAAAAAATAAAAAAATAAATACATAAGTAACTGAACACTGCATTTCCTATTTCTTATTTCTCATTGTAAGGGAAATTTCTTTTAAGCACATCTGATGGGAAAAAGAAAAGACTCCTTGAGCTTGGGTACTATCACTAACCACTAAGCAAGAACACTAAAGCTTATCAGATACATCTTAAAATGGATTACTTTTTCTTATTATACTTTTCTTATATATTAAGGACAGACAGCTAAAAACCAAGAAGAACATTGCAAGTCAAGACTAGATGCAATTTATAGCTGGCAGTATGGACATTAAATACAGCAACATGCCACAATATCTATTTCTACATGAAACTGGCAGATTTTGCATACTGGACTGGAAACTAACTGGTTACTTTTATCCTGCCTATTTCTATTTGCTAGTATGACATACTGGCAGAGGAAAAAAAACAACTCAACTAATTCTATTCAATGTCTTCAGCTGTAAGAGTATATAAACACTTGAATATAGGATATTTTTTACCCAAGAATTATTCTGTCACTGCTTTTGTCATGCTGTTTATTTTTTATCATGGGAATCTTCAAGTAACAGAGAACAACAGCTTATAGGTTATATCCTTACCTGTGCATTCCTTTGAGCTAAAACAGAACCGAGTTCACCCATTCTCCTGCATCCTAAGTCAGCAGTTCACCAGCTTTGAGAATTCACTCACAGTATCCAAATATAGTTACCATCTTTGGTTTGCTGAGCAAGACACACTTTAGAAACAGAACCATTTTTGTTGCAGAAGTCTTCTCAAAGAGCTCCATCAGTTAAAAACACATTGAGATTTCAGATATAATGTGATCATGGAAAACAGTTCTTCAACTCTGAGTAATCAGACATTTATTTTCCATTGCTCTTTCCATATAGGTCGTGTCAAATACCAAACCTCCCTGGAGTCTAAGAGTGCTTTATTTGATAGAAAAACTAGGTTTTTATCTTAATCATTGTGTCTGAAACAAAGAGAGATATCTGATGTCACAAATATAGATTTTTAAATTATCCTCTAGTACTCTTAAGTATTTCCAAATTATTAGTGTGCCTTAACAGCATTTAACTGTCAACTTTAGTGCCAGAAAAAATCTTATATAAAATATAAGTGATTTCCACTGGTCAAAATGCAGATGCTAGTAAATTTGTAGCATTTTCAACTTGTCTAAAAACTTATTTAGGCATTTAGTTTTGTATTTAAAGTACTCTGGATTCTGTCCAGTGACTTTTGTTGTGAGTAGAAGGCTTACATAAATTCACATATGCCTTTAAAGAAAAAAATAGGCTTTGGGAATGCTAAACATCCATAGAAATTAATGAGTTCTGTTTAAAATACTGTCAAAGGTTCATCTGGGAAAAAACACATCACTTGGATAACTTAAGATCACATTCTGTACTAAAACAGAAGACATTTCACTGCTGGATTCTAAGAAAATACTGAAGCTTTGTGCTCAAAACGTGTGAAGAAGCCAAGAAATGTTCAGTTTTATTATCAGATCAGCTAATGACTCCCAAGGTGGCCACAGGAGCTTAACACATCTCTCTCTGTCTTTGTTTGTATATATGATATTTTTTGTACTACATTGCTATCATGAAAAAGAATTAAAATGCACAGTACATTTGCTTTCTCTTCAAATTTCTCAGGGAAAAAAAAAAAAAAACCAAACCAAAACAAAAAGTCCTCTTTTGTCAAAACCAAAATAAAAAGATTAAAAAAAAATAAAAGCAACAGTAAAATGTTTTATTTGAGGAATAGCTTAACTTAGATTTTGAGCTTATCAGAAAAATGTCCATTACATCCACATTTGAACGATAAAAATATCAGAATGAACCCTTTCTTGAGAAAAATTATTCAATTAAAGCAAGAACTTTTCAGTTAATTGGTATTAGTATTTAAATCCCAGAACCACTTCTAGCAGGTATCCATTTCTGAATTTCACCAAATTATTTTGTTACTGCAAATTGGTTTTACCATTCATTATTGCTCTGCCTGGGAGGAATGAAAGGAAAATTACTGCACAAATAATCTATTAAAAAGTTATGTTTTCCTGGTCATGAAACATAGACTAAACTGTGCCTATTAGTTAAAAGTTTTTGGGTGGCAATGCTGTTTAATGTTTGGCATCTCCAGACACAAAACTTGTTGCTGACAGTATAACACATATTAAATTAAATGTATTTATAAAATAAGTGGAGAAACTATTGTTCTAAGAATACCTTCTGTCAGAAAACACCCAGGTGTATAACTGAGACAACCATTAATATTGAGTCTGAACTTATATTTCTAGAGAAACTGAGCACAACTCTGTATCAAGCTGCTTTTGTTGTCAATAGACCCTGGAAGCATCATGTGTCTTCCAGCCTCTGCAAAAGGAAGGCTAATAGAGAAAGAAAAAGATGCTACTTTTCTGTCAGAGCACATCATGCTTCTTTTCCATCCTGCAAAGTGGAACCTGTGGCTTGAGGAGCTCTGATTGTCACATTGGGCAATTGGGCAATTGTTGGTGGTTTCAAAAGGCATTTGTATGAATGTCTCCAGTGAGCTGTGAGATAGCAGGAGTTCATCTGTGGGCTGCTAGAGCAATTCTAGGCATCAATCGAGGGCAGAGAGTATAAAATATTTAAATTGCCTTTTTCATCTCTAGAATATCAAGGAAAGTAGCTGCACACTCTGGAGAATGAGTACTGGTATCTACTGCTACCACCTGATGAGCCTGTGGGTATCACCAGGTCTTTTACATTTAGTGAAATTGCTGCTCACACAGCAGGATTTCCTTTCCCACCCTCTAACACAGAGTATTTTATTAACAGTTTGTGCATTTGCCAGTATGCCAGGATCTCAATATCTCAGAACCATGTTTTATGATATCATGTCTTGCATAAGAAAAGTTCCCGAGGTGAATATTAAAATATGTAATGATACAGGGGAAAAGTAAAGAAAGCTGCATGCCAGTGCACTCTTCTTATTCATTTCAATATTCAGACAACCTGCTTCTGTCTCCTAAAGATAATGCAGAACAAATTTGAATGTTGGTCAGGCCTTTGGAAGACAATATTTGACATTTTGCTCAGAAGTGTCCAGCTTGGCATTCAGAATTCCAGCTGAAGGGTTCACAGCTTCTTCAGAGTCACACAAGATATCTAAGTAGTGTCAGACTCACTAAAGTATATGTTGATACCAGCACAAATACTTTGAAAATCAAGGTGTTTTACTGATGATGTAGAAACTTCTGTCCATGACATTCTTTCCTCTTTGTGATCTGTAGATTAGTTAGGTCTCTAGCTGAATGATAATGGTTCTGACTTTCACAAATGAAGTTGTTTGTAGATCTGACCTGATCTGGAATCATTTTTCTAGGAGGCAACAGCTGATGGTGTGATTTTCTTGTGTTAGCTGAAGTATGGAAACAACCTTACCTAAACTGTCCATTACTGAGAAAGGACCAAAGCAGAAGAAAACATTCATAGGTGAGCAACATCAAGGCTATGACTTAATCAGAGTGCCTGATTGTTGTGGATTAATTCCACCTGGCAACTCAGCCCCACACAGACACTTGCCCTGGTGAGATGGGGGAGAGAATCTGAAGGATAAAAGTGAGAAAATCCATGGGTGTAAATAGAGACAGCTCAGTAGGTAAAACAAAAGCCACACAGAAGCAAAGCAAACAAACCTGGAGAGTTGCTGTAGGTTTCCTGTACCCTGTTCTGAGTCTCTGATCACAAAATTCTATTACGTCTCAAAAATATAGATTTCATTGGTATTTCTAGAGCAAGTGGATTGGACAACATGGAAAAAGCAGCAGTAAGCAATCTGAGCAAGTCCTGGGTAAAATGTGGGGGAAGAAAGGATATTGCTCAATGATTTAGAAATCATGTATTATGATAGAACAACATGATCACTCAACATGCCAAGAAAAAACGTATTTTTATGGCCAAAACAACATTGACCATAAAATTCTGACATGTTAATTTAACATTGTTATTTTCTTCTGTTCTGGCTTTTGGGTCTGATGCTGTTTATGCATTTCCAAAAACATCTTGAATTAATATTCAGTGTTTACTGAGCCCATTGGATTTCCTGATGTAATTTGCATTAGTTCATAGCAACACGGGCCTTGGGAGAGCCAGTACCAAGGAATTAAACAGTAAAACAAATGCTTTGATCTGTTAAAAAATAAGGTCTCCTTCACCTTTACTATATGATCATCTGTGGAAAGAAGCAAAAACAAGTTAGTTAAATAATTTCTTCATTCCATTAATAAATAAAACAATGTAACTCCAGTTAAGAGGATATGTTAATGACAGCATATTTGAATACCAGTGCTTACTGATTATTTGACAATTTTCCGTGATGAAATCTTCAGCCTCACCATGCTCATTACTAAGGGCTTTTGATCTCTTTCAGCTAAGCCAAATATTCAGAAAAAAAGGATGCATTTGTAACATTAAAACATACATTGGGAGATCTGAGATCCAAACCCAGAAAGAAACCTTTTTTGGTAACCTTTTTTATAACTTTTGAGAACTCATTTTATCAGCTTGTGCCTGTTTTTTGTCTAGTAAATGTCTTGTTTGTTTACAGACAAGATTGTAGCAGGAAAGATTTGGAGCTGTTATATAAACTCTTATCTGTACAGCAGATGTTAGAATTGGCCAACTCTCTCTGTTAGGGTCTTTTTCTTTTACAAATAAATAGCAAACCTTGACCTATCAGGCTTCACCCTAAAATTCCAACAGAAAAGAAATTCATAAACATTTATATATGACACTTCACATTGCCCTTGCATGTGCTGCCTTTCATCTGAGAGTAGGACCGGTGCTACAAACCTTACATGGTCAGAGAGAGGTTGCAGAAATCCTCTCACAATGAAGCTGTATGCTAACATCCCATGCCTAATTGTTTCTGTATGATGGACCAGAGTGAATTTTCAACATCAGCTCTGAATATCTGAGTATTAACGAGGTCATGTCTTCGATTCATGGTGTGTACTGAAGTTATTGAAAGCCATAACCTGATTAGGATAAATAGAGAGCTGCCTTGTTGTAAGACCACAATTTCCATCACCAGAATGATGGAGATACCTCATTCTTCTATTTTGGAATCTCTGAATTACATCCTGGGCTAGGTCTTGGACTAAAGTCTTCACTAAGAAAACTTGGCAAAATACCTATAATAGTTTGTATCCCTTAATGTAAAATTCGAGTAAGTGTTTCACATTCTCTGAACACCTTTCCTAGTAAAGCTGTTCACTGGTGGTGATATTAGATGGGATTGCAAAGCAACTTCTTACTTTTCTTCAATGAAAATAAACTCTTTGTAAAGTAAACAAGTTTTGCATCCATGAAATAATAGTTTAACAGTGGTGCACAAGTTAGGTGAATAATGAAAGACATTGTCAAATGTATTCAAAAATATAGAGAAATTCACCAAATGAATTATTCAGTCAATGTTATGGTACCTATTCTGTAGGTATTTGTACCATGGAAGTATCTGACAGCGTCTAGAGTAACCATATTTTTTAGTGTTAAATTATTAATGGTGCTTTTATGCCTGAGGCCTTATGGAATACTACATTTTACCTTTTATCTAAGGATCTCCTCATGATTCACGAAAGTTAAACATCAAAATATCCTACAAAGAAACAGCCTGTACAGTGTCATTGCACTGTATACAACTATAAACATCAACTCACTCAAATTAACTTGATTTTTTACTCTTCAGGCTTTGGCTTAAATCTCAAACTGTCCGTTCCTGTAATTTGTGGAGAAACCTCTAGGAAAATAACAGTCTCAAAATCTGAGTCCAAATAATTTCCAATTGACTGTTCAGTCACCTGACATCTTTTCTCTAGGAGCTGAGAAGTTAATCACCCACTCTCCTTTTCCAGCTCTGTACCAAGCTGGAAAATCATTGAAGCAGGGCTTCTTCTGAGATAGCTTTGTGGTAGGTGTTAAAGCATGTGGATAGTGCCTTTGGCATAAACTACTAAATAGATGTGAAACCTGTGCTGTGTTTTAAAACATGATGCAGGTTTTGATTACTAGGTCAGTGGTATCAGAAACTTAAAGTAGCATTCATATGAGATTTATGAGTCTCCCTTAATCTCTATTAAAAATGGGGTGAGTAATATGTCCCAGAATGAGGCAGAACCACCAAATTTTAGTTTACAGTGGTGAGCCTGACCATCCCACTGTTTACAGATGGATGAAACCACCCTTTCTCTCAAGTCTTCAATAAATTTCTGTCAACTTTTGGGAGCAGCTCATGTCACTTGCATATAGCAACCCTCCTGGTGATTGCAGTGAGACCTTCTGGTTTGGAGATTAGCATATGTCCATTGTATTAAAGGCTTAAACTGAAGTAGGGATTCTAAATAACTTGTCTGAGCTAGTAGGAGTCTATAGGAGAAATGTTCCCAATAATATGTTTTAGCTACCAGGTAGGTTTTGTAGTTCCCCTTTCTTTTTTTTGTTTTAGAATTATAAATGGAAGTGTCACCAGCCTGCCAATGCTCTCTGAACAGACCTAGGGAAGCAGAATATCCATTTCATACACATATATTCCAGGCTCACCAGCATCTTGCCCTCAGCTTTTTCTCTTGTACGACAAGCACAATCAAAAATACAGAAACCAAGCAAAACAAAAATCCACAAAGCCTTGCCACACAGCCTTGTGGAAGAAACCTGTCTGAACAGAAGAAAGTGGAGATGCAGCATCTCTGCTGCTTTTCAACAGAGAGACTTCACTTCTGATGTGGACAGTTGTGTTGGGAATTGCATCTGTGATAATAAGAGCATCAGGCAGAGTGGAGCTATTTTTAAAAGAACTGCATGCAGGCCAAAGGGCAGCTCCCAAGGGGAAAAATAATCAGCTCTGCCTTCTTTATATCTACGCCTATAGGACTGTCAGGGGCTGATAGTACCAGCCAGCTCTCATTTAACATAAGCAAAGAGAAATGAAAAATAAATACAAGACCAAGATAGAAATGCATCAGAAGGACAAATGCCCCTGATTCTAGAGTTAAACTTGGCGTGGTTGAACAGAAGCTCAGCATAAAAAAGGATGGATGTAAACTTCTCTCCATTATCATACCTGCAACGTTAGAAAACATGAATTCCAGGGACAAAGGTTTCTATGAAGGATTCAGTTTAAATGATACCTAATAAAGAGTATGCTGCCTAATTTTTGAGCTTACAACACAGTCCCCAAAAGTATTTCTTATTTTGAAAAATATAGAAGTCATCTCATAGATCTGAGATGTGGATGTCTGCATCATGGATGTTCAAATAAAGCAAAATGAATCTTACCTCCAATGCCTAGTTCACCATGTAGCTGCAGACGTCAGAGCTGAAAGAAGCAGGGATTCTGTGGTAGTATCTGTGCTTGCCCAGAGGTACAGGAGCACAATAGAGAGCTCCAGGACATTTTAGAGAAAAGATGAAGTTGCTTGATATGATCTGTGATCACAATTAGTAAGTGAAAAAAAAGATACAGGAATATTCCTTAACTTTTAAATCATCCCAAACTTTGAAGCATCTCAACCTTTATGTGTAAGCACAGCACAGACACACTTTTAACATAAGTTTTATTAAAAACGTGCAGTTTGAATTGTACTTTTTTAAAGGCTGATTTGAGATGCTTACAAAGCTCAGCCTGGCTAGATTAAATAGATTTTTTAAAGGTATGTGGAAATCCTGAACCCACTCTCAATGGCAATCTCAGATGACAATAAAGCAATTTCTATTTCTAAGTGGTCCATTACAGTTGTATGCTTAATATAAAATTCTAGTCATTGTACTGCTACGTTGCTTTATTTTCACAGCTTGGCATTTTTCATTGGTTAACTGCTACAAAGGAAGGACAGAGTATTTTGAATAGACATAAAGAACTAACACGTTTGCTTCTGAACTGTTTTCTACAGATACAAAATAATATTGACTGCAGACTCACAATTACTCATAATTGCTCTGAACTTACTAGTCAAAGTGATATTTAATATACTGATAATTTACAGGGATTGGCCTAGAAAGGGATAGAGTAGACTCCTGATGTTGAATATTTAAGCTTTTATTCTTCTACTGCCTTTAAAATGGCTGCAGGCACTGATATATTTCTCAAAGAAAATTTGTCATTTAAATAGTTAAAGGAAAAAATGCAACCTCAAAGAATTACTGAGGTAGCAATCCAAAAGTGAGTTCCAAAACACCAGCTGTAAGGAGAAGAAAAAGGAGATCATTTCTTAGCCAATTAATATCTACTTAGCAGCTTATGCCCTGGTGTGCACATGTAACTCTATTTAATGTTAATGAAAGTTATGTGCATGCTACAGAGAAGGTTGAACTCCTTAAAAGGGGTTGTTCAAATGCTTCCAACAGATACAGGTCAAAGATTAATCATTCAATTTGGCTTCCTCTGCATTACAAAAAAGAAAAAAAAAATTGATATTCACAATAATACACAGTACTTAACTGCAAAAGCTAGCTACAAGTATTGTTCTTACTATATTTTTTTTCAAGTTTTCAAGCTGTCAATGCCATTTCATTTCCCAAGTAAGAGGAAAAAATGCCAGATTACTGTAATGAAGTGTTTGAGGTTACTTGCACAAGTGTAAAGAGAGCTCAGAGTCAGACATTCAGCTGTCATTATACATGATTTTGATTTTTGCACTGGTTAAGTAAACAGAAAAAAAGTGAAGCTGCAACAGAGGGTCCAAAGACTTCAGTGATGCATAAGCAATAACAGATTTGTTCTGTTTTGCTGGATTTGAGTAGCTCTACTAGGCTGATACAGAGTTAAATAAATGGAAATAGTGCTTATATTTGAACATCAATGGCCTAATCACCACAACAGGCACCAACATAAACACATTAAAGCCCTCTTCACTAGATTTTATTTCCACTCACAAACATAAATCTTATTTTCCACACTCAGATGTAACCAGAAACTGTACCTAAGTGACAGGAATGAAGGACTCACTTTTCTGGTGGCCTTTGTCTTACATGGTCTTATGTGGACTTGATGTTGAAATGACACCCAGTTGTGGATCCCCAAGGCAGAAATCAGTCAAGACCTTGTATTTTTACTTTCACTAGACATAAATGTCTTCAGCAAAACTCAAGGAAGAAAAAATAACATTTATTAATCTTATTCTAATGGAAATTCCTTCTTTTGGTCAGATGAGTTGTACTTTGAAATTATTGTGTTGAGGATAAGGAAAGTCTAGCTAGGTAGTTGAAATTATGGGGAAACATACAGACTTCACTTAAGATTTGATTTAGTTGCCTAAAACCAGCCATTCAATGCCATTTGAAACGCTCTGGGGTATCTAAAACATCTGTTCAGGCCTGGAAGGTGTAATGCTAGACCAATGGGAGAACCATACATGTCCAGACGGATTTCATATTCTAGGAAAGCTGAAATGTCACCAGGTATCTGTATTTGAGCAACCAAAGAGAACTCCCAGACACCTACCTGCATTTTGGAGTGGGCACTTGCTATACACAGCTGTCTACACAGCTCTTGTAAGTCTAAGAACTTTTATAGTCACTGAAGATCTATGGCCTGACCTGTTTACTCACACATGGGCACAGAGTGAGGTTTGAAATGCCCCAAATTATTCTTGTGTATCTCCAGCTGGACACGGGTCTTCCTTATGTTCTATGGGATAGCTGCTCAGACTAAAACAATGTTCTGGAGTCCATAACAAATTCCCTTAGTTCATCTCAAATGGCAGTGGGAGTTTGGAGTATCTCCGTGGGTGGAATCTGTAGTCAACACAACTAAGGATGGCTTTGAAAACCAGTAATTTCAGTTGACCTATATTTGGTTATTTATGACCAACCCTCCCCTGCCTTCCAAAACCCCGCAACAAAACAAACAAAAACAAAAATTCCCCATCAAAGCTGACCACCCTCAAAATACCCAAAACACTGGAATGCCTTTAAGCACACAATATAACATTTTTATCCTTTCACTCGGATTAAGTGCATCCCTCTCCTGGTCACACCAGGAATGCCTCCCTAAGGACCCACAAGTCTTCATTTGCTGCTTCTGGATTTCTGTGACTTACTTTTGCCAGTTACTCACCCACCAAAAACATTTTGTCTGAACCCAGATTACATTATCTGAGGACCTCAAAAACCAGCCCTAAATCAAGAATAACACTGGCTTGTTATTTTACAGCACCATAGGAATTACTCTTGCACACTTACTGTGATCTATAAAACAGTTAGAGCTGGAATGGACCTGGAGGGAAAAACTGGGGTTTTGGTTGGTTGGATACACGGTTGGTTTGGAGTTTTTGTTTCCCTGGGAGGAATAATGGCAATCTTAACAAGTAACTTTTGGGGTAGATTTCCTAATGATTTAATGATAGGGTTTAGGAGGTCTTTAATTTCAGAAATTTTTGACAAATGTTACCTAAATTAAAATGTTTTGCCAAGCATCAAGGTTTGATATTGTAATTATTCTGCTATTAAAAAAAAGACACCTATTTGTCAGTCAAATCTTTAAGGACAGTATTGTACTGTATTTTGTCTCCATACACACCCATATTTACAATTAGGAATTACAGATTTGCTCTTAATGAAAAACAATTATACTGAAAAAAAAGGAAAATGTTAAGATAGAATAAGAAAAGCAGTCCAAAAAACTACCATATCATCTCAGTGGTTTTCTTAAAGTCATTTGGTATTTAGATGCAAAGTATTTTTATTCCCATGATTCCTTAAAACCTGCATCACATTTTTATGTCTTTACTTTGCTCTTCACTCTTAATGTAAAATTAACTCCAGCTAGACCGCTGAGCTACTGACTAATACTCTCAAATCAGCTCCAGTTTTACTTTTCAGAATATCTATCAGCTCTGCAAAAAACTGTCTCCTGAGGGAAGGCAACAGTTGGCATTTTTAAAACTCAGAAGCAAGTGTTTGAGTTTGATGAGGCTATAAACTCCCTGACTGATGTTCCGTGCTCAGCAGGAGAACGGGGATGAGGAACAAAAGAGTCTCCAAGGAAAAGGTTTGCTCTGTGTCCAGACCCACTAAATCCTTTGCTGCTTCCTGAGGTTGCAAACCAGGCTGCTGATTACAGGCAGTTTTATCCCAAGGTCTTTATTACTCTTCCTGACAGTTTGAGATTATTTATCAGTGAGATCTAATACCTTAAACATTTTTGGGAAGTTCTGTTCTTGAAAACCCAGCAAGAAAGAGTTGAGGCAGACAACACAGTATTCCAAAAAGGCAAGCAGCCCTTTAATAAATCTAATATTTCTCTACAGAATATCCCATCAGTGGTATTTCGGTAATGAAGCATTATTTGGCAGATTCAAACGACTGCAGGATAACATAGCATGGCTCTGGAAACAAGCTTTCAAGCCTCAGGAGGTCAAAATGACTACATCTTTTTAATGGGAAGGCATGGAGCAAGGCAATGACCTAAGTGCTGTGTGAAATAAAGAAACGTTCTGTCATTGCTGCCTTTCTGATTAACTCCCTGGCTTTCTCCTGTGATTACTGGAGATTTTCCAGTCAAGGAACACCTTCTGCCTGACACTGTTACATGCTGCTTATGTGACATGAGAGAATGTAGGAAGTTGTCATCTGCTCTCCAAGTGTAAAAAAAAAATGTGGGGAATGCTTTTTTCTTCAAATCCATAACACAAGTGTTGCTATAAATGACTAGGTTTATGCTTTTGGCCAAGCAAGAGGAGGAGAATAGAGAAAAATAATTTTTGCTGCTGTTTGAAGTGGTTAAGAATTTAACGTGTAGAGGAGTTTAATATAAGTATTTGTATTTTCGTACAATTTGGAATTTTTTGTGTGTCTACAGAAAAATGAACTCTTTCTGTGAGACTTTCAGGTGCACAATAGTGTAATATGACAGAAATGTCTCCAGGGTGCTCATTCCCAGAGACTCCAGCTATCCTCTCCAAAGCCACCTGATGCTTTCCAACTACAGCAGTATAAAGTATTATTCAGCTTGTTAAAATTAGTGGGCTATTTCACTTGAGCTGTGTCACATTTGTTTCCTTAAATGTGCTCTTTTAAATAAGCCAACATTAATTGACACTGTGTAAGAGGGTTCACACCTGGGCTGCGCTCAGGTCACTTGGAGACAGATTTTGAGAAAGGGGGGTTAAATATTCTATTTCTTTTGAAATGTTGGTTGGCATCTTTTTGGCAGAAGTGTCAGACAGTGGAGATCTTCCTGTAACCTCTGGTGAGTGAGTGCTCGAGGTTTCCTCTGTGCTTGTCTGTGGTGAGTGTGATTCATTAGTGTACAGTGGAGTTACTCAGACTTTTAGCTCAGGATGTTTTGGGGCAGGCATCAGGTTGGTGTGTCAGGCATCAGAACTGCTGAGCTCACAGATAGCCCTGGTTTTGGAATCAGGAAAGGTGACAGCAGGCAAAAATACAGCAGGTCTTATTCAGAAAGTGTAGAATCACAGAAGAATTGGATTTCTTTCTCTCTTCCCTTTCACCCTACCCCTTTATCCAAAACCCACTCCTGTGTGCTTATAGAGTAGGTCAGGGACTAAAATAACAATTTCCATGCCAAATGTGTAATTTGCTAATAAAACTTTGTGAGTTTTTGTGAACCCTCTGACTTTTTAATTTTTTTTTTTACCTTAAGAATTTCTGAATCTTGGATACTACCTTCCCCTTAAGGGTGAGATATCACAGACAGACACAGGTTGCAGTCATGGACAGTTCTCTAGTCTGGTCTGTACAGCCAGTCCCTCAGTTTTCTTGTTTGGCATAAGCTGGAAGTGGGTTAGAAATGTCTTCAACAAACCTGTTCTGGGCAGGCTAATATTCACAGCAAAAATCCAGGATGTGTTTTCTCCTTAGGCATGATGAAACAGAGGGCAGAGCTATTTCTGTTCCACGAGCAGGAGGGAGTAGAATGTTGATATTGGAATCATCCAATTTAACACACAACCAAGCACAAATAATCACCCATCTCCTGAAGGATATGAGCCTTGTGACAGAGGGATATAGAGCATGGAAGGAGATGGACAAACACATCACGGAAATATTATATATATATATATATATTTTTTTTTTTACCTCACAGGGGCAGCAGTTTCAAAGTCTGACTATGCTGGTGGAACAATTATTAAAATATAGTGGTGAGAACATAAGAACAGCCACACAGAAGCAGAAGGACCATATGACCCACTGAATCCTGTCTCTGACAACATCCCAGAGGATGTGTTTAGGGAGGAATATGCATAGAAGTCAAGATGCAGTGACACATGGAAACTTCAGATCAGGGACTGCTGAGGAAAAGAGGATATTTTTGTAGTCAACAGATTCAGTGGATTTTTATTTTACAGATTTATAGGTTAGTATTTGAATCTTTGCATATTCTTTTAACAGCTCCAGGACCTAGAAGCATGGAGCTCACAGAAATGCTCAAAAACAGCTCACAAACTGTATAAAGATCTGTTTCTGCTTTGTGTGACTGCTTCACGGTGTCACTATGATCACTGCTTCACTGGAGGAGACACCTAACAGTCAATCCCTATTTACGTTTGACAGTCCATACCCTGATACAAAGGGTAGATTTCTATAATACCACGTTCAGTCTTTCGCTATTTTTTTTTCAACATTCAGTCTTTTATTTTATTTTCCAGCATTAAAAGATCTTAGTCCATTTAGCTATTCCTCACCCAGAAACAATACCACATCTTTGATTCACCCTTTTTCAATTTTTTCTGGTCCTATTTTACTTGTGGTAGGTCTTATCTGAAAAGGACAATTGTGCTCTTCAAGGTAAGGACATATGATAATTTAATAAAGAATAACAAAATTGTCTACATTGTCTTTTACAATTTTCCTAACAATTTCCCAAAATGGCTTTTCTTTTTAACCTCTCCTAAGCAGTGATCAGATGTTTTCAGCTAAGTATTGATTATAAGGTCAGAATCCGAATTCTGTGAGGGCAAGTCAGTTTATCATTTTATGTGTAAAGTTCACTGTTTTGTCTCTCTAGTGCATTTCTTTGTGTTTATCAAGTCTGAATTTCATTTTCATTCATCATTTATCCCTGGTTATTCTGTAGTTTCCCATCATCCTGATTAACCTGAACATCTTGAATAACACAGGTGACCAACCACCTCCACTGTAACTAGCAGTCTGTCAGGAACACATCTGTCATATGGAGGCAGTCCTGGTGCAGCCTGAGTGAGATATTTCTAATTCTTTTCTTACCTTTTCTGAAAGAACAAAACATGAGAAACAATGCTGTCTGTCAAGCAGCTCTTCATATTTCCTATAACCAAATCAGCATAGATTTGTTTTGTAAACTCTATGACACACTTGGAAAGTTGTATTGACATTTGGAGGTCCAAACAATCTCTTTTGCTATTAAATGGTTTAGATTTCTTTTGAGGTATCCAGACAGTGCTGACTAAACACTAGTCAATAGTCTGGGAACAGGATTACTTGCTTCATGTCTTTGTCTGACCATCTTATGGCAAAAATTGAATGTGTCCAGATAACAGGAACAACACAATTAGAGGTAATTTGCCCAGCAGGAAAATCATTGCCATAAAGGTGTCTGAGAAGTTGGCAGTCTAAGAAAGGTCAAGATGGTCTCTAGAAATGGATATATAATTTGCCTATTTAGATCACAAGCTCTTCCTGGCTCACAGAAGGTCAAGTACAATGACCTCTTTGGGGGCCTTGGAGTGCTGAAGTGAAAAAAATACAAACATATTTAATGATAGATATAATGACAAGGTGATCCCCAGAGGGGAATCGGAGCTAGGCGAGGAGGATATTTTTTTCAGGGGCCATGAACTTAGAATAGCTGTAATAGACTAAGTTTCAGGAGCTCATATCACTTAAAAGGAATGTTTGATTATGAATTATAAGGCTTGGCCTTGTTTAAAAACAGCAGCAGTCTTCATCCCTTGGGCACAATGTGTAGGTATATACTTGCATTTACTCCTAAACTGTTGGTTTATTAGGTTAATTGGACAGCAGAAGGCATGAAAGTTCTTCTGTTTTATATTCCAAGTTTGTCATCTTGACCTTGGGTGTTGAACTTGGCTTTTTCCTGTCCATGACAGTGTGTAGAAGCAGTGTGAGCATGAACCCACTGGAAATAACCATCCTCAAATTGTGGGAAGAGGAGCAGTTAATCATGGAGAGAAAGCCCACATTACAATACACCTTTGCACACAGACAGCTCTATCCCCTGGAACTGCTTGGAACTCCTCAAATTGGGCATCTTTTTGCTTGGTAGTCAAGGGGATTATTGGTGTGAGAACCACTGGTTTGGAAACAGTGACCTGACCCAAGTCCTGTGGCAGCACTGACTTCCCACGTCAGCTCTTGCCCTCAGCAGATTCAGTGTGAAAAAAAAGGCTGCTGAAAGCTGTGTCTCCTTCAAAACTCTACACCTGCAATGAAGACAAGCAGCTCTGCACCAGGCTAATAGCAATAACCTCAGGGAGTAGTTATGCTCTCATTTAAAACACTTGAAAGAGGAACAAAAAAGCTGTGAGGTTGCTGTTGAAGTACAATTAAGATGGTGTTTTTCAAGTGCAGTGTAACCTTAAACTGGAGAAGCAAGAGAGTTGAAATGGAAGTGCTTATGAAGCAGTAAAAGCTCCTCTGCATGAGGCACTCTGCGTGCACAAAATTATAGGATTAGAAACCTTTCAACCAATCCAGTGGCTCTGCAGACAGAGGTTTGTAAAGGACTTTTAAATGCTTTTCTATGAAAAAGGAGAATGTGTGCAAGTGGCCAGAAGGGTTGTTTGGCTCAAGGAGGCAGAAATCCAGACCACCATCTTTTGCAGCTTTTCTTGAACTTGTTTAAACTTACATAAAAATCGTTGAAGCTTGTGGCTCCAGCAAATACTGAACTTTTTCTTAGACCAGATAAATCTTGGGAACTGCTTACAAGCAATTTATATCTTCAACCCATTTGTTGCCATCAGAAAAATGGGGAAAAAAGGCCTTTTTTGGTGAAAAAGTAAATTCCAAACCAGAAACCTCCTGTGTTCCCACTTTCAACCCCTGAGCTCCACTGATGGAAACCAGACTTCAGTGAAGCTTTCAGGATCATGTGTTAAATTCCTGTAAAGTGCTCAGGGAGGAATACATTTCTATGCAGATATAAACTACAATGGAGTTTGACTTTAGGAGAGAGTTTGGGAACATAGTACATATTTTGAGTCCAAACCTGAAAATGCCAGGTCATTTTTGGTGAATGATTTAAGAAATACAAAGCTCTTCCCATAGGTTTAATTCATTACATTAAACAGAGCTGTCCATTACCCTTCATTAACTAATAAGGATTCCTTGAACCCTTTGTTTGAAATAGCTAAATTTTAAACAATTGTAGTTAGGTCAGATTAGTCCCTCTGGAAATAATACATGTCATTTTATGATTATATAGCATATCTAAATTTTAAAGAAAAAAATCTCATTTTATTATTTTAATATTTTGAGTATGGAAAATATAGCAAAGTTTTTTGTTGTTGGGTTTTGGTTTTTTGTTGTTTCTTTTTTTTTTTTTCCCCCTGCAACACATAACAAATGCACATTCCAAGCAGGATTAACATACAGGAGTGTTTTGGGTCAATTACTAGATGGATTTAGGAAAACTGTAAATAACACTGTAAAGAAATCAGTAATACTTCTTACATATAACTATTTTCCTTTCTGAGGAGTTCTCAGTCCAGTAATGTCTAAGGAAGATATGAGATAACATCCACTTGAATCTGAATATTTTTAGATGTACAGAATCATACACAAGTTTTGTCTAATGTAACCTGTGACCCAGCAGTGGACGTTTAAAATAATTACTAGAAATATATAAAAATTCCAGGTGTTCTGAAGGATGTTAATTGCTTAAGTATCTAATCTATTAATTCCTACCCAAAAGTACAGCAATGTCAGATTTGATAGAATTATGGTTAATTCAAATTAAGATGTAACTGTGAAAAACATTTTACCAAAACGGTATGAATTCATGCATTTATGACTACAGATATGAAGTTATAAATAATATACATAACAACAGATAAAATGTGGGAATCTAATAAATCTTGCGAAGTGTATTCAGTGGGGAATCATCATCACATTTGAGAATACAGTGCTGTGTTCTCCATGCTGACACTGAAAAATTAAACTGCTAGAGCCACTGTAGAATCCTGGAGGAAGTTCTGGAAAAGGAGACTCGTTTTATCTCATGAGCTACAGGAATGGCAAGTGACTTCATGACAGTATTTCTGTGTGATCAGGAAAGAAAAGGCTGGGTAGTGTTAACACAGGAAACTCAAAACACAGCAGCAACAATTAACAAGTCAAATACATTATTTCATCTTGGAGCTCTGTGTTCAGATATTGTAAATCTCTTTGCAGATGCTATAACTTGCACAAATTCAATTTACTATCCTCAGTATGGAAGTAAACTGGTGAAATGTGATGGTATATGGTACAAAGATATGAGACCAAATGATCCAATAGAATCAGAGAATCATAGAATACGCTGAGTTGGAAGGGAACCATCAGGACCATTGAGTCCAACTCCTGGACACCCCAAGAATCACTCCATGTGCCTGGGAGCATTGTCCAAAATGTTCTTGAACTCTGCCAGGCTTGGTGTTGTGACCACTTTCCTGGGGAGCCTGTTCCCACTCATTCCAGACGTGATGAATCTGTGAATGAACTGTGTCTAATGGGTGATTGGAGCCATATTCATAAAGCCATATTCAATGGGAACCCAGACTTGAACAGCAGAGGAAATCCTGCAGAGATTCTCAGTGTGATACAAATGTTTCTCTCAGATGTGAAGAGTCAAACATTTCCACCCAGGCTGCTTCTCGTTTGTGGAGGAGTTTGTGAGGGTGGATACAGCAGAGAAAAAAAAAAAATCAGAATTGTAAATTAAACTCATCAGTGATGTTGGATCTCAAAAGCTCAGAGCCTTCCAGAGAGTTTCATAGATCACCTCTCATTTATTTTGCTGTTCTCAATGTCCTCCACAAAGCTTGAGTTCTGGGAATGCTGAGATTCTTGAAGCTGGCCTCAAAAGGGAGACTTTGGTGTTGGGGCCAGAGAAAATCCACAAAAGTCTGTCAGGCCAGAAAACCTGGAGGTTAGATAGGTTGACATGTTATTTGGACAGGAAACATCTTGCAGTAAGGAGCTCCTGGTTGCTTTATATTTTCAGAGTTGTCATCAGAATCAAAACAGCTTGAAGCAGCACTCATGACTCATTTTCAGTGTGGAACAAAGCCATAAGTTAAGCACCACACAATATGAATGTAACACATAACAGGCCCCTGAACTACACAGAAAAGTTTTATCCAGTTTTCAAGCATCAATCTAGTTTTCCTTGTGCCTAAGGCTCAGTGACATCTTGACACCTGTAATCAGGTTCATATCTACCCTTACCAACCATTACAAGCTGTCACTCTTCAGTTTCTCCACTTACTCTTCCACTACTATGGATTTAATCTGCAGTTTTCTGTGCTCTAAATGCAAGCCCCAGCAGTTTTCATGTATTATTCACTTCCATTTGCTATACTTGTTAAACAGTATATGTTCATTTGAGTTAATAAATCACCATTCACTTTCCTCCTTGCATTTCCCAGAACAGAGTTATTACTCAATCTACCTCTGCCGACAGCAGCTTCAGAGCTTCCACAGATTTCTCTGTATTCATGAACCTATTTATCATGTACCTGTCTTAAATATTAGCAAAGTAAGCTTGCTGGAATGTCTTAAGCTGTAATCTGTCGGAGGTGTATGTGAAGGCCTACATATATCTGAATCAAAACCAGGTGAAATCTCTACCTGCTGGTTGTGTGACACCCACCCCACGCTGGATAATCTGGAAGTTATTAATATGCTCATCAAAGAAGAATAGAAAGTAAATTATCTTTCTTGTGTGTCTCTTACAGATAAAGGAGGGACCAAAGTCTGAAGCCCTTATTAATGTTGAATATCTGGTTTTGCTCTCATGCCCTCAGGAATACATTGCTGGAGTTGGTGACTGGGCTTTTTGCCCTTTCTGTGCCTCTAAAAGGATGTGCTTGACTCCTTCAATTTCACTTCTTTAGCACGGCATGAGTCTGTAGGTTGGTGCTAGAAGGTCAGGGCTGCCTGCACAGGCAGGTGCAAGCAGGTCCCAGTGCCTGCTGCCTGTGGCTTCAGTCAGAAAAAAGCTGCTATTGCTCTAATTGAAGCTGAGCTGCCAGTACCAAAGTGAACAAATCCGCTCCATCAGAGTTTTGCTGTGTGATTCGCTTCTTCAGGTCTGACCTTCATTCCTATTTCCCATGTCAAGTATTTTCCTTCTGGCTCTATTGGAACATGTCCTGTCCTGTTGCAACCATTTAACTACATCATACAGTTTATTTGGCATAATGAGACTTTTTAAAATTTAATAGTGCAATCAGCTTCATGTCAGCAAAAAAATACTATCAGTCTCACATGAATCTTTGCAGCAAGCCATTGGGCACAACCCCATTCATGAATGTTTCCTCATTATCCTGATCAAACTGAGGCTTTGAAAAACCAAAGAATTAATCAGAAAGTTTCAACTCCTTCTTTAGAACATAAGGAATTTAATTTTTTTTATTATATTATTACCTTGGAATTTTATAATTTTTTTTCAAAGTAGAACACTGGCTTTTGACAGATTTAAAGAATGACAAATTCAGTTGATTGACAATTCAAACAGTTGACCTTTCATTCCTAAAAATCTGTTTCATTAGTATGACAAAACCTCCTGAATAGAACCCTTTTAAGCAACAGGAAGAAAATAATTCTTCTAATCCTCAGTTTGAAAAGAAATACAACCAACTATATGGACAGTGACACTAACATGAAAACATATTTTTAAGCACAGCTTGTGGGAACAATCTAATTATTTAGGTCCAGTTCATCAGAGTGCCTCATGTGCACCCTAGATTAGAGACATTCAGATAAATTGTTTGAGAAACAGGGAAGCATTCTCTCAGAGGGGGAAATTCATAATAGTTATCTTTTTTCTAAATAAGGACATAATCTAGACAACTTTTGTGACTCTGTTCCAAACCTTTCAGGCCTTTTGGGACTATTCCTTCCGGAAATATGAGTCAGGTAATTTTGCTAAGGCAGTTGTTTTGCATAAGCCCTCAGAGCCCCCATTTTACATCTGTGAAGTGGGGATAATATAAGATTGAACTCCTTCAAAATGGCACCATGATAAATATTGCCCGACTGTGACATCTGCGCCACTGATATCTGAGGTATTTGGGACCTAAGCTGGATATGCAGCTTCATTAACTTCCAAAACAATGATAAAAGCAGAAGCACATTTTGAATGAATCTGATGCAGAGCACTTGAGAAATCCTGTTCTGTCGTGGTCCTGCACCACTGGAGTTTAGAGCATTGGAATGTGTGCAGTCCATCCGTCATGGGGAGATGTAGCAGCTATTAACATTAGCTAGTGATAGGAAAACACAGTATTTTCCTTCTGTTATAAAATTCAGTGAGATTTCAGAAATTTAGAAATGGCATTTTCCCACTTTAAAGAATCAGTATAAGCCTTTTGATTTGAAGAACACACTTTTGGAATATCCAGCATTAATGTGCCAGTACTTTGTGCAGGGATGAACAAGAAATTAATTTTTTTCTTTTTTACCCTTCCAAATGCCAAAACTTGCAAAGAGGTAAAACTTTTCAAAGTAGATATTAATTTATGACTTTATATGTGCTAAAGCATAGGTACGTAACTACAGGGAAAGGAGGACTAATTACCCTATTTTCACCATCTAAATTGAAGACACATATTTTAGGTTTCATGTAGCTGCCGGAAAAAGGGAACACCTTCAGAGTACAGTCCATCTAATCCTAAAATAGGCGTTCAAAGTAGTTGGGACAGTCATCCTTTCACAGCTCAAATAGGGCAGACAAGTCCCAACAGAGGCGGTGACACAGAAATAAGGTGTGTCTACAGATAGGAAGCAGTATTACGAGCCGTGACACTCTAAAGGTGTCATCAACCAGAAATTGCTACTATTAAAAGATGCTTTTTCCTCTTTCTAAGGACTGGTAATAACTGCTGACCAAAGACTGAAGAAAACTCCTTTTTTCTTTTAGCATTAGTTCTGTTAATCAAGAATGGCAGGACCAAGACCCCACCACCAATATGTGTTCAATGCAAATCCTCTGTGTTCACACTCAAAGCCTAAGGAGCCCACACAGAGCTGCAGAACCAAATTGTTGTGTCTCAGTTCTAGCACAAAACTGAGAACAAGATGTAGGTGTTTACTTGCAATCGATTGACAAAGCTTCAAGAAAATTCTCTTCTTTGCATTATTGCTACAAAACATATATATATATATGTATTCAATTACAGGTAGTTTGAAACTACTCTTTGACCAGCCTGGGTTATTTTCAACTTTCAATTGCAATCCTGCAAGCAAAAGTTTAAGCACAACCTAAATGAATTCTCTAGGGAATGGTGATCTGGTGTGTCCAAGCGTGGGCGGGTTCTCAGCTGTCCAAACCAGACTTGTCAATGGAAAGAAAAGTCTAATAAAATGGAATGTGCCATGTGTAAGGACTCAGCAGAACCACTCTTTCAAGGCCTACCAGCACTGCTGGCATTTGCAATGAAGCTTCCTGCTATGTTCTGGTACATTTCTAACTGGGTGGTGACAGAATTTGACATCTGTGCCTATTTATTACCTGCAGTTCCTTTGTGTTCAGCTTCAGTCCTCGAAGTAAGATGACATTTTGGAACCAGTGTTTCCATTAACTCAAATCAAGTAGGACCTTATTTCTGAAGCAGCCATATCTATTTTAATAGAGATATTTAATGGCACAGCACCCTCCACAGTAAAAATGACAGTGACAGAGTAAAATCTTCTTTCTGCACTATATAACTTAGAAAAAGAAGACAAGAATAGGCCATAAAAGCAGGATTCATGGGAAGCTTTATCTAGTTTATCACCAAGGAAGGTGGCAGGAATGAGCCGTCATCTGTTTCTAAAGAATAGTTTAAAAAAGGAATAAAATAGCAGTTATTGGTAAAAAACAGGTAAGCCTTTCAGCCTTGATAAATAGTGAACTATAAATATTAATACTTAACAAAATATCTAGGAAGACAATTAAGAGTTCCTTTAAAGAAAGAAAAAAAAGGGAGCTCTTTGCTTTTTTAACCAATCCTTATTCTTTATAACACAAGTAAATAACAGAGAGTTTGCTGAGACCTTAATAGACTGAATTGTAATGTTTCATTTTTCAGGGAATAAAACAAATCATGGCTCAATGTTAGGGCACAAAAGCCCAAACCAGCAGAACACAAAAAATTTTTGGCTGAATTTCTGAAACCTGCATGAAAACTACAACTTGTGGGTAGATATTCTACTATCTCATAAACTTTGTTTAAAATTGGTTGTGTGGTTGGGGCTTCCATGATTTCTTTTCCCCTTTCCCACGTGAATTCTCCAGTGTCTAATTAGAAGTTATATTGTTGTCTTCTCCTCACTAGTAAGTGCTCCTCTGTCAGACACTGATTTCCCTATGTCAGACCTTCATTACCTGGTGACCTCTATCCCCCTGAAATGGGTCGAAAAATTAAAAAATAGGTAGGGTGGGTTGGGGGGGGGGGGGGAAGAGAGACAGAAAAATACAGATTTTTACATACACACAGCACAGTTCTCATTTTCTTCAGAGTCTAAGTGAGCTATGTGCTTGATAAAAAGATTTAGAGCACTCATGCTGAACAGTGATTAGCTCCCTTATTTGCTTGGTGATCCTAGAAGCCTGAACATCTTATAGAGATAACAGACAGAAGTAGGATGCCACCAAACATAAATTCAGGGTATTTACATCAATTATCCAGAATAAGCAGGGAAAATACTATCCCTTCTGTACTTATTCTTCCTCATATGTGGCATTCACTGTCACAAAGGCTTCAAACCTCATCCTCTCTATATCTTGCAGCCTCTTCATCAAATAAAACATGGGTCTTAAACTACAGACGGTTTAGTACATATTCATAATTAATTTCTTGATTAACATCCAAAATTTTCAGTATTTCAAGGACAGTTACTTCAAAAAAACCCAGTATCTGATTAAGTTGGTAGCACAAAGTCACCATTCTGGAAGAAATTGGTCTTTAATTGTCTGGAGGTTGAAGTGTGCATTTCTTTGTAGGTTAATCTAGCAACATTAAAACTAGCATTGCTTCATTTCCCCCTGTATTTTTTTAGCATAAGTTAAAATAAATATAATAAGCAAGACTTTTGTTATGCACTCTAATGTTTTAAACCAAGCACCTCTACAAATTTACCTTTAAAAATGAAGAAGACTGATGAAAAGGTATCAGGGGGAAATGAAAATCTGGCTGATATAGATCAGACCGACTTGATTTGACACATTGAATCAATATATATTTATATCAGAGATTTTTTAAAAATAATTTTTTCTTTTCCTGACTTGTTGTGATTTTAATCTTTTCTTAATCCATAAATTATTAGATTAAGCAAGAGAAATAGTAGCTCTTTGAAGATATAAAAAAAAAATTATTCAAATATGCCCAGTGAAAACCAATAGTTAAAAATCAGGTACTGATTATCTAAAGAAAAACTCGCTATGCAAGGGTACCTGTACCTTGCATACAAATCGTGCATGAGCCCTTAGAGTTGTGAAAAAATCTTGACAGACAATTGCTCATTAAAATCTGATAATTGTAATCAGGGCTCTTTGACTCCCTTAATTGGTAACAACAGAACTAAAATAATCTGTGCTTTTGGCATTCTGTCTGTCTAATGCATCTAATAAGAATCAGAAAGCAGTGTCTAGAAAAAAATCCCGCTTTATTAGTTATAGGATTCAAAAGACATCAATTAACTTCTTTACTCCCCCCTTCTTTCCTATAAAAGACAAGGCAATTTGTTTCCTTGATGTGTGAGCCATCATCAAATCTAAATTCACAGCAAGAACACTTCTGAGATAGCCCAAACTTATCATAAGGTTAATGAACCATTGCACCAGTCCGATCTAAGCCATTTGTCAATGAATAAAATTGCTCATCTGCTATTGTGCAACACAATTTGTAATAAAACTGCCAAAATAAGAACTTATTTATGTTTCTCTTTAGCACAGATTGCTCCTTCAGATTGTAAAATGTGTGTATAATAGGTCAGTAATGTAAGGAGGGTTTATTATTTTCCAGTAAAAGTCATATATTCTGGGTGAACCAGTTTTTGATTTTTGGAACATGGGTGTTCTATGAGAGCAGACTTGGACCTACCATATTTCCTGTAATTTCTGCTGTGGGGTCTATCAAGACAGTTTAATACAGGATTGTGTATGGATTATGCCACCCAGCATCTTTCAGGGAAAATCAGGGCTGTAAAAGTAAGCAGAGCAGGTCACTACCACCATGTTATCATGTTAGTCTGTTATTTTTGCCTTTATTTAGTTAGCTTTATACACCATAACCACAAATTAAGCTGGATGCAATGCATCAAAACCTGAAGGTACCATTCAACAAAGTCAACAAAGGAAAACTGCTGATAAATAACCAGAGAGAAGAGGGGAGCAATGGAAGTAACTTTCTTTCTGTTATGCAGAAAGAAATGATACAGCAGTTGAGCCTTTGATGCTGAGGGTGTTGGTGTAAGCAAGCAGACTGGGAAATATGTGGTTCAGAAGATGGGTAATGATCATTTCATCTGCAGAAATTGCTGCCCCCTTCAGTCACAGGTGAACGACTCCTGGAAGTTTGGACGGAGGATAGAAGCAAACCAAAGAATTTGTCTTAGACCTCTGGGTCAGTAAAGGTGAAAAGTGAGGAAATGAAGTGTAAGATACTTGCTGTGGAGTTCACTTTCAGATTAGCTCGCCTGAATTTGGAGTAAACCTTAGGAAATTCTGCAAAAACCTTCCTGTCTCCTACAGAGTTTTGTTGCAAACAGAACAGCACCCACAGGGCTGCTTAATTCTCCCCATGAGACCAGAGCTGCAATATGAGCCCCTTTAGATGCCAAGTGTGTGAGGTGGCCAATCCTGTCCTAGGACAGTCAGTGTTGTCTATGAAACTCCAAAGTTAAATTATATTTGCTCATGTGATGTGAAAAGCTTTCTGTGCCATAACATCCATAGAATAAATATCCATAAAAAGGATATTTTGTATTACTTTTGTCTATCTCTGTAACAACAAACACTGTGAAGATGAAATAGAAGATCTTTAACAGATTAGAAATAGCCTTGTACTGTTCAAACAAAGACCATTATATGCAGGACAGTGTTTCCACTTACTCTCTGCATACAATTGTTTGTTTCCATGGCTCGCCATCAAATTCTCAGTCATGGGTGTAATTTGTAGGAGAAAAAGGGATGTAGAAACTTCCCAAAAAAAGTTATCCTTTCTAGTTCTCAAACTTCAGTTTACAACATTCCCTTGTACTGCTTGCTTAAAGTTTTTGCTTATAATATCATTTTTCAGTTCTAAAGATTATCAGTGATATTTTTCAATTAAAGACAAGTTAAATGCATTGGGTGCTTCTGTTCATAAAACTTACAACAACCTTATAGTTCTCCTGAGAAGCAAGAAGACAAGAATTGAATATTAGCACAATGTTTTTTTTTGTTTTTCTTCCCCAGAAAATTTCTATTCCTTCATAGCACCCAAACACTATTTTGATGTATTTCTTTCCTCTGGGGTCAAAATCAGTCAGTTATAAAAATAGGACATATCACCTAAAACTTCTTCAAATATGTTGCTGACTGTATATTTGCCAGAGGAGAAAAAAAAGGACAAAATTAAAGATATAGAGGCAGTAAAGATATAAAGAAATGATGCTCAACACAAACAAAGAAATTCAGCAGTAAAAAAAATAAAAAGGGGCTGATGTGTTCAATTCTGACTGCTTATAGCACAGATACATGCAGTTTTAAAAACCTGTTCTTGATTGGAATGTAGCATATCTTGTTGGAAAAATATGTCTTTTATTGTTGACCATGGAGAATCTCTAGCAATTGACGTTAAATTACTGCATTAATCAGCTTTACTATTAAAAAAAATTCTCATTTTCATCTTGACACTTGTGTCAGTGGACCCTGTAGTATCTGATTTTAAGAAGAATCTCTAAACAAAGACATTACTTGTGCTTCCTTGTCCTTAATGACTGGGGTCAAGTTCATCCTCTGAAAAATCTTATTTACAACATAAAGACAGTGATCAGCCGGGATCTTTCAATCAAAAGTTTGCAAAGAAAAATGGATAGGGTAAGGAAGTATTTTCTATTCTGAGGAACAGAGCTGTGCTTAAAATAGTTAAGGATAGGATCTTTTAAAGCAGTCTTCAGGAGTTGCCCAGGCAATTCAACTGTGGATGAGGGGCTCACTTTCAAACCTCTTTGAAAATTCCAGAGTTAATTATCAGTGCTTGTAAAACTCTTTGAACCTTCAAGATGTTCTTAAAAAAAAAGGATAAGTGGGTTGGTAGCCTGTATTAAACACAGCTTGTAAATTATATAAATCACACTTAAAATCCCTGAATAGATTGATCATGTTCTGGGAGTTTTCCCTGTAGGACACGTATAAACAGATTCAGTTACAACTCTGGGCTGCATAACATCGTCTTGCTGAGCAGATCTTTGAGAACTACAAAGCAAGAGGGACTCTGAACTGACCCTGAGGTAAACATCTGAGGCTTTCACCTCATGTTCAGCATCATGTTTAAAACACACAAATTATATGTTGTATTTAAGTTTTCCTGCTAAAGCTAACTGATTGTACTTAGAGGTAGTTTAGGTACTAATAATTCATGATCTACCTAATACAAGATTGAGGAGGAAAGGACTGTCCCACAGTGCTCCTCTTCCTGAAGGCAGAAATACCATAGGTAGCTGATAATTGGTATCTCTCTTAAGGTCTACAAGAGTCTAACAAATAACATATAGAGTTAAAACTCACATGATGAGGACAAAAGAGAAAAGGGTTAACAGAAATAGATTATTTCGAGGTATTGTTGTCCTGTAGCTTAGTTTAAAAATTATTACTTTAAAATACCACATAGGTGAGCAATTTTCCAGTCCTTCTCTGACACCTTGGTTGCTGTAAGGGGCCTTCATTTGGTAGTGTTTTGAAGGTGTTGGGATGCTTAAACAGCATTAGCTTTTTTGGCTTTATCAGTGCTACAAGGATGCCAACACTGTCATTTGTGTGGAGTGCCATAAAAATCACTACAAATGAATCAGAGTACAGGTGAGGAAAAATATCTTTATAATCGGTGTTGCAAAAACACTGAAAGGCTTTAAAGGTTCCAGTTATGCTAGATAAGTTCTAGCCACCATGTTCTCAAGCTTAAGTTTTCAAGCAGATCATGTAGCCAAAAGGAGAGAGGCAGAGGAAGATGGTTGCAAAGAAGGTAGCTGGTAGGAGCAATCCGTCTTCGCACCCTATCCAAGACCTCAACCAGCATTACTCCTCTGGAACTATATTTACTTTGAATCAAAATACGGAACAAAATTCTCACTGTAAAAGGTGAAAAGAAGCAAAGAATCTTTCACTTCGGAGGTGTTTTCTTTGAGGACAAACTTACTTGATTTAATCACTTTTTCTGTTTTCTTCATAAACCAGACCGGGCTGAGAAAAACCAACCTATTTGGGATAAAAAGCAATAATGGACCTTTGATCATCACTTAAATTAAAATATGATATTTAACAAATAATGTCTCTTTCCTATGCAAAGGCAACATTTATTTAGTATCTTTTAGCACCATTTAACGTATTTTCTTTCTGAAACCTATAGAGCTCGTGTGCTGAATTCCATCCTGAGGGCTTCTAACACAGCAATCACTCTTTATTTTACATATGCTCCCCTCGATATTCTCATGGTACAATTTCCATACTGCCTGCAGTTATATCCTAGAAACCACACCGCAGATTTTCATGTCTGGCAGCCAAAAGGCTTTTGGATGGTGGCTCATTCTTGCATATGTATATACACTATGCACAAAGTGAAAGGGCCATTTGAGCTTCTGTGACTTGTCATTTGTAGCAGTACTGGCTTCTGGGTATAAAAGACTCAGAATTACAAAGGTTTGCAGTAGGATGTTACTTAGCAAGTACCTTCACTTTAACACCCAGCACTAAATATAGTGAACACTAGCAGTAAAGTAAGACCTTCTTCCCCAGAGAGATTGCTGCTAAAAAATGTATTAACATGTCATGGTTAAACATTTCCTAGAAAGGTATTTTTGCTGACTGCCTAATTGTAGTTCCTTGTGGCTCAGCTTGTGGATGTTCAAATTTCCCATGGCTTCACACACGTGGTATAACATAGCCCCTGACCAGACTTTCCTGAAGAAATTTCATTTTAAATACAGGTGACCAGTGACCAGTGTGTTCTTGTGGCCAAGAAAGCCAATGGGATTCTGGGGTGCATTAGAAAAAACATTACCAGCAGGTCCAAGGAGGTGATCCTGCACCTCTACTCAGCCCTGGTGAGGCCACATGTGGAGTTCTGTGTCCAGGCCTGGGCACAGAGACATGGAGCTCCTGGAGAGGGTTCAGTGTAAGGCAGCAAAGATGAGGAAAGGAGGAAAGTCCGAGTTCATCAAGAGATGTCTGAGAGGGGACCTCATCAGTGTCTGACAGAGTCTGCAAGGAGGTATCAGAGGATGGGCCAAGCTCTGCTCAGGTTTGCTAAGGATTAGGACAGGAAGCAATGGGCAGAAACTGATGCCCAGGAAGTTCCACTTGAACGTGAGGAAAAGCTTTACTCTGTGTGTGACTGAGCCCTAGAACAGGTTGTCCAGAGGGGTGTGCAGTCTCCCTCACCAGAGGCATTCCAGAAGTGTTTGGACAAAATCCTGTGCCATATGCTTTAGGACAAATCTAGATGAGCAGGGAGCTTGAACCAGATGACCCATTGTGGTCCCTTTCTCCCTTGTCCATTCTGTGATTCTGTGACAGTGGATCCTGCAAGCTACGTACCATAAGTGTACTACCTGAATTATTTTTTTCTTGAATTTTAGTTACTTAATTGCAGACATATATTAAAATGATGATAATTAGTTGAAGGATTATACTTTTCCAATCCCTTTTTGGTCCTAAAATTGGGTGATACCATAATGACAGATAGAGTTTTTCCTTCCTATTACTTAAATCTGGAGAAAGGTTTGACTTGAAGAAAAATTGTCAGTGTTCTGGTCATGAATGGACAGAAATTCTTCTCAAGGGAACTGTGCCCAAATCACCAATTCTTATCCATATGTTTGTCATTTAGGTTTGTTGGAGAAGATTTCAATGGACATCTATCTAATACATTTATTGTCCCTTCAGAACTTTGTGTCACTACAAAGACAAACCTAGATAAGTGTAAATTGGATAAATTGATTCAGCATAATAATAATACATCATAAATTAGTGACAACAACAAAAATGGGAATAGTGTGCTTACATTAAGATAAGCCCTCACTACTTTTTATTTACAAATAATGTACCATTTCTCTCTTAAACCTTAGTCACTTCCTCCTTTAATATTAAATTCTTGGAGTTTTGTTACAGAAACATTTACAAAGTGGCAAATCGTTTATAGGCTCTAACTCCATTCCACTCAGCATAAACACAACAGGGGAGAAATCCTGGCTCTGTAGCAGTCAAGGAAGAGGATGTGGGAGTTTCAGCACCCTGCAGTTCAGAGTCATTTTGCTGACTTCACTGTAGCAATATTTCACACAGTAATGTTTGCAAATGAAGGTAAGTCTTTTGAGTGATGCCGGAAAATGTGGCGACTAAAATGTTTTAAATCACTTTGGTAAAAATTCTTGGTGTTGGAAATAAGTGTTTACTTTAAAAATACATTATCACATCCTAGTTAGCAGGGGAAGTAAGTACAAAGTTACAGAGAAAGTAGGAAATATTCTGGTAGAAACAATAACAAGAAATTATAATACATTTCTAAGTTAGGTATCTTTTACTATACTGATGATTTAATAGTGTACAACACAGTGGTGTTAATGTTTTTCCCCAACAGCATTTATAATCCATATATAGAAACAGGGTAATACTTGACTGCTAACTGAGGAACTTTGCTTGTGTATTTCTGGGTCAGCCTGGTCACTGTTTTGTTTAGCTCAATTATCTCCTATGGACTGCCTGTCTTGTTTAAGTGAAACTTGTGAAAGAAAGGGAACAAAGAAGTTCATAAATGTCTGAGTTATTTCCCCACTTTGTAAATATTTTGTGGTCAGATCATTCTGTTTTCAAAATCTTTGAAAATTTCAATCTGGAAAGTACTTTTCCAAGAGGCTGAGTTTTCATGATGTTCTACAAGACCAAATTACACTTTGCTCTCTGATATGTTGCACTGGCCAAGACTTGATTTATTTATCTTTTCTTTATAAGTACCGAGCAGATTTGTTATATCTGATTGCTTCTAACAGCTGTGGGCAAGTATTTCTTCAACTTGAAGAGAGAACAATTATAACCAGATTCTTAATCTCAACTGTAGTGCTGCTGTAATACTGCAATATTGGTGCCTGTTATGTTGGAGTAGCAAAAAATCCAGCCTGAGCAGAGCCTGTCTGGTTTTCTGTTCCAGTTATAGAACTACAGGTGTTAATTTTTTAACTTGGAAGTCAGCTCTCAACTGTTGAGTTTAGATGGGATACCCTTCCTTCTCAGACCAGGGTAAGAGAGCAGAGGAGGCTGCTGTTCTGCTAAGTTCTTTATTTCATAGTCTCATAGCTTTCTTGATGGCAGAGTTCAAGGGGGTTACATGATAAAGACAAGCAGCAGCAGCAACAGCAGGCAGAAAACAGCTTCTTCTTCTTCTATATGCTCTATATGCTCTATATATTTTTCCTTACAGAAGTGTGGATTATATTTGCTAACTGACCAATAAGATTAACACATGATTCTAGTTTTTCTTAACCTATCCTGGTCTAATTCTAACAGCTGTAAGCCTTACACAAGTGTTACATAGGTATTACACAGATTTGTGTATACAGTTTCTATCAGCTCTTATTGTTTATGTGAACACTCTATCTAAAAATGTGAACAGTATAATTCTATCTATATTTTGTCTAAAGTAAAGAATTTTGTGAAAAGGTAACACTGCTGCAGCAAGAACTGGGTTTAAAGTCTCTGCTACAGCTTTTTAATGTTTTAGGCACTTAGCATATATTTCTACTAAAAGTTAAAAAATCTATATTTATATTTCATTTTGGTGTGACTTCATGTATCTCAGCTTGTCCAAAAGTTTTAATTCAACCCCTGTGCTTTAGCTTCCCTCTGGGCCGGAGTCCAGAGGAGCTTTCACTCCATCACTCAACCATTTCCAGATTTCTCCTGGAGGAACTAGCAGGCAATACTGGGCACTGGTGGAGCAAAACAGCGGTGGTGAGAGCAGTAAAATAACATAATTTGTG